>NC_057863.1:401492321-402098988 GCF_019393635.1 Dromiciops gliroides
AAAAAAAAAACAGGATATTTGTATCCATAGGAAGAAATGGTTCAAATCATTAATAATTAAAGAAATGAAAATCAATGGAAATCAGTTCTCCCTTACACCAATTTGATTGGCAAAGCTGACAAAACAAGAAAACGATAAGTGTTGTATTAGTTAAGGCAAACAGGTACATTCATGCACTGTCAGTGGAGCTGTGAATTGGTCCACCCATTATGGAAAGCAATTTAGAATTATGTACCAAAATTTACTGAACTGTTCATGGCTTTGGAATTAGTGATAACAAGTATTAAACATATAATTCAAAGAGAAAAAATAGAGACAAAGGCTCTGTATATGCAAACATTGCATAAGAAAAATATTCTGAGCTTTTTGTAAAGGATACTTCTTTATACTTATCTGACTCCATAACTGTATATTCAGACTTCTTATCACTTTCCTTTAGTGTTTTTTTCTCTTGTCTCCATCTCCATCTTTGCTTCATAGTTCTGTTTAAAGAAACCCAGGCTTTGTAAGTTGAACTTCTTAATTTGGTTCCATTTTTATTGAATACTTACTATATTCCTATAGGAATTAAATATTTTAAAAATACATAACCTCAAATTACTTGAAATCTAATTGGAGGGACAATACATGAAACAATCAGAAGACAGAGTATATATAAGAGCCAAGATGAGTAGTACAGATAATAAATGAACAGAGAAATCTCCAATATACATATTCCTTTCTTCTTAAAGATTCAGTTCAAGGCTGACTTCTTCCAAGAAGTTTTCTGGGATTAATCTCAAAGCTAACCACTCCATTATGTTCTTTAGTTTTTTTTCATGCATGTTTATCTTGTTTTTCCAACTAAGTTGTAAATGCTTAGAAGTCAGAGACCAAATTTGTTCTTGTATTCCTCCCTAGGAAGGGGTTATGTCACCTAAAAGAGAATGGGATTTAAGAAGACCTGGATTCATGTTCTTTCTCTGACACATTCTAGTTATGTGATCACTTCTAAGTCATTTACCCTCCCAGTGCTTTCAAACAACTTAATAAAACTATAAATTACATATGGGTAGCTGATCTGAATTGATAAAGGGTTATCTACTAATGAGATCATAGGTCTAAACTGGAAAGGAAAAGGCCTTCATAAACAATTATATAGCAATGAACACATAGCAAGTGCTTCATAAATGTTAACTGATTGTTTGTATGAAAAATAGGCTGCTTTGAGAGGTAATTAAGTCTTGTTCATTAGCACTATTCAAGCAAAACCTTGATGACCACTTGGGGAGAAGGTTCTTTTGGGGATATGATTTGATTCGATCACCATTGACAGCATTTCCAACTCTGAAATTCTGTGATTCTATGATGACACCTGCACATTTGTTTATCATCATAAGCTTCTACCCCTTTTTAACTATTCTTTTACTATTGGAACCATTTAATCAGCTCTACCACTATTCTAAAGTAGATAATCTCAGAATAACTTTCTACCCTTAGCTATTCTTGTGCCACTTTCTAATGGTTACCTCTCTGTTTTGCTGTCATTCATCATGATATTTCAAATTATACTCCCTCACCATTTAACCCCATAAAAAGTCCTCAGGATTCAGTCACAAAATTTTACATTTTGTGCTTTCCTTCTTTTCACTGGCTTCCACTTTTGCCCCTTTTTCATTTTTACATATGAGATGTATAGGACATACCTAACCTTGGTCAGGGAATATAGCACTTCTATTGACGGGGAAAAAAGAACAAAAGGATTTTGCAAGGGAGAGGAAGAAGAATTTGCAAGAATGGGAAGATAATGGATTGCTTTTAGGGGGGGTTATTTTTATTGTCTCATGTCTAACATGACTGTTATCAAGAAATGGACAAGGATACACAAGCAAGATATCAGTGTTTTCCAAACTATATCAATGCAGAAATAGAGACAAATTTCAGAAACCTTGTTACAGGCCCCAAAGATGGAACAGTCAGAAAAGGAAATTAACCCAGGATGTAGCAAGGTAATTGTGGTGGTGTTTCAGAGTGAATCAGCATTTATTGAGATCCTAGTGTCTGAGGCTCACTGATTTCACAGAGCTAGGAAAGATTCAGCCTATGAACCTGAATACAGTTGAAGAGGTAAATGTTGGGTGGAATATATAATATATAACAAATACTACTGCCATAAAAAGTGGAGCCTTATGGAGACATTCAATTAAAACTTTATGAAACACCTACTATGTTCTAGGAACCATGCTAAGGGATATATGGGCAGATGAGAACAATTTATTCCAACAGCCATGAAGGTGGCTATATAGTGCTTAGAGCTTAGTCAGACATCAAAGATGCCAGTGTTATCCCAAGTCATTGCCAGTCATCATGGATTTCATCTTTCCATTAGACTCTGATGATTCTGGGAAAGAGAGTGAAACAGATGACTTCATGCAACTTTGCACCATTTAATCCAGTTTATGATTAAGTCAAAAGTTACCACCCATATATTTTATCATGTTACCTACCTCAAAGTTCTGTGGCAATGAGCTAGTGAAAAATCAGCAGTTACAGATACACTGGGAGTTGTAGTTACAACCATGCAGACAGGCAATGTCAGGCCATAAAGTTATCTTCTTACTGGACTGAAGTAGCAGTGGGAATCACCAGACCCTTGTGTGTCTGGGAACCTTTCTTTATGGACTGCACTGTGTACTTCTTGGTATGCAGAAAAAATGCCCCTAAAATTACCAAACTCTAGCCTGTTTGCCAACAAAGGTGGGGATCCCATTCTGTATTTACAGTGCACACAAAAAATGTGCAAAAACTTTTGTAAAGAAGTTTCCATTAACCATTGGTATGTAGAATGTGTGCATATTTGTCAACAACATGAAATCCAGCCTTGAAAGATGAACAGTTCTTGTTGTGAGAAAACTCATCAGGTCCCTCACCCAAATAGCAGCCCTGACTGAAAAAAAGTCTAGACAAGGAAAGCTAGCTTCCTGAAGTCAGAGCTGGATATACATTTTTCTGGAATGATTGCAGTAATGGAGAGTGCCATGCAGCTGGTGCAGGTTTCTTAATCAAAAGTAATCTAGTTTTCAAGCCTGTATGTACCCCGCCCCCCTCACCAAAGGAGTGAATGACAGGATTATAACAATGCCATTGCCCCTTGCAGGAAAGAGTAATTCCATTATTATCAGTACACATGCTCCCACCATGACAAACCCTGATGAGGACAAATAAAAACCTTATCAAAGCCTGGAGACCTTCATTGTCAATATGCCAAAAGAAGATAAGGTTGCAATTCTAGGAAACTTTAATGTTCAGAGTAGGCATATACCATCAGACATGGAAGGGAGTGTGTGGTAGGGATGTAGTCAGAAACATCAGCAGCCACAATAATTTACTACTGAATCATTGTGCATCTCATGACATTCTCATCCCCAACACCGTCTTCCATTTACTGAAACACAATAAAATTTTGTGAATGCACCCTTGTAACAAACATTGACATTTCATGGATTATGGCATTGTAAGGAGAAGAGACAGGATGAGAGAGTGATAAAGGCAGTGGGGGGGGCAGAGTGCTGGACTGATCATAGATTTATCCTGTCCAATCTAAACATTCACATTTACCAAAAGTGGCAGGTCCAAAGCAAGATGACTACCAGAAAAAGTGATGTCAACAGATTAGAATACTTTTCCATGCATGACCACTTTGTCATTCCACATTTTCTGGGTAATGGATGATGCTCTCATGCTTTCCCAATAACCAATGGAATGAAGCAGGGCTGTATGTTTCACACATGTTTTTAGCTTGATGTTTTCAGCAATATTGCTCAATGTCTTAGATGAGGATTCAACTGGCCTCAAGGTCAGCTACTGATGATAGTACATTATGTAATGAAAAAACAAAACAAAACTAAAAGCCAACTAAAGTGGAGGGAGAATTGGTGCAAGACTTTTTGTTCAGATGATTGTGTACTTAATGAAGCCTCTGAGGTTGAGATGCAACAGAGTATTGATCCATTTTCTGTCACTTGTGCCAATTTTGGCTTCACAAGTAACACCAAGGAAATTGAAGTTATCCCTCAACTGACACCATACCATCCATTTATGGAACCATTAGTTACACCAAATAAAGAAATTTTGAATGCTGTGGATAAGTTCACTTATCTTTGTAGTATATTTTCCAGGGATGTACACATAGATGATGAGATTGATACATTCATTGACAAAGAAACCTCAGTGTTTAAGAAACCCCAAAAGGAAAGTGTTGGAGAGAAAAGAAATTAGCCTTCCTGAATGTCTACAAAGGCATTGTGCTGACCTCATTTTTGTATGATCATAAAAGCTGGACAGCTTACCAGTGCCATTTCAATAAACTGAATAATATCCATTTTAATTGTTTTAGGAAGATTCTTAAGATCACCTGCTATGATAAGTTACTGAGATGCTTTCTTGAGGTGAACTGTCAAGCATTCAAACTCTACTCCAGAGAGCACAACTCCTGTGGGTGGATTGTACTGTTCAAATGCCAAAAATGTGTTTGCTTAAAGACAATTTCATGGAGAACTCATATGAGGCAAGCACTCATGCAGATGTCCGGAGAAGTGATACAATGATACTCTCATGGTCTCTCTAAAGAACTTTGGAATTAATTGTGAAACATGAGAGATACTAGCACAAGACCATCCAACATAGCATGCCCAATGAAAGAAGGCATTGTGCTCTATGTGCAAAGCAAAATTTCAGTAGCTTGAGAGAGACATGAGATATGCAAAGTTAGAGACATCTCTGTTCCAAATATTCATATAACTTTTTGTGCTCAACCTGTTGGTAGAGCTTTCCAACCTCGTATTTGTCTGATTAGCCACAGTCAGGGTTGACTCCAACATAATGATGTCATTTTGGTCTTCTTTTAGAACAAACAACAACAATCACTGTGCAAAGCTCCAGAGAAACAAAGAAAGGTAAAAATATAGTTCCTTTTCTGGAGCCTGGAGACCTTATTATTGTGGGAGGAAACAAGAAGACAAATATGAATACAGAAGATATATAGTGTTACTGAGAGATATTCCCAGAGGTAAAGCACAATGAAGAGTCTGGGAAATACCTCTTTCTAAAGATGGGATAAAATGTAATATTGAAAGGAGCAAGTAAATTGCAATACTACCTAAAATAATTTACTCATTCAATGCTATGCCAATAAAACTATCAAATAATTACTTTTTGAAGCTAGGAAAAAATAATGACAAAATTTGTCTGGAAGAAAAAAAGGTCAAGAATATCAAGAATATTGATGAAGAATCTAGAAAGAAATTACTCTCTCATTACCAGACCTTAAACTACATTACAAAGTGGTAATCACCAAGAAAATTTGGTACTAGATAAGAAATAGAATAGATCAGGTACATAATATATGGGAGTAAATGGACAGAGAAGCCTAGTATTTGATAAATCCAAAGATTCTAGCTACTGGGGTAACAACTCATTATTTGGCAAAGACTGATGGGAAAACTGGCAAGAGGTCTGGCATTTCACATTGTATAATAAGAAAATCTCAAAATAGCTACATGAATTAGACAAAATGATGATGTCATAAGCAAATTGGAGGAGAATATACCTAGCATGTTTATGGATAGAAGAAGCAAGAGATAGAGAGGTACTCAGGAGGTAAAATTAATCATTTTGATTATATAAAGTTTAAAAAAGTTTTTAAATAAAATAATGAAGAAAATATTAGAATAAAAGTAATAGACTGAGGAAAATTCCTTAGTAAGTTTCTCTTATGAAGATATCATTTCTCAAATACATTGAGTACCCCACCAAATATATTTTTTGTTTTTTGTTTTTCCTTTGGTGAGGCAATTGGGGCTAAGTGACTTGCCCAGGGTCACACAGCTAGTAAGTGTCAAGGATCTGGGGTCACATTTGAACTCAGGTCCTTCTGAATCCAGGGCCAGTGCTCTATCCACTCTGCCACCTAGCCGCCCCAAGCCAAATTTATTTTTAAAAAATAGGAGCCTTTCTCTAAATAAAGTCAAGCAACAAAGACCAAGGAACAACTAGTTTTCAAAAGACAAAATCAAAGCCATCAATTGTCACGTGAAAAATGTTCTAAATCATTAATCAATAGCAAAATGCAATGATCTTAGAAAAATATGAAGAAACTGGCATGTAATAACAAAGAATGAAATGAGAAAAATCAAGAGCATGCTGTATACATTAACGACAATATTGTTTTAGGAAAAACTTTGAGTGACTAAGCCGTTTTGACGATTAGAAATAAACAAATTAACTAAAAAGGATATTTGCAGGAAAGCACTATCTGTATAAAGAGTGTGTATGAGTATGTATGTATGCCTGCAGGTATGTATGTGTGCATATATAGCTTATTAATATATTTCATTATTGACTATATATATACACTACTCCTGATTCATATGTGTATATATGTATTATATGGGTGTATATACACTCATGCATGAACATGAATGTATGCTTTACATATGTACACATATTTTTTTGTCTAATGGCAGCCATCTCTAGAGTAGCAAGGGAGGGAAAGGATAGCTCTCTCTCTCTGTCTCTCCATCTCTCTCTCTCTCTCTCTCTCTCTCTCTCTCTCTCTCTCTTTCTCTCTCTCTCTCTCTCTCTATATATATATGTATATATATATATATATATATATATATATATATATATATATATATATATATATATATATATATACATCCTTTTTTGTGAAGCAATTAGGATTAAGTGACTAGCCCAGGGTCACATAGCTAGTAAGTGTCAAGTGTCTGAGGCCAGATTTGAACTCAGGTCCTCCTGACTCTAAGGCCTGTGCTCTATCCACTGCACCACCTAGCTGCCCCAACTTTATTGTATTTAAAAAGAACACTGGGTAGTACACAATAGATTTACAGTTTCATGTAAAATCTTTTTTTCTATTCTAATATGTTATGGAAATTCTTGTTTTATTTCTTAAGTTCAAAATAGGTAGATAGACAAATGATAGATAGATAGAAAAAAATCCAACTCTGAAGTACCACCTCATACCCACTAAAGTGGTTATTATGATAGAAAAGAAAAATCCTAGAAGGGATTTGGGAAAATAGGTATACGAATACACTATAAGCGAAACTGTGAACTAGTGTAACCATTTTGGAGAATAGTTTAGAACTATTCCCCCAGAAAATATAAAACTGTGTATACTTTTGTTTCAGTAATTTTTACTAGTAGATCTTTATGCCAAGGAGGTAAAAAATAAAGGATCTATATCTACAAAAAATATTTATAGCAACTCTTTTATAGTGAGAAAGAATTGAAAACAAAGAGATGCTCATCATTTAAGAAATGACCTGTTATGTATACAAATGTGATGCAATACCATTGTGTGATAAGAAATGATAAAATACTTTCAGAAAACCTTGGGAAGACCTATATGAACTGATGTAAAGTTAAGTGAGCAAAACCAGAAGCATCTTCACAGTAACAGCATTATAATAAGGATAATAAACTGTGGATGACTTAGTTCCTCAGTAAAACGATCTGCCATAATTCCAAAGGAGTCATAATGCAAAGTGCTCTCCACTTCCAGATAGAGAATCGATGGGCTCAGAACACAGATTGTAGAATTTTCCTTTATTTTTCTTGCTTCCCCCCAAAAACATAGCTCATGCACAAATAGGTTTGCACAGTAAACAAAGACATGACATTTTATTTATCTTCTCAATAGATGGGTGTGATAGGAGGGAAATAATATAAAACTCAAAAGAAAAATAAAATTTAAGTTTAAAAAAAGCCAGGGAAACTAGGAGGCAGAGGAGAAAGAACATTTCAAGTCAGCTAAGGAAAAAGTATAATTGGGAGATGTAGTACTATGTATGAGAAATAGGAAGGAAAGGGAAATATAAAAAAGACTGAAAATGTAGAAAGGGACCATGGCATGAAGAGTTTTAAAAGTCAAGAAGAGTATATTATATTGGATATTGCAGATAATAGGGAGGTACTGGAGTTTATTGAGTAAGTTAGGCAGTTCCTGTGATAATTAAATGATATAATATTTGCAAAGTTATTATTATTACTGTGATAATTAAATGATATAATATTTGCAAAGTTATTATTATTACAGTGCCTGACACATAGTAAGTTCTGTGTAATTGCTAGTGATGATGATGATGATGACAATGACGGCAATGTTGATGATGTCTATGCTTTATTATTAAGACTTTGGCAGGCAGATCATTTATTTCACCAACTTCTTTGCTAATTTGTAAGATTTTTCCCCCTATCCCTACAACCTTTTACAGCTTGAAATTTCTATTCTCATCCCATTTTATTCTGCTGTGCTTGGTTGGTAATATATAGAAATGCTGATGAGTTATGTGCTATGCTTAGAGAATCCTAGACAAGCAACTGAAAAAGTAGTTGAAATAATTAACTTCAACAAAGTTGCAGAATAGAAAATAAACCCATAAAAATCTTTAGGGTTTTCTTAATATACCATCATAACATCCAACATGTGAGATAGATTTTTAATGCCTGTTTGTATTCCTTCAATTTCTTTTTTTTCTTAGTTTATTGCTATAGCTAGATAGTACAGTGGATAGAACCCTAAACTTTGAATCAGATAGACTCCTCTTTATGAGTTCAAATCTGGCCTCAGACAATTACAAGCTATGTGATGCTGGGCAAGAATCCTTTTGCTTCAGCTCCTCATCTGTAAAATGAGTTGGAAAAGAAAATGGAAAACCATTCCAGTATTTTTACCAAAAAACCTACAAATGGGGGGGGGGGTCACAAAAAGTTGGACAAAAATGAAACAACAAAACAACAACAATGTATTTCTAAGTCATTATTGAATAATAGTGGTGATAATGGACACAATTGCTTCACCTCTGATCTTATTGGGAAGGCTTCAAGTTTTTCCTAATTACATATAATGCTTGCTTTGAGTTTTAGATAGATAATTTTTACGTATAACAGGTTCCAATGATTCCTATGATTTCTAGGGTTATTAATAGAAGTGAGTGCTTTTTTAGTCAAAAGCCTTTTCTGCATCTATTGATGTAATCATTATTTTTGTTTTCAATATTGACATGATCAATTATGATTATTAATTTTCCTAATAATAAACTAGCCCTTGATTCATAGTATGAATTACACCATGTCATAGCATATGATCTTTGTAACTTATTGCTTCAATCTTTTTGGTAGTATTTCATTTACAAATTTTACATCAATATCCTTCAGGAAAATTGATCTATAGTTTTCTTTTTCTGTTTTTGTTTTCCCTTGTTTAGGCAGTCATGTGCTATTTGTGTCACAAAAGGCATTTTGTAAGACTCCTTTTTCTCCTAATTTTTCCAAACAGTTTGTATAATATTTGGATTAATTGATCCTTAAATGTTTGATAGAATTCAATTGCATATCCATCTAGTCCTGGGATTTTTTTTTAGGGAACTCATTTCTATGTATGTATATATATATATATATATATATATATATATATATATATATATATATATATATATATATATACACACACACACACACACACACACATTTTTTTTAAATTTCATTTTTAAGGTAAGATTATTTAAACATTCTATATCCTCTTCTGTTAATTTAGGCAATTTATATTTTTCTAAATATCAATTCAGTTGGACAAATTAATCCCTAATAATTGCTTTAATTTCATCTTCATTGGTGATTCATTCATCCTTATAGTTTTTAAGACTGGTAATTTGGCTCTCTACTTTCTTTTCTAAAATGAAATTTAAATCAATACTTTATCTAGCTTATTATTTTTTCATAAAACTGATTCCTACTATTATTAGTTCATTTTTTACTTCCAATTTTATTGATATCTCATTAATTTTCTGTACAGTGAGTTGACATAGAGAGTAGAATGCAGACCTGGAGTCAGAAAGATTCATCTTCCTGACTTAATATCAGTCCTCAAGCACTTATTAGCTATGTTTTCCTGGTCAAGACACTTAACTCTGTTTGCCTCAGTTTCCTCATCTGCAAAATGAACTTGAGAAGGAAATGGGAATCCACTATAGTATTTCTCATAAGAAAACCCTAAACAGGGTCATTAAGAGTCAAAAACAAATGAAATGACTGAAAAACAACCTTTAATTTTCAGGATTTCCATTTTGTGTTTAATTGGTAGTTATTAATTAGGTTTTTTCTAGTTTTCCTTTAGTTGCATGTCCATTTTCATTGATCTCTTTTTTATTTATGTATGCACTTATAGATGTAAATTTTCCCCTAAATATTGTCTGGCTGCATTTCACAAACTTTACTATGTAGTTCCATTGTTATTATTTTATTTAAATTGATTGTTTTAACAACTCTGAGGTACCACCTGACACCTATCAGATTCTCCAATATGACAAAAAAGAAAAATAATAACTGTTGGAGAAGCTGTGGAAAAATTGGAACACTAATGCATTTTTGGTGGAACTGTGAACTGATCCAACCATTCTGGAGAGCAATTTGGAATTGTGCCCCAAGAGCTATAAAGCTGTGCATACCCTTTGACCCAGCAATACCACTTTTTGGTCTTTTGCCCAAAGAAATAATGGAAAAGTGAATTTATAGCTGCTCTTTTTGTAGTGGCAAGGAATTGGAAATTGAGGGGATGCCCATCAATTGTGGAATAGCTGAACAAATTGTGGTATATGAATGTAATGAAATACTATTGTGCTATAAGAAACAATGAGCAGGCAGATTTCAGAGAAACCTGGAAGGACTTGCATGAACTGATGATGAGTGAGATGAGCGGAACCAGGAGAACATTGTACTGTATACAATGTATGATCAACATTGTATGTTGATCAACTGTGATAGACTAGATTCTTCTCACCAATACAATGGTACAAGAAAGTTCCAAAGGACTCATGATGGAAAAGGTTCTCCAAATCCAGAAAAAAAAAGAGGAATTGTGGAATATGGACCCTGATTGGACCACACTATTTCTTTTGGTTTTTGTTCCGTAGTTTTTCTTTTTTGAGTTTTTCCTTTTTGCTCTGATTCTTCTTGTATAACATGACTAATGCAGAAATATGTTTAATATGTTTAATGATATTATATATTGTATATTATATATATATATAAAACCTATATCAGATTACCTGCTGTACTAGGGGAGGGAGGGGAGAGAGCGAGAAAAATTGGAAATTGGAAATCTTATCTGAACAAATGTTGAAAACTAAAATAAATTTTAAAAATTAAAAAAAGATTGTTTTGATGGGTTATTCTTTGTCTCACTCTTTAAGATTAAATTAGTTAGTTTCTAATTAATTTTAATCTGCACTTTTATGATCCTTTATTGAATGCAATTTTTATTTCATTATAGTCTGAAAACTCTGCAGTTTATATATGTTTGTGTATTTCTATTAATTAATTAATTAATTAATTAATCTATCTATCTAACCATCAATCCATTTATTTATTCATTCTTTCATTATTTATTTTTCATTGATTTACTTATTTATTCAATTATTTATTTGTTTGTTCATTTATTCATTCATTTATCTATTTATTTATTCATTCATTCACTCATTCATTTGTTTGTTTTTCTGCATTTGGTTGAGAGGTTTTTAGTGCCCCGATACATATTCAATATTTGTAAAGATACCATGTACAGCTGAGAATTTTACTTTCCTCTTTATTCACATTTCATTTTCTCCAGAGGTCTATCATATCTAACTTTTCTACAATTCCATTTATCTCCTTAACTTCTTTCTTATTTATTTCCTTTAATTTACCTAGATCTGAGAGTAGAAAGTAGAGGTACCCCCACTAGTATAGGGGTTTTTTTTGTTGTTTTTTTTTTTTTTTAGTGAGGCAATTGGGGTTAAGTGACTTGCCCAGGGTCACACAGCTAGTAAGTGTTAAGTGTCTGAGGCCGGATTTGAACTCATATACTCCTGACTCCAAGGCTGGTGCTCTATCCACTGCACCACCTAACTGACCCCCCACTAGCATAGTTTTATCTTCTATATCCTCCTGTAATTTATTTAATTTTTTTTAAAAAAAGAATTTGTATTCTACGCCATTTGTTTCATATGTTTATTATTGGCATTACTTTATTGCCTATCATGCCCTTCAGTAAGATATAGTTTCCCGGCTTCTTTTTTAATTAGATCGTTTTTTGTTTTTTCTTTGCATAAGATTATGATGGCTACTCCTGCCTTTTTTACCTTAGCTGAACCATAATAGATTCTGTTCCAGCAAGTGTATTTCTTGTAAACAACTGTTTGTTGGATTCTGGTTTCTAATCCATTCTGCTATCTGCTGCTGATTTATGGGTGAGTTCATCCTTTTCCCAATCACACTTATTATTACTAACTATGCCTTTGCCTCCATCCTCTTTTATTCTGTTTATCATTCTTTCTGTCTTTTTATCCAATCCCTCCTCAAAAATCTGCTTTGCTTCCAATTGCTGCCTTCATTTATCAGCCCTTCCTTTTATCACCCTCTTTTATCATCTTTTCCTTTCTATTATTACCTGATTCTCCTAATTCTCTTTTGGGTAAGATAGATTTCTATACTGAACTGAATATGTATGTATAATTCCCTATTTGAACCAATTCAGATAAGAGTGAAGCTCAAGTATTGCTGCCCCATACCATTTTCCACTCCACTGTAAATGCTCTTTTCTGACCATATACTATTTAATCTAATAACACTGACCTCCTTGCTGTTCTACGAACAAGTCACTCAGCTCCACAAAGTTCTTTTTATGGCAGTCCCCCATGTCCAGAATTCTCTCCTTTTTCATCTCCAGCTCCTGGATTTCCTGGCTTTCTTCAAATATCAAATGAAATCTCACTTTCTACATGAAACCTTTCCCAATTCTCCTTATTTCTAATGTTTTGCCTTTGTTAAGTATTTCCTTCTTGTCCTTTATATATCTTGGTTGTACACATTTCTTTTCTGATTGTGTCCCCCTTTAGACTTTGAGCTTCTTGAGGGCAGGGACTGACTTTTAAATTGGTTTTTATCTTCAGCATTTAGCACAGTGCCTCACACATAGGAGATGCTTAATAAATGTTTATCAACTGACTGAAAGTGTCTCTATAAATGGTAGCTGTTGGGGCAGCTAGGTGGTGCAGTGGATAGACCAGAGGCCCTCGAGTCAGGAGGACCTGAGTTCATATCCGGCCACAGACACTTAACACTTACTAGCTGTGTAACCCTGGGCAAGTCACTTAAATCCTATTGCATCAACAAAAAAAAAAAAAAAAGAAAAGAAAGAAATGGTAGCTGTTGTTACTTCAATATTCAAATGCATTTAGGATAATCTTACTTAGGTGGCCTCTCAACAAGTTTTCTTAAATTTCTTTTTGGTTTCCTACCACTACTTATAAAATACTTTTTTGTAACTTTTTAACATTTTTTTCTCTAAAATTTAACTAATGAGTTTTACGGTTCAAATATTTAGACCTTGAAAACTATTTAGAGATCTCATATAACCCTCTAATTATATAATTAATGAAATAATCCCAATGAGTTCCAGTGACTTGCTCCCATTCACACAGGTATTAAGTAATAAACCTAGGATTTGAACTAGGGCCTTCTGATACCTAATCCAGGGTTGTTTCCACTATGCCAAATTATCATGCTCTTTAATCATTGTTATACATTTCAGATGAGGTACCTTTCATTACTTATGAAGTTAATACTGTGCCATTGGATTTACATATCTTTTTATTTTCTTCCTTCTTTATTATAGTCATTCCCCTTTTGATCTCATTTAAGTTCAGTCTCATTAATTTGTAATTTCTGAAAGAAAAAAAAAAAGCAAGGTCCCAAGTAACTAAAAAGGAGAAAACAACTGAGAATGACATTTCTTTCCCTCACCTCAGAGTCAGGGAGAATGGCTATGTTATATACCATGTGGATATGATTGATGAAGGAGCATCCTGTTCACTACAGGAGACAGACACAAGGAGAAACTTCAAAAAATTAGCAATTTTCTTTAAACTCAATGTTCAAAAAATGTTCCTGTTCATTCTATTTCTACAGAATCTTTGTTATATATATATTCCCACTACAACCAACCCTATATGAGCCCTCATTTACCATCTATGTGAAATACTACAATAGCCTCCTAACATATCTTTCCATTTCCACTTTCTGCAACACCCAAGTCATCATTCCTAGTACTATAATGATGCATTTTCTTATGTAGGAGCACCATTAAAAGGCTTGAGCATGGAGCAAGGGGAGATGGAGACCATTTGCTGGAGGACAGTATTCCTTCCCATCATTCCCTTAATTCCAAAGTGGTTTCAAGCATGAATGGGAAGCAGACTATCCAGAGTGTCCACTTTGGAGAGAAGATTTGTAGATAGGTAAAGGAGGAAATGAAAGTGACAGAAAAGGCCAAGCAAGCAGGAAGAAGTTAAGACAGAAACAAGAATAGATGTTATCACAAGCAACAGGAATAATGTAGAGTCATAGAGAGTAGACACTGTAGTCCAGCTAAGGTCAATGTAATGCATCAGTGTTGCAGTGGAGAAGATGAGATGAAATATTAGTGATACATTCTTTCCCCATGTCCTTGCTTTCTCTCTTGGAAGAAGTTAGATGTCTCCATTGAATATTTATTCAATTTAAAATCCATGATTTACGCAAGACCAGGTAAATGTAGCCTTTAAAAAAGAAATGCACACTCTGGTTCCTAAGTTTCAGTTATGATAAATATTTACCAACACAACTGAGTTGTTGTTTTACTTTTCTTATAGCTCATAGAAGAGAGGGAAAGAATAAAGAATCAAAATCTCCTGGTCTGAGACAAGACGATATGGAATGAACAGAAATTTGTCCAGTTTCTTGGACTTAATTTAGAATTGTGCACCAGAGTGGCAGAAGTTGGTGTAATACTTTGTACTCCTAGAAAAACTCCAAGATCAAACTACCTTTAATAATCACAGGCCAGCAAACACCCTGGGTTGCAAATGGAGGGAAGAACTGGACTTTTTAACTTTCCCTTTTTTAAAGGCACCTGTCATTTTGGGGAAGTGGGGTGGGGAAAACTGCCATGAATATAAGGTTGATTGATAAATGTATCCCCTGAAGGGGGGGAGGGTGAACTGTTTGGTAATCTGCATCTATATGAAAGGGGATGAGTGTTAATTACTAGAGCATCCTTATTGACCCCTCTAGTTCAGGTCAACTAGCCTTCATCCCAGCACCACATGCTGCTTCCATAGAGATATGGTCTTGTCACTGTTTCAAATTCTTTAACGGTTTCTTCCTACTAATTGAGAAATCTTAAAATATCTTTGCCTAGCTTTAAATGTTTTTTGGCAATCCCTTTCTTGCTTTATATTATATTATTTGCCATTATGCACTATAGAATTGTAGTGAAAATAGTATATTCCCTGTCCTAAAAGCATTCACAATTTTTCTCTGCCTCTTTATATTTGCTTAGGTTTTAACCTATACCAGAAATATCCTCTTTTTCTTGATGCAACTCTGAATTATGACATCTTTAAAACCCAATTCAAGTGCCACTTCCTCCATGAAATTTTCATTCATCCCATCAATTCAGAACAAACTATCCCCCTCCAACTATGCACTGGACTTCCTTTGGTAACTCTCACATGCACTTCGCATATCTTATGGCAAATTATCACTTTTCTTGCTTATGTGTAGACTACAAATTCCATGGTCATATGAACTGTACCTTGTCCAAATTCTGTATCTCCCCATAGCCTTGAGCATAGTGTTTGCATATGATAGAATCTTAATTCCCCCTAATTTCTATATGAACAGATAGAAGACTTTTTTGGATTTAGGGAAATTTTTTTCTAATAACTACTTTTATTAAAACATGTTACTAAATGTTATGTAATACATCAGTGTTGTAGTGAAGAGTATAGCTGGCTATTTAGCTTATATTAACTCATATTCATGAAAGGAAATAGACACATTGGGGATTAGTAGATATAGCATTGTAAACATAACCCCTTCTCCATTGCTTGAGGTATACCCTTAGAAACCTGAAGAGAGTTATAATAGTAAGTTTCTGGAGACTACCTGCCAATACAACAGGATTGGCAGAGCTCTAAATAACGTAGAAAAGTGATATTGGGCAGCTCTAGTAATTAGAAAGTTTTCATATTGAGCTCCCAAATCTGTCTCCATTAGTTCCTAATTATTCCCCGAAAAACTTATAGCCAAGGAGAAATTTTCATTTTCCTCCTTTTCTCCCCTAAAATTCTTCTACCTAATCATTCCAACTACTTTTCAAATGATGTAGAAGGAAAATATCAAAGGTATTTGGAGGAACAGTGAGGAAAACCAACCAATCCATAGAAAATGAAAGCCATGATAATAGCTAACATTTATAGAGCACTAGGTTTTTACATATATTATCACATTTTATCCTTAAAATAACCCTGTGAGGTAGGTGCTATTATTACCTGAACTTTACAGTCGAGGAAATTGAGAGAGGTAGAGGTTGAGACTTGTCCAGGGTCACACAGTCTGTGTCTGAGCCTGGATTGGAACTTAGGTCTTCCTGACTCAGGACTCTTTGCCATCTAGCTGCCATAGAGTAGCTAGAGAAAGCAGCATCTGGAAGGAAGTGGGACTTGAGAAAGATGGCAAAAATAAAATAAAAAAAGGGACCTCAAAAGGGAAAGGGAATCCTAAGTGAATAGACAGAAAAGTGTAGCATATGCTGTGATGGGTAAGCACCTTAGGAAAGGAATGCTATAATTGCTTCATTTTTCATAAAATAGATCATTTTAACTTCATGGATTCATTCAATGCCATATCTGTAAGGGATCTTTTTTGTTTGTTTTTTTGTTTTTTTTGGAGGGGGGGCTTTTTGTGAGGCAATTGGGGTTAAGTGACTTGCCTAAGATCACAAAGCTAGTAAGTGTTAAGTGTCCGAGGCTGGATTTGAACTCAGGTCCTCCTGACTACAGGGCTGGTGCTCTATCCACTGCACCACCTAGCTGCCCCTGTAAGGGATCTTAAAAACCACTAGGACACGTGAAGTGACTTCCCTTAGGTTACACAGTTAGTAGTATTAGATCGTGTATTTTAACCCAGCTCTTTAAATGTGTAATACTGTGTTATTTCCACTTATGGTGGTATCTCCTATTTTAAAAATACTGAAGCTAGAGTACTTCTTCAATATATTCATAATCTCATCAATTAACGTAATAGCCAGGACTGAAAATATTAAAGGCAAGGGAAGAAATGAACATGACTCATATTCAAAGACAAGACAATCATTGATGCAGATGTTCATTTTCTTTGGTTATACTGAGGGTTCACATTTACCTGTTTGCATACTGAATTTACTTAGAGGTAGTTTGGCATAGTTGAAAAAAGTGGCTGAAAAAATCAGGAATATCCAGGTATAAATCCGGTTTCTGACACTTGTTTCCTCATCTGTAAAATGAGAAAAATATAAACTGTTGTCTCTAACTAGATAATGCATATGAAGTTTTTTCAAAACTATAACTATTTTAAGGATATAAGCTATTCATATAAGATGTAAGCTGGGGCAGCTAGGTAGCACAGTGGATAGATCACTGGCCCTGGAGTCAGGGGTACTTGAGTTCAAATCTGGCCTCAGACACTTGACACTTACTAGCTATGTGACCCTGGGCAAGTCACTTAACCCCAATTGCCTCATCAAAAAACAAAACAAAACAAAACAAAACACACACACCCACACACTCACACAAAATGTAAGCTATTCTCATATCCAAGTCTTAACAAACTCCCTTCTTTCCTTTGTCTCCTTCCTTTTCCTTTCTTCCTTCCTTCCTTCCTTCCTTCCTTCCTTCCTTCCTTCCTTCCTTCCTTCCTTCCTTCCTTCCTTCCTTCCTTCCTTCCTTCCTTCCTTCCACTCTTTTTCCCCATCTTTCATCCTTTGTTCCCTCTCTGAACATTCCTATCTCTTTTCCCCTTTCTCTCCCCTATACACATATGTGCACACTAGATTTCATTCTTATTGGAAAGATTCTAAAAAGTGAGTGATATGAAAGGAGATGGATAGGACATAGGCACACCCCAAACTTTCATTAAGTAAAATCAACTATGAATCCCTTATGAAAATGGGTGGACTCTTAGGAACTGGATCTGTCAGGACTTGCTTACTAAGATCTTTTGCTGATACTATTGTCTCTGACTCTCCAAATGCTAATTATCTTTTCATACCTTTAGAAACTTAAAGCAGTTCCCCTGTGTTTGACTTCTATTCCATAAAACAAAGAAACAAAAAACTAGGAACACCTAAAAGCAGAGGACAGAAGTTACTACTATAACCAAGTCTCAGTGACACAAGCATGGATGCCTTCTCTTTCTGATGTTGTTTTGTCTTTTTCACTCTTAAGGGCTCTTTGGTTTCTTATTCCTTACCCACAACTGTCTTTGTGGTTGGTTCTGGTTATATGGAATCCTTCTCCTATTCTGTCTATTTTATTGTTTTGGCTAACTTCTGTATCCTGTCTCCTGATATCTATCCTTGTTCTACTTGCTTCTCACTTGTTGCATTTTTGGCTCTTTATCTTGATTCAGTTGAATTCAATTGCATTATTTCATTTGGCATTAAGCACATCATAAGTACAAAGAACTATGTTGAGTGCTAAGGATATGATCTTAAAAAAACAAAATAGACCTTATTCATAACATAAAGATGAATGAACAACAAATCATTTCCAAAGGTGAGATGAGACACTAAGAATTTATGAAAAAAACTTAAGTTGGAGGGAACTTAAGTGACTTAGTCATCTCCTTCATTTTTCAAATTAAGAAACTAAAACCCAGAGAAATAAAGTGATTTCTTCCCCCCCCATGCACACACCATATCTAACCCAACTAATGAGTAGCAAAATCAAGACTTCTGACTTTTACCTCAGCTATTAAACTGTCCCTGAACTATAATATTTAATTTGAGTAGTGTAATAGCTGATTTTAGCCCTCCCTTCCTCCATCCTTTAGAAATGAGAGCCAATTGCACTGTTGTTATAGGGGTTCATTATTAAAGCACTATGCATTGGATGGATGTAAGATCCTGTCACTGAACAGGAATTTGAGACTTTTGTAAGCTCTGAATTTGAACCCTTTGGAAACAGATTTTATTAGTAAAGTTCTATTCCCATGAATATGGCCTTCACATCAGTGCCAAATTCTAGCAGCTTTGGTTCTCAGTGTAGTTCATACTCATTGTGTATCTGTAATACACCATGCCAGATTCCCTTAATATTCTCTTTACATCATGAAACACCCTCTTTGATTTATCAGCAGACTTTTCAACCCTACCAGTATTAGTACTCCAAGTCTATGAGATCAACACAAAACAGCATCAATATTCATCATTCAATATAGACTAGACTTGCCTGCACTAGGTGGTATTCATGGTGTGTTTCTAGTGTGCATTTATTCTTGGCATCTGGAACTCTGTTATTTATATGGAGTAGTGCTAATTTTCTAATCCATAAGGGACTGGAAGGCTGAAGCATACTGCAATACCTACATTTCTCTTCTGACAAAACTCTTCCCCTGAGGAACATCTGTCTCCTCGGCCCAAAGAAATCTCAAAGGCCCCAAACTGCAGAAATATACATCTAGTGAGAACATTTTCACAAGCCCCTCAGCAGTAGCCATACCAAACTGGTTCACGCTGCCTGGTGGTTCCTTTACCAATTAGCAGGAAAACATTCTATGTGGGGTTCATTCAGGGGTTTGAAATTCCTTCTTCCTCTCCCATGATCATTAGGATTTGCCTGAAATGGTATGGAACAAAAGATGAGTCCTGATTGATTTTGGTTGCAATGACACTCCATTCCTCCCTAAATTTGCTATTTCTTACGTTGCCACAAGTACTCAGGGATTGCTTTTTGGCAATTATGGCCTTATGAGCTTATCAAATTTTTCCACCTTTAATTTCTGATGACCAAGGCTAGACCATAGTAAAATTTTAAAACTGACAGCAATTGTATCAGGTTCTTTCTGTCTTCATATTTCCTAGTGAGCTCTCCTCAATTCTTCAATATTATTCAAAGCATTAACTTTCTAAATAGTCAAAGTTTCCTTCTCCTATACTTTACTTTTACCATTTCCCTAGTTCTCAGAGTCCAGACCTCATCCAGGTTAACCAGGATGCACCAACACTTGAGATAGCTGGGAGTTACAAACTACAGTACTTTTGGTATGATGGAGGAAAACCAGACTTTAGGATGTTTCCTACTGCTATGTCCTAGGTTCCTCTGAGCCTTGCCATATACTCCATTGATATGCCCTCCAGATCCCTGCACACTACCATCTGACATGTATATGTATCCTAAGGATCCCTGGAACTTGTAATTTGATCCACAAACTGTTATTTGCACTCTTAAGACCTTTGGCTTTTCTATCCACACCACAGTTAAACTCTCTTATTTGTGTTTTCTCCCTCTAATTAAAGTATAAATTCTTTGAAATCAGATTCCATCTCACTTTTTAAAAAAAATTTTTTCCTATTAAATAACACAAAGCTTGATGTGTTGTAAATGTAAATTCTATCCTCTTCTCTTCTCTTCTCTTCTCTTCTCTTCTCTTCTCTTCTCTTCTCTTCTCTTCTCTTCTCTTCTCTTCTCTTCTCTTCTCTTCTCTTCTCTTCTCTTCTCTTCTCTTCTCTCTCTTCTCTTCTCTTCTTTTCTCTTCTCTTCTATTCTGTCCTGTCCTATTCTATTCCATTTTCTTCATTGTAACTCCTGTATCCTGTGCTCTTATCATCACTGCATGTCCTCTTATAGTTCAATGCCCTATATCTCTATGCCTTGTACCTCTGTGTACTGAAGCTTAGCTGCCATAACTATTTCCCTCAGTAGCTCTACCTACAGTAGCTTAGTTCCTTTCCTAACTTCTGCTGATATGCTGTTCCATGTCACACCATGGGATATTCATCCCCTGCTCCCAGAGTTTTCAGTTTCTAAAGGATGATGCATATTGAGGAGAGCCTCTGTTCTCTGCTGAATGTGTTTATACTTCAAAAAATATCTCTGGTTCAAAGAATCTCTCTTTTACCCCTGAATCAGCAGCTTCTGCCCGTGGTACCAAAGAAATGGTGCTCCAGGAATATTAATTTCTTATATTTCTCAAATAAGTTTCTATTTCCAGTTTGGCTTCTAATTCTGGCTTCCAGTTTTGTCCTCAGGATACAGATGTGGTCATTTCTGCTTGTATCAAAATTCTTTACTAAGTTTTGGAGAATCTGTAAACTCTTCTTGTCTTCTTGTTTTAGTCATGCTGGATTATTCAAATTACTTTGGAATTTAAAAAAAATGAAAGATCTCCAAAAGGGAAATGAAGGGGGGGGGGAAATGGACATAGTGCCTTGTAAGGTTGGCTGCCTCAAAGTCAAAGATAATTTTTGGTTCTTGAATGTTGCTGTTCGTCTTTCATTTTCAAATAGAACCATGACAAATGTCATGACTTGTAATGACTTGGATTTAACTGAGGAAGTGTTGTGCAAAGTCACCAACCTCATTTTCTCCTCTGGAGCCATCTAATTCCAGTGGCCAGATATATTATCAGGATGACCAGAGATGGCCATGGATGTTGAAAGCAATTGGTACTGTAGTTTGTAACTCCTAGCAAAGGTCACACAGTTAGTAAGTCTCTGAAGTGAGATTTGAACTCATCTCCTCCCAACTTCAAAGCAAGTTCTCTATCCACTGGGCCACCTACCTGTCTATGGAATATAGTTGGTGGTAAAGACTATTGAAGGCAGAAAGTTTAGAACTCAAATTATATTTTTAAATGTTAAAAAGAAAGAATTTATAAAAAAGAAAGAAAAAACATAATAGCCATTGACCTTAATTTACCCCTCTCAGACCTAGATATACTTAAAAGAAAAAGAAAAACAAGAAATAAGTAAAAGACCTCAATTAATTTTAATGAAATAAAATAGCTCTTTGACAATTTTAAAAATGAATTAGAAAGGAGTATACAGGTTTCTTCACTGTTTTTGGAAGGTTTATAAATATCATTCATGCCTTAGGACATAAAAAGATCACTAACCAATGCAGAAAAGTAGAAATAATAAACATATTCTTTACTGATTACAATGCAAAAAATATTATATTAAATAATTGCAACTTTAAAAAGCATTAAAACCTAACTAAAGTCTGTTTATCAATATTAAAGAATAGGTGGGTCAAAGATCATATGGATATAATTGATGATTTCATGGAAGATAATAAAAACAATGAAACAATGTATCAAGGTTTTGAGGATGCAGCAAAAGCAGTCCAAAACTAAAATTTTCTGTCTCAAATACATATATAAATACAAAGAAAACAATAAAAACATAAATGAGTTGGTAATGAAATAAAATATGGAAAAAACAAATTTCAAAAACAATAACAGCAAAGCAACAATTAAACACCAAAATAGAAACCTGACAAAGATAAGTATGACAAAATTTAAACACAAAATACTGAATTAAAACAAAACATAAAAGAAAAAGCTGTTTGAAAGAAAATCAACCAAATAAACCACTTGCTAATTTGATTAAAAAAGTGAAAGATAAAATTACCAGTAATAAATGTAAAAATTGGAATTCCAACAAAAACAAAAAGAATTAATGACATTATTAGAACGTATTTTACCCTGCTATATGGCCATAAAACTGACAACTTAAACAGGTTAAATTAAGAATTACTAAACCATACAATAACCAAATAAACACAAAAACGAGAATTTGAATAAGCCAATCTCTGAGAAAGAAATAGAAGGAGCCACAAACATGGTTTTGAAGGAAAAACAAATATCTCTATGACAATATGAACTCAAAGGTAATTTCCATCAAATATTCAAAGAAAAAATCATTTATATATTTAATAAATTGTATTAAAATATCAAATTCATTCTGTGGAATAAGTATTCTCTAGGTTCATAAAAAAGGGGAATCACGAAAAGAAGTGAACATTATAGACTAGTATCCCTAATGAACATTGATTAAATAAAAAAAAATGTTCTCAAAGAAAATAAAACAACATACTAAAAAGATTGTACAATATGACTACATTGTATTTATACCTTGAATATAGGGTTGGTTTAATGGTATGAAAACTATAAGCTTAATTAACCATATTAATGATAAAAGCTTAAGAATAATATAATTATAATAATAGCTGCAGAAATATCTATTGGTAATATAAATCTAATCCTGTTTTAAGAAAACACATACAGAAAATAACAATAATTTTACCTTTTCTTAAATGATAAATATTATGTATCTAACACTAAGAGCTAATAAAATATATGAGTGAGATAAAATAGAATCTTTCTAAATAAAATCAAGGGTGATTCAAGTATATCCATTATTAGCATTTCTATTTGACATACTAGTAAAAATGCTGCCTATATCAATAAGGCAATCAAAAGAAATTGAGGGAATTTGCAAAGGGAAAGAAGAAACAAAATATTACTTTTGGAGGATAATATTATGTTATATTTATATAACCCTAAAGAATCAACTAAAATTAATTGAAATAGCCTAGGAACTCTTCAAATTTATAAGATATAAAATAAATTCATTCAAATAATGAGCATTTCCAATAAAAACCAGCAGGATGAAATAAATGAGAAATTTCCTAAAAATAGTTATGGAATGTTTACAATACTTGGGAATTCATCAACCAAAATACAATTAACAAATATATAAATACAACATTAATCCTTTGTCTACAGATAGAATTTAACAATTAGAAAAAAGATTAGTTTCTCACGTGTAGCACAAACCAATAAAATAAAATAATACTATATAAATTGATTAATTTATTTAATGTCATTCCAAATGATCAAAAATAAATTTTTGTAACTTTAAATAATAACAATGAAATCCATATGGAAACAAAAGAACAAGAATCTAATGGGAAATAATGAAATGAAGTAGAAATTAAGGGAATAAAGCAGTTACAAATCTCAAATTGTACTACAAAGTAGTAATTATAAAAACAAATTGGCATTGGTTACTTAATATTGAAATTGATCAATGGCACAGATTAGGTATAAAACCTGCAGATGCAAATGTAGATGCTACACTCCAATCTGTTTAATATGAAGAATCCAGATACTGTGAAAAATACTCACTCTTTGACATAAACCGCTGTAATAAATGGACAGAAATTTGCAAGAAATTAATTTTTCAGGCAAATATATATTTTCCTCAGTACATCAAAACTCATAATAACATAAGCTCCAAAGAAATATGTGACCTAGATATGTAAGGTCACATAAATAAATTAAAGAGAGATAGGTAAAACTAGCCATATAATTAAAGGATGGAATAAAACTTCATTTCCAAAAACGACATTGAGGATCACAGTAAATAAATAATCTTGAGTACACAAAATTTTTAAAGTTTCGTGTAAATAAATATAATAAGGCTAAGATTACCTGAGGAAAAATTTTGTAGCAAGTTTTTTTCTAATAATCATCTCAATTGCAAATATTTAAGGATAAATTCACATTTAGATGAAAAATAGCCATTCCCCAAATGATAAATTCTCTAATGATATGAATAAGAAATTTCCAAAGGATGAAACCAATGGTCTTTACAACCATAAATATGTTTGATTATCCAAATTACCAATAATTAAAGAACTAAAAATGAAAGCAATTTTGAGATTTTTACTCTGTACCCATCATTGTAGTCAAGATGACACAAAAGGAAACTGATAAATGCTGTGGGAGCTATGGTAAAAAAGGCCCAGTGGTGCAATATTTTTAGACCTGTGAATGTGTTCAGTCATTCTGCAAAGTAATTTGGAATTATACAAAAAAAGTTACTAAACATTCCATTTCTAGCTACACCACAGCTAGGCTTGTAATCAAAAGACATAAAAAAGAAATGCTCCTGAGCTAACAATTGACTTTACCATTTTAAATGAAGTTTCGCTGAATTAAAAAAAAAATTAAAAACACACAAATAGGTTTCAGTCCTGGTTTATAGACCCCAGATTTAGCACATAGAATGTAGGAAAGATAGTAACTCATTTTGGGTTTGGAAGATCACTTGGAAACAAGTTAAAAAGGACTTTATAATCTAAATTTGGTATTATATTTTATCCTTGGAGCATTAGAGAGCCACTGAGTTTACTGAATAGAGAAATGCCATACTAAGACCTGTATTTAAGGAAAATCATTTTAGAAGGTGTGTGAAGGACTTATATAGTGGGGTTAGATGAGGTGAGCAAAGCAAGTTGGAGTGTTATTGTAATAATCTAGGCTGAGTTAATGAATACTTAAACTAGGAGGGTGTGTATGGGATTAGAGAAAAGGGGGCATATACAAAAGATGATATAGAAATAGAAACAGCAAGATTTATCAAATTATAAGATATGTGGAATGAGAGAGTGAATGAAAGATAAAACTGACATTTTAGACTGGCAGTATGGTAATGCCCCAAGTAGAATTAGGAAAGTTGGAAGATGGGTGGCTTGGAGTGGGAAAGAAAAGATAAAGATAATTATATAATGGTATAAACAGTGACTTTAGCCCTGGTTTTGAGTATTATCTGTAGTATTTACTAATATGTGACAGTGGTTGTCAAAACTCCCTGAAATAATTTTTACCCATGTACAAAATCAGAATATTAATATTTGTTCTTCTGATCGAACAGTTGTTTTTAGAAAATGTTGTGTCTTAAAAACACTTTAAGAATACTTTGTAAATGTATTGTCATAAATGCAAATATAAAAAAAAAAGAAAAAAAAGCCAGAAAAGTTATTCTCTAGGGCACATAAAATGTTATTTAACAATAAGTCAAGGTATATTTATTATAGTAGGAAGTATTCAAATCCTCCATTGGACAATACAATGCATTGAGTATAATTCCCTTAACTTGTTAATTAGCTGCAAATGGTGCCCCCAAAGTCTTCATCTAATGCGAAAGGTTTAAAAAAATCATATTTTTGTTAAAAAAAGAGCACATCAACATGTATACCATTATTTTTAAAAATAGTATGGCAAATGACTTTTATAATACAGTTAATTTATAACAAAAAGGGATTCATATGTGCAAGAAGTTATAGATCTCTTTATGGAGGAATCAAGAAGCCTGAGTTTTAATCTTGTTTCAGAAACTTATTAGATATATGACCATGGGCAAGTTACTTTAAGCCTCCCACCATCATTTTCCTAATCTGTAAAATATGGATAGCATATGAACTATCAATTGCCAAAGCAAGGACTCTCCAGTCTTAAAGCACTACATAAATATGAAGTACTGAATTGTCATTATTGAGTAAAGCTAGTGATATTTTTTAAGCAAGTAAAGAAACTATAATTAACTATAAGTAAACTATAAGTAAAGAAACTATAAGTTTAGTACAAATAGCTGAGAAAAGACCATCATATTATACATTTATTTGAATTGCTTGTGTTTATCTCAATATTGTAGCTAACCCATAATTTAATTTCATTAATTTTAAAATGAATTTAAACTTACAATATTGATTGTAACAATGTCATTTTCTATGTTTGGGGACACATGTACCCATCCATGTACCTGCAACAAGGTTGGTAAAAGGTCAAGGTATTGGCTACTACAGAAGAATTCACACACACACACACACACACACGCACACACACACACGCACACACACACATACACACACACACACAAGATTAGAACAAGTACCTGAATATATTTAATGTAATAAATTCATTTTGAAAACTTAGACATCAAAGATAAGTCAAATGAATAGAGGATAACAATATTTTTGTTTAAAAATAATAACATTAATATTGACTGAAGCAAAAAACTAAAACTGGCAAAATGTCAGAAATAAAATGCCTGAGCTTTTTTTCTGCTGGATTTTTACAATCAAAATCACTGTAGTCAAGTTTAGAAGGAAAGCAGAAAATTGGTATATATATATACACCAATGTATGTACACACAGAAAACTGAGTCAAGTATAAAATAATGTCATTACTCAATTGGTATATGTTCAAAGGATACAAACAGGTAGTTTTCAGAGAAAGAAATCAAAGGTATCTATAGTCATAAGAAAAATTGCTCTAAATCACTATTGATTAGAGAAACGTAAATTAAGACCACTTTGAGGTACCACCTTATACCTATTAAATCAAGTAATAAGAAAGAAAATGAAGCAAGACAGCAATACAAGATAATTCTGAAAGACTTATGATGAAAAATGATATCCATCTCCAGAGAAATTACTTTTGTTACCTGAATTAAAATTAAGACATACTTTAAAAAAGCAACCAAACTTTTTTTTTTTGCCTGTTTTCTTTCCCAATGTGAATAATGTGGAAATATATTTTTGATGACTTCACATGGATAATCTATATGAAATTCCTTGACTTCTAAAGGGAGATTGGAAGTGATAAAGGGTGAAAGAATTTTGAACCCCATTTTTTTAAATGTTGAAAAACTGGGGGCAGCTCAGTAACACAGTGGATAAAGCACTGGCCCTAGATTCTGGTGAACTTGAGTTCAAAGCTGGCCTCAGACACTTGACTCTTTCTAGCTGCATGTCCTTGGGCAAGTTACTTAACACTCATTGCACTAAAAAAAAAAATTATAATTAAAAAAAAAAGGGGCAGCTAGATGGCACAGTAGATAAAGCACTGGTCCTGGATTCAGGGCAATCTGAGTTCACATCTGGCCTCAGACACTTAACACTTACTAGTTGTGTGACTCCAGGCAAGTCACTTAACGCTCATTGCCCTGCAAAAAACAAAAAACAAAAAAACAAAAAAAACCCAAAAAACTTTTAATATTGCATGCAACTGAGATAAAGAAAATCAAATTAAAAGAGAAAATTTGGGTGTAAATTCTAACTTTTCTACCTTTTGAACTTTAGGCAAACCACTTGACCTTTGTTGTTCCTTCTTCCTCAAAAACTGGAATTTTGCTGGTGGCCAAATATACTCAAGTAAGGGAAAAAAATTTCAGACATGAATAATACATCAGCAGAACTCCATCTAAAGCTGTGTTGTTCTTACTCCCCACTGTGGTCAACTTTTCATTATTATAAGAGACAAAAAGGACCTTGGGAATTTCTAGCTCTAAAGCAGGTAGTTTTTGACAAATGACAGATTCAATCTTTTGTAGACTTAAAAACGGATGGCCATAGGCATTTGACAAAGGGTTCTGCTTAGTTGACTAGCTGGTTATCTTGTGCTCTAAAAGAGCTTGGCTTCTAGATATAGAAACTCTTTTTATAAATAAAAGTTACAGAGTTCCAGGGGCAGAGCCAAGATGGCAGAGAGAAGCCAGAACTTGCCTGAGCTTTCTCATGTTTCCCTCAAAACCAACATTAAATCAAGCCTCTAAACCGATTCTGGGGGTGCAGCTAGGTGGTGCAGTGGATAAAGCACCAGCCCTGGAATCAGGAGGACCTGAGTTCAGATCCAGCCTGAGACACTTGAGACTTACTAGCTGTGTGACCCTGAGCAAGTCACTTAACCCTCATAGCTCTGCAAAAAATAATTACAAATTAAAAATAAAATAAATAGATAGATAGATTGATAGATAAACAAACAGATTCTGGAACTACAGAACCTAAAAAAAGAGAGATAGAATCCTTCTAATTGAGATCATTAAGAAGACTTCAGAAATAAAAAGCAAACAAACAAAAAATAGAAGAAGAAAGAAGAAGAAGAAAGAAGAAGGAGAAGAAGAAGGAGAAGAAGACTTAAGAGAGGTCTGTCTCACCTGGGTGAAAGGGGACACAGGCTCAGCACTGCTTGGCTCAGCTGGCAACTCAGCGCAGCACTGGTTGGCTCAGTGGGCAGCATGAATCTGCTGTAACCTAACACAGCTGAGAGTGGGGTAGCTGAGAGTGGTGAAGCTGAGAGCGGTGAAGCTGAGAGCAGTAAGAACCATGCAACAGTGAACCCTCTGCCCAAGGAGCAGACTTCAACTTTATAATTTAAAAAATAGGTGGAGTCAAGATGGCAGAGAGAAGCCATTGAGTTGCCTGATTTCTCCTTCTATTCCCTCAAAAAGAACATGAAATCAAGCCTCTGGATGGATTCTGAAAATACAGAACCTGCAAAGAGACAGAGCGACACAGTTTTCCAACCAGAGATAATTTGGAAGACTTCAGGAAAGGTTGGTCTCACTCAGGAAAAAGCAAGGTACAGCACAAAGCAGCGCAACTTAGAGGTGGTCAGGGCAAGTCATCAGGAAGCTGTGGGCCACAGCTGAGCAACTGAGGCCCCTGGATCCTGGCTCAACAAGCTGGTGGCACAGCAGGACAGTGGCAAAGCCCACCTGTACCAGCTGAGAGGGCAGGTTGCCATCTAGAAGGCCACCCACAGGACAGGCATGACCAGGTCTACTAATCCCAGCACGTGCCACCAGCAACCCTAGGGCAGGGAGAAATCCACAAGCCATAGAGGCCTCAGTATAGAATTCCAGTGACACAGTCCCTATACCCCAACACAAAAAACTTTAAACAGGGACCCTGGTGGCCCCAGAGCAGACCTCAACTTTAAAAAAAAAAAGCTGAAATATGAGTAAAAAACAAAAAAGAGCTCTTAAAATTGAGAGCTTCTGTATTGAGAAGTAAGAGGCGAATGCAAACTCAGAGGAGGACAATATTTTCAAATTGCCTATGTGTGAAGCCTCAAGAGGGAAGATGAATTGGCCTCAAGAACAAAAAGCCTTCTTGGAATAACTCAAAAAGGATTTTAAAAATCCATTGAGAGAAATGGGGAGAGAAATGAAAGCAACACAAGAAAATTATGAAAAAAGAATCAGCAGCTTGAGAAACGAAGCACAAAGAATCAGCAGCTTGGAAAAGGAAGCACAAAGATTGACTGAAGAAAAGAATTCCTTAAAAAATTCATTTGGTCAAATGGAAAAAAGTGCATATTTTCATTGAAGAAATTAATGCCTTAAAAATTTAAATTGGACAGTTGGAAGATACTGACTCGATGAAACACCAGGAATCAGTCGAGTAGAATCAAAAGAATAGAAAAATAGAAGAAAATGTGAAATACCTCATTGGAAAGACAACTTACCTGGAAAACAGATCCAGGAGAGACAATTTGAGAATCATTGGACTGCCTGAAAGCCATGATCAGAAAAAGAGTCTAGAAACCATATTCCAGGAAATTATTAAGGAGAACTGCCCTGATATTATAGAATCAGAGGATAAAATTGTCATTGAAAGAATACACCTATCACCTCCTGAAAGAGATCCTAAAAGGAAAACTCCAAGGAATATTGTAGCCAAATTCCAGAATTATCAGGTGAAGGAGAAAATACTCCAACCAAGCAGAAAGAAGTAATTTAAATATCATGGAGCCACAGTCAGGATTTCATAGGACCTGGCAGCTTCAAGATTAAAGGATTGCAGGGCTTGGATTATGATATTCAGGAAGGTAAAAGGGCTTTCATTACAACTCATAGTCAATTACCCAGCAAAACTGATCATTCTCTTTCAGAGAACAAGATAGACATTCAATGAAATAGGGGAATTCAAAGGATTCCTGAGAAAAAGATCAGAACTGAACAGAAAATTTGATCTCCAAATACAAGGCTCTAGAAAATTTAAAGAGGTAAACAATGTGGGGGGGGCACACAGGGGAAAGGTTGTTGAATGATATTAAACTATTTGCATCCCTATGAGAGAGGATAATAATCTTAACTCTTGGAATCTGTATCTCTATTAAAGTATTGGTATTAAATTGTGATGACATAAAGAAACTTAAGGGGCAGAATAAAAGAAGACTAGGGGGAGGAGAGGAAATGATATACAAATTATTTGTATAAATAGGTGAAGAAGGAGTTCTACCAAATTCCTTTTATGACACAAATATGGTGTTGATACCTAAACCAGGCAGAGCCAAAACAGAGAAGGAAAATTACAGACCAATTTCCCTAATGAATACTGATGGAAATGTCATAAATAAAATATTAGCAGGGAGATTACAGCAAGTGATCACCAGGATAATACACTATGACCAGATGGGATTTATACTAGGAACCAAGACTGGTTCAACATTAGAAATACAATTAATATAATCAACAACATCAATAAGAAAACTAAGCAAAATCATATGATTATCTCAATCGATGCAGAGAAAGATTTTGACAAAATACAACACTCATTCCTATTAAAAACATTAGAGAGCTTAGGAATAGGTGGAGCTTTCCTTAAAATAATAAGCAGTATCTACCTAAAACCATCAGTAAGCATTATATGTAATGGAGATAAGTTAGAGGCCTTCTCAATAAGATCAGGGGTGAAACAAGGATGTTCATTATCACCTCTATTATTTAATATTGTACTAGAAATGTTAGCTATAGCGATAAGAGAAGAAAAATGAATTAGATTGTCAAGGAGGAAACAAAACTTTCACTCTTTGCAGATGATATACTTAGAGAATCCTAAAGAATCAACTAAAAAATTGCTTGAAACTATTAACAACTTTAGCAAACTTGGAGGATATAAAATAAACCCACATATAAATCATTAGCATTTCTATACATGACCAACAAAGCTCAGCTGTAAGAGATAGAAAGAGAAATTCCACTTAAAGGAGCAGTAGACAATATAAAATACTTGAGAGTCTACCTGCTGAGACAAACCCAGGAACTCTATGAACACAATTACAAAACACTTTACACACAAATAAAATCAGATCTATGTAACTGGAAAAATATCAATTGCTCAAGGATAGGCTGAGCTGATATAATAAAATGACAATTCTACCTAAATTAATTTACCTATTCAGTGCAATACCAGTAAGACTACATAAAAATCATTTTATAGAGCTAGAAAAATAATAACAAAATTCATCTGGAAAAACAAAAATCAAGAATATCAAGGGAACTAATGAAAAAATGCACAGGAAGGTGGGCTAGCTGTGCCAAATTTGAAGCTAAACTATAATGTTGCAGTCATCAAAGCTATTTGGTACTGGCTTGGAAATATAGTGGTGGATCAATGGAATAGGTTAGGCAAGGAGACATTAGTAATCTACTGTTTGCTAAACCCAAAGACTCCAGCTTCTGGGATAGGAACTCAGTATTTGACAAAAACTGCGGGGAAAACTGGAAGATAGTATTATACAAAAATAAGGTCAAAATGGGTTCAAGATTTTGACATAAAAGGTGATACCATAGATAAATTAGTATAGGAATGACTAGTTCACCTCTCAGATTTATGGAGAGCAAAACTATTTATGTCTGAACAAGAGATAGAGAATATTATGAAATGCAAGATGGAAGACTTTGATTACATTAAATTAAAAAGTTTTTGTACAAACAGAAACAATGCAGACAAAATTAGAAGGGAGGCAGAAAACTGGGAAACAATTTTTACAGCCAGCATTTCTGATAAAGTCCTCATTTCTAAAATTTATCAGGACCTAAATAAAATTTATAAGAATCTAAGTCATTCCCCAATTGAGAAATGGTCAAGTGATATGAACAAGAAGTTTTCTGAGTGAAGAATTCAAAGCTATCCATTGCTATATTTTAAAATGCTCTAAATCACTATTGATTAGAGAAATGCAAATTAAAAAAAAATCTGAGGTACCATCTCACCCCTATCAGATTGGCTAGTATGACAATAAAGGAAAATAATAAATGTTGGAGAAGTTGTGGAAAAATTGGAACACTAATTAATTGTTGGTGGAGCTGTGAACTGATTCAAGCATTCTGGAGAACAATTTGGATCTATGCCCAAAGGGCTAGGGGACTTTTCATACACATTGACCTAGTGGTACCACTGCTAGTTCTGTATCCCAAAGAGACCATAAAAAAGGGAAAAGGACCCACATATACAAAAATATTTATAGCAGCTCTCTTTGTGATGGCAAAGAATTGAAAATGGAGGGAATGCCCATCATTTCAGAAATGGCTGAACAAGTTGTGGTATATGAATGTAACGGAATACTATTGTGCTGTAAGAAACAATGGGCAGGGGGCAGCTAGGTGGCACAGTAGATAAAGCACCAGTCCTGGATTCAGGAGGACCTGAGTTCAAATCTGGCCTCAGACACTTGACACTTACTAGCTGTGTGACTTTGGGCAAATCACAACCCCCATTGCCCTTCACAAAACAAAACAAAACAAAAAACAAAACAAAACAAAACAAAAGAAACAATGGGCAGGAGGAGTTCAGAGAAACCTGGGAGGACTTACACGAACTGATGCTGACTGAGAGAAGCAGAACTATGAGAACATTGTACACAGTAACAGCAACATTGTATGATGAACCATGGTGATAGACTTGGCTCTTCTCAGAAGTGCAACGATCCAAAACTCATGATAGAAAATGTTCTCAACATCCAGAAAAAAAGAATTTTGAATTGTGAATGCAGATTGAACCATACTGTTTCTACTTTTGGACTGTTTTTATTTTCTTTCTTTTTTTAGGTTTTCCCCTTGTGCTCTGATTCTTCTTTCTCAAAATGACTAATGCAGAAATATGTTTAATGTCATTGTACATACACAACTGTGGTAAAAAGTTTTAACAGTCGGTTAGCGATAATGGAAAGACGCCAGTTTTTAAAGGACCACCCTTTCGGGGAGGAGACCAAATCTCACACAACCTATATCAGACTGTTGTTTTCCATCTTGGGGAGGAGAGAGGGAAAGGAGGGTGGGAGAAAAAAAATTTGGAACTAAATATCCTGTGAAAACAAATGGTGAAAACTATCCTTATATGTAACTGGAAAATAATAAAATACTATAAAAATAAAAAATAAAATAAAACAAAATAAAAGTTACTGAGAACTATAGCTCTGGAAACTGACAGACTCTCATTTTGGGGAGAAAAGTTGCTAAATGTTTTTATTAGTTTGATACTGGGCATGTGAAGGGCCAACCTCCTTTATTGAAAAAAATTGAACTCAAACAAACCAACAAAATAAAAGATCAAGGCCTATAGGCTTAAAACTAAAAGAAAGATCATAAAACTTGTTTTTCTATTTTAGGGAATAAGGATCAATTTGGGTGAGAATGCTGGCTGAATCAAGAAGTCTGAAATGGAGAAAAGGTCCAAAAACATATGCCCACTAGTTTAATGCTTATAGATGATCAAGAGATCCATGCCTCTGAGCAACAAAGTTATCAATGCTACAACAACCAGTTAGAAACCAAATGTCATACCCATATTCCAGCAGAGACAGCATGTCCCCTAAATTCAGATGGTAGTAAGCCCACAAAAGAGCATGCTTACATGATGATGTCACAGAAGATATGGATACCCTAAATCAAAGAATTATGAGTTATCTCTCCACAATTTTCTCTGCCCCTCTTTTCCTTACATGTTTGATACTCCACATATATACATGTTTATAAGACATGATCCTTTATTTTACAACTGTCTAAACATTTTGTCTTAATGTCTCAATCCTTCCCATTTTGGTTTGTATATTTGTAGGGACCCAGTAAATGTTCTTTTGCTACTATTCATGAAATGGTTTTGCTTTAAAATACTTGTGTTGTTTTTCAGACTATATAAGAAAACACATAGAAGAGGGCTCAAGAATTATGCTTTTAAATGAATTCCTAACCACAGAACTCCTCGAACCTGAAGAAATTTTTCTAGGTGTATTCATTGTGAGAAAGAATTGTTTGAGATGTTACGTGTAAAATTAGGCTTGGGGATCAGATCATCTCTAATATTACTTCTGGTCTTAAATCTTATGATTTTTAAAAAATTCATGCAAGACTATATCTGTGATTCATCCCAAACATAGCACCTTAGTCCCATATTTTATTTGAGTGAAGGTAGAGTGAATTTGAATTAATCTGTCCCTATACAAATTCAGCTAAATTCACACTAAGCCTCTAGTTCAGTGTCCAAAAATGAGACTATAGCTTGTGGAAAGATCCCCAGTTTTTTGACAAGATACAAGATGAAATGCATTGGCTTCAAATCAAACTGTCAGCACCCTCAGAATTGGATTTCACTGACAGAACTAATCTAGACAGTCATTTCTTCCCATAATTTGACTCAGGAATAATGGGCAGATAGACTCCTTCCATCTGCCTGACTTCAAGAAATCAGATGCAGGTCGAGCTGTGAGACAAGTGTGTTTTCATAGAGTTTGAGGCAAGTTCAATAAAGTTGTATTGATACAACTGTCAAAGGCCTGGCTTTTGTTAACATTTCATGAGACCCTTCTCTGCAAGATGAAAGGCAGCTGTCAACCTGCAGTCCCAGGAACAGACCACTGCCAGTGACAAAGAGAGGCAAAATGAATTGATTAGTTCTAACTGTCTAATAGATACATTTGAACCTATTAGTCTTTGGGGACTGTACTAATAGAAAAAAATAGCTTTCCCTCACTCTTCTTCTTTTCTTGTTCTTGTTCTTATACTTCTTCTTCTTGTTGTTGTTCTTCTCCTCCTACTTCTTTTTCTTTTTCTTGTTCTCTTTCTTCTTATTCTCTTCTTCTTGTTGTTGTTCTCTTGTTTTTGTTGTTGTTCTTCTTCTTCTTTATTTTTTGCTATCTTATCATCTGAGTGTTAATAGACAGGAATCTTGACTGAGTATATAAGAATACTGTGTGATTTCTTTTTTGAAAGTCTAGAGCTAGGGAAGCTAGATGGCGCAGTTGATAGATCACTGGACCTGGAGTCAGGAGTACCTGAGTTCAAATCTGCCACTTAACACTAGCTGTGCATGACCCTGGGCAAGTCACTTAACCCCAATTGCCTCACCAAAAAAAAAAAAAAAGAAAAAGAAAGAAAGTCTAGAGCTAAATCGTGGCCAATGAAAACAAAGGAAACTATGTTCAAAGATATTTGTGAGCTACAAACTTCTCTTTTTTATTTTGGAGATAGTATTTAAGAGAAATAAATATGGACAAGGTATCGGCAAAGTGAACTAAATTGCCATTGAGTTTAATACAACATATGTGTACTAAATGCATATTTTATCTAAAGAAAATTTTAGAATTCCGCTTCTAGATGCATCACCAACCAAAGTGTTGCCTTGGAAAAGTCATTTAAATTCTTTTTGGCTCTATTTCATTATCTACACAATGTAGATAATAATACCTGTGCTACCCAGTTCACAAATTTGTTGGAAGTCGAGTGACCTAATATATATAAGAGCATTTTAATTTTTTTCTCTTAATAGTATTTTATTTTTCCCAAATACATATAAAGATAGTTTTCAATATTCATTTTTGTAAGAATTTGATTTCCAAATTTCCTTCCCTTGTCTCTTTCCTATTATTGGTTATAATGTACAACCATATTAAACACATTTTCACATTAGTAATGTAAAAGTAAAAACATAGAACAAAAGGGGGGAAAACTGAGAAAGAAAATAAAACAAAAGTTAAAACAGTATGCCTCAGTCTACATTCAGACTCCATAGTTCTTTCTCTGGATGTGGACAGTATTTTTGATCATAAGTCATTTGGAATTATCTTTGATCATTGTATTGCTGAGAAGAGCTGTCTATCATAGCTGATCATTGCATAATGTTGCAATTTCTGGATACAGAGTCCTCCTGGTTCTGCTCACTTCACTTGCATCGGCTTATCTCTTTCCAGGTTTTTCTAAAATCTGCCTGCTTATTATTTCTTTAGCATAATAGTCCTCCATTACTTTCATATATCACAGCTTATTCAGCCTTACCCCAATTGATTGGTGTTCCCTCACCACCATTCTTTGCTATAAATATCTTTGTACATGTGGGTGCTTTTCTATTTTTATTATCTCTTTGGGATATAAACCTAGTAGTTGTATTATTGGATCAAAGGGTTTGCACAGTTTTATAGCCTAATAAGAGCATTTTTAAAGGCCTGGAAATGCTTTAAAATGTATCATAACCCATCATCTCCAGGCTGCACAGGCTAAAATTTATACAAATTCTATTTAAGCAAGACTGTACATTTGTGCTCAGATTTGAAAATATAGTTAGATATCTAACTATTTTGTATAAATAGTGATAAGCATCTTCATCAGTGGAACTATGCATGTCAGTCACTAAAGTAGCATTCATCAAGTTGGCATTGTGATAAATGTTAGGAATACAAAACACAAAAGCCTGGTCTCAAGGAGATCCTAGTCTAATAGAGGGCCACCAGGAAAAGAACATGCAAACAGGAATGTACAAATCAGATGTGTGCACACACATATGTGTGTATATATATATATATATATACACACACACACATACACACACACACCTATACTTATATGTGTATACAAATAAGTACATGGGTATACACATGTATATGTGTATAATGTATGTTTATACATATGCATGCATGTGCATATACATATACACATACACACATATACATAGAGAGGGGGGATAATTATCAGAGCAGAGATGCTAGTATTAAGGAGGGCCAGAAATGCTTCTTGGAGATGATGGAATTTTAAATGAGACTTGAAGGAAAGAGATAAAGTTGAAGAGAGTTCCAGGAATGGAGGCTATAGCTACGTAGTTAATTAGCAAAGCTTTTCCTATTGCATACATTTATATGGCATTGTATTCACAGAATGTTATATCTTGGAATCAGCACCTTTTTCTTCTTGTTTATGTAAGATTGGAACTAGAGATGCAAACATCCTTGACATAGTAGAAATACGGAGCTGGAAATAACCATAAAAGTCATCTAGTCTGAATTGTACCTGAACAAGTATCATGAGTACAGTTTTCCTGATAAGTAAGATTTTATCTGCTTGAAGACTTTTAGTGCTGCAGAAATCCTATCTCTGACTTTAGCCTGCTACTTTTATATACAGTTCAAATTATTGACTATTCTATAATGTCTTCTCATTTCTTCTAGTTCTGGCTTCTGTATCCAACCAAAACAAATGGAATGTTTTTTCAACACCAGGGTGTTGTCCAACCTCTCAGTTTAAAAACAAAATCTCATCTGTAGCCTCTACTTGAACATTTCCAGTTATGGGAAGGTATTGTTCAGTATTTCTAACAGGATATTTTTATTAGATATAGCCAATGTATACATCCCTGTAACCAGAAGAAAGCTAGTTGGCTCAATGGATAGAGTGGATAATATTCTCTGCCTTCAAATATGTCCTCAATTACAAGTTGTATGACCCCCTGCCCTTTTTTTTTCAGCTTATGACTTACAAGATGACCAAGAAGAGGAGGAACAATGGACGTGCCAAGAAAGGCCACGGCCATGGCCATGTGCAGCCCAACCACTGTACCAACTGCAGCTGCGGTATGCCCAAGGACAAGGCCATCAAGAAGTTCATCATCTGCAACATTGTGGAAGCCGTGGCCTTCAGGGACATCTCCAAGGCCAGTGTTTTCAACTCTTATGTGTTCCCCAAACTGTATATGAAATGGCATTACTGTGTGAGCTGCATGACCTATAGCAAAGTAGTGAGGAATTGGTCTCATGAGACATGAATGGATCAAACACCCCACCCCTTCAGACCTGCTGGTACTGCCCCAAGGCCCCCTCCAAAGCCAATGGAAAGAGCTATCTGCCTATCAAAATTCCTGAACTGATCAGAGGAAAGTAAAATGGTTGGTTTACCTTAAACAAAAATTAAAAAAAAAAAGTTGTGTGACATACAGCAAGTTATTTAACTTCTATCTGCCTCAATTTCCTTTAATATAAAAGGGGATAAAACAGCATCTACCTCCCAGGGTTTTTGTGAATATCAAATGAGATATGTTGTTATTATTCACACACTGGCTAGCACATAGTATTTCTTTATTCTCTTATGACTTCTACATATTGTTCCTCTTCTGCTTATTATTGTGGCCTTTGTCAGTCACTTCTTTCTCTGGTTTGGTTTCCTCACTTCTAAAAGTAATTATCTCCCAGCTCAAGTTCTATTATTTTATGATGCTAAGTTGGCTGCATATCCAGAGTACATTAGTTACTGGTTACCTATGTGCTTCATTTGTGTGATACCACCATTGCTTTCCCACCCAAGTATATCCCCTTTACTGGCCTAACATGATTATAGAAATTTTGACCATATGATCTATTCTTTAGGGGCCTTCTGGTCTGAAGCATTTTGTTACTTGGGAGGGAATTACATACAAACATACATACATACATATATGTACACGTATACATATATACTTATATATAGACATACACAAACATATACACATGTATATATGTATGTATATATAGGTGAGAGAGAGAGAGAGAGAGAGAGAGAGAGAGAGAGAGAGAGAGAGAGAGAGAGAGAGAATATAATGGTATTTTTGGTAAAAGGAATAGAGGAGGTCCAGATCATTGGAAGTTCCTCAAATGGGTCTGCATAAAAGGGGCATGGTTATGGAGGATCATGGGTTTAGCATGAAGCACTGAATACTGGAATGATGGCAATGTATATAGAGGCGAGTTTAGCAAAAAGAGAGGTGTGTCACCAAAAAGAGATGTAAGAGGTGTCAGTTACAAACTTTAATGATTTTACTTTTAATTTAACAAGTTTTCATGGTACCATGGGCCAGTGGTAATAGAATGGTAAGAGAGAGTGAGGCTAAGTAAATGTACAGAGGGGAAGTTTATAATGGGACCTCCTTGAGGGGAGGTATGCGAGATTTTTTTTTGTTTTTATTTTTTGTAAAAACAGCTCATGGGATGGTACCTTGTACATAGTTGTAACCAAATAAAAGCTTTGGGGATGTAATGTTTGCATTTTTCTAAGTCAAGGATTGTTTCTGCCTCTCTCTGACTCTATGAGGGGATCTCTCTGTCAGGTTCACAATTATTTTTCTAAGTAATATCTATTTAATTTATTCAATATTTTCAGCTAACAATAGAGTTGAAATGTATGAAGAGGTCTCAAGTTTAGAGAAGACATGGGGCAAAATGACAATACATTTCCTTGTTGGTGGAAATCCTAATTTCCTCTTCCTGGAGGACACACATATTTTCTCTTAAGTGTGGCGTAGCTCTTCTGCTGTATTTATTGAAGAATCTTGACTTTTCCTTTCCATGGCTTGTCCAGTTTGTCCTTCTCTCCTGATGCAGTCATTGCTACTAATCATCACTGTTCTTGGTACACTGCTAAGACATAGGAATAAAAAAGTCCAAATCTTCCAGGCCTTCTAAGTTTAAATGAGCCTCCTCTGACAAAGAGTCAGGGAAAAGATGAAGCTCCTCCTTATTCCCAAAAAATGATTCCTTCTCTGGGGTTTGGCTAGAAGTCTTCTACCACTAAGCTGCTGTAAGGGGCTAAAATTCTAGCTGTTATGTCTAAAATCTAATGAGAGGTCACCTTAAATTAGAAGCTTTAGCAAGGGTTTACACTTTTAAGTATTTATTAAAGCTGGTGAGGAAAGAGAGGTAAAAATCAAACTTCATCTAACTATCTCCAAGAGAGCCCAGCATCTGACCTGCCAAGCCAAGGCCAGGAACTGAAAGGCCTGCTCCCTCCACAGTTTCCCCCCAAAGCCTCCTGTGAAACTGGAAACAGGGCTGTCCATACACACAGCTTCAAGCTAATTGGCTGGTAACTCTGCTTGACAGGATCCATCACTTCCTGACACCTAACTGACCCTAAAAAACCCAGAAAAGGTCACTTCCAGAGGCTAAAGTCATTCATGGTTTCTTTTCAGGCCAGAGCTCACAAGTTTCCTACCTGCTTGGGGTGTCATTCCAATTCTCCCACTGCCATATACTCAGTTTTTAAAAAATTCCAAATGGGCTTGCTAGCTTGATACAAGCTTCACTAGACATTACAACTTTCTCAAACTAATCAAATATACTGTCTGTGTAACCTCACATTATTTCATCTGATTGTTTTCAATGACTTCCAAAAAGCCTTTGAATATATAATTGATTCAATAGAATTTTACTCATTTGGTTTCAGTATATCTTCTTAGTTGCTTAGAGTGGAGTGGGATGATTGGGCAATTGATTATTTGTCTCAACTGATCTGACTCTCACATAAGGAGTTCTCTGCCATTGTAAGTCTTCAAATGGTGATGGCATAAGCACTTCTAGGGTTGGTTTTCTAGGGATTCATAGTTCAGGTGAAAGCTGAACCAGGTATCTCTGATGCCCTTTCTAATTCTAGGAATTTTCCCCCTTCTCTGAAAAATAAGATGAGGTTTTAGGGTAACTGTTACCTTCCAAGTCCATAGTTATGTGAAGTAGGAAAAACTTGGAGCCCTTTTTTTCAGCAAATATATTTCATACAGATCCTTTATGTCCTAAAATGCTTCCCTCTTTATTTTGTTTTCAGGCCTCATCCTGCTGACATTGCTCATCACCTCCATAAGTCTAGCACTTGATACCCTGGCATGTTCTCAGCAATGTCACACCCTGTGCTTATCAACATTACAATTGTCACCTTCCTGATTGACACCTTAGGAAGATGTCAGCATATTTTCTGGATGTCAAATTCAAAGGATTTCAGAGCAGTTTGCAAAACTTCCACATTAAGCTATCTGAACAGTTTGCTTATTTTCTTCCCTTTCAAATTAATATCATAGCACTGAATGCTTAAGAGATTTATCATAAGTCCTTAAATATCCTGGGCCAAGAAAGCAGCCCCCCAGGTTGCTCTTCAGTTCTTACCTACTACTCCTCACACATACCACTGATTCAAACAAGCTAGCCTCATTGTCACAGCTATGATATGTATATATCATATGTATATAGTTCACTGGGTTTGGAGTAAGACAATCTATGTTTGAATAGTACATCCTTCAAGAGCTAGATGTGTGAGTTTGCAAAACTCATTTGATCCCTCAGTCTTTCTTTCCTCATACATAAAGTAAGGAAATTGTGAGGTGCTTTCTAAAGCCCACTTCTGGTTCTAAATTGCCATGATAATCCCCAAATTTTAAGCTCTTTCATACTTCCAAAATTTACTGTTCTCAACCAACCAATCCCCTCTTCCTATTCCCGAGATATTTTCCAATAAGCTTGTCTGATTCATTAACATTATTTAACAGAAATAATGTGGTGCAGTAAATAAGAGCATTATTTTTGGAGTCAAGAAGAATCAGGTTGAAATTCTTTCTCCATAACTTATTAATTGTGTAACCTTGGTCAAGTTGCTTTTCCTCTTTCTTCCTCAGTGTATATATTTGCAAAATGAAGCAATTAAATTAGATCGCTTTTATTATCCCATCCAGGCCTAAATCTACAATATGGCCTAATGAGAGTTTTATTTCTTCAGGAAGGCTTCCAAAAATATTTAATTCAACAACAACAACAACAACAACAACGACATTATTATGCATCCACTATCTGAAGGACACATTCTTGACACTAGGTGTATAAAGATGAAAATAAGTTCTCTTCTGCTCCCTTCAGATAATTCCTGCCTCTGACTGATAGTACTATACAGTATCTATGCTTTTGTTTTTTAAATTCATATCTGTCCTCTGTGTTCATCTTTTCTTCTCAGTTAGACTGTAAGCTCCTTGAGAGCAAAGACTTTATATTTCCTACTTATCACTCACAATACCTATTACTATGCTGAATGTATAGAAAATAAGAAATCCTGACTGATTAGCAAGTTTTTATTTGGCAAAGGATATTTGGTGCTGGGGCATAAAGGGCAAAATATTCAAGGAATTGTCTGTGTAGGAGCAAAATAGAAGTAGTATACAGACAGAATTTGGAGGGTCTGTAATACCAATCTAAAAAAAGTGAACTTTAATTTATAAGTAGTAGTGGAGCACTAAAGAGGCTAAGTTGACAGAATATGGTAGCATTTAGTCTTTCTTTGGGGCACAAATAAGACAAATCTGTCAGTTAGATCAGAAGACTGAAGTTGTAGACTATCCAGCAGTTTCCAGGAAAAAAAAAAAAGTATAAGGCAATGAGTAGCCAGTGCAGTTGGAGAAGCATGAAGACAGCACTGAAAGACAGTGGTTCTTCAGCAATGGTGATATGACTTGACTTCTCCATGACTTGTACTTCACAGCTATGCGAGTCCCTTATTTGTTTGAGTCCACTATGGGAGCACATTACCCCTTTTTCTTTTTCCTTTCCAGATTCTGAATATTTGAATCTTGCTTATGGAATCAGGTGGGAATTGCTGCCAGATGCCTTCTCACCCAATGATCTTACCCTTCCCCTTCCCCTTTCTCCCATTCTGGATGGACATAATCCTACCCAACTCTCATTCATGAAGGAAGGAACCCATATTCTCTGCTTCATTTGAATGATGAGAATCCCTCCTAGCTTTGGAATAGCGGTGGCCCAGATCCCTTCTAGAACCTTGTTTTGCATAGTGGACATGCCTACTCATATTACTTGGAAGAGCTGGAAGTAATCAACTACAATTCTTCTGTTAAATTGGAGAACTACAAGCTCTTATCATATTTCCTGTCATTTTATCACAATGTCTTTTGAATTAGATGGCAGAGAGAAGCCAGGAAGTTACCTGAGCTCTCCCATGTTTCCCTCAAAAACAATATTAAATCAAGCCTCTAAACAGATCCCAGAACTACAGAATATACAAAAAGACAAAGAGATACAATCCTCCTACTTGAGATCATTTATAAGACTTCAGTAAAGGTCTTTCTCACCTGGTCAAAAGGGGAGGGTGGCTCAGCACATCTTGACAGAGCAGGCATCTCAACTCAGTGGCCTCTCAACATTGCTGCAGCTTGACACAGCTGCAGTTGAACACAGTTGAAAATGGTGCAGGTGAGAGGAATGCAGCTGAAAGTGTTGAAACTGAAAGTGGTGCAGCTGATAGTGGTAAGAAGATTGAAACAGTGACCCCTTTGCCCCAGGAGCCTACTTCAACTTTATAATTTTAAAAATAGGCTACAACATGAGTAAGAAACAAAAACGGACCCTTACCATTGACAGCTTCTGTGGTGAAAGGGAAGACCAAAACACAAACTCAGATGAGTTTGTCAAAATGCCTACAAATGAAGACTCACCTGGGAAGATGACCTTCCCTCAAGACCAAAAATCCTTCTTTGAAAAGCTCAAAAAGTCTTTTAAAAACCAAATGAGAGAGGCAGAAGAAAAAATAAATGAGAGAAATGAGAGTACACTGGAAAAATAAACAGAAAAAATGATTGAAGAAAACACTTCCTTAAGAATATAATTGGGAGGAACTAGGTGACACAGTGGATAAAGCAGGGGCCCTGGATTCAGGAGATTCAGAACCTAAGTTCAAATCTGGCCTCAGACACTTGACAGTTACTAGCTATATGACCCTGGGCAAGTCACTTAACCCTTATTGGGCTTTTAAACTTACATTTTTTTGTCTGACAATAATAAAGCAAAGACAGGGTTATGAAAACCTTAAATCATAATTTCTCATAAATGAAATAGGGGACTTTCAAGGTTTCCTGAAAAAAAAAAAAAGAGAGCAGAACTGAACTGAAAATTTGATCTCCAAATACAGGACTCAAGAGAAGCATAAAGAGGTAAAAAGGGGTGGGGGGAGATTGATCAATGAGGTTAAACTGTTTACATCCCTATAAGGGAGGATAATACTTTTAACTCTTGTGATCTGTATTTCAATTAATGTATTATTAAATTGACTTTTATGTGATGATATAAAGAAATGTAAGGGGCAGAATAATAGGGGACTAGGGGGAGGAGAAGAAGGGGGAGGTGGAATGGGGATAAATACATCATATGAAGAGAATCAAAAAGAACCCATTACAATAGAGGGAAAGAAAGGTGGCCTGAGCATTGTATCAACCTTACTCTCATCAGATTTGGTTCAGGGAAGGAATAAAATACACTCCCATTTGTATAAAGGAACTTAACTTACTCTTTAAGGAAGCAAAAGGAACAGGGGAAATGGGTTGTATTGATAGAAGGCAGGGCAGAAGCAGGGGAAAAAAGGGAAAAGAAATGGGAGGGCAGATTGAAGGAGGCACTGGTCAGAAGCAACACACTGGTCAGGAGCAATAGGGTGAAAGAAGGGAAAAAAGAGTACAAACAAAGGGGAATAGAGGGAAATAAGCAGTTAGTAATCTTAACTGTGAATGTGAATGGGATGAACTCTAATAAAACAGAAGTGAATATAGGGCTGGTTCAACATTGGGAAAACTATCAACATAATCATCCACATCAATAAGAAAACTAACTAAAATCATATGATTATCTCAATAGATGCAGAGAAAGCTTTTGACAAAATGCAGCACCCATTCCTCATAAAAACACTGGAGAGCTTAGGAATAGGGGGAGCTTTCCTTAAAATAATAAACAGTATCTACCTAAAACCATCAGCAAGCATTATATGTTATAGAAATAAGTGAGAAGCCTTCTCAGTAAGATCAGGGGAGAAACAGGGATGTCCATTATCACCTCTATTATTTAATATTGTGATAGAAATGTTGGCTTTAGCAATAAGAGAAGAAAAAGGAATTAAAGGAATTAGAATAGGCCTGGAGGAAACAAAACTTTTACTCTTTGCAGATGTTATGATGGTATATTAGAGAATCCTAGAGAATCCACTAAAAATTCCTTGAAACAATGAACAACTTTAGTAAAGTTGCAGGATGTAAAATAAATCTACATAAATCATCAGCATTTCTATAAATGACCAACAAAGTCCATCAGTAAGAGATAGAAAGAGAAATTTTATTTAAAATAATGGTAGAAGGGGGCAGCTAGATGGTGACACTTGCTAGCTATGTGACCCTGGGCAAGTCATTTAACACCCATTGCCTGCAAAAAAATGGTAGACAATATAAAATATTTGGGAGTCTACTTGCCAAGACAAACCCAGGAAATCTATGCACACAATTACAAAAAACACATTTCACACAAATCAAATCAGATCTAAATATTGGAAAAATATCAATTGCTCATGGATAGGCCAAGCTAATACAATAAAAATGACAATTCTATCTAAATTAATTTACTTATTCAGTGTCATACCAATCAGACTACCGAAAATTGTTTTATAGATCTAGAAAAAAATAACAAAAGTCATCTGAAAAAACAAAAGATCAAGAATATCAAGGTAATTAATGAAAAAGAAAATGCACAGGAAGGTGGGCTAGCCATACCAAATCTGAAGCTATAGTATAACTCAGCAGTCATCAAAACTATTTGGTATGGCTAAGAAAGAGTGGTGGATCAATGGAATAGGTTAGGCACAGGGGACACAGTAGTAAATTAATTTAGTAATCTAATGTTTGATAAACCCAAAGACTCCAGCTTCTGGGATAGGAACTCAGTATTTGACAAAAACTGCTGGGGAAACTGGAAGAAAGTATGGCAGAAACTAGGCATAGACCAGCATCTTACACCTTATACTAAAATGAGGTCAAAATGGTTGCATGATTTAGACATAAAAGGTGATACCATAATAGGTACATTAGCAGAGGAAGGATTAGTTTACCTCTCAGATTTATGGAAAGGAGAAGAGTTTATGAACAAACAAGAGATAGAGAATATTATGAAACACAAAACTGATGATTTTGATTACATTAAATTAGTAAGTTTTTGTAAAAACAGAAGCATTGCATCCAAAATTAGAAGAGAGGCAGAAAGCTAAGAAAAAAACTTTTATAATTTCTACTCATTTATTCCAAGTTTTAGTCTCAGGAGCTGCCAAGACAAAACTTCCTCCTTCCAGATAGAGATATATAGATGATAGATAGACAGATGATAGATAGACAGATAGATATACAGATAGACAGACAGATAGCCAGATAGATAGATAGATGGCCTGTGACATCATAGGTTCATGACCAGAACTTGAGGAGAGAGGGAAAAAGGGAGAGGGAGAGAGAGAGAGAGAGAGAGAGAGAGAGAGAGAGAGAGAGAGAGAGAGAGAATTATTAAGCACTTATTGTGTAACAAACGTTGTGCTAAGGACTGGGAACAAAAATGCAAGCACATAAAATAGTCCTTGCCCTCTGAAAACTTATATTCTAATAGGTAAAGACAACTCATAAAGTGTAGCTTGAAAGGAGAGGAGGAGAGGGAAACATTGGGTTCATGGCTACTGAAAAAAAAAAGTGGACTATTTCTGAGAGTGATTTCATTTGGGAATAAAATAAGCATTCCCAGGACCTCTCATGAAGTGACACTTCAGGCTAGATACCCACCAATTAGAATAGCAAGCTCTAGAATATTGGTACCTAGAACAAGCAAGGAAATAGAGAAATTGGGATAATGAATTTTGCCAATGCCCAAAAGCCCAAGATTGAGTTGGACTTTTTAGATTGACTGAGAGTCATTGACTTTCACTGATTAATCCACTTAAAGTTAATTCAATTGAAGCCACACCTGCCTGACTCTGAAGACAGTTTTGTTCTCAGCTCCCCTCAACATGGGATGACTTTCAAGGCCAGTCAACCAATGGATTTGGGTGATGCTAGCCAGTTAGCTTGAAACAGTGTGTAAGGACTGCCTCTCCTGGGCATTCAGGAAGGAGCTTGGACACACACATTTTGGTGCTCAAACCAGCTGTTGGTGGGTGAAGTTGAGGACCCTAGGTTAGATAGTTCTTTTCCTGGCTTTCTGATCCAGGTGTTCTCTTTTTTCACTAATAAGTCTTTACTGCCAAACTTGGTGCTAAAGCTTCTAATTCACAAGTAAACCCTGGTGCTAAAGCTTCTAATTCATAAGTAAACCCTCGCTAGTTTTCCCTATAATTTGGGGCAGGAATAAGGCAAATAGACAATAGGTTTTACTTGTCACACTACTGGCTCCTATTGGCTTTTAGTTACCATAACCTTTTTTCCTTTGGGTGTGATGGGCAATTGTAAGGAGTTTAGTAGTTTGCCAATTATGCTAAAGAAGCCTGGGGAGGCTTATCAAAGTAGGACTTGAAGTAATAGTCAACATCTTCTTTCCCCACTGTAAACACATTTTAATATGAATAGTAGGCACCAGTTCCCCAGACTTCCCTCTCATAGCCCAAAATGCATCAACCCCATTCTCTGAACCCTATCAACCTTACATATAAACCAGGTTTGGGTGAAGCCAAAATAGCAGCGGAGAGGCTGTGACTCCTACAACTTCCCAATAAACCTGTCCACTCACTCCCAAATAATGCCATAAAAACAAAACAAAACAAAACAAACAAATAAAATCCCAAAATATAGAGCAGCCTAACTCACATAAGAAGAGAGTGAGACTATTTGCCAGGCAAAAACAGCAATTGAGATCATCTGCTTATCAGCTGAGAGAGGAGCTCAGCACGTGGCCCTTTTGCAGCCAGGAACAGACACCTCTGAGACTTCAGCACCAGCAGCTTCTTCTGAGGCTTGGCTAGGGTTTCGTGGTTGGCTGGGGTAAAGTGGCAGTAGTCTCTGCTGGAGTTCGGGCACAGCACCCTGGTTCTGAACCACTGGGCCAAAGCAAGTGGTGGTGGCCCAGTGGGGGAAGGGCAGAGGTAGGTAAAGATTTTGACCCTAGAGAATCAAATTTCAATCATCTACTTCTGGCTTGAGATGAGTTGGCAAAGAAAACAGCTGACAATAGACAGCTTCTTTGGGGGAGGGGTAGACCAGAATACACCCTGAGAAGAAGATAATAAAACCAAAGCTCCAACATCCAAACCTTCCAAGAAAAAAATATGAATTGGTCTCAGGCCATGGAAGCACTCAAAAGGGACTTTGAAGAGAAAGTAGGAGAGATACAAGGAAGATTTAGAGAGAAGGAGGAAAGAAAGGAAAGAGAAACAAGAACAATGCATGAGAGTGATGAGAAAAAAGTCAACAGCTTGAAAAGCCAAAAGGAAAAGGAGATAAAAAAGCTCTCTGAAGAAATTAATTGGCTAAGAATTAGGATTGGACAAATGGAAGCTAGTGACTTTATGAGAAACCAAGACATAGTAAAGCAAATCCAGTTGAATAAAAAATAGAGGGCAATTTGAAATATCTTCTTGGAAAAACGGCTGACATGGAAAATAGATTGAGGAGAGATAATGTGAAAATCATTGGGATACCTGAAAACTATAACCAAAATTAGAGCCTAGACATCATCTTCTAAGAAATTATAAGGGAAAATTGCCCTGATATTCTAGAATCAGAATGCAAAATAGAAATTCAAAGAATCTACCAATCAGCTCCTAAAAGACATCCCAAAAGTAAAACTTCCAGGGATATTATAGTGAAATTTCAGGGAAACTAGGTCAAGGAGAAAGTATTGCAAGCACCTGGAAAAAAGGAATTCAAATACTGTGGAGCCACAGTCAGGACAACATTAGATCTAGCAGCTTCTACATTAAAGGATGGAGGGCATGGAATATGATATTTCAGGGGGAAAAGAAACTGGGACTATAATCTAAAATAACCTAACCAGCAAAACTGCGTATACTGTTTCAGGGGAAAAATGGGACTTCAATGAAAGAGAGGACTTCCAGGCATCTGTGATGAAAAGACCTGAACTGAATAGAAAATTTGACTTTCAAATACAAGGCCCTAGAGAAGCATAAAAAGGTAAACTGGAAAAAGAAATCATGAGGGACATTAAAAGGTAGAACTATTTACATTCTTACCTAAGAAGATAATAATTCCAACTCATAAGACCTTCTCAGTATTGGGCAGCTATAAGTAATATACTTAGAGGGAACAGATGTGAATTTAATATGAAGGGATGGTATCTGTAAAGCACATTTCCTTGGTTTTGTGAGGTAGCAGGGTGGAGTGACTTATGTCTGGGGCTGGATTTGGGCTTGGGGCCTCCTGGGTCCAGGGCTAGTGCTTTGTCCAATGTGTCACCTAGCAGACCCATGATGAAATCTTTAAAATAAAGTTAATGGGTAAGAGAAATGCACTGGAAGAAAGGGAAAGGGAGAGATGGAAGAATGTAAAAAAGCTTTCATAAAAGAGGCAAGAAAAAGCTTATGGAGTGGACGGGAGAATGAGGAAAGAGTGGGAGAGTAAGTGAGCCTTACTTTCATCAGAATTGGCTCAAAGAGGGAATAACATAAACACTCAAGTGGGTATAGTAATATATTTTGCCCTGAAGGAAAGTGGGGGAGTAAGGGGTAAAGGGGGTGATAGAGGTGAAAGAAGGGAGGGCAAATTGGGGAAGGTGGCAGCAAAAAAGCAAAACACTTTTTTTTTTTTTTTTAGTGAGGCAATTGGGGTTAAGTGACTTGCCCACGGTCACACAGCTAGTAAGTGTCAAGTGTCTGAGGCCGGATTTGAACTCAGGTACTCCTGAATCCAGGGCCGGTGCTTTAACCACTGCGCCATCTAGCTGCCCCAAAGCAAAACACTTTTGAGGAGGCAGAGGGTGGAAAAGATAGAAAATGGAGTAAATGTCAAGGGGAGGGAATAGCATGGAGGGTATTACAGTTAGCAATAGTAACTGTGAAAGAAATGATTAGCAGGATGCCATCAGATGGACATATGAAAAATGCAAATTATCAACAGAGTAAAAACAGATGGTATTTGAATACAAATTGAAGTATAATTTTATTTCTTAGTTCCTCTTTTTAAGTTATTCTATTTTCTTTCACAACTTAACCAATGTGAAGATGCTTGGCACAACTGCACATATATAGCTTATATTGAATTGTTTGATTCCATAGGTAGGGTTGAGTAGGGAGGGAGGAAGAAAATTTAGAACACAAAGTTTTAAAAAAATCAATGTGGGGGCAGCTAGGTGGCGCAGTGGATAAAGCACCGGCCCTGGATTCAGGAATACCTGAGTTCAAATCTGGCCTCAGACACTTGACACTTACTAGCTGTGTGACCCTGGGCAAGTCACTTAACCCCCATTGTCCTGCAAAAAAACCAAAAACAAACAAACAAAAAATAATCAATGTGGGGGCAGCTAGATGGTGCAGTGGATAGAGCACCGGTCCTGGAGTCAGGAGTATCTGAGTTCAAATCTGGCCTCAGACACTTAACACTTACTAGCTGTGTGACCCTGGGCAAGTCACTTAACCCCAATTGCCTCACTAAAAAAAAAAAAATCAATGTGAAGAAATAATGAGCAAGCAGATTTCAGAGAAATCTGGAAGGACTCACATGATGCTGACTGAGGTAAGCAGAACCAGGAGAACATTGTACACAGTATCAACAACATTGTGTGTTGATCAGCTGTGATAGACTTGATTCTTCTCAGCAATACAATGGTTCAAGGGTGTTCCAAAGGACTCAGGATATAAAATGCTCTCCAAATCCAAAAAAGAAAAGCAAAACAAAGCAAAGAAAAATGAACTGTGGTATCTAGATGCATATTGAACCATCCTATTCCTACTTTTTTTTTGTTTTCCTTTTTTGAGGTTTTTCCCTTTTGCTCTTATTCTTCCTTCACAGAATGGCTAATGTGGAGATATGTTTAGTGTGGTTGTACAAATATAACCTTATATCAGATTACTTGTTGTCTTGGGGAGGGGGAGTGTGGGGATGGAGGTCAGGGAGGAGATGAAGGTGAGGGAGGGAGAAAAAATTGAAACTAGAAATCGTATAATAACAACTGTTGAAAACTATCTCTACATGTATCTAGAAAATTAAAAAAAAAGAATTAAAAAAATAACTACATATAAACGGGGTTCTCACTCCCTCTCCCTAGTATCTTGTCCTATTTGACCCAGATGCGAACCTCCTAAAATCTATTGAACTTTATCAGTTTGGAGTGGCCTCTTACATATGGCAATATTGTAGACCTGACCTATCTTCACCATCCCTGACAACACTTCTTGTTATGTTTCTTCTTCTTAATGTGGTTTGCTCTACCTCCTCTGCTAGTTGCCTTCATGTGATATTTTAGGTCTTGTGAAATTTTGAACCTGAGATTCACAAGTGTTCTCCTTTAAATATATGAGCCATTGATTGTTAATAGAACTAATAGTCTTTGCAACCACCCCAACAGAACATAGAACATCAAGGATGTATCAAGGTGAATACCATAGGACTTCCCTCCTCCTTGACATCAGGTGCTCTTTCGGCTCTTTCCTCTGACAACTTATGTGTCATTTAAAAGAGGCTGCTCTCTTTTCTTGTACTGTATATAGGAAACCTGAAGCTCAAGCCCATATTCAGGAACAGGTTTCCTTTATCCATCTCTCTGGAAATAGCACATAATTCAAATTTTAGTTATTTTATGAAGTTACAGTACTAAGCACAACTAAAAAATATAGAGTGAGAATATAGTCGCAAACAAATGGGCAAAAAAGTACAGCATTTTGTGGGGCTTTTCATTCAACCCTAGGCTTCCATGCAGACTCATAGGGAATTAGGCCCAGCCCTTAGTCTCTGTAGTATTGTCCTGGAATAAAATAGGGAGAAGTTTTCCTCAGTTCTTGGTGAATAGCTAATAGATTGGATTTGGCCAAACTACAGTTGCCTCAAACCCTTTTGTATTAATTTTCTCAGCTCCAAGCTTTCATTCTATAATCCCTCCCTTTGCCAGAAACTACTTTGTCCATAGAATCTCCATGGGAATCTTTCTAAACCTCCTGGCAAAAGACTTGGGCAACTAATTTTGTTTACTACACATTCATTTTCTTTGCAAAAAAAAGTCTTTAATGACCTGTATGAACTCAAGAATTCTCCAATTAAATTTCAGTCTATCTGTCATTACTTGCACTCCTGGTTTACTGCCTTCCCTTGATGCTTTGTGTCTTTTGAAAATGCTGCTGTCACACATGACCTTTGTTCCTTTGTTAGTTTGAAGTGATTCCTCTGATACTTGCCCTAGTGACATTGACCTTGTTTTTAAAAAAATTAGATTGTCTATCCTATATAGACAGGGAACTAGAATTCATTCACTCAAAAGATTCTGTGCCCCAGTCCTCTCTGTCCTTGCTGAAATCCCATGACTTTGTCTACAACACTATTGCACTAGATAGTTTGTTTATATTTCTACAAAGCACATATTTTTCCTTCCAATTTTATTTTTTTCTTCATAGTTGAAAGGCTCATGTCTTCATTGTCTTTTTTTTTATTTTTTTTTTTTTAGTGAGGCAATTGGGGTTAAGTGACTTGCCTAGGGTCACACAGCTAGTAAGTGTTAAGTGTCTGAGGCCGGATTTGAACTCAGGTACTCCTGACTCCAGGGCCGGTGCTCTATCCACTGTGCCATCTAGCTGCCCCCTTCATTGTCTTTTATACTAAATTCTTATTTCTATACCTTCTTATTCTCCAAGCTATGGTGGACTAGCCAGGCCTTCATTTTTAGCCCTTTTTGTTCTTCCTCATTCTACATGTAGTCAATGAATGTCAGTGATAATACTAATGTTAATTCAATTCAAGTAAAATGGGTTTTAACCTCAGCATAGCCACTGTATTACCTGTGTGACCTTGGGAAAGTCACTTAAACTTTCATTTCCTCATCTATCAAATTCTAAATTTCTTTGCTTCTATAAATTTATGATACTTTAATCCTTTAAAATTAAACAAACATTTATGAGTACCTATTTTGGCCTAGGTCAGGTCACTTAACTTCTTTGGGTACCAGATTCTTTGACTGTAACAGGAAAATATTGAATTACCTTATTTCTAATATATTTATAACCCTGTGTGTCCAGCATATTTTCCAATACTGAATAACTAGAGAAGAGGGGAGGGATAGGAAAGTGAATGGAAAAGAATCATCAAATGATCTTAATTAAATTGAAACACTTAAATGCCAATTAAGCAAATATAATCATCATCACATTAGTTGGGCTATGGCAGGATGATGCTTGAAATGTCTTTATGTTGAGAGTTCTGTGGAAACTTTTGCACATCCTTTAAGGGAACTAGAAATACTGGGGAAGCACATTGATTAAGGACACAGCCCTGATGATTTACTGGAAAGACCAATGAATTTAGTCAGAAGTATTGGTTTTGAATTGGGGCTTTGTCCTTTTCTTGTTGTGTAACTTTGAGTAGGTTGCTGTTTGTACATCAGTTGCTTCACTACTACAATAAGGAAAATAGTTCACTTCAATGAAACAATAATTCATTAAGCAATTGTGATCTTGGCACTTATCATACAAAGACAAAAATCAAAAAATCCCAAAATAAATAATTTAGATTCTACTGGATACATACAACATGCACATAAATAAGTTAATTTGAAGTAAATGATAATAATAAGAAGTAGAAGGACTAACATTTATATAGAGTTTATTATGTACCAGGCACTGTGATAAGTACAATTATTGTGTCATTTGATACTCACAACAACCCTGGGAGCAAGGTGCTACTATGATCCCTATTTTATAGATGAATAAAAAAAGACAAGATTAAGTGACTTGCCCAAGGTCACAAAGATAATAAGGGCCTGAAGCTAGATTTGACATCAAGTCTTCTTGACTCCATGTCCAGAGAACTATGTACTATGCCATCTATCTGGCGATCATTTGTAGGGTCATGTGAAGCTAAAGAGTACTGTGTGAAGTCAATTCAATAATCAGTAATCATATAAATTTTATTGGGTACCAATCTTGTTCACTTATACTGAATACTGGGGCATCCAAAGACAATAACAAAACAGTCTCTTCATTCAAGAAACTTAATTTCTAGCTTAAAGCAATTCCCTGAAAAATTAGTCACCCAATAGTTAACATTTAATTCAGGGTGTTCCAAAAGATTGAATACAATTGTGTTAGGCTTCACTAGCTTAAAACTGCAGTGAGACTTTTGAAATACCCTGTATAGTGAGGTACAAAGAGAGGCTCAGATTTGAGGGCACATCTCTGGTAGAGGAAGCTTATATGGGATATCTTAGTGGGATCCCTGGGTAGCCTGGGAGGTTGAAGGTAGGTAAAGATATGACAATAACAATGGAATAAAAAGTAGAAAGAAAAGAGATTTATGAGACCTTTGAGAGTTAAAATAGATTCTAGTTTTTAAAAGATATCCACTTTTAGAAAGCTAGATTAATCTCTTTAAACTGTCTATATGATTAGGCTCTTAAGGCTACCCATTCTCCAGAGTCTTCATAGTTTGTCTTAAAAATGAAATACTGATTTTCTTTAGCTGCCCAACCTGCAGTGCAAAATAATAAAACTGCTGAAGGCTGAAGAAAGTGTCCTTTGTACATACGAGCTTAGAGTCACACAGTCAAATTTTCAGTAGTCAGACTGGATAGTTATTTATATGGTATGATTTGAGATACATAGGGGAAGTCTGATGGCCTGATATATCTCCCATAGCTGCCTGTTGGGAATACCTGAAAGTCCCTAATGAGAAACATATATTAATATGGATGAAAGTATTGAACCCTTTTAAAATGCAAATAATAATGTAAAGGATAACTAATCTATCTATTATTAGTAAATAATACCTTTGAAAATTAATTTTTCAGCAACTGTCAGATGATGAAAGTTAACTGAGGGTGGCTCCTTGCAGATACACAACTGAGAAAGAGGAGTTGTGCTGACTGATTTTGGAGAATGGGAAGGAGGGGGGAAGGCTCAGTGGAAGCTGAAAATAAATTGACAATAAATATGTGTTGAGGAATGAATGGATAGGCCAAGAAATAAATCTTTGTTTTCTGAGTAATTTTAATTATTTAGGCAGACTCTTTCACCAATAGCAGTTTTTCCAGCATGATAGGCTGCTGGAATCTAATGTTCAATTTAGTTAGGATGGATTGGTTGGTGTTTACAGTTAGATTTTTTTTCTTCTCAGTGTTCTGTAGAATCATAAAAAACTGCAGACAAACTTAACATAGACCTGCACAGGTCAGGGCTCAGCTTTATGTCTCAAATGCTCTGAGTGCCTATGATAATGAACAAAGATTGATTTTTCTAGCTCTGGAATGAACGCAAATCATTCAGTCACTTGGAAAAAATGTAGAGGCCTCCATGAGCCTGGGGAAAAACAGGCTCAATTTAACCTGGTTATTTTCTTTACTTAACAAGACTATTACTGAAGATAATCACTGATACTTCTAATTAATTCCTATTTAAAAACCAAACAAAACACATAGTTGTCATTTTTCTCTGTCACATTGCCCTGAAGAGAATTGACAATCTAAGGCACTGGCACCACTTTACTCCATTAGATGGAGACCTAGGGACTCCAGGATGAGCAAAGATTTAGCCAAAGGATATTGTTTTGTCTTAATACATCTAATCGACTCAATGGTAGTGCACCCAATAATTATCAAATGGTTAATATTATTAACCTTTCCACATTCCAGGCAGTATAGTATGGTGAAGGAAGGAAGGAAGGAAGAGATGGAAAGAGAGGGAGAGAGAGAGGGAGGGAGGAGGAGAGAGAAGGGATTGGAGGGAGAGAGAGAGAATCAGGCCATTTGGATTCTGTTTGTCTTTGTAGCTAATTATCTATGTGAATTTAGGGAAAATCATTTCTAAGATTCCTAATTATTCTAGATGTTATGATATTTTGAGGCTAATAACTAAATCATCCATGAGTCTCCTTTTGTCCCTTCCTCCCTCTCTCCTTTTCTCCCTCCCTCCCTCCTTCCTTCCTTCCCTCCTTCCTTCCTTCCCTCCTTCCCTCCTTCCTTCCTTTCCTCCTTCCTTCCTTCCTTCCTTCCTTCCTTCCTTCCTTCCTTCCTTCCTTCCTTCCTTCCTTCCTTCCTTCCTTCCTTCCTTCCTTCCTTCCTTCCTTCCTTCCTTCCTTCCTTCCTTCCTTCCCTCCTTCCTTCCTTCTTCTCATTGTCATATATGTCAGTTAATTTGATTCTCAGAAGATAGCATTTGATTTTTTTTGTTTGTTTTTTTTCATCTGTGATGGGCTCAATTTTGAGCATTGGTCAAGTTAGATGCATAAAATGTCTTGCTTTCTCTGATTAATATTATCACTTGATTGGGGCTTTAATTAGGGCTTATCTAGAGTTACAAAAATTTGTTTTGCCATCACTTTTCCCACAAAAATATTGTTTCCCAATATCCTGATTCCAAGGACTATAATTCACAGTGATCTTAGAAGTTCTATAAATCTTAGACTCCATACATCATTACCTATAATTTGATTGTACTCCAAATATTTCACTGGCTTTCTAACTAGACTGTGAGTTCCATGGAGGCAGGAATGCTGTTTTGTTAATCTGTATCATATGAAGTACCTTCTCACTTCTACCTCTTAGTATCCTTAACTTCCTTCAAAGAGGCACTCAGATGCAATTTTTTACATGAGACCTTTCCCCAACTACTATTACTACCCACATATCACCCTGTATTTTATATACACATACAGTATGTGTACACACACATGTTTATGTTTATGTGTATATTGGCATACAAGTATGTGTATGCAGGTGCCTGTATGTACATTAAAAACGCATGTGTGTATGGGAAATACAAAGTGATATATGATTGATGCCAAGTGGGGAAAGGACACATATTAAAACAAAAAGTAAGACAGTACCTTTGAAGGAAGTTAGTGACGCGAAGAGGTATGTAATGATTGGAATGACGCCACCTGCTGGAGACTCACTGTAGAAGAGTTCTGCCCATGAAGCGAAGGTCTTTGAGGGCAAGACCAGGAATCTTTTCTTTGGCATCAGGAAGTGACTTTGCCTAGTGGCAGGAAGAAGGAAGAGACAGATGCTCGGTCTCGGGCTCTTTCCTTTGGACTCTGGTGGAAAGCGGAGCTAGAAATGTGCTCTCTCTTTAATAGATAGGAATCTAGGCCTTTCTCTTTCTCTTTACCAAATTCTTATTCTCCTTAATGAATGCTTAAAAGTCTAACTCTTGCTAAAGCTTATAATTTATTGGCGACCACTCATTAGATATTTTAGACAGTTTAGTTAGAATTTTAGCCCTTAACAGGTAGTAGCAATGAGGCACTTAACAGGATAAAGAATGATAAAACAGTGTTCCTGACTTCATGAAGATTACATTCTAGTTAGAGAGCCACTGACATAATTGGAATACAATGAAAATATTGGTCATGATGTACAGATTGTAAGATTTATAATACTTCTAAGATCTCTTATAAACTCTGATCTTAGGAATTGTGAAATTGAGATACAAAAATATTTTTAGAAAGTATACAAATACATCTACATGTATATGTATGTATAAATGCATTGATACATCTCTGGGAAGCTAGGCTGCTCAGTAGAGAGTGTTGAGCCTGAAGTCAGAAAGACTCATCTTCCTGGGTTCAAATCTGGCCTCAGACACTTATTGGCTGGGTGACCCTGGACAAGTCATTTAAATTTTTGCCTCAGTTACTTCATTTGTAAAATGAACTAGAGAAAAAATGGCAAAACAGTCCAGTATCTTCGCCAAGAAAACCCCAAATGGGATCATCAAAAATCAGACATGATGGAAATGATTAAACAACAATATCAGCATGTGTCTATATGCATATATACACATATATACATACATACGTATATACACCCATATGTGACACTTCATAAAAGCCAGGAACTATTTTATTTTTGTCTTCCTATCCCCAGGGTCTAGTACAGTGCCTGGTAAATAGTAAGCACTTAAAATATGATTTTTGATTTATTGATTCAACAAGGCTCCAACCCCATAAATAAGATACTAAGTAAATATTGATTAATTTGTGTTTAAAACAAAAACAAAACCACAAATCTCTCCCTTTAATTTGAATGGTATAAATCAGATATATGGTGACTGCAACAGTGGATGCTTCTTTTTTCCAAAGTTAGAAGGTTTACCATAGTTTTTATGACAGCATGTACTTGAATAACAAGTATTGATTGTCCTATACAGATTTTCCTTTTGCTTCTAGTCTCTTCAAATTCAGGCCAAACCATGAAAACTTCTCCATATTATCCCACTTCTAAAGTCTTTTTGTCATAGGATGGAAAATCAAAGAGAATCTGGTTCCTAAACCAGTTGAGACAGCTGCATATTCCTCCTATTAAAGGGAATAATAGACAATGGCTAGGGAAGGAAGAGGGCAAGATACAGTAAAATATAATTACTTTACTAAAGATCTACAGATGGCTAATTCAAATATAAATTCATCTGCTATCAATAGTCTACCATTATAACTGGGCAGCCAGTTCAAAAGAGGAAAAGGTGAAGAAAAGAACACAAAGAAGAGGAAGAGGCAGAAGAATCCCTTGAATAACAGTACTTCTAACTTTTCAAACAGCTTTCACATAGATTGGCTGGCTAGTACAATTAGAAGCAGGGTTTAATGGTCTTTGTAATTATAGCTGTGTAGTCTGAGTACTAAGGGAGGATGCCTTGGGGTTTGCAAAGAGCCTACTTCAGGTATAATTGCTCTAAATATATATATATATATATATGTGTGTGTGTGTGTGTGTGTGTGTGTGTGTGTAGTCAGGTGATAAAGATGCAGAGGGAGATAATTCCAATCATAGAGGGAAAATACCTCAAGATATATATATATATATATATATAGGGGGTAGAGTCCTTGGGTCATTTCTAAGCCAAAGTTTAATTTCATTCAAAACAGTTCAACTTTTCAACTTCGGAAAAAAGGAACACAACAGTCAAACTTGCTAACACTTATTTTGCCTGGCACATTTAAAATGTTTTTTTAAAAATGCCTTTATTGATTTTTCTTCACCACAAAATAAGCCATAAAATACAAATAAAGCAACCTTTCCAAATACAGCCCATTTACAGTGGGTAAATGTGCAGCCTGGCAGAGGGCGTAAATAACAGAAGGAGTAGGAATTTTTATAGGCTATTATTTGGTTCAGAGTTATTTCAGAGCTTAAGTAGAACTTATGGTTTTGGGGTTCAAGCTCAGCTACAGCCCTTCAGTAACAATGATTGCATCTCAGGTGCTTTATTTAAGTTGTGGTTTAGCGGTGAGGACTAGATCAGGAGCAATAATTTCTCTCAAAAGGAAAGAAAGTTTCTCAAGCATCCCGGAGTAGTTGGTTTGCAGTTTGCCAGGGAAACCAAAGGTGAACCACTTGGGAGTTGGAAATGATTGTTATGAAGAAAAAAAAAAAAAACAAACAATTTCCCCTTCTCTGAATCCCTATGAGACTTATTGTCTGTTTCACATAATTTCACAATAGATTTTATTTTAAATATAAAGGTTTATTTTATGTATATTTATATAATATCTTTCAGATGTAAATTATTTTAATGTTTTAAATTTCATAATGTTTATTAATTATCCCATTTCATTTTTTTGTTTTGTTTTGTTTTTTCTTAACCAAATTCAGAGCACCTTGATGGCAGGGAAGTAGTATGCAGTAGAGGCCTTGTGGTATCTAGACTTGGAGTTAAGAACTTTCTCTGTACCAGGCACTGTGCTAAGCACTTGGAATACAAAGAAATGGGGGAAAAAGGCACACAGTACCTGACCTCAAATTACTCCTAGGCTAATGGGTGAAGATAACATTCAAAGAACTATGTACAAACTATTTACAGGATAACTTGGAGGAAATCTTAGAAAGAAGGTACTAACAATAAGGTGGACCAGAAAGACTTCTTGTAAGCTCAAACTTTAGCTGATACTTGAAGGAAACCAGGGAAGTCAGGTGATAAAGATGCAGAGGGAGAAAATTCCAATCATAGAGGGAAACCAGAGAAAAGATCTCAAGTTATAAAATTTTGTTTTAGGAACAACAGAGAAACCAGCCTCACTTGATCACATGGTATGTAGAAAAGAGTAAGGTGTGAGAATCCTGTAAACTTAGGAAGGGGCTATAGGATAAAGGACTTCCAAATACCAAAAGGAATATTTTATAGTTGATCTGGGAGGAAATGGGGAGTTACTGGAGATTCATGCAAAATGCCACTGATATAGTTAATATGAATTTAACTTAGATTCATCATTGCACTGTACTTTGCCCACATCAGACTTCTTTTACTTTCTTTCTTTTTCTTTTCTTTTTTTTTTTTTTGCAGGGCAATGGGGTTTAAGTGACTTGCCCAGGGTGACACAACTAACTAGTAAGTGTCTGAGGCTGAGTTTGAACTCAGGTCCTCCTGAATCCAAGACTAGTGGCTTATCCATTGCACCACCTAGCTGCCCCCACATCAGACTTCTTTTGGAGAACTATATTCAGTTCTGGGCATAAGAGTTTAAGAAGAACTTTGATAAACTAAATTGTGTTCAGAACTCATGTCATATGAGGATAGTTGATCAAACGAGTACTGTTTAATTTGAGGAAGAAAAGTTTCTGGGAAGACGTGATAACTGTCTTCAAATATTTGAAAGGTTGACATGTGAAGGAGGGATTAGATATGTTATGTTTTGTCTCATGGGACATTGTCTCATGAGTAGAAATTACAGATTCAAATTAAGGCATCTTAATAATTTGAGCTTTCAAAAAATGAAGTCACATGATTTGAAATTTGTTGGGTATTTTATAGTAGGAATTCCAAGAATGTATGGGTCAGATTATAGGGCCATAGAATTGCCTTCCAACAAGGTTTAAGTTTCAGATTTCAAAATATGTTATAAGGCAGTAATTATCAAAACTATCTGAAGTTGGCTAAGTAACAGAAAGGTAGGGGGCAGCTAGGTGGCAAAGTGGATAAAGTACTGGCCCTGGATTAAGGAGGACCTGAGTTCAAATCTGACCTCAGGCACTTGACACTTACTAGCTGTGTGACCCTGGGAAAGTCACTTAACCTTCACTAACCTGTAAAAAAAAGAAAAAAAGAAAAACAAGAAAAGAAAACAAAAAGAAACAGAAAAGTAGATCAATGGAACAGAGTAGGCAAACAATTTACATCAGAATATAAATATAGTAACCTTGTATTTGACAAGTGTAATGACTTAAGACTTAGGGATAAGATTTCATTACTTGGTAAAAACAAAAAAAAATGGCATAGCTGGAAATCAATATGGCAGAAATTGGGCATTAACCAATAACTTACAGCATTTACAAGATAAAGTCAAATGTATATAAGACCTTTATATAAAGAGAGATGTTAAAAGAAAATTTGAAGAACGCGTAACATATTACTTATCAGATTTATGGATAGATGAACAACTTATGAATAAACAAGATATATAGAACAGAACAAGGTGAAAAAAGAATTATTGTGAATGCAATAAAATAAAAAAAAAGTTTTGTACAAATAAAAAATCTAGTTCAGATCAGAAAGAAAGCAAAAAATTGAGGAGAAATTACAGATAGTTTCTCAGGTAAAGGCATTATATCTCAAATATATAAACGATTTTGTCAAATCTATAAGAATACAAGTCACTCCCCAACTGATGAATGATCAATGGATGTGAAAAGGCAGTTTCTGATGAAGTCAAAATAATTTATAATCATATAAAATACTCTAGATCATTATTGATTTGATAAATGCAAATTAAAAAAACCTTGAGATATCATTTTACAGCTCTCAGATTAGGTTAAATGATTGAAGGGGGAAGGGAATAATGTTGGAAGGGATGTGGAAAAATGGGGACACCAATTCATCATTGGTAGAATTGTGAACTGATTCAAATATTTTAGAATTCCAGAATTTCTGAGCGTATGTCCCGAGTTATGAAACTGTCAATACCCTTTAACCCCAAATAACACCACTGGGTCTGTTTCCAGTGATGATTGGGGAAAAAGGCAAGAACCTGTGTATTCTAAAATATTTATATTAGCTCTCTTTTTGCTGGCAAAGAACTATAAATTACAGGGATGCCCATCAACTGGGAAATGGCTGAACATGTGCTATGTGATTGTGATGGAATACTATTGTTCTATAAGACATGATGAGCTTGATGATCTTAGGGAAAAAAACAACATGAATACAGTTGCACAAAAAATGAAAACTTAAATGAACAGAACCAAGAGAATGTTGAATAGAGTAATATCAATATTGTTTTGAAAAATAAATTGAATGAGTAAGTCATTTTGAAGGAAGACACTACCTACATCCAGAGAAAGAACTGATAAAAAGATGTATAAGATGATTTTACATATAAATAAATATTTGTGTCTAATGATACCTATCTCTAGAGTGTTGGGAGGGAAGAAAAAATTAATATGATTAGTATATATTAAGGAAAAGCAAGTTGCACATAATACATTTATGGTTTCTTGTGCAATCATATTATTATTATTATTATTATCATCATCATATTGTTATGGGACTGCTTATTTTATTCCACAAATTATATATTTTTAAATTTTCTTCCAGCTCTCAAATGCTATGATTCTGTATGAAATATAAAGACAAATTCAGAAAAATTATATATGTTGATATTTGAATGTTATAGTAGTAGTAGCAGCAGCAGCAGTATTAGTAATGGTGTTGGTAGTGATTGTGGTAGTAGTAGTGGTGGTAGTGTTAGTACAAGTGGTAGTAAAGTTTTACCCACATTACTTCAGAATAACTGGCTCATTCTTCTTTTGAATGATGGCTATCACTGAAGTTGCCCTCCTATTGTCCTTGAGCTGGATGCAAGGACTATAGCACAACGTTACCTACAAACAGAAGCATCTGCAGTACACTCATGCCAATAATAAATCCCTCTTCTAGTGCTCTCCTGGACATCCTCCAAGCCACTGGCAACAATCTTAGGTGAACATATCTTACTGTTTTATGCATCACTTATTATTTATGCTCAGGGGATCAAGAGACAAAGTTTTCTCTGAGATCATGGAATTTTGGATAATTTCAACAAATGCATGGGAGTGTCATCTTTTAAGTCTTTCAAGGTAAATTTTGATTTATGTGATAAAATCCTTTTCTATAGGAACAAATAATTTACATGAATGGATTTCATATTTTCTATACTTCTCTGCCAAATGTGGGGCTGTGATGATGTTGCTCAGTATAGAAAATCAATTGTGAAAATGCACCTGTTTCCTTCTGATATCTCCATCAAGGATACCCTTAATGTCTGTCTAGGTCAGTTATAAACATTTCATTAAAATAAGAACATAAAATAAGAAAATACTAACACTTCCATTGAGCTTTAAATGTGCAAAAATTTTTAAATGTATTATTTCATTTGATTCTCACAATAACCCTCCTTCCTTACAATTAGGTAGTGATTTTGACCTTTGCTCTGACACAGACAGCTAATTCTGAAATGATTCCCATATTGATAACCAGTTGTTTCCTACCTGTTAAGTTATTTTCTCTCTCTCTTTCTCTGTCTCTGTCTCTTTCTCTGTCTCTCTTTCTCTTTCTCTGTCTCTGTCTCTCTGTCTCTGTCTCTCTGTCTCTCTGTCTCTCTCTCTCTCACACACACACACACACACACACACACACAAACACATTTTTCCACATGGATTTCAAGGTCTTACAAAGCCCAGTGCCAGCTAACCTTTACAATTCTATATCATTTTACTCCATTCTATGAACTCTACAAACTAGCCAAACTCTGGGCAATACCCTGTCCCCAAGTGTATCCTGCACTTTCCCACTTTCAGTCTGGTACTCATATTTCAAGAACAAAGGAGAAACAACAATGTATGAAGAGTAGTAGCTACACCCTGGGGATCCAACTGGCCAGTTCAAGTTTGACAATGTTGCTTGTTGCTTGTTGTTGTCGCTTTTGATCTTGTTGCTGTTGCTATTGCTGTTGTTTCTCCACCTTCTGCTCCTTATTTTTCTCCTCCTCCCCCTTATTTTTCTCATTTTCCTGATTTTCTTCCTCATTCCTTTTGTCCACGGGGGGGAATCATACCCTTACGTGGGGGTTCTCTGTCCAAAAGAATATAAATTTTGATTGCTTATATTTTGCAAGGTATCTTGGGGATTGGATGTTAGATATTTTCTTCTTCCTTATTTATTTATTCTATCATTTAAAAAATGGGGCAATTCACTCATTTGTCTCATTTAATATTCACTTATGATTTATTGAAATATAGCTCTGAAAAACTTGGCTTTATTAAAGCCCATTGTGATTCAAATGGAGCCACATTATTTGAGAATGAAGGATAAACAATAATAATAATACTTCATAAAGTATTAAGCTAAATTTCATGATATATGTATATCGTGAGATGGATAAGAGCAGAAAATTGTGTGAAATAGAAGGGAAGTCAGAGATAGGGGTACAGGAGGTAGGAGATGTACCCTAGACAAGTTCAGAGGAGGACAGAAAAGAGTTAGAAATTCTTTGAAGTTATGTTAATATAAAAGCAATGGAGAAGAGATACTGATTGAAGGAATTTTAAAATGAGGTCTCATTGTAGAATAAGAAAGAAAATGCTTTCACCAAAGACTGTTCCCATGGCAGATATCTGTCTATCTTCCTGCCTGCCTATCTATCTATCTATCTATCTATCTATCTATCTATCTATCTATCTATTTTCTTATATTTAGACAAGTCCCTCAACTGGGAGAAATTTCTGCATTAGAAGATGTGTTCAACAAAGAAAACAATCACATCTTAAAGGACTGAATCCCATCTGAGGAGAAAAGATGTCTGAATTTCTTTTGGTGGACAACACTCAAGATGCTGAGTCATGATCACTTTGTAGTAGAGCTTACCTAACCTAGATGGTGTATAAAGATTGTGAGGTTAATTTCATGAATCAGGACCCAGGATGATTGTCACCATTTATTGACGCTTTCATTTAATATTTTAAAAAATATTTTATTTTCCAGTTACATGTAAGGATTGTTTACATCATTTGTTTTCAAAGGATTTTTAGTTCCAAAATTTTCTCCCACACTCCCTTCCCTCCCTCCTCCCCAAGAGAGAAAGCAGTCTGATATAGGTTATATATGTACAATCACATTAAACATATTTCTGCATTAGTCATCTTGAGAAAGAAGAATCAGAGCACAAGGGAAAAACCTCAAAAAAGAAAGAAAGAAAAAAAAACAATCCAAAAGTAGAAATAGTATGGTTCAATCTGCATTCATAATCCACAGTTCTTTTTTCTGGATGTGGAGAACATTTTAACTCATGAGTTCTTTGAAACTGTTTTGTATCATTTTACTGTTGAGAAGAGCCAAGTCTATCACCATTGTTCATCACACAATGTTGCTGCTACTGTGAACAATGATCTCCTGGTTCTGCTCCTCTCCGTCAGCATCAGTTCTTGTAAGTCCTTCCAGGTTTCTCTGAACTCCTCCTGCTCAATTATCTTACAGCACAATAGTATTCCATTGCATTCATATACCACAACTTGTTTAGCCATTCCCCTATTGATGGTAATTCCCTCAATTTCCAATTCTTTGCCACAACAAAGAGAGCTGCTATAAATATTTTTGTACATGTGGGTCCTTTTTGCTTTCCTATGGTCTCTTTGGGATAGAGACCTAGCATTGGTACCACTGGTCAAAGGGTATGAACAGTCCCAAAGTCCTTTAGACATAGTTACAATTTGCTCTCCAGAGTGGTTGGATCAGTTGACAGCTCTACCAACTTTGCATTAGTGTAGAAATTTTTTCCACAGCTTCTCCAACATTGATTATTTTACTTTTTTGTCTTGTTAGCCAATCTGATAGGTGTGAGGTGGTACCTCAGATATGTTTTAATTTGCATTTCTCTAATCAATAGTGATTTACACCATTTTTCATATGGTAATAGATAGTTTTGATTTCTTCATCAAAAAACTGCCTGTTCATATCCTTTGATTATTTCTCAATTGGGTAATGACTTGGATTCTTATAAATTTGATTTAATTCCCAATATATTTTAGAAATGAGGCCTTTATCAGAAATACTGGCTATAAAAAATTGTTTTCCACCTTTCAGCCTCCCTTCTAATTTTGGATGCATTGCTTCTGTTTGTACAAAAAGTTTTTTAATTTATTGTAACCAAAATCATCCATTTTGTATTTTATAATATTCTTTATCTCTTGTTTGGTCATAAACTGTTCTCCTTTCTATAAATCTGAGAGGTAAACCATTCCTTCTCCTAATTTACCTATGGTATCACCTTTTATGTCTAAATCATTTTGACCTTATTTTAGTATAAGGTGGAAAATGTTGGCCTATGCCTAGTTTCTGCCATACTATTTCTGTTCAGTTCTGGTCTTTTTTCTCAGGAAACCTTGGAATTCTATTTCATTGAATTTCCATCTTTTCCCATGAAAGAGAATGCTCAGTTTTGCTAGGTATTTGATTATTGGTTGTAATCCAAAATCCTTTGCCTTCTGGAATATCATATTTCAAGGTCTGCAATCCTTTAATTTAAAAACTGCCAGGTCCTGCAAAATCTTGATTTGGCTCCATGATATGTGAATTGTTCCTTTCTGACTGCTTGGAGTATTTTCTCCTTCACCTGGCAATTCTGGAGTTTGGCTACAGTATTCCTTGAAGTTTTCCTTTTGGGGTCTCTTTCAGTAGGTCACCAGTGGATTCTTCCCATGATGATTTTATCCTCTGATTCTATAATATCAGGGCAGTTCTCCTTGATAATTTCCTGGAATATGGTGTCTTGACCCATTTCTTGATCATGGCTTTCATGTAGTCCAATAATTCTTAGATTATCTCTTCTGGATCTATTTTCAAGGTCAGTTGTTTTTCCAATGAGGTATTTCACATTTTCTTCAATTTTTTTCCATCTTTTGATTCTGCTTGACAAAGTCTTGGTGTCCCATGGAGTTATTTGTTTCCATATGCCCAATTTTAATTTTTAAGGCATTCTTTTCCTCAGTAAGCTTTTGCACCTATTTTAACATTTGGCCAATTTTTTCCTCTCATTTGGCCAATTGTATTTTTAAGAAATTGTTTTCCTCACTCAATTTTTATGCTCCTTTTTTCCTGCATAACTCTCATTTTTCTCATTTCTTTTTCCATTTTTTCTTCTACCTCTCTCATTTGTTTTTTAAAAGCTTTTTTGAACTCTTCAGAGGAAGCCTTTTGGTCTTGAGACAAGCTCCTCTTCCCACTTGAGTCTTCACTTGTAGGTATTTTGACAAACTCATCTGAGTTTGAGTTTTGGTCTTCCCATTCACCATAGAAGCTGTCAATAGTAAGGGTCCTTTCATGTTTATTAGTCATGTTGTAGTCTATTTTTAAACTAATAAAGTTGTGGTCTGCTCCTGGGGCACAGGGGTCACTATTGCTAGCTTCTTACACCTCTGAGCTGGGACAAGGAGGTGATCACAGCCCTGACAGATTTAATGCTAATTCCATGCAATATTTAATGAAGAATTAACACTATAGTATGACACAAATTATTCTGAGAAACTGAAAAAGAGAGCATTTTACAAAATTCATTTTTAAGAAAATATCATAATATCTATACATGAGAAAGGTGAAAAAGAAAGAACTTAGATCACTATCATTAATGAATATTAATATAAAATTTTAAATAAAATGTTATTAAAAGACTATAAAACATATTCAAGAAATATCCTTTTTGATAAATGTGGATATATACTAGAGTTGTGATGATGGATAAACATTAGAAAAATGACTAGCACAATCAATCATATTAAAAACAACAACTAATACTGCATAAACATACCAATAAAAGAAGAATATGCCTACATTAACTTAAAAATTCATTTATGTTATCAAACCTAAGAAGCGCAGGAACAGAAGGCTTATATTAAAGAGTATTTTACAAGGTTATCACTAAAACCTAAAGCCAGCATTATTTGAAATAGGGAAACAGTATGAATTATTCCAATAATCACAATAGTGAAGCAAGGATGACTCCTATGCCTACAATTATTTTAAATAGTTCTTGAAATTGTAGTGATAGCATTTAAAATAGAAATAAAGTAATTAATGGCAAAATTATGGGGAAAGGAAAAACAGGAACATATTTAGAGTTTACATTATATTTTAATTAGAAAGAGCCAGAAATTCAGAAACAAAATCAACCTGTTATTGAGAAAATAATTTTCTTTAGGAAAATAGTGGTTCATATATATATATATATATAAACATAAAATAATTATCATATATAAATAGCAATAAGAAAATCCAGAAACACAAAATAGAAACTGAAATACCATTGAAAATAAGTAAAACATATTGAGAACACAATTATAAAGTAAGCTTTAAAGAAATAAAAAAAATTAACTAAAGAGTGGTAGGGTTGTTGATCATATGTTGTTGGACTATATCAATATTATAAAAATTATTATATATCCTGAATTAATTTATAGATTTAGTACTCTGCCAAACTTCTGAGAGGTTCCTTTATAGAGATAGATATTATCACAGAAAATTCAGTTGGAGTAAAATATATGGAGCTATATTTTATAGCCATGCCTAGATGAAGAATTCTTAACAAGAATCAAAGGAGATCACACTCCTAGTTAGTTGATCAACAGACATTTATTAAAAAATTGACATGTGCTGAGTAGTTGTCTAAGCCTCTAAGGAGCTTACATTTTTGTGCGACAAGACAAAATCTGGGCAGGACAAAGATATCCAGCAGCAGAGGCATGATAGTTTATGTCTTGAGTACAGTTTAAAGAGGAATGGAATATGGCTGAGATAAGTGCCCTTATTGATTGTGTTAAGGGCTAAAATTCTAGCTAGTCTGTCTAAAATATCTAATGAGTGGTCACCAATAAATTATAAGCTTTAGCAAGAGTTAGACTTTTAAGCATTTATTAAGGAGAATAAGAGTTTGGTAAAGAAAGAGAAAAAAGGCCTAGATTCCTATCTATTAAAGGGAGAGCACATTTCTAGCTGCCTTCTCAGCCAGAGTCCCGAGGAAAGAGAGCGCGAGACTGAGCGCCAGTCTCTTCCTCCCTCCTCCCACTAGCCCGCGTCACTTCCTGACTCCTGGTCTTGCCCTCAAAGACCTTCGCTTCATGGGCATAACTCTTCTACAGTAAGTCTCCAGCAGGTGGCGTCATTCCAATCGTTACAATTGGAAGTTCTTTATAGATGCATCCAATCCGAACCATCAGTAACAGTGGTGGGACAGTAATTAGAGTCTGTGAATTTCAGGATTGCTGTGAGGCTCCTGGATGAAGAGTTGAGACATAATTCAGGAAGTCTAGGGTGCAATCTGGAGAGGAAGGAGACTTCTAGTTATATACCTAGTATGACATATATACACACATACATGCATCTATCACTTTTTTTTTTTTAAGTAGCAAAGACTTGAAAGGTAAGTAGATGCCCAATGAGTGGACAATGTCCAAAGAAATTGTGCTACATGAATGTATGAAATATGACAGGGCTTTAAAAATATAAATATGAAGAATTCATAAAAGAATGGGAAGACATAGAAAGGGAAGTAAGCAAGAAGCAGGGAAATTAAACTAATAAAGATGACAACATACAGAGAAAGAAAGAAAAATCTAACATTTTATACTTCTAACTACCAAGTCTGTCCCCCAAAAGAATAGATTAAAAAAAAACTTCTGCCCTTTCTTCACAAGGAGTGATCAAGATTATAGAATATTGTATATGCTGTCAGACTCAGTGATGTGTTATGTAGTTTTACTGAACTTTATTTTACTTTGTAATTTTTGGGGTGGTTAGAAGGAGTGTTTTCAGGATAAGGATTATTTCTAAATTAATTTAGGTAGTGTTATTTTTTATTATATTGAAATGGACCAATGGCAATGAACAACACTCTAATTTTAGAATTCATTCTTTATTTCTTTGAAAGAAATATTTACTAAAATGTCTAAAAAATGAGAGATACCAATAATAAATTATATAATGTATAAATTTACATATGTACCTAAGTGCAAAACAATAGGGAAAAAGTAAAGCAACATATAAATATGTTATTGCAATGGAGAAAGAGTGAAGGAAAAAAGGTGGAAAATAATAACAAATTTGATAGATGACATTTATTCAACATTTACCATGTACCAGACTCTGTGGTAAGATAGCTAGCTAGACAGATATAGATAGATGGATATAGAGATAGTGATATATGTATGTACATCTCTTTATATCTGTATATCTGTATGTGTGTGTGTACATATTGAGAGACAGAGAGAGATCAGAGAGAGAGAGAGAGAGAGAGAGAGAGAGAGAGAGAGAGAGCAAGCACTAAAAATAGCATTTATCACAGAGCCTGGTGTGTGTGTATGTGTGTGTATAATGGTCAAATGGCCATTTTCTCAGTATATCCAGTGACATAATGAGAATGATGCACAATGACCAAAAGTGCGAAATTTATTCAGTACACAAAGACTGCTCTGAAAAAGAAGACAGGAAACAGATTTCATTGACCGCTAATGATAGTTATCACAAGAACTTACTCAAAAATTAAAGTCTCAAAGATTATCTTTCACCTCTTCCTGTCTCCTTTTTTTGCCCTTTTCCCATTTTCTGGTTTCCATTGTCCCCTAAACCTTCTTTACTCCATGAGCTTATTCTGCCCTCTGCTTGTGCACAGTAGTGGGTCTAAGTTAGTAATAATGATATTAATTTTTGTTGTTGTTGTTCAAAGATTTGGTCATATCTGACTCTTCATGACTCCATGGACCACAGCATGTCAGACCCTTCTACCTTCCACTATGTCTCAAAGTCTGTCCCAAGTTCATGTTCATTGTTTCCATGACACTATTTATCCATCTCATTCTCTGTCATTCCCATTTCCTTTTGCCCTTTAGTTTTCCCCAGCAGGTGTTTTCCAATGAGTCCTGACTTCTCATTGTGAGGCCAAAATATTTAACCTTCAGCTTCAGTATTTGACTTTCCAGTGAATATCCTAAATTAAGTTCTTTAAGTATGGGACTGGTTAGATTTCCTTGCTGTCTAAGAGATTTCAAAGCTCTTCTCTAGCACCACAATTCAAAACATTCAATTCTTCAGGGCATTGCTTATATTTCAATACTCACAGCCATACATTGCTCCTGGAAAACAAGCAAACAAATAATTCATATTAATGCTAATACTACTAATAGCAATAGTTAACATTTATGTAGGGGGCAGCTAGATGGCACAGTGGTTTAAAGCGCTGGCCCTGGATTCAGGAGTACCCCGAGTTCAAATCCAGCCTCAGACACTTAACACTTACTAGCCTGTGTGACCCTGGGCAAGTCACTTAACCCCCATTGCCCCACAAAAAAAACAAACAAACAAAAAACATTTATGTTGAACTTTAAAGTACCAAAGTCACCCTTTATATTTGTTACCTCATTTGATCCTCACAACAATGATAATCTCCTTTCTATACAGTGAAACCTTGTGAGATAGATTGCTATTATTATCCTTATGTTGCAATGAGAAAACTACGGCTGTTAGAGTTTAGGAGACTTCTCCAGGATGACACAACCAGTATGTGACTGTAGTTGGTTTAGGTCTTCCTAAATCCATGGTTTAAAAACCTATTCTCTGTTCTATACAGCTGCCTTACTAAGTGAAAGCAGGCTAACCAAAGATGATTTGTGCATGGCAAGTGGCAGAGTACAGTCACTGTCAAAAATTAGAAGAAATCCCTCACATATAGTTAGAGTGAAGGACATCATGGATGAACAGAATGTTATAGTGCTAGCTACTTATATCGAAGGTATCAGAGGATGACCTAAACAATTATGTTAAATTGTATATGGAGAAATTCAGGGTGGGGGGCAAGAAAGTGTCCCTCAGAAAAATAAAGGGTAAGTTTTGATATGTACCAATATAAGGAATATTGATATCATTATGATCATGGATGAATTTTTTTCTTTTTTATACTTTTTCATAATAATAATAAACACTTTTATTTAAACTTTTGATTTCCAAATTCTATTCCTCCTTCTCTCCCTCCCCCCACCTCCTTGAGGTGTTAAGCAATCTGATATTATACAATTGCACTGAGTTCAAATCCTGCCTCTGACCCATACTGGCTCTGTGATCCTAGGTCAGAGGCAACTCTTCAAGACTATAAGTCTTACCTAAATCACTGGAGAACATTTCCACACTAATTAAATCAGTCTAGACCAGTGTGTGAAATGCTCTTTACTTAATCTATAGAAGGTATGTTTGATTATTGTACTGTCATCCTGCAAATTTTTTTTAGCTAAATAAAGATAAAAATGGCAATACTTGATAATATGGATCCTTCCTCAATCCTTCATCATCCTTCACAACAATTCTATGTGCTGCATGGATATAACCCATGGGCTGAAAACTCCTACACTTAACAATTTCTAATTCAATAATGAGGAAACTAACACTCAAAAAATATGATTTACCAAAGATTATACAATTAATAAGGAAGAGATCCAGGACTAGAAGCCAGGGCTCTTGAACCCTAATATAATATAGCTACTGTCTCTAGATAATATGTTATTTAACCCTTTCATATGCATTGTTTTGAAAAGATCTACTTTAATGAGTATTAGTCTTATCTCCCCAACAGATTGTGAGCCTTATAAAAGGAGGAATTGCTTTACCCTTTTCTTGTGCCTCACCATTCCCCATAGGACATAGCATAAGGCTTGGCTATAAGCAAATATCTGTTTTATTGACTGAATAAAAGAGATAAAACACAACATAGTATCACTTTTATTAGTTTTTCTTTTCTCCCTTACATTATGTCTGTGAATCCAGTGCATTTAGGAAAACTCCCTCATGGTCTCCAGGAATCTATAAAACCCTACTCCAATCAATATTAAAAGAAATCATTGAGAGAAAGAGAGCCAATTTTATTCCTGGAACTATCGTAGAAACATGTGCTCTTTTATCAAATGATATTTATATCTTTCATTTCCCTTAGCAATTCCTCTTTTTCAACCAATGAATTAAACCCTTAATTATCTATGCTAATGAAATGGATTAGGTAAGTGAATAACTGGCCAACCATTTATATTTGACTCGGTACTGAAGTTTTGACTTTACATTTGTTTTTGTTTGTTTGTTTTTGGAGGTATGGCTTGTATTCCAGGAAAACACAGCTTTCCATAGCAAAAAGTGACACTAGAGTATGTTAGAAAGCACTGACTCATGCAGAGCTGAAATCTGTTCATCAACCTTATTCTAGTCCAAATTCAAGAGTTTCATGACTTTCATTTCATGCTTAGAATAAGAAGCATCCCCTCCAAGACTGTTGTAGATCTCCAGCATAGCTCCTTCTGCATCTTTCTACTCTGGGCCTCTGAGGGATAGCAGATATAATTATTTATTTGTTTGTTTTTCCTTATTCAGTTTCCTGAATAGCTAAGGTATACTGTTTGAATAATCTGTAATTCTCCTCCTGAGCTGTATGTTTCATATGGTATAAGAGAACCAGCATGGTGAGGTTAGGGTCAGGTCAAATGAATTAGGGTCAGGTGGGTCGTATTGTTTTCTGACCCTATTTATTGTACTATAAAACTTTAAAAATAGATAAATAACAATGTGGCCAACATTCAAAAAAGAAAAATCAAAAGTTTCTGCTACCTATTGCTATTTTAATTTTCTTATGGAAAATTAAGACTCTTTAATACGTTATCAAGTTGTAACATGACAAGTTATTAACAGGAGCGAAATAAGTGGTTTATTTTGGATGTACTCTGATATATGCTCCTTTATCATTCAAATACCATAGTGCTTAGAAATCTACCATTCCTGCTCTCCAAGAGGTCCTTTTAAAAGGAAAATCTTTCAGAGGAAAACTATTTTAAGTTCCTAAAATCTCAGGTTGAACTAGATAATCAGGTTACATCCTTTTAAAAACAATGTGTGAGGAATAGAGCCAAGATGGCAGAGGAAAGATTATGACTCCCCCAAGCTCCCAAACAAACCCATACACACACTCCAAAAATAATGCATAAGACAATTCCTGTAGCAGCCTAAATCACAAAAGAACAAAGTGAGACTACTTTCCAGGCAAAGATGGCTTAATTAGGCAACTGGAGTCATCTGTTGTTTGGGCAGAGAGAGGAGCTCATCATGCTGTGCAGCTTCAGCCCCAGGCAGACCATGCCTCCTGAACCTCGATAATCTTCAGCACCTGCTGCTGCTTCTGAAACTCAGCTCATGGACCAGTGAGGGGGATCAGTGGTTGGCTGTGGTGAAATAGTTGCAGTATCTGCTGGAGTTAAGGTGCAGTGCCCATATTCTGAACCAGTAAGCAAACTCGAGGAGCAGAGGCCCAGGGGGGAGGCACACAGGCACACAAAAATTTTGACCATAGAGAATCAGATTTAAATCAGACATCAGCTTCTGGGTCAAAGAGAAAGTGGGCCATGGTTATTTATAGGCCAGGTAGGCTGAGACATGCCTAATTGTATCTGTGGGACCCACTGTAGCTTGGGACAGTGCATACTGGAAGAAGAACTACATGTTAAGAAGGAGTTAAAATCCAAGAAATAGGCGGTCAAGATGAGTAAGAAGAGAAACCATGGAAAGCTTCTTTGGGGGCAAGGTAGATCAGAATACACCCTCAGAAGAAGATAATAACAAAGTCAAAGCAGTTACATCCAAAGATTCCAAAAACAATATGAATTGGTCTCGGGCCATGGAAGCACTCAATAAGGACTTTGAAGAGAAAGTAAGAGAGATAGAAGGAAGATTTAGAAAGGGAGAGGAAAAAATGGAAAGAGAAATGAGAGCAATGCAGGAAAGTTATGAGAAAAAAGTCAATAGCTTGAAAAGCCAAATGGAAAAGGAAATAAAAAAACTCTCTGAAGAAAATAATTGCCTAAGAATTGGGATTGAACAAATGGAAGCTAGTGACTTTATGAGAAACGAAGACAAAATCAAGCAAATCCAAATGAATAGAAAATAAAAGGCAATATGAAATATTTCCTTGGAAAAAAAGCTGACCTGGAAAATGAATCCAGAATAGATAATTTGAAAAAATCATTGGACTACCTGAAAACCATGATCAAAATAAGAGCTTAGAAATCATCTTCCAAGAAATTGGAAGGGAAATTTGCCCTGATATTCTAGAAGCAGAAGGTAATATAGAAATTGAAAGACTCCACCAATAACCTCCTGAAAGAGATCCCAAAAGGAAAACTTCCAAGAATATTATAGCTAACTTCCAGAGATCCCAGGTCAAGGAGCAAATATTGCAAGCAGCTAGAAAGAAGGAATTCAAATACTGTGCAGCTACATTCAGGATAACACAAGGTCTAGCAGGATCTACATTAAAGGACCAGAGGGCATGGAATATGATGTTCCAGAAGGCAAAGGAACTAGGACTACAACCAAAAATCACCTACCCAGAAAAACTTAGTATAATCTTTCATGGAAAAATGGGACTTCAATGAAAAAGAGGATTTTAAGACATTTGTGATGAAAAGACCTGGACTGAATAGAAAATTTAACTTTCAAATACAAGACCTTATAGAAGCATAAAAACATAAATAGGAAAAAGAATCCTGAGGGATATTAAAAGGTCAAACTTTTTACATTCATACATGGGAAGATAATACTTATAACTCATAAGAACTTTCTCAGTATTAGGGCAGCTGAAAGGATTATATTTAGACAGAGGACACAAGTATGAATTTAGTATGAAGGGATGATATCTTTGTTTATCCTTGTTTTTTGTGGGGTAGGCAGGGTGGGATGGCTTATGTCTGGGTCAAGAGTTGGGCTAGGAGCCAACTGGGTGCAGGGCTGGTGCTTTGTCCACTGCGTCACTTAGCTGACCAATGATGACATCTTTAAAATAAAGGTAATCAGTAAGAGCAATGTACTAGAAGAAAGGGAAAGGGCGAGGTGGACTAGGGTAAAGTAGCTCACATAAAAGAAACAAGAAAAAGCTTCTGGAATGGAGGGGAATACGGGGAAGGAGCATGTGAGTGAATGAACCTTTCATCAGAATTGGCTCAAACAGAGAATAACTTACACACTCAAGTGGGTATGGTAATATATTTTGCCCTGAGGGAAAGTGTAAGGGGAAGGGGATAAGGGGGGAAAGCAGAAGGAAGGTAGGGCAGATTGGGGGAGGGGGAAGTAAAAAAGCAAAACAATTTTGAGCAGGGATAGCATGAAAGAAGATAGAAAATAGAGTAAAACTCAGGGGAGGGAATAGGAATGAGGGTATTACAGTTAGCAATATTAACTGTGAAAGAAATGATGAACGACATGCTATCAGAAGGACATATAAAATATCCAAACCATCAACAAAGAAAGAATTGATGGTATTGTTAGTTCCTCTTTCTAACATTATTTTGTCTATTTTTTTCTCACAACCTAAAAAATGTAAAGATTTTTTGTATAACTGCACATTCATGACTTATATTGAATTGCTTGATTTCACAGGGAGGGTTGAGGAGGGGGGGAGGAAGAAAATTTGGAAGACAAAGTTTTTAAAAATCAATGTCAAAAAAAGTTTTGTGTGGGTAGTAGGTGGTGCAGTGGATAAAACACTGGCCCTGGATTCAGGAGGACCTGAGTTCAAATCTGGCCTCATACACTTGACACTTACTAGCTGTGTGACCCTGATTAAGTGACTTAAGCCTCATTGCCTTGCAAAAAAAAGAAAAACAAGAGTTATTTTAAAGAATGTGCTATAGACTAACATCTCATACAATATAAACAAATTAAAATCAAAACAAGTACATGTTTTTACATAAAGGATGATAACATAAGCAAATTAGAGCAGCATGTAAAAGTTTACCCATCAAATCTAGATAAAAAAGGATTTATGACCAAACAAAATATAGAGAACATTATGGAATATAAAATGGATAATTTTGCTCATATTAAATTTAAAAATATTTTGCACTAAGAATATGAGTCATTTCCCAATTAATAATGGTCAAACATTATGAAGAGGTAGTTTTCAGATGAAGAAATAAAAATGAACTATATTCTTATAAAAATGTTCCAAATCACTACTAATTAGATAAATGCAAAATAAAAACAAAGCTGAGGTACAATCTCACACATATCAGATTGGCTAACATGACAGAAAAGAAAAATACCAAATGTTGGAAGGAATGTGGAAAGTTTTGGACATGAATACACTGTTCATGGTGGTGTAAACTGATCCAACTATTATGGAGAGCAGTTGTTACCCTTTGCATACCCTTTTAACCAGCAATACTATTACAAGTTCTGGCATCTGAAAGAGATCAAAGGAAAAGGGCCTACATGTAAAAATTTGTTTATGGCAGTACTTTGTGTACTGACAAATAATTGGAAAGCACGGGATGTTCATTAATTGGGGAATGGCTGAACAAGTTCTGGTATATGTCTGTTATGGAATACTATTGTGTTAAAGAAATCATGAGAAGGATGCTTTCAGGAAAAAAAGGGCAATACTTACATGCACTGATGCAAAGTGAAGTGAGCAGAACCAGGTGAACATTATACATAACATCAGCAATGTTGTGTTGATCAACTTTGAATAACAGCCATTCTCAGGATTACAAAGATCCAAGAGAATTCTGAAGGACTTATGTTGAAAAATGCTACCCACTTTCAGAGAAAGAAATGAGGTAGTCTGAATGGAAAAAAGGTATACCATTTGTTGTTGAGTTTGTTTTTTTTTCATGATTTCTTTAGTGGTCTGTATTTTCTTTCACAAAGTGACCGACATGGAAATATGTTTTGCATGACTGTGCATGTATAACCTATATCAAATTGCTTTTCTTTTCAAACAGAATGGTGGATGATAATTTGGAGCTCATTTTTAAATGATTGTTTAAAATTATGTTTATATATAATTAGAAAAAATAAAATATTTGTAAAATTTTAAAAAGAGATTTGAGTTCTAGATCTGAATTTACCATTAACTGTGTTACCTTACCAAGTCAGTATAACTGTGAGAATCTCAATTTCCTTCTCTTTAAAATAAGAGAGACTGAGCAATGATCTCTTTGGCCTCTCACATTCTATCAGGAAAGACTTAGGGATAGTGTTAGGGTATAGTGCATAGAACAAAATGGAGGCATATGTGTGGGATATAAGGATCAGCAAAAGAAAGTGGGAGGACACATGAGCTCTTGATAAAATGAGAAATATAGATAGATAGATAGATAGATACACACATATATTTGTGTGTGTGTACAATTTCTCTTATTCTCAGAGTGAGAGAGAAAGAGGAAGAGGAGAAAGCACTATGTGGCACATAATAGATAGAGTATTGAACCTGTATTCAGGAAGACAAGTTCAAATCATGCCGAAGATAGTGCCCAACTTTGTAACCCTAAGGAATTCATTTTATTTATATTTATGAAAATTTCCACATTTGTAAAATAGGGATAATTACCCTACCTCTCAAGGCTTTGGTGAGGATCATATAAAATAATATTTGTAAACAGCTTGATTGAAAAGTCCTTTAAGGGGCAGCTAGGTGGTGCAGTGGATAAAGCACCAGCCCTGGATTCAGAAGGACCTGAGTTCAAAGCTGGCCTCAGACACTTGACAATTACTAGCTGTGTGACAGCTAGACACTTAACCCTCATTGCCCCACCAAAAAAATAAAAGTCCTTTAGAAATGCTAGCTAGCTGCTACATGCACAGGTGATGTAGATTTTGATAAAACAAAATGATCTCCATTAACTGTTCTGTCATTGAAAAATTCTAAGTTGAATTATATGAGACCACTTATCTGAGAATAGGGTCACTAGAGGATGTAATTGGCAAGAAAATTTTGGAATGAGATTTTAGGTCAGTGTATAGAGGGCTTTATGCAGAGGCTGGTTGATCACTTTTCATGGATGAATTAAAAGGGGATACGTATTCAAATAGGGAACAAGGCTAGCTGAGATCTAAGGTCTCTTCCCATTTCTGAAAGTCTGTGATTAAGCCTGGGTACTTACAAATCTGTCATAATTAATTGGACCCAGGGGTATCTAATATTCTAACTCTGAAAATGTGTTAAAAGCTCAAGTATGCCCTCAGGCTAGAAACTAGAACTTAGTGGGAATCCAATAAGGAGTTTTACCAGGTAAAACCTCAAAGGAAAAGAAAATGCTCTGCCCCCAGGGATTGCAGCAGTACATAGAGGAGATTAAACCAGAAATGCAGAATAGAGAGGGAGAAAGAATGGCAAGCAAAATAGACACTTTAGAATAGATGGTGGAAAACTTCATATAAGAACTGATTACCCTGAAAATTAGAATAAATTAGAAGAAAACAATGATTTTACAATATGATAAGAAACATCAAAACAAAACTGAGAACTTGAAAAATAAAATGGGAGAAAGCATAAGAAATATAATATCAAAAACAACTGACCTGGAGAATCAGTCAAATAGAGACAAGAATGATCAGATTTTGAAAAAATTGTGACCTGAAAAAAATTCTGTATATCATATTTCAGGACATTATAAATGAAAAATTTTCAGGGCTCTTAGAACACAAGGGTAAAATGGAAATTTAAAAAAAAATCATGAGTACTCTCCATAAAGGAAGTCCAAAATAGGGAGCTTCAGATTTGAAACTATCAAAACAAGTTGTATAGGGCATTAAAAGTAATGCCATTTCAGGGGGGCAGCTAGGTGGTGCGGTGGATAGAGCACTGGCCCTGGATTCAGGAGGACCTGAGTTCAAATCCAACCTCAGACACTTGATACTTACTAGCTGTGTGACCCTGGGCAAGTCACTTAACCCTCATTGCCCTGCAAAAAAAAAATAATAATACCATTCAAAGAATAATGGAGGCTGGACATATGGAAATGCCAAAACTAGATTTAAGTTAGGAAAAAATAGATGGGTTTCCTGGTCACACGCACAATAAAATGGATTACTAGACATCTCCTATCTCCACAACCACTTAAACTTATTCAAAACAGAAATTATGTATCACAGATTAACTTCAGCTGTCTCAATGGTCTAGGATTCCCAGAATCCAAAAATAATGGTAAAGGGAAACAAAACAAAACAAAACATAAACTGATCCCTACTGACCCTGTCACACTCAGCACCTATTCCCCCACTTCACATGCTACCAGAAGAAAGGCTGCATTATCATATCTAAAGACACAACACAGACTTAAGACAAAACACACTCCTATGCTCAGCTGTGCCCCCACCCTTGTAGCACCAATAGCACCATGAAACCTCAGCTCCAGGATAAGGATGTTAGTTTGAGCCACCATAGTAAGATTGACCATGGCCTTTCAGAGCAAAAGTGTGATGAGAGCTGCAAACCAGAAACATCAGTGCTGCAAAGATCTGAACTGCTGGCACTGGAGAAAGCAGTACTTTCAAAGCTCCGAAAAATTCCTGCAAAGTTCTCAACTCCTAGTGCCAGGATAAAGAACTGAGAAACAGAAGAAAAGGGACAGGATAGCCAGATAAGGTACCATGAAAGGGATGGGAAAAGTGGCGGGAGAGTTCAGCATTCAGCTGAGAGAAGTTGAGACAAAGTAAAAGACAGCTAGGGCAGGTATTTGGGTTAGTGAACTATTAATTGGCTAGGAAGGGAGGAAGCTGAGATGCTTTGAGATTTAGCTCCTAAGTAAACCATAATCAGGGGAACAGGAATCAGAAAGTGAATGATACATTCATTGTCATTTTCAGAGGGAAGAGGGGGATGGTAAAATTTCCAAAGATTTCTGGAAGAAAATTCAAAGATCTTGAACATAAACAGCCAAATGAATATGAAAAATAGTAACAGAAGAAGGAAATATGGCCTCTAGATCTGGTAAATGAATTCAGGTATTTATGAATAAATGCTGCAAAATTACAGAAAATGACCCAACACTTGATGAGAGAGAGGACCCAGTGGAATTTGAGGAAAATATGGAGCCACAACACTGTTCCTGGGTAGTGCAAATCAGAAATGAGAATCAAGACATCAGAATTTATATGGTGTGCACTGCAAAAATATAATTAGCAGAACAGAAAAACTGAGATCTGCAATGGCAACCTTCACCAACTAAACAAAAAAGAAAACAATAGATTGGGTATGCAAATACACAGAAGTAAAGGACAACATAGAACAAAAGAAATAAAATTAAAAAAAAAACAAACGTGTTCACTATTCAAGCAAAATCTACTTAGCTTGAAGACATAATGAATATAGACAACATAAGGATCACAGGTCTTCCAGAAAAACATGAAAGGGTAAAATCCTTATCACTATAATGAAAGTTATGATATTAAAGAATTGTATAAAACAACATAGAAAGTGAAATTCCAATTGAAAATAAATAACAGCTACAAAAAAAGAAAACAAGCCTGCAAACTTCAAGACACATAGTGATTAAATTTAATAATTCAAATCACAAACAAGTTCTAAAAGCAACCAAGAGAGGACCTTAAAAATACAGGAACAGACCTATGGATGACAAAAGTCTATTCTGTACCCACTAGAAAAAGGAGGAGGAAATGGAATAATGTGTTCTGAAGATAAATGGAACTCAGGATGCAGTCCATATCCTGCAAATCAGAGCTTAATCATACAGGAAACATGATGGAAAATCTATAAAAAATAATTTGAGACATTTTAGTAAAAAACCCAGAATTGAAGATATTATTTGCATCTGGAATAGCCCAAACAACAGAAATTCAGGAGTAGTGAATAAATGTAGCAGACAGATACAGGATCAGAGTGACAACAGAGACAACATTAAGACATTTCTTTCTAAAGGTACAAGGAGAACAAGGTTAAGGTGAGGTAACAGTGAAAATATAGATTGGGGTTATTTTGGACAAAGCTTTTCAACAACATGCCTACCATTGAATCTATGCATTTCCTGTAGTACTGCATTACAACATAGGAGGGTATATCAAAAGGGATGGGGAGCAGGGGGATAAAAAAATAAGTGTGTGGTGTGTTGGGATCAAATAAAAGTTTAACAATAAGGAGAATGTGACCTCTGTGGTCTCAAAAAAAGAAGACCCTAAAGGTAAGATGGTGAGTAGGAGGGAGGAAAGTCAAAAGCAGGGAAGAAAGGAGATCTTACTTTGGAGGTGGGAAGGGATTCTCCTGATGAATGCTCCTATGGGTGAAGAGAGATTGCCTGTGAAAGGATATCAGGACCTTACACTGGAAGAGGTCTGGGGAATTCGCCACTGGGAAAACCTACTTATCCTATATGAAAAGCAGGGAGTTGAAATCTTGGCGGTAACTGGCACCTGATAAGGATGAAAATGCATGAACACAAGAAAGATATTTCCAAGCATATGTATGAGGGGGAGGAGGAACAGAACAGGGAAGTGTATTTATTAATGCTAGGCTGCATAATTAGAGACATGTTATGAAAGAGGCCCTACCATGAGCCACAGTCCCTTTGGACACTTACAATAATTGCTATTGATCTGGAAATGAGGTGTAATGAAAAGGGAGAATTCATGAGGTAAGTCCTACAAGGCAGTACCTTAGAAACTTTGATTGCATGAAGAATACAGAGAGAAGAGTACAGAGATACAAGATAATTATCAGGGTCCTGAATCAGAGAACAAGAGTCTGGACTAAAAAAACAATAGAAACTGGATAATGATGAGAATGAAAAAAAAAAGTCATTTTTTGTAAAGGGGAACAAAAATGAAATGTGTATATGTATGTGCAATATAGCTAAATAGACAGATACATACATCCATCTATGTGTGTATATGTATATATTTATATGTACACACACATACACACACCTTTCTCTCTATATATAAACAAATACATATATACATATACATACATATACACATATACATACGCACATATATATGTGTATGTGTATATATATATATGAACAGAACTATAAAGTTGAGAAGAAGGGAAAATCTACTTTACTGATTGGAGAAAAAAGGGGAAGCAACATAAAACCAGATAAAAGAAGGAGAGAAAAAAAGGATTAATAAAACCCTAAAAGGGGGCAGCTAGATGGCGCAGTGGATAGAGCACCGGCCCTGGATTCAGGAGTACCTGAGTTCAAATCCGGCCTCAGACACTTAACACTTACTAGCTGTGTGACCCTGGGCAAGTCACTTAACTCCAATTGCCTCACTAAAAAAAAAAAAAAAACCCTAAAGGGAAAGGGATAACAAACAAGAACATGGGAGGAGGGATAAATGGAAGAGAGCCAGTGGGAACAAGGCCAGCTGTAAAAAAAAAAAAAAAAGATTAAAGTAAAAAAATTTAAAGAACAAAATACAGTATGTTTATTGTATAGGAAGGGAAAAATCACAACTTGAAAATAAAAACAATTTTAGATACAATAGAGAAAAATAGAAATCTAATTCTGATAGCTTTAAATACAAATATATTAAACGATCCAATAAAATGAAAAAGTGACAGATTAGATAAGAAAAGAAAATCCTACCATTTTTTGCTTAAAAGAAACATATTTTTTTAAAAATAAACAGACATAAAATAAAACTGATAGGACAGAAAAACAACTTAAAAAATACACTTCATTTAAGGGCAGAGATCCCTTGTGAATAAAGTTGGTATATAAAACTGTAGATTCTTACACTTGCCAGGAATCTTAAAGTTCATGAAGTACAGTCTCCAAGCTAAACATAAATTTCCTCTATAATTTGGATAAATTAGTGAGCATAAAGCCTCTATTTGAACTTTTATAAATTTAGGAAATGCATTACCTGAGCTGTACACCTGAATAATATCGCAGTATTGAAATAGGGAAGAAAAATCAGGACTAGTACCCTTCTCTAATAGTTGTTCAAGAAAATATTGGGCTATATAATAATAAGATGTATATAGAGAGTTTTAAGATTTGCAAAGTGATTCACAAATAAGTAAAAGTCCAGATTAATTTAACACAGATTCATTTGGAATACTGTCTCCTTTCTGTATAGAGACAGAAAGTCATTGTGCAGATTTCACCTTGGCAAGAGGCCCTCAGTGAGTAAGGTAGCCCAGATTAATTTTAGAATCATAGAATTTAGAAGTGACATTAAAGATCATGATGCCCTACCCCTAATTTTCCAGATGAGGAAACTGAGGCTAAAGGAAATTTACAACTTACCTAGTAAGTTGCGAAGCTAGATTTCAAACTCAGGTTTTCAGATCTCAAGTCTTGTGCTCTTCACATTCTATGGTTTTGAAACAAAGAAAGCAAGCCCAGTGGACTATTTTCCATTTTAACTAAAAGCATATTGCAAAGGAAATTCAGGTCAAAGCAGTGAAGAAGGATTGGCTAGATTTCTGTGAGCAATAGATGCATTACTTTAAGCGCTGCTGGATACAACAATGACAATATTGGTGGTGCCTTTGAATTGAAGTTCTGAAAGATCCTGGCCCTATCCCTAAACATTTAGTTTTACTTAATGGGACATACCCATGCTCCTACAATGAACTACACTCATTGCAGATTCACTGGGGAATTTGGGAGGAGATGGGACTGTAAGCACATACCCTATATGAAGGCTGGATAATAGCTTCCCTCCCTACCCTTCCTCCAACCTCATCCTTTTCCTCTGTGGACACCTCCCCCCCTTAAAAATATATGTTTTCATATTTAAATATCTCCCTTTTTTTATTATTGTTGTTTGATTGGTCTTTGACCATTCAGGCTGCACTGGAAATAAAACCGTGCACCTAAAACACTGGGAAGAATACCCAAAAAATAGGACTAAATATTTTTGTTTGTTTCTGGGAAGTAGGGTATGGATAGTTCTTAAATGAAACCATGGTACAATTAGGTAACTTCTGAGAGGAATTTATTATATTAAAGAATATATTATGTAATATGTACTATAGAAATATAGTGCTTACAAGCTTTATGGTGAATCAGAGAGAGCCATATGTAATATTAAATGAAATTATGATTTCTTATTTTTAAAATTATAAGACATGGCAACTGAAACAAAATATGAAATTGTCTAGCAAAGAATAATAAAAAAATTATTTATATTTGGGGCCCAAAGAAATTTGACATTCAACTTAAAAGATAATTGGTTAACATACAAGACATATAGGTCTAGGCCTATTTCCTTGACAGAGGACAGTCTATTTCCTTGTCTTTGGAGAGACAAAATTCAAGAACCACCAAGTCTTTTGAATCAACTCTAATGGCTGGGAAGGCTGATCATTTGGAGAGGTAGTGTAATATCTTGGGTCCCAAGGTCTTGGCTCTCTGTGGTTGGAGGGGAGGGTAATTCATGATTATATTTGACAGACAAAATGAAATGAACTGGATATGCAGGATGTTGAACTTCACATGTCAATAGGGTGGGATGTACACAAGAGAGATATGAAGAAGTCCCTTGTCAGCTCTCACCACCTAGAACAGTAATTGATCACACTAGCACTTCCATGGGGAAATTTAAGGATGCCAAAGAATGTGAAGGGGCTAGTATATGAGTGGTTATAAAGCCAAAGAACAACTTAAAGTTAAATGTGAGATAATGTCATGTTTATATTGTTTGGTAAGAGGAAATGGTCCTTATGGTGAGGCTGAGGAATTCTTGAAGGGAAAAGATCAGACAAAACTGAAAACTATTAGGTAATCAATGTACTATAATTTTGTTGTTTTCTTTTTGGCTCCGAATTCCTCCTATGACATCACTTTATTGTGTTTGTGGGTCAGAAGCAGGGGAGAGGTAGGAGAGACCAATTTAATGGTTCCTGTGTCAATCAGTGTTAGGTGCTCTGATGCTCTTGGAGAACCAAATAATGTGTCCCAGTAAGGGAAATAAGTGATAATGAACCTAGGAAGTCAGCTTTAATCTATTGAGCTTATCTGTGTTGTTTCCACTGAGTTTCTGAGTTCTTACCCTAGAAGAGTATATCACTGGCATTAGCCACATTGGATCACGTAAAAGTAGCAAAGTTATTTGGAGGAAAACAAATTGTAATTTTACTTTAGAGGCTTAACATTGTCAGCCCAAGCCAAAAAATGGCTATGATTTATTTTGAAGTATTTTCTGCACATAAGTGTTTCATTGTTGAGCATATAGCAAAACAACATATTAATATGAGATCCAAAGACCCTTGAATTTTCAATTCCTGCCCCTTAAAAATAAATAGAAATCATCCTTGAGTCAAATAACCAAAATAACTTGTTAGTATTAGTAACAACTATATGTAAAAATAATTTCAAATAAAATACAGTGAGAGAGCATGATGTAGTAGCTAAAGACCTATCCTTGGCTTAAAGAAAATATGGTTTCAAGTCCTGTTCCTGACACACAATATCTTACATGATAACAAGCAAGTTATTGAATCTCTTGGTGCCACATACTAATCTATAAGGCTATGTCAGGCATAAATTAATCATTTATTCTGATAGGAATTTACACAATGTTTTCCCCACATTCATGAAATCATGGGTCCAGACTAAGCTAGAAAAATAAAGTATAAATTTAAATTATTAAAGACCTAGGTATATTCTAGTACCTTACCCATTAAGCATTCACTAAAATGACTGCTAATCTTTCCCTTAGTTTTTCTTTATGGCTATAAAGATATAAATAATTGGCATCAACTTTCACTTATCTGATTTAATTTAAAAGCTTTTATGTTTCTCTGTGGACTACATTTCATTATTTCACTTGAAACTAAATTCCTGCCTTGGTAAAATCCTTTCCAGTTATGGTAATGATTTGTACCATGAACTCTTTGCCTTTCAGTATATCAGCATTTCTGTACCTATTAACTTTAAGGGTTCAAACTCTGATTCAGACATACCTGAGAGATTAGGTAAGGTCTCAGACGGTTTTTATAAAAGATACAGTTATCACTAATCTTGATATAAAAATCATTACTAACTTAGACCTCAAATAATATATGACTACCTAATACCCAAGACATTTTTTCCAGTGTTACATTAAAAAAAAAATCTAACACAAGCATATATACCAGGAAAGTCACCCAAATAACAAGATTCCCCACAGAAATGCATCTCTACTGTAAAGTAGTCTTACCTTTTTTACTCTCTCTACTTTCAACACATTCAGTCTTGTATTTAGAATATGAGATAGTTTGGGGAATATCAGCTCAGAGGCCTAGAGTATCTGTTTTTTATAAGCTTCTTACAGGTAGCCTCAGAATAGGAGAGAGATTGATGCCCTTTGCTAGAACAATTGGTAGTGGTTCAATTCAATTCAATAAATATTCATTGCATGAATATTTATTATACTATGTATAAGGCACTGTGCTAGTATGCAAGACCTGCATAGTTGATGCTTTTTGGCTTCACAGTTTGTATATATAATCATGGTAACACATCAGTGGAAAGAGATCAGGATGTATAGGAGTGGATAGAGGGAAGGAAGGGATTGGGAAAAAGACAGAATTCCTTTCAGAGATGCCTTGTCATCTTCTGAATATGACAAAAACCACTAAGGTTTTATATTGAATCCACAGTGTTGTATAGAGTTTCGGTAGTTTTCTTTTTGCAGTTGTGGCATATTAAACCTTAGAGAGACCTTAGACACCATCCAAAAGAACTCCCTGTTGTTTAAATAAAGAAATAGAGACCAAAGAGGGGAAACTATTTCTAAGTTCACCTGTGAGTTAAAGATAGAATTGGAATTAAGACTCAAATTTGATGCTACTTAAGCGGTTTCCTTTAGAGCTTTCCAAATTATTCCCTAGTTCTATTAATAGAACTGCTCCCAATATTATCCAGTACTACTTGTCTTGTAAATCCAGCTCTTTCAACAATAAGCTTATGAGACACCATGGTAGATTATATCTAATCAATCAACCCAGAGAAACCTCTCACGTAGATGGCTACAGAGATCCAATATGTTTGAATACACACACAAGTTAGTATAGAGGTAACACCATCTCTGTGTTGCTCCTCCAACTTACACTTGTATTCATGGGCTGGTTACCCAGATGGTGATGGTTATGACTCTAAGGTCTCCAGTGGTAACACCAAAGAGGCTATGCTCTTAAAACTGGCACAAATGCCCCCTCAATTGTGCATCCTATTGACAATAGGTCAGTAGACTCAATTAGCTCTAATCAAAAGCATTTCCTAAAATGGCATAACAAGAAGAGTAGTTACGAAATATTCCCTCAAAAGACTTAGGCTTTGAGGGGAAGCTAGGTGGCACAGTGGATAAAGTGCTGCCCCTGGATTCAGGAGGACCTGAGTTCAAATCTGGCTTCAGACACTTGAGACTTACTAGCTGTGTGACCCTGGGCAAGTCATTTAACCCTCATTGCCCCACAATAAAAGAAACAAACAAACAAAAACTTAGGTTTCACTCTTTAACAAATGGACTTATGATCCATGGGAAGGATAGCTTAAATTTTCAAGTCCAATGCATACTCTAAGGCATACTTAGAAGCACATGAATAGGATATGCATGTGGCAAAAATAACTCAGCTCTGGCTTCTCCAATATAATAATAACTAACATTTATATAGCTCTTACTATGAGGTATATAATTACAATTATCATCTCATTTGATCCTCACAAAAAGCCTGGGAGGTAAGTGCCATTGTTGTATTTATTTTACAGATAAGAAAATTGAGGCAAATAGACTTTATTTGACTTACTGTCACATTGCTAGGAATGGGCTAAAGTAACATTTGAATTTAGGTCTTCCTGATTGCAGGCCTGAAGCTCTTTTTAACATGCCACCTAGATCAGAAGGATAAAGCCATTCCTGAATACCTTGATTTAAAAGGTTTCAGGTGTTGCTTGATTGGAGGCAATGCAGCATAAAAAATGGAGTGCTGTATTTGAGAGTCAGATTGACTTGGGTTCAAATTCTGCCTCAGAAACTCAATAGCTATATTTTCATGGGTGAGTTACTTAACCAAAATGGTGGCTATACTCACCATAGTAGCTCCTCATTTGAGGTGGACCTCCAGATAAGAACTTAGGCGAGAATATGAACTTTCAAGCAGTCATGGAGGAGTTGTGTAAGTCAAGGTTACACAATCAGCTACGTGACACAGTAGATAGAGAATGGAAGGCAGAGCCAAGATGGCAGAGAAGAGGCTGTGACTCCCATGAGCTCCCAATAAACCCATCCACTCACTCCCAAATAATGCCATACAAAAACCGGCAGCCTAACTCACATAAGAACAGAGTGAGACTATTTTCCAGCCAAAGACGACAACTGTGATCAGGTGCTGATCATGCTGAGAGAGGAACTCGGTATGTGGTTCCAGACCCAGCCAGGAACAGACCATGTCTCTAGCTCCTCTGAGTCTTTGGCACCAGTGGCTTCTTCTGAGCCTCGGCTCATGGAACAGAGAGGGGGTTCGGCAGTTCTCTGGGGTGAAGTGGTTTCAGTCCCTGCTGGAATTGGGGTGAAAAGCCCTGGTTCTGAAACAGTGGGATGAATGGAGGGCTAGAAGCCCAGTGGGGGAGGGGCACAGGCAAACCAAGGTTCCAACCACAGAGAATCAGATTTCAATCAGATATCTGCTTCCAGTTTTAGATGAGTGGGCAAAGAAAGCAGTGGATTATGGAAAGCTTTTGGGGGGGGACAAAGTAGACCAGAATACACCCTCAGAAGAAGATAATAACAAAGTCAAAGCTCCAACAGCCAAAGCTTCCAAGAAAAATATGAATTGGTCTTGGGCCATGGAAACACTCAAAAGGGACTTTGGAAGAGAAAGTAGGAGAGATAGAAGGAAGATTTAGAGAGATGGAGGAAAGAATGGAAAGAGAAATGAGAACCAGATCTGCAGTCAGGAAAACCTGAGTCCAAATCTTATCTCAGACACTTACTAGCTATGTAGTCCTATGTTATACTTAACCTTTGTCTCAGTTTCCACATATATAAAAAAGGATTACAATAGCACCTATCTCCCGAGGCTATGATGAGGACCAAATGAGATAATAATTGCAATACATTTAGCACACTGCCTGGCACATAGACAGCACTTTATAAATGTTAGCTATTATTGAGTGATTGAGGGTAACTTATGAATCAATGAAATCCCAGATACATATGAATATTTAATAATACTACCTTTGTAGGATTGTTGTCAACATTCCAGTGAGACAGCATAAGCAAAGTCCTTTGCAAACATTAAAGCATTCTATAAAGTTAGCACTTTTTGGATAAATTGTTCAAATTCAGTACCTTCCTTGAAACTCTTGCTTTGACCTAGGACTATTAATTCTGCCTAAACCTTTGGAGCCTTCTGACTCATAGCTGATATTTAGATAGGACATTGAAATTCTCAAAGTATTTTAGATCCACAGTCTCCCTTGAGCGTCCCTACAGTCCTGTGACGTCACTATCCTCAGTATTATCATCCCTGTTTTACTGAATAGAAAACTAAGGTTCATAAAAATAAAGTGATGACTATTTTCACACAGCTAGTGAATGTCAGAAACAGAGCTGGCAGAGAGGGTTTCCTGATTTCCTCTATCACTACCCATTAAGACATGATGCCACTTAATTCATTGGTACTGACTTCATGATGATAATATGCGAAAAGGCCCCTTTACCTCTGGGAAGTCTGTGACTCAGTGCTTGACCAACCATCTGTCAATCAATCTCCTGAGCTATACATGAAACCTGCCTCTGCTTCTGGCCCTTCACTAAATCACATTGATTCTCTCTTTCACACCTTGTTCCAGTCTGTAAATGGTCATTCCCTAGGAAATCTCTAGTGGGGCCATAGATGGCTACAAACTGTCTGGAAAACTAATTAATTAATTAAGTATTTATTAATCACTTGACTGTTCTGTCATGTCTAATTCTTTGTGACCCCATTTGGGGTTTTCTTGGCAAAGATACTGAAGTGGTTTGCATTCTCCTTCTCCAGCTCATTTTATAGATGAGAAAACTGAAGTGACTTTCCCAGAGTCAGCTTGTAACTGTTTGAGGTCAGATTTGATCTCAGGTCTTCCCGACTCCAGGTCCAGCACTCTATCTACTGGGCTACTTACCATATACTAAGTACTGTGCTAAGCATTGGACACACAAATACAATAGTGAAGTCAGTACTTCCCATCCAATTTTGAATGGGGGAAACACTCTAGTGAACATGCTCTGAGGTGAGAGATTGAGTTTCTTGTGTGAGAAACACCAAGGAGAAAAGCCAGAGTCACTGGATTGCAAAGATTACAACTTAGTGGAAGACTGGAAGTGTAGGAAAGAGCTGTTATGTAGAGGGCTTTATAAACTAAATAGATGATTTCTATTTGATCCTGGAGGCAATAGGGAGCCCCTGACATTGTTGAATAGGAGAGAAGGGTGTGTTTGTTTGTGTGTGTGTATGTACGTGTGTGTGTGCGTGTATGAGAGAGACAGAGAGACAGAGACAGAGAGAGACAGAGAGGCAGAGAGACAGAGGGACAGAGATAAAGAGACAGAGAGACAGAGACAGAGACAGACAGAAAGACAAACAGGGTCATATTTGCATTTGGGGGAGATTAATTTGACAACTCTGGCCTGGGTGCAGGGTAGTTACAGATAAGAATCGATGGTGGCTAGATCTTAGGCACTGTGTGTAAGTGCATTTGGTGTGATTCAGGAGCACAACTAATATGCCCTAAAAGCCTTTGTGTAAAAGCCAGCTCTACTTCCATTCTCCAGCAGTTCCTTCCATTTGTCATTCTTAACACACCCAAGGATGGGGGAGAAAGAGAATTAAATTTTTGCTTTAGTAAATCAGTCACCTTACCCTACTGTCACTCAGCAATCAGGATACATAGCAAACACAGAGCAAATATAGCACCTCAAAGATCTGTTACAATGAATGTCACAATTTACTAGGGTTAATTTCCCACTGCTTCATATGGGCTTGAATAATATAAAGTGATAGGTAGGATAGACTTTTTTTAAATGCCTATTTTTTCATCCTTCATTCGCAGAAAGTAAAAAATAAAAATAAAATTCAGAATTCACTGAAAGGAGATTAAATTGGCAAGAAATGTTGTTTGTGAAAGTAAAGGTAATTAGTAGTGTTTGAAGTGATTGATTAATCTAGGGTATACGTAGAAAAAAATATATTGGACTAGGAGTACAGTGACCTATATTTAAGTGTTAGTTTTTCTATTTCCTGTCTATATAGTCTGGAGAAATTTGCTTAATGTATCTGGGTCAGAGATTTTATATCTGAACAATAGAGAGGAAAACACCAGCAATATTGACAAGAATCTCAAAATCCAAAGGACATAATAATTTCTAGAAGTATGTCAATGGATCAATTCCTGCCTGGAACCAAAATTCTATGCATTTCCCAAATGCTGGTATAAAGGGAAAAAATAAAGAAAATAAACTGTCAGTTTCTTTCTATACACCAGAAAACTAGTCTCAAAGTCATTTTCACAGTTAGGTAGCTCAGTAGATAAAGTATGATTTTTGGAGTCTGGAAGACTTGAGTTTAAATGTAGACCCACACACTTACTAGCTATGAAATCCTGGAAAAGTCATGTACCCTCTGTCTTCCCAATTTTCCTCATCTGTAAAATGTGGATAATACTAGAAACTACCTGGTAAGCTTTCTGTGAGTTTAAAATGAGATGACACTTAGTGCTTTGCAAACCTTAAAGCATAAATGCTTTATATATGCTAGCTATATAAACTCTAGCTATTATTATTAGCTTATTATAATATTATACTAACATCTGTTGCTTATAAAGCACATACTAAGTGCCAAAAACTATGATAAATACATAATAATAATTATTTCATCTGTACCTCACAACAACCCTAGGAGGTAGGTGCTATTGTGATCTCCATTTTATGGGTGAGGAAAGCAAAGCAAACAGAGGTTAAATTATTTTTACAGGGTCACACAACTAATAAGTAGGTGATACCAGATTTGAATTCAGTTCTTCCTGGCCTTTGGTCATGTGTTCTATCACCTAGAAGTTGAAGAGTTCCTAGATTCTATAGTGATCCAGCTTTCAGAAGAGTAGAGCTCTCAAACAAAGAGCAACATCCAACTCTTGCTTCTTCATGGCATACCTAGAGGGAAGAAGGAAATCTCAAGAGCAGAAACACCAGAAGATAAATCTACTAAATCATCACTACTACTTGAAGCCATATCTGATTACACATTCCTAGTGATATATCTTCTTGTCAGTGCACAAGGTATTTCTCAGTTCCTCTGCCAAAAGTGACGCAATAGCTTACCTTCTTCATGCTGAGTAGTGATGGGCTCTGTCAGTGAAAGAGTCTATTTGAATGATAGTCTAACTATATTGATTCTCCCTCCCTAATAATCATATGGTTCATTGTGGAACAGTCAATTAGTTACTTCACAAGCATTTCTTAAGCACTTATGTGCCAGGAACTCTGTTAAGGACTAGGGATATAAAGGTGATCACTTCTCTCAAGCAGATGACATTCTATTGAGGGAGACAACATGCAAAAAAAATTCATACAAAATATATCATGTAAATAGCAGATGATCTCAGAGGCAAGAAATTAGGTAGAGAAGACACCAAGAAAGGCCTCTTATAAAACTGTTATTTGATTTGAGTCTTGAAAGAAGCCAGGGAAACCAGGAGATGCAGGTAAGAAGGGAAAGCTTTCCTGCAATGGAGGACAGCCAGAGAAAATGCACAGGCTCAGGAGACACAAGTTATGTATTGGGAACAATCAAAAAGCCAGTGTCACTTCTTAAAGAATACATAGGGGAGAGGAAGACTAAAAAGATAGGAAGGGGCTAGTTTGTAGAGGGCCTTGAAAGACAGAGGATTTTATATTTGATCCTGGAAATAATATTGAGCCTTGAGAGTTATTAGCTTTGTTTGTTTATTTTTAGAGCAGGAGGATAGCATAGTTCAGCTTGTACTTTGGGAAAATCTTTTTTGGCTGGTAGGTTGGAATACTTTGGACTGGAGTGACTTCAGGCAGGGACACCAAACACGTGACTATTAAATAGTTCAGGCATAAGGTAATGACAGCCTATGTTCGAATAGAGATTTGTGAAAAGAATAAAGGGGATACAGATGAGAAATGTTGTGAAAGGGAAGATAATAAGACCTGGCAATAGATTATATAAATGAGGTGAATGAGATTTAGGTGTGAAGGGTAGCATTAGGTTGGGGGGGGGGCTGAATGACTGGGGGGATGGTGGGTCTCTTGGCAGTAACAAGGAGGTTGAGAAGAGAAGAAAGTTTGAAAAGGAAAAATAAGGAGTTCTTTTTTTGGGACATGTTTGGTTTGGGACATCTAGTTGAAGATGTACAAGAGGTAGCTGGTGGGAGGAGACTGAAATCAAGACAGAGGCTCAGTCATGATATATGAACCTAGGTGTCAACTGCATAAAAGTCAAATTTGAAGTCATAGGAGCTGATGAGGTCACTTAGTATAGAGAGACAAAAGAAGAGGCCCAAAGACAGCCAATAACATTTATCAAATACCTACTATGTGCCAGAGAGTATGCTTAAAGCTTGGTATACAAACATGAAAAAAGAGTTTCTATCCTCAAGGAGCTTACTATCTAATCGGGGAAGACAGCATACAAAAGGTATTTGAAAAGGGATTGCAGGTGGACTACTCAGTTCAAGGTATGATGGAGAAGTCAAAAATATTGCACCCAAAATAAGGAGATTGCTGACCTGGGCCCTCTCTTTAAATAACAGTTTTGGAACTCAATTTTTTAGACTTTTTCAGAGAGTCAGAGGGTATCAATGAGGGGTGAATACCAAGGCTGATTGATCATGCAGGATGGACCAATACAGGTAGTTACGTTATATTAATGACAAGATATCTACAACTCAGTTCTCTTGACTTTTGCTTATCCTTAGATCAGGTGATGCCTTAAATGATAAAATATAAATGGAAGGAAAAACATGCCATTTCAATCTCAAGTAGAATATAAACAAAGTATATAAATGCCATTTAGAAGATTTAAAAAGGTTATAATTAAAATTATTCGAAGATCCAATAGGGAATTATAACTAAATTTGACTATATTAATATAATTATTTTTAAGAAGGTTTCTTGACTTGCCCCAGGAATGGAGAATTGACCTTGTTATTTAGCATTTTGAACCTTTAATCAGCCTTATTTTTTTGTATTTCACTCTCACCTACTCCCCCACAGAATACTAAGGAAATGGGGAGAAGGGAAAGGGGCTTACAGAACAGAGTACACAGGAACTGTTTGGGGGACATGAGTCAGGGAGCCTACAGAACATTGTGATGCTCAAGATCCATTCAAATGAGGCAATCTCAGAGAGTTTTGATGAAACAGGGAGGAGGAAAGAATTATTGTGAATCAAGAGAAGAGGCCCTTAAATCCATATGTTTAGATGATTTTGGATGAAGTTAGTCTTAGAATATGGGTTTTCCTTTCCCTAGAAATGGACATTTGTATTCTAAGGCCACCAGTCCTTGGAGGGGAAAATTGGGGGTGCAAGATATCATCCTGCCAAACAATAGAGCTCTTGTGGTCCAATAGGCTTTCTTACTTGGCTTTTTAATATCTGATTCAATGACTAATAGTTGAATAAGGATCCTCCCACTCACACGTTTTGTTAGGCAAGACTGAGTACCACAGTAGTAAGAGTACCAAGATATATCCTCTACAACAACTCTCCTATATTTCCTGCCTCTCTCTACTTACATAGCAACCATTCTTGTGCAGGCCCTCATCACCTTTCAACTGTAATATTGCAAGAACCTCCTAATTGGCCTCACTCTATTGAAGGTCTTCACCCTCCAATTCATTGTGCACATAGCTGCTAAAGTTATTTTTCCTAAAATACAAGTCTGATTGTGGCACTTTCCTACATAAATTTCATTATTTGCCTAAAATATTCTGCAGTTCTATCATACCCACCAATTTGAATGTACCTAACACTCTATTTCATGTCTCCCTTGTACTGACTTTCCCCAGGGTCTAGAATGAAATCCCTCTGTTTAATATTCATGTGCCTGTATTTTTTGGACTCAACTCAAATATCAACATCATGGATATTTTTAGTCCCTCTAGTCACTTGAGTCTTCTTCTGTGAGGTTACATTCTACTATGCATCTTTTATAATGATGATATTTATATACATATTATCTCCATGATCACTAAATGAACTCCTAGGAAATAGCTATTGTTTTTTGTGGATTTGCCTTTGTTGATTGATTCAATCTAACTTCAGTTCAAATCCCCGTGAAGACACTTACTAGATATTTGACTAGATAAATCACTTAATTCCTTTGATTCTAAGCTTATTCATCTGCAAAATGGGATTTAAAAATAGTACCTATCCTAGTCTGGTTGTAGGGCTCAAATGTGACAATGTATGTAAAACACTTAGTAAACCATAAAATAATAAAGTTGTGATAATTGTGATTATGATGATGTGAGAGAGATCAATCAACAAATGCTCATGAATATTCTGTGAGAAGAAATATGAGAAATACAAAGAAGAAAAACCATAATTCTTGCCCTCAAAGAGCTAGCAATCTAGTTTTGATACTAGATTTACAAATGACAAAATGTAGTTGTTAAGTTGTGTCTGACACTTCATGACTCCATTTGAGGTTTTATTGGCAAACATACTACAGTGGTTTGCCATTTCCTTCTCCCAGTTAATATTTTTTTGGGGGGGGGGCAGCAAGGAAGCAACATGCTTAATATATTATATACATTAAAAAAAACCAATCTGTCCATAATGGAGATACCTAGTTTCATGTACAATCTTTTTTTCTTCTTTATATGTAAATGCTTATATTTGATGTTGTTTGGCAAGTTAAGAATAAAAGAAAAATGTTAATATATTTAAAAAAAAGATTCACTCCATTTATCTATAATATCTCCATGAAGACCCTGGCTATTCTCATTATCACCCAATCTCTTATAGCACTCTCTGTCCTTACACATGAAAACTCTGATATATTTTAAGACCCCTCAAATACTCTAGGGTGTCAGCTGGGGAACTGAGGCAAACACTGTTAAGTGACTTGCCCAGGATTGCACAGCTATTAAGTGTCTGAGGCCAGTTTTGAATTCAGGAAAATTAATCTTTTTTACTTCAGGCCTGGCATTCTATACACTGGGCCACCTATCTGTTCCTACATGACAAAGTACCTAACAATATAGGTCAGCTAGGTAGTGCAACTGAAGTTGGGAGCACCTAAGTTTAAATCTCACTTCAGACACTTAATACCAGTGTGACCTTGGGCAAATCACTTGACCAGTTGCCTTAAACATCCAGGGCCATCTCTGGTCATCCTAATAGTATATCTTGCCACTGGACCCAGATGGCTCTAGAGGAGAGAGTAAGACTGATGACTTTGCACAGCCCTTCTTCACTTAAATCCAGTTCATTGCAAGTCATGACATCTGTCATGGTCCTCTTCAAGAACATAGGATTAAAAACCACCACAACAAAAACAACCTAACAATATAAAGCAGTGTGTGAGAAGAACTAAAAAAGGCTATAGTTAAGTATGGTAATAATCTAAGGAAATAAGGGATCAGCACAGGCTAGAATGAGTGATAAAGGCATCACAGAGGGGGTAAAAATTCAGCAGAGCCCTGAAGGATGAGCAGGATTTGGACAAGACAATAGGGGAAAAGGTATTCCTCTTAGATAGTAACATTCGTGGAAAAGAAAGACATGGAGAGGGGCAGCTAGATGGTGCAGTGGATAAAGCACCAACCCTGGATTCCGGAGGACCTGAGTTCAAATTCGGCCTCAGACACTTGACACTTACTAGCTGTGTGACCCTGGGCAAGTCACTTAACCCTCATTGTCCTGAAAGAAAAAAATTTTAAAAGAAAGACATGGAGAAAAGGAATGTGGAAGAGTTGTTTAAGAAACAATAAATAGGACAATTAATCTCTGGCAAAAAAAAATTATTAGGAAAGTGAAATAGGTTGGAATTATAGGCTGGGACCAGTCTGTAGAGGAACAAATTGTTAAATGATTTGTTCAGGACAATATAATTAAGTAAATGAGGCTGGATTTGCACTCAGGTCTTCCTGACTTCAAATCTTGAAGTCACTGTAGCACTTATCTGCCTGTCTGTATATGTAAGAATATACACATTGCATATGTGTTCATGTGTGTGTGTGTGCGCGCATAGCAGTAGAACAGCACAAAAATGTTGAACTTCAATATAGAAAACTCTATATTCAAATCCTACCTCTGACATTGACTAGCTGTATAATCCTTAAGTATATCACTTAACCTATATGTGCCTCAGACTAATCTCTAGGACTCATCTTCTATATCATAAAGAGATTGCATCAGTGTTGGTCAAGTGAATTTCTTTAAATTGACAATACTCATTCATCATTTGCATATGTGTTTTCTTATGTTTGTTTTTCTTAAAAATAGTATTTTCCATAATACTGAAATGAATTGCAATCAAGAAGCCTGAATTCTACTAATGCATCTGTCACTTACTAGCTGTGGTCCTATGATGAAACATATTTAAAGTTACAACAAAATATAGTATGTGATAAACCCATTGTTTACCAGAGTGTTCACTTACCTAGAAGTTAAAGGATCTATGCTCTAGAGTTGACTGCCACTAATTTAATATGTATCTTTGGACAAGATACTTCACTGTTCTTTAATTCACTTTCTTCATCTGTAAAATGAACCCATGATTTTTAAGGTTCCTTTTTGTACTGATAGTCTATGATGCTTGGTATTTCGATAAGTTTATGGATCTGTGATTTCATCAGATCCTAATTATGCCTTCTTTCTACCTTTTCTCCATGTGGAGTTCTCCATATTTTTTCATGTTTTCCATAAATGTTTTATGAAACATGTCAGAGACTTTCAGAATGTCTCTTTAGTATATCAAGGTTAAGATTACTTGTACAAAATTCAGAATATTGACCTGTTGACTTTAATTTTTTTTTTATTTCTGACCAGTCTATGTCTTTTTCAGATCATATCTCTTCTCAATAATGCCTTGTCTACCAGTTTCGTACAAAAATCATTCTTGGCAACACTCTGCAGCTTACTTAGGCCAACCATACAGCTTTCTATTAGCCTTTGAATTGATCTTTCAATTGAGTGTTTTAATTCTTTTCACATTGGAATATTACATGATTTGTAGCTATATTGCATCCTCAGGGTGTCTCCACATAAAAGACAGGAGTTTGGGGCATCAAACAATTTGTGATCATGAGAGTCATTGAGCCCAAATGTGATATCCTTTTCCTGCTCAATTCTGTACTGAGCTTACTTCCCTTCTTTCAGTGCCTGACTCAGAGGTACGTGTTTGCAGATTCATTTGGTGAGCAAACTCATTGAATTCATCTAACTGCAGTTCATGCCATATTGTCTATACTGCTTATCTTTTTTATCTACTTTTTTTTGTAGGTCAATCTCTTTCACAACACTATGGATTTCATTAAGAAGGCCAATGCTCTATTTTGGTGATTGATACATTTGGCATAACATCCCTGGTCAGAAGTATTACAGCACCTTGTAAGAGTGGATAGATAATGATTGAACAAGGTGTGGTGTTATGATTGTGATAGAATACTACTACTGTACTATGAGAAATGATGAGCTCAATGATCTTAGAAAAATATGGGAAGCCTTGCATGATATAATGAGGAGTGAAATGAGCAGAACCAAGAAGATATTGTATACGGTAACAACAATATTGTTTTAAGAATGACTTTTAGCAGGTAAGTTATTTTGTCTTTATAAATATCCATATTAATTATAAAGAACATGTGACGAAAGAAGCAATATGTATCCAGAGAAAGAATCAGTAAATAGAAGTATGTATAAAATAATTTTACACACATATACCTATTTGTATCTAATGTGACCATCTGTAGGGTGGAGATATGGGGAGGGAAGAAAAAAAATACATGGCAACTTTTTATATTTAAAAGGAATAGCAAGTTATACTTAGTATATTTTCAGTTTCATGTATAATCATCTTTTTATTTTACTGTGTCATGGAAATGTTTGTTTTATGACATAAATTAAAAAGAAAATAAATTTTTTAAAAAGAGTAGATAGACTGTTGGTTCTAGTGTTAAGAAGACCTGAGTTCTATTTATATTTGTTTTTTTGGTGAGGCAATTGGTGTTAAGTGACTTGCCCAGGGTCACACAGCTAGTGTCAAGTGTCTGAGGCCGGATTTGAACTCAAATCCTCCTGACTCCAGGGTTGGTGCTCTATCTACTGCACTACCTAGCTGCCCCAAGAAGACTTGAGTTCTTTCTTTTCTTTTCTTTTCTTTTCTTTTTCTTCCTTTCTTTTTTTCTTTCTTTCTTTTTTTCTTTCTTTCTTTTTTTTTTTTTTTTTGCGGGGCAATGGGGGTTAAGTGACTTGCCCAGGGTTACACAGCTAGTAAGTGTCTGAGGCCGGATTTGAACTCAGGTGCTCCTGAATCCAGGGCCGGTGCTTTATCCACTGCACCACCTAGCCGCCCCCCAAGACCTGAGTTCTTAACCATAACTCTTACACATACTGGAATAGTGAGCCAATTAGGTTGTCAAAGAGATGCCTATGCAACTTTCTAAGAAGAGAAGTTGCAGAGAAGTTGCCAATATGCAATGATAGAGGGAGTTCTTCACTAAGAAGTCCTTAGAGCTATGAAATCACATGTGTGATCTTCACTCTCGACTTCCCTAAAAACAATTATGCTGGGAAATTCACTCCTGGTCTTTCGGTCTTAGGTTTCTCATCAATAAAATGAGGTTGCTGTACTGAATGATCCCTAAGTTCTATATTATTTGATTCTATGATCTGTGAAGAGGAACATTTGGAGAAACTTACAATCAATAGGGAATCCTTCTTTTGTATGGACTACATGAAGGAGATAATCAATAACATTAGTGAGCACTTAACATGTACATAGATCTCTCTGATGAGTACAATATCCTTTTCCAATGTTCCTAAATGCCACAGTAGTTTGACTTTTTAAAGCAATTTAAAATAGAGAAAGGGAGAAAGAAGAGCTTCTCTCTCCTCCCTCCTTACTACCTGCCTATATCTCCATTCCTATTACCTCTGCAGCTTTCAGAATGAAAGTGCAATAAATGGACCCTGAGGCTGTACTTAATTGGCAGTTTTCAAAAGGGAAGGAAGAAAATATTCCTTCCAAATGTCAAATGCCTCCTGTAGATTTCCCCCACCTCCTCCCAACCATTGGGGTTCTCTTTACCCTGCTTTGATAGTAGTTAGAAGGGGGAAGGGAATAATTCTAATTTATTTTTCCTTTCCCAGGTGAAAACATGCCAGAGAAAATCAGGTGGCTGCCTGCACCATCAATCTATTAACCTCTGAGCTGTCTTGCCGAGCTTACCTTCAGGCTGGGGGAAAGGAACTTAGAGTGGGAGGAAGAGAGGAACCTGTGTAAATAGTGCTTCCTTCCCTGCAGAAGGTTTGGTTGCTGTATATTATTTCTTTTCACCTTTGCTCTAAGGCCTTAATTTCAAAATAAGAAATAGCCTGGAAATCAAGACCTCTGGAAAAAGGTGAAGGAACCAGTCGTCACTTAATCTGGAGTGAGGAAAGGGGAACAGGGGAAATGATAACCATCAATATAGCCCTTCTACTGAGACAGTCTATGATATTCTGAGGATCAAGATAGATTAAAGATGGATCTTAGCTATTATTAATAGAAAATGAATATGGATTTTAAAGATTTAACTTCAGTAAGAAACTAACATTCACTAATTGCTCCATAAATACGTGTTGAATAACCAATTGGTGAATGGATAGTTCTGCAAGTGTGGCAAAATGAAAGCTTTGGGCCATAGTACACCAAAAGTTGTACGGGTCAGGAATGAAATGCTATTTACTAATATCATAAATAGTATGGGCTGGGAGGGAGAGATACAAGAGTTAGGGAAATAATCAGGCTGTGTCATTCAAATTGTAGTAAATAAAAGAAACAAATTTAACTGAAGTCAAGCTTGTGCAGCATAAGTATTTAATATTTATATTTTATTTTAATATTTATATTTATATATTTATATTTATATTTTTATATATTTATATTTATATTATATTTATATATTTATATTTATATTTTTATTTCCATTGAGTTCCATTTCTAATCCAGTTCAAAAAGGTCTAATTAATTATCTACTTAATGAGAGGGAGCTTGGTGAAGTGGATAAAAAGCTGGTTTTAATTTTTTTTTAATTTTTTTTTTTTGGTGAGGCAATTGGGATTAATGACTTGCCCAAGGTCACACAGCTAGTAAGTGTCAAGTGTCTGAGGTCAGATTTGAACTCAGGTCCTCTTGAATCCAGGCTCAGTGCTCTATCCACTGCACCACCTAGCTGCCCCAAAAGCTGGTTTTAAAACCAGGAAAACCTGGGTTCGCATCTCTGCCATAAATTGGCTGCATGATCCCATGGTTAAGGCAATTAAACTATCCATAATGCTATTGAAAGCTCTATAAGACTAAGGTTCCAACTTGCTTTAGCAGAAGGAGTTTACTCTCTTGGGAGCTAATGAAATAGCTTTTATCTGACTTTAGGAATACACAATCTTTCAAAGCAGTGGCATAATCTATGGTATGTATAAAATGCAATCAGCTTGATCAGGAAAGCCCTTGATTGATTTGATGAGTTCTCTCAAATGAATTGATCAGATTAATTTTAGGGCATGTGCTGTTTTCAGGAAGAATATTTCTCACAGAGAAAAATATATTCCCTAGACCCTTATTAAGAAGGCTCAAGGAACACGACATCTAGTTGACCTCCAGTTTCCAAGATTATGTCCAAGATGATTGATGACCATTTTCAGGGTTGATGTGAAATATAACCCAAATTGGGGATTATCCTCTCCTATGTAAAAGGTATTTATATCAGAGTTAATAAGAGTATTTTACTTGCCTATGGAACTAATAGGGTTTTGTATGCATGGCTGTTTGAAACCTCAAAGATTGTGTATTAAAAATAGTTACAAGCTGTTTGACCCTGGGCAAGTTACTTAACCCTCATTGCCTAATTAATAATAATAATAATAATAATTTTGTAGCTTTTGCAGGAAGCCTTGCTGAATCTCATACCCCACTGCCTCATATACTCCCTCTACTCTAAGATAATGGCACTTTATTCCTAGTTCACTATCAAAAATAGTATCATTATTTGTACTGGGAAGATGACTGAAATTCATCCTTGAATTAATTATGACAAATTTTCAACGAGGATATGAGCTTCCTGTGTCTAAGGCTGATGAAAGTACTAAGTAAGCATCATGGTTGAATTGTCCAAATGACATATAATGATTTCAGAATGTCCATCAGTTCAGATACAATATTCATAGCCAACTGGCACTCCTCAAATCATTGAGTCTAGATCACAAAATGATACTTGATAACTGATGAAAGAAATAAGACTTTATTCTATGCATAAATAGGAATAGTAGTGCCATATTGCCTTGCCACCAACAATTCATTGTGTGATTCTCATACATATTTTCTTTGTATTGGGGTTTTTATTGAACTGATTTCAGCTTTTAGTAGCTATCTATAACGACACTATGCTAAATGATAAGAAAATTTGATCAACTGTGCAAACCTTGGAATTTCAAAACTAGGACATGTGATAAAGAGAAAACAGAAAAAACTAGGACATGTGATAAAGAGAGAACTTAGAAAAAACATGATCCTCATTTTTCATATATTTGAAGGACTATGTGTAGAATCAAAATTAACCTTACTTGACCTCAGAAAACTGAACTTTTAACAGTGAATATAAATTAAAGAAAGCAATTTAAGTTCAACATGAGAATTTCCCAACAATTAGAGATATCCAACAAAGGAAGTGGCTAATTTAAAGGGTAATAAAGGTTGGATGACCATTTTTCAGAGATCTTACAGGTATGCAGCTGGTATACTCGAGTATAGGTTGCTACTTCTGAGGTCTCTTGCAATTCTGACATATTATAAACTTATGATTTATGGGTAATTGGTCTTGAGCCAAAGCAATTAACTAGAAGACCTATTCAGGGTCTGATGATTTAAAAACAACATCTATAAATGCGAAATAATATATATATATTTCTATGAATCGGGTAAGCATGTTGAACACATAGTTGGTTCTTCTTTTCTAGTAGTTAATATTGGCTTTTATATAGAGAAATTCTATAGAGTGTGAGCTTTCTGTTGTGTTTATAGTGATGGATATGGCCTTTATTGAGCCATCCATACATATATTATCACACAAACCTACATATTACCATTAGAATGTATCTGTCAGGAAATAACCTTCTGAAGGCCTGATATCAGTAAGAAGTAAATGCAGAGGGGGCAGAGGCAAGATGGCTAGGAAAGACATTAAAAACACAGAGCTCCTGACAGAATTACCCCCAAAACAGCAATAAAACAAGCCCTGGAGTGGGCAAAACCCACAAAAAGAAGGCTGAGATTATTTTCCAGATTAAAGGGGACCATACTGGGCTATACATATTGTCCAACACTATGATAGTGCTGTCACAGATTCCAAACATGCTGCACCAGAGAAACTTACCCCCAACCTCTGAATCAGCTGCAGTACCGGTGTCTTCTGGAACTAAGCTTACCATCTGGGGAGAGGGCTGAATGGCTGGCCCATGAGGTGGGGGTTGGGGTGGAAAATACAGGGGTGTCTGTGGGACCTGAGGAGGAATTCAGCTATCCCATGACAGCAAGGAACCAGGAAGAAATCTTGAGTGGCAGGAGGTCCAAGTGGGGGAAGAGCACAGGTTCATCAAAGTTAAGAGTCACCACAGCTCACATAGGTCTGCTGGCTGGTTAATTAGCAAGTTGGCTTGAGGTTAACTTCAGACCAGAGAACAGGCCAGGCCAGAGAAAAACATGCCCTCCCTCAAACCGTAACACCTTGGACCCTCTAAAGCTTGGGGCAGTGTAGCTTGGAATTAGGGCCCCAGTGTAAGAAGGAGTTAAAAGTCAAGTAAAGAGGGGCAGCTAGATGGCGCAGTGGATAGAGCACCGGCCCTGGAGTCAGGAGTTCCTGAGTTAAAATCCGGCCTCAGACACTTAATACTTAACTAGCTGTGTGACCCTGGGCAAGTCACTTAACCCCAATTGCCTCACTAAAAAAAAAAAAAAAAAAAAAAGTCAAGTAAAGAACAGCAAGATGAGCAAGCAAAGAAAGTTGAGAGCAATAGAAATTTTCTTTAGTGAAAAGGAAGATTAACAACCTCAGGGCCCCTACTTCCAAAGCTTCCAAGAAAAATATGAATCGGTTTCAGGCCATGGAAGTGCTCAAAAGAGACTTTGAAGGGAAAGTAGGAGAGATAGAAGGAAGATTTAGAGAGGTGGAAGAAAGAATGGAAAAAAGAAATGAAAGCAATGCAGGAGAACTACACGAAAAAAGTCGACAGCTTGAAAAGCCAAATGGAAATGTAAATAAAAAAGGTGTTTGATCAAAATTATTGCCTAAGAACTATGACTGACCAAATGGAAGCTAGTGACTTTATGAGAAACCAATATACAATAAAGCAAATCCAAATTAATAAAAAAAATAGAGGGCAATATATAATATCTCCTTGAAAAATCAACTGACCTGAGAAATAGATCCAGGAGAGAAAGTTTTAAAATCACTGGACTACCTGAAAAAACATGACCAAAATAAGACCTTACACAGTATCTGCCAAGAGATTGTAAGGGAAACTTCCCCTGATATTCTAAAAGCAGAAGGAAAAATAGAAATTGAAAGAATCTACCAATCACCTCCTAAAAGAGATCCCAAAAGGAAAACCTCCAGGAATGTTATAGACAAATTCCAGAGTTTCCAGGTCAGGGAGAAAATATTACAAGCAGCTAGAAAAAAGAATTAAAATACTGTGGAGCAACAATAGGATAAAACTAGATCTACCAGCATCCACATTAAAAGACTGGAGGGCATGAAATATGATATTAAAGAGGGGAAAGAAACAGGGACTACAAGCCTAGAATCAAAATACCCAGAAAACTGAATATATCTTTCAGAGGAAAAAATGGATTTGAATGAAAAAGAGTACTTTCAGGCATTTGTGATGAAAAGACCTGACTGGATAGAAAATTTGACTTTCAAATACAAGACCCAGAGAGCACTAAAAAGGTACATAGGAAAAAGAACCATGCGGGATATTACAAGATTAAATTTTTTACATTCCTACATGGGAGATAATACCTCGAACTCATAAGAACTTCCTTAGTGAGAATTCACAGAGGACCAATGTCTGAACTGATATGAAGGGATGATATCTCGTAAAAACATTTATGTTTTGTTCTTTGTGGGGCAAACAGGGGTGGGGTGTCATGTCTAGGGCAGGATTTGGGCTCGGGGCCTCCTGGGTCCATGGCTGGTGGTTTGTCCACTGGTCACATAGCTACCCATATTACATCTTTAAAATAGTGTTGAGGGGTAGGAGTAAAGACTGGGGGGGAGGGGAGAGGTGACTAGGGAGAGGTATTTTCACATGAAGGAAACAAGAAAAAAAGCTTATGGAGGGGAGGGAAAAAGGGGAAGGAGTGGGGAGTGAGTGACCTAACTATCATCAGAATTGGCTCAAGAAGGGATAGCATATATACTGAAGTAGGGTATAGTAATATATTTTTGCCCTGTGGGAAAATGGGAGGGGAGAGATAATGGGGGGGGAGAAGAGGGGAAGGAAGGAGGGGCATATTAGATTAGAGAGCAGTAAAAAGCAAAACACTTTTGAGGAAGGTGAAGATGTTTCGCATAATTGCACAAGTATGACTTAATTGAATTGCTTGATTCATAGGGTGAGTTGAGGAGGGAGGTAGAGAAAAATTGAGAACGCAGAATTACCTCAAAGACCTTAATCTCATCAGTGTGGGCTCAAGGAGGGAATAACATTCATACCCAATTGGTAGGAGTAATCCAATTTAACCCTACAGGAAAGTAGGAGGGAAAGAGGATAAGGAGGGAAGGGTTGAAAGGAGGGAGGGCAGAGCGGGGAGGGAGCCAATCAGAAGTAAAACATTTTGAGAGAAATAGGGTAAAAGAAGATAGAAAATAGAGTAAATATCAATGGGAATGGAATAGGATAGAGGGAAATAGTTTTGATGATTGACTATAATGGCAACATGTTTGGTACCTACTTTGCTGGGCTATTGTGAAGAAAATTCCTTTGTCAGAGTTTAAGGTACTATATAAAAGTTATGATGATATAACAAAATTCATCTGGAAAAAACAAAAATCAAGAATATCAAGGAACTAATGAAAAACAATTCACAGGAAGGTGGTTAGATGTACAAATCTGAAGCTCTACTATAACGGGGCAGTCATGAATACTATTTGGTACTGGCTAAGAAATAGAGAGGAGGGTCCAATGGAATAGGATAGGTACAGGAGACAACAGTAGTAAATGCCATTATTAATGTACTGTTCAATAACTCAAAGACTCCAGCTTCTGGGATAGGATCTCAGTATTTGACAAAAACTGCTGGGAAAACTGGAATTTAGGCATAGACCAAATCTTACACTTTATACTAAAATAAGGTCAAAATGGCTACATGATTTAGACATAAAAGGTGATAACATAGGTAAATTAGGAGAGGAAAGAATAGTTTACCTTTCAGATATTTGGAAAGAACAGTTTATGACCAAAAGAGATAGAAAATATTATGAATTGCAAATAGATGATTTTGATTACATTAAATTAAAAAGTTTTTATAACAAACAGAAGCAATGTATCCAAAGTTAGAAGGGGGTACCCGAAAGCTGGGAAACAATTTTTATGGCCCATACTTCTGATAAAGGCCTCATTTCTAAAATATATTGGGAACTAAATCAAATTTATAAGAATCCATGTCATTTCCAATTGAGAAATGGTCAAAGGATATGACAGGCAGTTTTCTGATGAAGAAATCAAAGCTATCTATTGCCCTATGAAAAAAATGCTCTAAATCACTATTATTAGAGAGATGCAAATTAAAACCAACACTGAGGTACTACTTTGACACCTGTCAGATTGGCTAATATGACAAAAAGGAAAATAATAAATGTTGGTGAAGCTGTGGAATAATTGGAACACTAATGCATTGTTGGTGGAGCTATGAACTGAACCACCATTGTGGATGCATTTGAATTATGCACAAAAGGCTATAAAGCTTTGCATACCTGTTAGACCCAGAATACCACTGTTGTGTCTTTTTCCAAGAGATCATAAAAAAGGGAAAAGGACCCTCATGTACAAAAATAATTTATAGCTGCTCTTTTTGGTGGCAAGGAATTGGAGAATTGAGGGGATGCCCATCATTGGGGAATGGCTGGACAAGTTCTGGTATATGAATGTATGATTCTATTGTGCTGTAAGACATGAGGAGCAGGCTGATTTCAGAGAAAACTGGAAGGACTTACATGAAATGATGGTGAGTGAGATGAGAAGAACCAGAAGAACATTGTACACAGTATCAGCAATATTATGTGTTGATCAACTGTGATAGACTTAATTCTTCTCAGCAGTACAATGGTACAAGATAGTTCCAAAGGACTCATGATGGAAAAGGCTCTCCAAATCCTGGAAAAAAGAACTGTGGAATATGGGTGCTGATTGAACATACTAGTTCTTTTTGTTGTTGGTGTTGTTGTTTTTCTTTTTTCAGGTTCATTTTCCTTTTTGCTCTGATTCTTCTCTTATAACATGACTAATGAAGAAATATGTTTAATGTTATTGTACATATATAACCTATATCAAATTACTTGCTGTCTTGGGAGGGGAGGAGGGAGGGGAAGGAGGGAGAAAAATTTGAAACTAGAAATCTTCTAAAAACAAATGTTGGGCAGCTAGGTGGCGCAGTGGATAGAGCACCGGCCCTGGAGTCGGGAGTACCTGAGTTCAAATCCAGCCTCAGACAATTAACACTTATGAGCTGTGTGACCCTGGGCAAGTCACTTAACCCCAATTGCCTCACTAAAAAAAAAAATGTTGAAAACTATCTCTACATGTAACTAGAAAATAATAAAATACTTTTATAATTAAAAAAAAAAGTTATGATGAACAGGATGCTAACAGAAAATCCTGGAAAGAGTTACATGAACTTAAACAGTGTGAAATGTACTATATACAAAATAACAGCAATAGTGTAAGATGATCTGCTGTGGTTATTTACATGCATGTGGTTATTTACAGCAAGGCAATGATCCAATATAATGCTGAAGGACTCATGAAAATTGCAAACCATGTACAGAGAAAGAACTGATGGTATTTGAAAACAGACTGAAACACATTTTTTTTTCTTTGACAATTACTTATTCTGAAATTTTGTTTATTAACTGTTTTCTCTCACAACCTAGCTAATGTGGGGATGTTTTTCATGACTACACATGAATAACATATTGAATTTCTTGAGTTCTTGGTAGTGGGTGGTGGGAATGGAGGGAGTAAGAGAATTTAGAAAACAAAGTTTTAAAAAATTGATGGCAAAATTTTTTACATATATTTTGGAAAACAAAATTCTAAACAAAAAAAATTTTTAAATAATTATCACTCAGAAAGCTAGCCAGAGTTTAGGGGAAACACCGCAATATCTTTATAGTTAAGGGGAAGAGCAAACTAAAGAGTACCTCAAATTTTCACCTCAGGGGGCAGCTAGGTGGTGCAATGGATAAAGTACAGGCCCTGGATTCAGAACTCCCTGAGTTCAAATCCAGCCTCAGAAACTTGACACTTAACTAGCTGTGTGACCCTGGGCAAGTCACTTAACCCTCATTGCCCTGCAAAAAAAAAAAAATTTCACGTCAGCATTTTAGCATCATATTTATTCAAACATAGCAAATTTTGTGAAGAACTTTAGGTAAGATGCCCCAAATTTGTCCAGATGAGAACTTGATTCACTAGCAATATTCAAGCTAACTATATGGTGATAATAACAATAATAAACATTTTATTTTTTTCAAGGCCCTTTACAAATATTATCTAATTTTATTGTCACAACAACCCTGATAGTTAAATGCTATTGTTATCCACATTTTCTAGATTAGGAGACTTGGACACAGAGTGATAGTGTGAATTAATTAGGGTTACACAGCTAATAAGTATTTGAAAGTCAAATTTGAACTCAAGCCATCTTGAATCTCAATCTAATTCGATATGCACTGAACCACCTAGCTTGCCTGTAGATGATTACTCCTTAAGGGTGTTTTAAAAGAGATTCCTATATAGATGTAGAATGAGTTGTTCCTGTGTTATTTCGTAACTCATATACTGTGGTTCTGGATTTCCTTTAAGTCCAGTGATTGCCAACAGGGCAGTTGGCAGACAGTTTAATTGTTTTATTAGCTAGTAGTCAATAAACAAGGTGTAGTCAGGCCTTCACATGACTGACCTATTCTTACTATATTATCAATGAGAGGACATTGAAACTTCAAATACAGAGAAACTTGAAAGAATTAAAAACAAGCATTATGCACTGAATGGTTGCCAGTGATTTCTTAGCATGACCACCATTATCCATGCACACTAGCAGCTTTTATAGCAATACAACCAGCAAGATGAAAAGAACATCCTTTTGTGAGATAGTGTTTATGCCTTCCTAGATACCAGTTTTGGAAAGGCCAATTGATTTAGTTCAAATAGTTACTCAGGTTCTGGTGAAGCCCTCAGAAAGCAGGATTTAACACCACTATCAATTATTTCTAAGATGACACCTCAAGTGATTCTGCTATTGTAATGTATCCTGGGAAGAATGAATGTCTTTACACTCTTGGATTGCTATTTTTTTCTTTATAAACATTTCTGATAACCTACCCTCAGTATTATTTTTAAGTTTTCTGAATTCTTATATTCTTTCCCATTAAAAAAAAAATCAGGACAATGTACATTTGTGGTCTATAATATGTGTCAACAGTGCTAGAAAGGAAAAAGAGGACTACTTCTAGTTTCCAGGAGTCATTTGGAGTAGCAGGGGGGGAAATATAAAGTTCAGACATCTGAATTGAAGAATCAAAGAGCCTAGGGACCAAGAAGTTGAAGAGGTACTCTGAAGTTCAATTTGGCATTTAGAGAAGTGATGAGTAGAAGGTATAGGAACAATGATTGATGTAAGTCATGGGTCCAGGGTGAGGGGTTCTATATTGAATCCTGAGATATGGGGGAAATACATATATTTGCTTTGCACATAATGTCTCAAGGCCTAGAGCCAGATGCAAGATAGATCAACATGGCAGTGCCATATTTGCTTAAGTGCACTCTGTACCTCATATGATATTCAAATGCTATATATTTTTTTTAGGAATCACTTTGATCGGTTGCTGGATATGCCATTAATTAGGGCAGTGGCAACACTTTAATCTTCCTATAGCTAAGAAGAATGCCCAATTCACTCTTTAGCACAAGACTGCCAAATGAATTGAGTAACAAAGGGCCCAGTTATAACCTGAAATGGTATGCAGTGCTCAGGACAGGATCTGATTAAACTAGAACCGCATTTTTATTTTATGAGTCCCGAGCTTCTAGTGCCATCTTCTCTAAGGTTTCTTTCCATATTCTCTGTATTTATCTTTTATCTTCTGATTTACATATGATGACTTCCATTATATTCTAAGTTCCTTAAGGGAAGGGTCTATTTTTTCTTTTTACTAAAGTCTCTGGCATTTAGCACAATGTCTTCACATAGTAAATGTTTAATAAATGTATGCATATTAAATTGATTGGTTAATAATCCACCCTTTCCTTCCTTTCTTTTTCATCCCAGACATCTCCATCCCATGACAGTTTTTTTTTTTTCCCACTGACCTAATATTGTTTTCATTGACAAAGATTTTCACTATATTGGCAGAAAAATAAGCAATTCTTGCAAAAGAATTAAACTCCAATCTAGATACACATAATTATTATTAGAATGGCAGTGGACATGAAAATGACTTTTCTTTCTTTTTTTGTTCTTGCAGGGCATGAGGGTTAAGTAACATGCTGAGGGACACACAGCTAGTAGTGTCATGTGTCTGAGACCAAATTTGAACTCAGGTCCTCCTTAATCCAGGGGCAGTGTTTTATCCACTGTGCTACCTAGCTGCCCCCATGAAAATGACTTTTAAAATGAAAATTTTAAAAGAAAATAAAACTTTTTTATTGTCTTTTGTAGAGTCTGATGACATTTCCATTAAAATTCCTGTTTCCATTTCCCTTTCAATGTAAGAATAAATGCCACACTAAGTCTTATGAAACTCCCATGCAAGCAGGTAAAAAAAATTAGTTTGCATCCCATTCTGAGTTAGGCAAAGTAAAACTACTACGATCCCTTATCAAACAGGAATTCACTCAGTTCTATCTTCAGAAGATGTGGCCTTACTGAATTAGGCCCCAAGTAGCTAGCTAGCAAAATGTACCTTCAGAATTCAATAAAAATAAAATCTCTCTTTCCTCTGAACTCCTTTAACATTTAGTGTGTACAACTCTCCATTCAGAAGATCCAAGTTTGAGTTCCAAATTCAACACACACAAATTGTTTAGACCTTAGTCTCTCAATTTCATCATCTAAAAATGGAAAAATATATATATATATAATGTATATATATATGTATATGTGTGTGTATGTATATGCACACACATGTATGTGTGTATATATATATATACATATATACAAAAAAACTGTCATGGGATGGAGATGTCTGGGATGAAAAAGAAAGGAAGGAAAGGGTGGATTATTAACCAATCAATTATTTATATAAGTTCCCTTCTAAATATTTTTATGATTTCTTTAGGATGTGTGTGTGTGTGTGAAAAACAGAGAACAGGAGGAAAGTCTTATCCCATGATAATGAGAAGACAGGTTTGGGTCAGATTCTGTGAGGTTTCAAAAGCTAAAAATGTAAGCATTTTATGTTTATTCTTCTATACATTTATTATTTATACACACACACAGACATATATATATATATATATATACATATATACAATATTTATACTTTATGCTAAAAGTAATAAGAAGCTATGGGAGTTGGTTGAGTAGGGAAGTTACATGATTGGATCTGCAAATTACTTTGGCAGAAGTATGGAGGATTTTCTGGAGTAGTGAGAGAGTTGAGGCTTGAAGACCAATTAAGAGCTTATTCCAATAATCTAGGCAAGAAGTAACGAGAGGGGTGAAGAAAAATAATCGTTTGTGAGAGATGTTGTAGGTGTAGAAATGGAAAGATTTGGCAGCTGTTATATACATGCAATGTGGAAGAGTTAAGAGAGTCGAGGGTAAGATGAACTTAACTCACCTTTGGTACTAGGATGGTGGTACCTTCAAGAGATATCAGGAAAAGTTAGAAGAGAAAAGGGTTTAAGAAGAAAGATGAGTACAGTTTTGTAAATGTTATGTTTCTATTGTCCTCCAAAACATCCGGTTTCAGATGCCTATAGGAAACTGATGAATGCAAGAGTGAAGTCAGGTGAAAGACAGACCTAAGATATCTGTGAGGTCATCTGCATAAATATCAAAGTTAAACCTTTGAGAGATGAAGGAATTACAAAGAGGGCCCAGAACAGAATTTTTCTTGAACATCCACTGTTAGGAGGTATTACGTGGATGATAAGTCAGCAAAGGATAGCTGGAAAAAAGTAGGAGGTCAACCAGGAGAAATTGTAATCATGAAATATATGGCAGAAAGAGTACTACAGGAAGGAGTCAGTGATCAATGGTGTCACTTCTACAGATGCACAGAGAAGAGATGAAAGCTGAAAAAAGAACACAATCATTTGGCAACTATGAAGTTAAGGGTAACTGCTGAAGGAGTAGTTTCAATTGAGTTGATGAGGTCAGAAGATAGATTGTGAAGTGTCATGGGGCGAGTTAGAAGAGAGGAATGGAGGCAGAGAACATAGACAGTTGAATTTGCAGTTTCAGTAGAAGAATAGATGGAGATATCCTGTAAACCATTGGAGATAAGGATCTAGAGTTTAGTAAAGGACCTTAGGACTAAAGATAGAGATTTAGAAAACATCCAAACCCTAACCACATCCTAAGATCTTTAAAGGTACACGTTTTATCATTCTTTGTGAGCAGGACCAGATCTTTGTTTGAAGAAATTGGGTCTTTTTTAAAGTATAAAAATTTTTATTTCTAGTTTGGGGTACATTTTTATCTCTCATTGCCTCCCTCCCTTCCCCCTTCCATGAGGGTTATAAGCAATCAGATAAGATTATACATGTACGATTATGTAAAATATTACCACATTAGTCATTTTGTGTAAGAAAACTTGAATGAAATTTGAAAACAATGAAAAGTGAAAAATAGCATGCTTCGGTCTGTGTTCCATCATTATCAGTTCTTTCTTTAGAGTGGATTGTATGGGGGCAGCTAGATGGTGCAGTGGATAGAGCACCAGCCCTGGATTCAGGAGTATCTGAGTTCAAATCTGGTCTCAGACACTTAATACTTACTAGCTGTATGACCCTGGGCAAGTCACTTAAACCCCAATTGCCTCACTAAAAAAAAAAAAAAAGTGGATAGTATGTTTCATCAATAGGAAGGAATTGTCTTAATCTATTCATACAGAAAAAAGCTGAAGATGAATTATATTGTTGCTATGTTAATTTTTACAAAGTTCTTTGAGCTTACAAAGTGCTTTAAAATATCTCATTTTATTCTCCCCTTTTAGACATCATGAAACTGAGGCAAGCAAAAGTTAAATGACTTTCACAAGGTCACATGGCTTATTAAGTGTGTGAGGTTACATTTGAACCCAGACCATCTTAACCCCAAGTCCATTACCTATCCCACTGTGCCACCAAGTTCCTCTAAATTGCTTATTTTTTTTTTCTTCCCCTAACAGATCCAGATTGCCTGGACTTCCATGTTTATTTTTTTTCTTGCTTTTTCTTCACTTTTGAATCATGGTTAGTGGTTCATAGCAACTTCCAGGGTGTTTATATGGCAGATTTTATAAAATATCTTTGAAATGTGCCTTTTAAATTCATACTTTAAATTAATACTTAAAATAGTAGAATGCATAAGGTGGGTCATCAACTTCTAACATTTGAGGGGTAATCTATAATTCAACTTTATATAAAGGAGTGGGGGAGAATTAGGGGGCCGCTAGGTGTTGCAGTGATACAGGTACTTGCCTTGGATTCAGGAGGGACCTGATTTCAAATCTGGCCTCAGACACTTGAGATGTACTAGCTGTGTGACCCTGGGCAAGTCACTAAACTCTCATTGCTCCCCCCCCAAAAAAAAAGATAGAGAGGGTTATTTTCGATCCATGTAACTTTTACAGTGGGTCTCCTTAAAAATTATTGAAGATATTGTGATACATCAATCGAATATGAGTAATTAGAAATATAATATTCCAAAACATCCCACCACAATATTATGGACACAAATTTATCAGGAACTGCTATTTAATTTTCCAAGTTCTTTTGATAGATACTTTTTATTTAATATATCAACTGTACATGATACTTGACTAAATTTCATATGAAAAATAAGATGCTCATATTTTGAAAGGTAGCAGAGAGAAACTGAGAGAGGGAGAAAGAGAAGGTAAAGGAAATTTTCTATTAAATCCTAATTGTTCCTTCATGTTGACATTTTGAAATCAGAAAACTATTATGCCATTCTTACAAAATGATAATGTGGTGACTGGTGGAAAATTAGCTAAGAAATTTTTCTAGAGATTTTATTTTCATTATGATTTAAACCAATGTCTATACTCATTAAACATCCTTACTTATTTAATATTTAATTCAGGATTCTGAGTGCACAAGTCATTATCCTTGGATCATTGGCTCCCCTTCTCTCAAATAAGTGCCAACTATAATTGTCTATGGAAGGAGGACAGTAGACTTCAGAGTTGACATCTGACTTTACACAGAATTTGTAACTTTTCTTATCTCATTATAGTGGATTTTAGTGATATCAGCTTAGATAATCCCCTCCTGGCCTGAGCATCTGAGGAATCTATTCTGTGACCATAATTTATTCATATTCACTGTATGCCGAGTGCTACTTGAGTCTGTGCTATATACAAGAGGAGCAAGCAGGCATCTCTGGTATCCAATTATGAGAGGCCCCCTTGGTATAATAGAAAGAACAATTTGAAAAATAAGTGGGATACTTGGGTTCTAGTTCTGTTCTGCAAGTCCTTTTCCACTTCTCTGCATTACATTTCCTTACCTGCAACATGAGTAACTTTGTCCTCTCTCTTATTTCTCATTTGTAATATGGAGATAATAGTACCTACCACACAAGGTTGTTTTGAGTATCAAATGAGATAGTGTATGTAAAGTGTGTTGTCAATGTTAAAATATCATATGACTAATAGTCCTTATCATTATTCCAGTCCTAATATCTATGATCCCATGTATTTGGATGGAGTACTTGCAAGTTTTAAGGAGGAAAGTGTACTTGAGGGGGACTTTAAAGAAATAGGTTTAGAAAGCCAGAAAGAAATGGGGGGGGGGGGGGGCAAACCTACTAATCTGCTTAGAGATGGATTCAGGACACATCAGTGGTTCTAATATAAAGTGAGTTGTTGATGCAATTTTTAAAAAAAAAGTATATGTATTCCAAAGTAGTGTTTCTTGTATACTGACTGTGGCAGGGTTGATGTATTCCAAAGAATATGAAAATGCCTGAATTGTGGGATGGAAAGGAAAGGAAATTCCCACTTAGGGGCATTGAAGAAAAGATCTGTGAGGGAGTTGAAAGAAAAGTTTAATTCAGTAAAACTGAAAGCCAGGTTATTTTGGTACCAGCACATATAGGAGAATACTGAGACTCAAAGACCTGAAATTAAATAGGAAAACCAGTTTACAATGAGACTTCAGAGCTGGCAAATCTGTAGTAGATCAAGGAGTCAAATCATAGGAGATATGAGAGAATTGTCAATTTGTCTGACTCAACTTCATCCTTTCGTGCTTTGGTCTTTTTTTTTTTTATGTTGATTGTTTGCACTTTGCACTCTTGCTTAGCATTTGCATTTGAGTATCTACCAGCCCTCCTGCTATCTCAGCCAGCCAATTAAGGACATTGGTCCATACACATAAAATCACTATAACTCACTAATTTTTTGTGCATCTGGACTATAAATGTAGTGTATTATTTGGAGCATAGCTATGCTGAGATAACAATCTCTATCAAGTATGACCCTGAATGTGATTGATGTGTTTATCTTCATCTGTAAGCTTTCTTTTCCCATTGTTCAATGTCTTTCAGTTCTTTAATCAATTTGGCTTCTAATATAGGATCAAAGAAAAAATAAATGAAGTGGTATTTTGAAACTTCAGTCTATAACCAGATGGGCTACCTATTGTTTTTACTTTTTCTATCATCCTCAAAAATCATAGCCAGCTGCAAAATTTCCAGAGTACTGCAGAAAAAACATAATTTGGAAATGTTTAACAAAAATAAATCTAAAAAAACAATAAAATATAGATAATGTTAATTTGTGGTTTTCTAAGTCAATATGTAGCTGGCAAGCATTGCTTCTATTTGAATTTGACACCACTGCTTAAAAGGAAACCATTTTATTGAACTTTCTTTCAAAAAGTCAGAAATACCGAAGTTACCAGGGAAGAAACTTTGACCTCAAACTTTATTCAGTATTATTAATTAGAAGAGAAGCATATGTGGAATGAATACTAGGCCTCAGACAAGCGGGAATTTCAGCTGGTAACTGGCATCATTAGCCATAAAGCAAAGCCCCAGCTCTAGGTGACAGCTTAATCAACTTCTCCCTCAAGGTCACCTTTTTCTTCTGAGTTATAGGGCTGTGTATGCTAGGGCAATTTATTTTGATGAAGAGAAGGCTTATTGTGTGCATTTGCAGGGAGTCAGGCTTCTCCATGATCTGCAACTGCACTCTATCACCTACTGTACTCAAAATCCTCTCCCCACAAACAGTTGTGGAAGGACAGCTGAAATAATAGCAATATGTCTTGGCAAGTGGTGTCAAATCTTTCAGTCATTTCTCTGGTGGATTTTCTCCTCCCTAAATAAATGGAGTAATTACTTATCTGGGGAGGAATTGATGGCAGGTAGAGTTTCAAGAGCGTCCAATCCTGCCATATGATAGGTCCAGATGCTGCAAAGAAGTTTGAAGTGGTAAAATAAATGAGGGTATTTCTGTTCAGTTCTTCTAATTATTCAACATTTGTCAAGTACCTACTATGTTGGCTAATGCTAGTCCCTGAGAAATAAAAGAAATATATGAGACCAAGTTGCTCATTGAAAAACATAATCAATGCCAGAAAGACAAGGCAGAAGAATATTTAAGCCTGTGACATATTTTAGGTTGCATATTTCCTTGAAAGTTTCTTCTACTTTACACAGTGTTATGTCTGATGGAAAGACTTCTATTTCTTAAACTTTGAACTGATTCCAAAATAATTATTGGGAATGAAGTACAGTTTTTCCTGACCTTACATATTTCCTTTCTAAGATATTTAAAAACTTCATCAGGTGCTCCCACTGCTTTGTGCATTTTCTTGTAATGTTACCTAAGGACACCTGGCCGAGATGACTCATTTAAATAGAGTTCAAACTCCAATCTCCCACATATCTATAACAGCAAAGATCTAAAAAGTTTATCCTGTGACCAATAATGATCAATAAATCAGATAAGAAATTATAGTGACTTCTTCTATTCCAGAACTTATAAAGAGATCATCTTAAAAACCCAGGGGCAAAAGGAATGAGGGTGGCCAATGGAGTACCTGCTTAGTGTAGTCTCCCAGTAGGACATGAGTAGCTAGTAGGTTTTTGTGTCTGGGAGGAGAAAAAAAGGTAGGTGTCCCTTATAAAAGACCCTGAGTGGTCAGAAAGCTCCAGGCTAGGGACTGTGGGAAAGTTGTAGAACAACAGGGATGAGTGTTCAGCATGCCAGTTATCTGACTTGGGCTCCTCATGCCTAATGGCTCCAAAGTTCAAAGAGACAATTTAGTAATCATTGGACTCCATAAAAATCATGATTATATATATATACTGGATGTCAAATTTCAAGAAGTCATAGGAGTAACTGGGTAGCACAGTGGATAAAGAAGCAGCCCTGGATTCAGGAGGACCCAAGTTCAAATCTGGCCTCAGACATTTGACACTTATGAGCTGTGTGACCCTGGGCAAGTCATTTAACCCTCATTGCCCCCCAAAAATAAAAGTCATAATGAAAAATGCCCAGATCTATTAGAACCAGAGAACAAAGTGAAGACAAGAAGAATTTGCCAATCACCTCCTATAAGTAATCCCCAAAGCAAAAATCCTTAGGAGTGTCATAACCAAAATCTAGAACTCTATCAAATAAGAAACTGTGCCAAGATTTGGGGGAGGAGAGGGAGGGAAAAATTTGGAACAAAATCTTATGAAAACAAGTGCTGAAAACTATCTTTACATTTAACTGGAAAATAATATAATACTTTTATGATTAAAAAAAAGAAATCTAAAGAAGGTAAATTTATTTGAGCAGTTGGAAGGAGCTACATGATTATGTAATACATTCTAATGGGGGAGAGGAAAAACAAAGTATCCTCAAAGGGTATTGAGTGAATTTAATATGAACAGCAGGTCTTGGGATTATATTAGGTCTATTCTGAGGGTATGAAGAGCAGAGGTAAAAAAAAAAAAAGGGTAAAAACAATGCATACTATAGAAAGAAGGAAACAGGCTTAGAACTTGCTTTAATTTGGGTACAAGGAAAGAAAAATATTCAAACATGAATGGTAGGGGAATGAGCATTAGCAAAAACTTTCTTTTATCTAAAATGGACAAAGGAAAGTTAACACAGACACACAAAGATTTTGTTGTAGCAAATTCAACTCAGAAAGTAGAGGTGGAGAGGGGAAGGAGATTAAGAGATAAGATAATACTTGAGATATAAAAACTTCAAGAAAAATATAAACATAACAATAACATCAACAAAACAAATTTCCTGATGGTAAGAAGGGAAGTAGAAAGGAAGTGGGGGTGGAGAAGGATTAGAATCTAAGGGGTTCTCTTAGATTGCCTCTTGGAGAACTGGGAAATAACTTTACAAATTGTGAATGATATATATTTTAAAAGGTATAGCTAATACATAGGATGAAAAAATCAGAACCCTAAAGGACAGAAATGTCTACTCTTGATACCACAAAAGAAATTACAAACAATCTTTCCCTTTTTATTAGAGAGGTGGGAGAACTAGAGTCATAGAGTATTGCTTATATTAATATAACTATGGACCACTAGGTGGTGCAGTGGATAAAGCACTGGCCTTGGATTCAGGAGGACCTGAGTTCAAATCTGGACTTAGACACTTGACACTTACTAGCTGTTTGACCCTGGGCAAGTCACTTAACCCCAATTTCCCCCCCCCAAAAAAAACAAAAAACAAAAAACAAAAACAAAAAAATATTAATATGACTACTATGAAGGCTCACTTTAAGTGTTTTTTACTTATACAAGTGTGATGGCAGTGTAATAATGACATAGACATAAATAAGATAAAATACGAAAAGCACCAACAAAACTTTTAAGCTAACAACATATTATAATGAAAGAATGAAACTAACATGAAAATTAATGGTGATAAATTTAAAGTCTTGCACTTAAGTATTTTTTTAATCAGCTGAACAAAAAAGCAGTAGCACAGCAAGAAGAGAAGCCATCACATAGCCCTTATGTCTGATCATAGGCGAAGGAATACAAAAGAAAACATGAGAAATGGCTAGACATTGAATTTCTTCTAAGGACTTTTCAGATAAAAGCTCAGAGCCATTATAGTTTGTACTAGGGAATTGGCATCTATCTACTAATTGAAATTAAATATATCTGAGCCAGTTGCAACAAATATCACTATAAAAATGATGAAATTTGGGGGGAAAGTATGAATTATCATAATAATAGATTGATAAATGGATAGATAGATGACAGACAGAAAATAGATGATAGAGAGATGATAGAGATAGCTGACAGAGAGACAGACAGACAGACAGACAGACAGAGACAGACAGACAGACAGACAGACAGACAGATAGAGATAGATAGATAGATAGATAGATAGATAGATAGATAGATAGATAGATAGATAGATAGATAGATATAGATAGATAGATATAGATAGATAGATGATAGATCTTGTACAAATAGACACATATTTTCAGCTGTTAAGGAGCCCCCCCCCCCATACAGTGAATGATACTGATCACAAAATTTAGCCATGGGAGTTACAAATAAAAGAATCAGGATTGTAGCTCTTGCTTTATCAAATAGGTAAAGTGACAGAAGAACTCTCTTAAGTGACCTTAAGAGAATACATTCTTATTGTACATCTGCCATTGTCGAATCATAGATACTTATCTATAAAATCTCGGTTCATTTCTCTAATATGGAAGGACTTGACAGAACTGGAGAAATAGCCACTATTCTCCAGATAATTATAAGAGAAAATGTAAAAGTGATTCTTGAAAACCCAGAAGATGTGTTTTGAATAGGAAAAAAATAAACTTCACAAAGAATCTAAAAATAGGAATCTAAGCTTCTATTTTGAAGCTGGAAGTTTTGTGAATGTTCAAGAGACAAGAGAAGAAGGACAAATGAACTTTTGGAGCTATATAAGAGTTCTGTAATGAGCTCTTACCCATAAAGGATCTGAGGAGTGAGCAGTTCCTTTAGCTTTATGCAATGATAAAGAAGATTAAAAAGTGGTACTACTTAGAGGAAGAAGAGAAAAAATGAGCTGATTTAAGATTGCTTGGTGATTGATTGGTGAATCTAGCATATGTCAACCTGACAGACCTTGAGCAATGTATGGAATGTATCTAATAAGATTGGCAGAGCAGGTATTTACCTAGAGACTTACAGGTCTGATCAAGAAAATTTTAAACTCAAATAGTAAAGTGGGAAGCTTCCAAAAGTGTGTCGGTAAATGTTTAACAACCAGGACATAGGACAAACTTTTCAGTTTAAATTTCATTATTAACATTTTCTCCATAAATTTCTTAAGATAAGAAATTTTAATAATACCCAAAGCCTCATATATCTATAAACAAATAAACAAAGTATGGGCAATAAACAAAGTGAACTATATATTTTAACACATGGAACTAAATTTTATTTCATGGTGTACCAGTCCATTTCAGGGCTTAAGAGAAGTTTCACAAAATTAGAATATAAGGTAGCAGTGGGCAAAAAAATAGGCCTTTATTTTGGTGTACTTTAACTCATACAAGGGAAGGTCAAGAGATACAAATAAGACAATGAGATGCAAGACCACATTGCAGCAGGGACAAAAAAAAGGAACGATAAAACCAAGAAGGCCACTAGACCACCGGTGTGATGGTCTTCAAATCTATACAGCAAACCCTTCCTTTTGTTATTACCTCCATCTTTTAATAAGATCATAGATTTAGAACTGGAAGAGGCTTCAAAGGCCATCTAGTCACCTCACCCATCTAATTTTGCAGACAAATGTAATGAGGCCCACAGAAGTTGTGTTTTCCCCAAAGATACACAAGCAGTATGTATCATAAGTGAGATTTGAACCTATATCTTCTGACTCCAGTGAGAGTGCTAATTCTGCCATATGAATATCTATATTCCAACTTTGGTACTTACTAGCTATATGACAAATTATTTAATCCTTCTTGTCTTCAGTTTCTTCATTTATAAAAATGAGGACTTTGGCCTATGTGTCCTTTATGGTCCCCAGCAACTTAAAAACCTACGATTATCTGGTCCTAAACATGATCATCAAAGGTATTCTGAAACTGATTATGGCCAATCAAAAAGAACATTGAATGAGAGGAGAAGAAATTATCAGAGTCTTACTATTTACCAAGCACTGTGGTAAGTATTGGGGATACAAATAGAAAGGCAAGAAAGTTCCTGCTTTCAAAGAAATGACATTCTAATTAAGACAACTGATGCTGGAGTGTCAAGCTGCAGGGCAGATGAAAAGGTTTAGTGGTATTTAGCATATAATGTCAGGCCAGATATCAATGCCTTAATGAGTCCAGAAGGCATAGCAGTAGGGCAGATGATATAGCCCAGTGAAAGTTGGAAAACAAAGCTAGGTCAAAGATAAGGGCCACTGGTATGCCACCTTATCTGAGGATTATAGTTGGTGACTTCTTTCACATCCAAACCAAAAAGTCTGAGTAGCCATGTCCTTGACCCATGACTGTTCAGAAGTCATAGTGAGCCACAGGTTAAGAGTGAGGTAGGGCTTTGCATCAAATCCATGGCAAGGGAGAGAGATGAAAGAAATACAGGAACCTGCTGGGAAAGATATCTAGGTGCCAGGAGGAAGAAGGAAATGGGAGAAGAGTTCCCCTTAGCCTCTTCCTATAGCACCCTCATGGTTGTAGCATTGCCCCTCTATTTCCACTTCCCCATGTCTATATGACCTAGTTAGGGAAAGGAGAGAAATGGAATGAACTGAAAGATTAGGGGGCAATATTTATAGAGTCTGGAAAAAGAACATCAGTATTCTGAAGTTAAAGAGGGATGAAATTTACACTTAATTAATACAACCCTTCCTTCCCCAACTTGAGATACATGAGTGGTAAGTATATTATCATATTACCAGTGGAGGAGGAATGATTAGGAATCCAGAGTCTTGGCATATGAAGAATAAATGAGAGAGACTGACTAACAGCACCAATCTGTGAGAAGAGAACATGTCAAGTTAATCACTCCAGCACTATTTATTAAGCACCTACTATGTTCCTGGCAAGCTAAATGCTAGGGATACAAAGAAAGCTCAAGGAGCTCACAAAGTCTAATGGGGAAGATAACATGTAAATAATTATATACAAACAATATGTGTATAGGATAAGATGGAGATGATCTCAGATGGAAGATACTTGTTTTAAGGGGTGCCATGAAAGACTTCTTGCAGAAAGTGGGATTTTACTTATGATTTGAAGTAAGCCAGGGAAATCAGCAGTAGTTTACTGACAAATGTTTAACAACTAGCTCATTGGGGCGGGGGGAAGTATGTATAGCATACTTTTAAAAATTATTCTGCACTATTAATATTTTTCTCCATCACTTTACTAAGTGTAGATAATCAACAAAACAATGAAGTAAGCTCTTATTTGTAATGATTACCTATTTCCAAGGTGTCAATTCTTACAACAAAAATTTAAATCAGCTCTCCAGAGTTAACATAAACTGGTCCCAACATATTCCTGCATCCCAAGAAAAGATGAAGTAGAAGATAATTCCAGTCATGGGAAGATAGAGTTGGGAATTGAAGTATAGTGCTAGGAATAGCAAGGAAGCCAATGTTAGTAGACCATAGAGTACAGAGTTTGAGTACAGGATAAGAAGACTCAAAAGGTGAGAAGAGGCTGGGTAATGCAGTGTTTTATAAACCAAACAAAAAATTTTATATTTGATCTTGGAAGCAAAAAGGAATTATTGGAGTTTATGGAATAGGAAGTGACATGGTTAGACTTATGATTCAGGAAGATCGCTTTGCTAACAGTGGAGAATTGACAAGAGTAGGAAGAAACTTGAGTCAGGAAGGTCAACTAAAACACTGTTTCAATACTCCAGGTTTAAGATGATATGAACCACTACCATGATGATGGCAGTCCTTGTTCTGATCATAAAAACAACTTCCTATATACATTTTAGACAGCTCCAGTGATACCATATTAAGATGATTTATTTTAAAGTGGTATCAATGGGACATCTCCTTAGATATATTAATAAATATGGTATTTGGAGAAGTCCAATTGACCCATAGCCTATGTGCATCTGAACAATAGTGATAAAATGTGGTCCAGGGACTAGAGAGGAGATAAATAGAACAAGAGGTTAATAGGAACAAAGAACTGAATTGAGTAAGAGTCTATAAACAGAGAGTGAATTTAGGATTGGGGAAACACTTATGAAACCCATTCATCTACATTGTCATCTGGGGAAACTTATAGCCCAAAAGATGGAAATTATGGAGAGTGGGTAGTAGAATCTATTTATATTCCTGAGGTGACAAGAATTGGCAATGGTAGAAGCTCTTGGCTCCAGAGTTAGTGGCTGGGAAGGGAATGAATCAGATGGGCCAAAAAATGGCAGCAGCTATAGACTGTACTAGATTTACAAGAGCTTTTGGACCCAGCCTCCTAGAGAGAGAAGGGGGCTCCTGGATTGAAGAAGAGCCAGAACTGACAGTCATGATATGGAGGAGGAACATGGACCTTTGCTGCTGTGAACTGTTTGAACTGTACATATTCAATGGGAGGATGATTAACTATTAACCTCAAGTACAAAATCTCTCTTTAAGAAAGCCCCAATTTCGGGGGCAGCGAAGTGGCACAATGGATCAAGCACCAGCCCTGGATTCAGGAGGACCTGAGTTCAAATCCGGCCTCAGACACTTGACACTTACTAGCTATGTGATCCTGGGCAAGTTACTTAACCCTCATTGCCCCACAAAAAATAATAATGATAATAAAAATTTTAAAAAAGAAAAGAAAAAAGAAAGCCCCAATTTCAAAGTAGCAGTCAAGTCTACTGTGAGACTGCCTAGAGAATGAAAGATTGTTTACCAGGAAACTGCAATTAGGTTTTCCTTCTCAATGATCCCTAACTACTTGGTCCTGTGGGAAGGTAGCAGTACTAAAAGGGAGATATGTTTTGATTGTTTTAGGATTTCTATGAGTCTTTTGTGTTTGTGCATTTTTTCTTGGCTGAAATGAAATTTGTCTTGTAACATTGTATATATGCAAGTATGCATTTGTGTGTATGTCTGTATGTTTGTATGTGTGGACATGTGCATGTGTGTATGTATACACTGTATACATACATACACGCACATGTGTATGTATGTGTTTATGTGTATATGTACATACATATGCATAAATGTATGTATGCACACACTTATTTAATGCTAACAAGAGTTCCTTTATGTGAGCTGAGGGCATTTTTGTATTTTCTGTAAAGATCTAGACATAAAACAAATGCTAATATTTTCAGAGGATACTCTTAATAAAGGCAAAAGTCAAAGAGAACTTTATGAGGAGTTCCCTTCAAACTGAACCTGGTCTATATAATCCCATAGCTTTGTTTTCAGAGGTATAAATCACATGCAAATGGATTTATCATAATATGAGCAGATTTGCATAAATTTAACTTGTAAAAAAAAAAGGAACTTAAGCATTGAAAGAGATCTTAGAGAACATCTAGTCGACTGAAACCCCTGAAAGTAAGGTAATTTGCCCAAGGTTAAACAGCAAGTTAGCAGCAAAAATGAATCTTTGATTTGAGTTGTACCAAGAATTATTCCCCACCTGACCTGACTTGATATTTATGCTACTGGCATGCCACAATGTTTAGAATTCCACATTAAAGGATCTGTCCTTCTTCAGTTTAGTGAGGTTTCAACTAAATCACAAGCAAGTCTGATTTTTTTAGGAATCCTTGAATTATATAATTTGAGTAGCAGGATCATAGAGTTAGAAGCAACTTTAGTGATTACTGGTTTCATACACTCTTTTGTTGATGAGGAAATTGAGGTCCATAGAGGTAAAAGACCTGCTCAAAGTTACAGTTAAGTAACAAACTGGCTTCAAATCCAGTTCTCCTTACTCCAATCCAGGGCTATTTTCATTATACCACAAGAGTAAGTTTTGATTAATTACAATGGTTTAAGGGGCAAACAAAACAAACAAACGAACAAAAATAACAAAAAAAACAGTGGACTTGAAGTAAGCAATTTATGCCATCAATATGCCTCTGTGATCTTAGGAAGTCACAATTTCTCTGAGATTCAATTTTCTCACTTCCCATTACTACAGAAAGAATATTGTTAGAATCAGAAAATAAAATATCTGATGGTTCTTAAATCAAAACTCTAAAGTATTATGTAAATATAAGGCATTGTTATGGTTTTTCTAAAGGGAAGTTTCTTTCAAAGACCCAAAGGTCCCTTAACAAAATTGTGAAAAACATGAAATTTGTCCTTATCACCCTCATTTCCATACTACCTAACCGATTACTTTGTTTACGTATTTCTTAGATTTAGCTTGTGTGCCTTCTTTTCTTAATCTCACCTAACATTTCTTTGTCCCCTCACCTCTTTCTACAGTCACTAGGAAATGAAGGATGAAAATTCATGCAAAGCCCTAAGCCTGCATCATTGCTCTTTGGAAATATGCTGGTATTTAAATGCCAGACATTCCACTGAAGTATGAATGAGTCTGTCTCTGGGCCTGTCCCTAGCTGGAGGGTGAAGAACAGGGTTTCTCTCTGTTATTTGATTTAATAAAACAAAATGACCTTCCAGTCAAATGCAGGTACAATCAGGTCAGTGCTGAACATGAGAATCCTCCACTGAGAAATAAAGGAGTTGAGTAGTTATTACTTATGCTGTTGGTATTTCTGGGAAAAGGGAAAACAGAAGAAGAAGAAAGGGGGATGCTGTCCTCTAGGGCCTAAAATTCAATTCATCCAAGCATCCATGTTGTTTAATTCTAAACAGGAGATGGAAAAGTGATTTCCAAAAGTTTATATTTAATGTGTCCAACACAGTCCTTTCTGAAACAAGGAGCATAGCAGTTCTTCCCACATTTACTGTCTTTCACAGGTGATCACTGCTGCGCCGGGGAAAGGATGTGGTACGTAAAATGATGGCTTAGGTATGTGGTCTTAGGTTTCTATCATGTTCTTCCAGAGAACCTTGTGGGAAAGTCCTATATGAGTAGGTTTTAAGAAAGTTTACTAAACTGGAAAATTGCAAAAGAAACTGAATTTTGAGGAATAAAAACTGATCACTTCATATGCAAGAAAGCGCTTTTATACGAAAACTCAACATGCCCAATTGGACAAGCCTTTAAAATAATTGCTCTAATCAATATTCATTCCTATGGTATTTACTGTAATAACATTAATTATAATGAACTCATTGGGTATCAATGTAAACACTGTCAAGATGTATATTGCCTTTAAAAAAATTACAATTCTGCATTAATTAACAGGATAATTATTCTAAAATGTTAATGGTCAGAATTGTAATTCAATCAAGTAAATAACATTTCATGCAGTTAATAAAAGCAATGAAATTTGTAACCAACCATAAATATGATTTCATACATGCACTTTAAACACAGGCAGTCAGGAAAGGTACTGTCCTTGAGAGTGTAATCAGATTTCTGTCTTTTTCAAGCAGGAAAAAGTCACAAAATCCAAGATTAATATTACTACTGCTTTCATATCTATTAAGAATTCTTCTTCCCTCAGTTTTCTTTAAATAAATTTCATTTCCCCTGAACTTGCATCATTAAGTTTTCCAATATTTTTTTAAATACCTGAACACTGGGAAACAGTCATTTATGTCTACTGTTTCCAGTTTAGGTTTGGAGTTATATATTCTTGAATTCTGAATTCCATTGACTTGATACAAGTTTTTGTTGTTGTCGTTATTGTTTGTTTGCTTGCTTGTTTGTTTGTTTTCAGATCCCTCTGGGCACAATTTGCTTTCCAAAACTAGAAGTAGCACAATACCAGATCCATAAATGGATTTTGATGTATAAAACATCTGAAGCATTAATATTGTAGAAATTCTTTTCTCTTCTAGTGGAATTAAGAATCTGGAGAGTCAGTTGGCATACTCAGAGAGTATTAGAACCAAAAGGAACTGTAAAGATTATGTACTTTTATGCTTTCCTTGTATACAGGTCTAGAGAGGTGAAGTAACTTCCCAAAGGTCACATAGCTAGTGAATATTGGTGACACAATTGAAATAAAAAAGCCTTTGCTTCTATTTGGTGTTTATTTCATGACTTTCAATGAGACTTTGACGATTTTAGATTTCTGATGAATCCAAACCACATAGATGAACTGGTCTATAAGTATTATTCTATGGAGCTTCATAGACATCCCATAACTAGCTTGAGTACATGGTAATTTGGGGAGAGGATAATTCTTTCTCTGAGAATAGTCTACTACTTGGCTGCCGGGCTGGATATATTACTGATCTAGGGGATTTTCTTAATAAAACAGAGACAAAGGGGGGAAAGAGAGACACAGAGAGAGATAGAGACAGAGACAGAGAGAGAAAGACAGAAAGATTCTGGCATAAAGAAAGAGAGAGACTGACTGACATCCTCTTGGCTCCATCTGCACAGGAAATATCATTCTGGTGAGGACAAGGTGTTTTTCTATCCTAGTGACATTGGGATCCCACTCATGTGGCAGCTAGTGCCAAAGGAATTAAATAGGATATCTTGACTGGGGGTTTCCAAATAACTTTACCTCTCTTTTGTGTTTCCTTCCCTTGACACCACTTACGAGTCTCAAAATATCTGAAGGGCTATGCCTGTGAAAATGGCATCATTTACCAGTAAGCTTGCATCATTAATATCCACTTGTGATGGCAATAGCATCCAATCTAGCAGCTGTAGCTGACAGCAGGGGAAGCTTCTACATCAGGGAGTTTGGCCATTACCATGAGAGGAGTCAAACTTGGCACATTTCTCTGAAGGGCAAGTACTATTACTACTTAGACAATCCCCATCCAAGACAAAATGTAATTGGTAGTATTGTATAATTGCTTTATATTCTAAGTAACCATTAATATATTAGCCTCCCAACTAAATGTAACCATAGTCATATGTTGAAATATTGTATACAATGCAAATCATTCTTTTAATTAATTCTATGATTCTCTTATACTTAGGATTCCTTGTTTGTGAATTGACTGATTTTACTATATGTTGTATACTTCTTTTACTTTTCCCTTTTGGGGAGAACCAGATATGAGCAATGACTCAAACTTTAGCATTGTAGGGTTATAGGTTTGTTAGTGAGCCAATGAGTATGAGAATAAAGAGCGCAAACCCTCAATAGGAGAAAGAAACTAAAGCCAGGCCACCAACACTGTGGTGGGGGTTGGGGGAATAGATCAATGAACGGTGGAGAGTAAGAACTATTGAGTTTTATCAGCCTTTATGTTAGAATACTTTCATAGATTTAGAGTTGGGAAAAGCCTTCCAATTCATCTTGACCAACCCCCTCATTTTCCAGATGAGGAAACTGAGGCCCAGAGAAGTTAAATGATTTGCCTAAGGTAAAACAGATAGTAAGCAGCAGAGTCCGAATACACGATAATTTTAAAAGAACTTTAAATTTCTAGAATTCTTAAGTTTTCAAAATACTTTCACATTTATTACCTACTTGGTCCTCATATCATCCTTTCAATATAGGTAGGTCAGGGATTATCATCCCTACTTTACAAATGAGGAAACTGAGACTGAAAGAAACTAAAGTTATATATCTAGGAAATGCTTAGTCTGGAATATCAGGCTCCTGTTTTCCTGGAGTCTGGAAGACTTATCTTCTTGAGCTCAAATCTGACTTCAGACACTCAGATCCTAGACAAATCACCTAATCCTGTTTACCTCTGTTCCTCATCTATAAAATGAACTGAAGAAGAAAATAGCAAACCATGCCAGCATCTCCAGAAGAAAACCCCAAATAGAGTTACACATAGCCAGATGAAACAGAAAAAAAAATCAACAACAACCAAAAACTACTACTTTACCTTGCTTCTACACAATCTCTGAGCCCAGACATTCTGAAATGTACATGTTGACCGGCATATAATTTTAAATGCTTTTCTTCTTCAGAGATCAAATGGATGAGATCTGGCAAGCAAATCAAAACGATGGCAGCAAAGCAATCTACATTGATGTAATTATACAATAATGCCAACTAGTTAGATAAATAAGCATGACAAACATAATTACTTCTTGTTTATATCTAATGAGTTAGATTCTTACCCATGTAGGTCAAACACCCAGAAACAGCAGACAATTTCTAGAGTGACATTAACTCTTTCAAGCCTCTAGGAGTACATTTAGTAAAATATTTCCTCATCACCTTCAAGAGTTCTACAGTCTTATATTTTTATAATCCATTCTCTAAGAACACTAATCCATTTGGAGATGTGTATCCTGATAACTAGTATATTCAACACTTGTCGGTGATTTCCCTGATGGTTAATGAGGTATATTCATTGAGGTGAATAGGATGGATGAAATAGGAACATAAAACATTATTAATATTCCACTTATGACCATAGGTATAGAAGTAAGGTTGGAACTACCAAAGGTCAGTCAGCTAATTAGTGATGCAACAGCTCTATCTACACACCTGACATACTGACATCAATTTCACCCACCTTCTATAACAATCCTTTCCTCTAATAACCCTTAATGCTCGTTTCTTCCCTTTCAGATCACCAGTTTGTACACAGATTGTTTGCATGCTACCTTCCTCATCTGACTGTATTTGAGAGCAAGGATTACCTTTACCTTTCTTTAAGGAATATGAGATTAGCTCATCAGATCATCAGGATGCTGGTAGGAATGTTACCAGAACAAAAGCATAAGTCAGTCCAGGGCACAGCTCTGAAGATGTCATTTTCCTGTTAAAAATCCTTCATGGCACCCTCCAAGAAAATAAATTAAAAGGCATTGAAAGACTCACAAAATGCCTCTACTCTATATTTTCAATATTATTTCACAATAATTTTTATTAACATAATAGAAAAACAATTTCCCTCAGGTACTCATTGCTATCCCCACCCTTCGTCCTCTGACATTCAAACCAAATGGAGAATTATTTTCTATTTTGCCCTATGTTCTCTTACTTCCATGTGTAGGTGATGGTACAGACTCCCTGCCCATCTCTCCCTTTGGAAATCCTTATTTTTTTTCAAGGCCCATTTCAGATCTTACTTCCTCTGTACAGTCTTCCCTGATTCCTCTAGAGCTGAAAGAGAGTTTTCCCTTCTCACTTTCTCTGAAGGCTATTTCTGTGTCTTCATTTTGACCACAGAATATTCTACCTTATATCACATTTACTTATATGTATTGTTCATGTTGTATATTCTCTTGTATTATATAAAAATCTTGATTTCAGATTATATATACATATATGTATATATGTATATATACACACATATATTCATTTTAAAATATTTCCTATGCCCAGCATGGCATTTTATATTAATTAAACAATTAATAGTAATTTAAGTTTAGGGATGAAAATGAATGGGAGAAAAAACCCTGAGAGACAGAGTTTCTGGGAAATTAATAATCAATTTATTAGACTAGCTAATAATTAATAAATTTATGGTCAGTGATCTTTCTTAGTAACCAAAGACCCCTACTGGAGATACTGAATGTCTTAATATGATTTGAGAAAAGGTGACGCTCCTTATAGGTGAAAATCAACCCTAATTAGTGAACAATTAATGAGGGGGTGGGCATATTAATAAGCAAGTGGGCTAAAAGTCTTCAGCTCCTCCTTCTGAAAATGTTGCTTGATCATTAGATTCAGTAGCCTCCAGTAATTTGGACAAATCCATCTCTAGTGGAGTCCTCTCCTTCATACACTGGGTCAATAAAAATTCCAATGGAGAGGTACAAAGACATGGGCTCAATGCTTTGGGGCTTGAATTTGCCTAAATTAGATTCTGCTTACACTCTAAAAAGAAGTAAACTAGGTCTCCTAGTTGGGTGGGGCCCCACTGAAGATTGAGGAGCATATACCCTGAGGATTAGACCAATCTCATCTATCAGTCTTGTCCTTTAGAAACTGGCTGAATGAGCTTCATGGGCTAGTTCCTGAATGAGGAAATAAAGAGAAGAAAGCTAAATTCTAATTTGATAATTTTTTATTAACATAATAGAAAAACAATTTCCCTCAGGAATGGATCTATGATTTCATTAGTATAAAGCAATGGTGTCAAACTCAAATAGAAATGGGTCCACTAAATCATATATAATGATCTCTTCTGACTGAAAAATACATACTAAGATTATCTATTCTCTAATGTGTTTTTTAATTTTATTTTGCTAAATATTTCACAATTACTTTTTAATCTGGTTCAGACCACTTGGGAGTGATGCGAGTTTCAATGACCGTGTTTGACATCTCTAATAGAAGGAACTCTCAGGTGAAGCAAATCCCTCTATTATTATAGACCAGCACCTTTTCTACAATTTATAATTTTAAGAGAGTTGCTTAGATGACTGACTTGCCCTGAGTCACTCAACTAGTATGTTTCAGATAATAGGATTTTATGTGCCCTAGGACTGACTCTTTTGCTTTTCCTCTGGTTATATACCTACCAGCAACCTGATTGTCTGATGTGCTGAAGTTTAACATTCCTTTCCCATGCTCTATGCCCTGTATTCTACCTCTCTGTCAGTTAATAACAAGCATTTATTAAGTACCTTCTATAGGCTAGGGATTATGTTAATTTCTATAGGCTAGGAATTATGCTAGTTATGCTAATAAAGAAAGGTTAAATTCAATCTCTGCTCTCAAGTATCTTATAATCAAATGGGGAAGATAGCATGCAAACAGCTATGAACAACCAAGATTAGATAGATGAGATAGATAGATAAATTACACATACATACATAGTTATATACATAGAAAGATACATAGGGATATAAATATAGACATAGATTAATGATAAAGATATCTGTACTTTCTATCTTTGATGCAAACTTTCTGGTGACTACTTAACACTGTCTCCTAAATAGTTTTACTGAATTCCACCTCTCCTGACTCAAACTTTCATTTTCTTTGATGATATAGACAACATTTTAACATAGGAAATAGATAAATAATTGAAAGTTTAATATGATAATAAAAGAAAATATTTAACTAAATGTCTTTTTCACAAGAGTTTTTCTCTTTGATAAGAAATAGAGAGATCTTGGTTGATGGCATCTTTCTAGGCTGATCAAAAATCTATCTGACTATAGCCTCCCCCAAAAGGCCAATATTTGTTTATATAGTGAGGAGGAAAATGGTTGTGGGGGGAAAATGATAGCATTTGGTGTTGTTCAATTATTTCTTATGTGTCCAGTTCTTCTTGACCCTATTTGGCATTTCTGGTCAGAGATACTGGAATGGTTTGCCATTTACTTCTCTAGTTCATTTTATAGATGAGTAAACTGAGGTGAACTTGCCCAGGATCACACAGCTAGTAAGTGTCTGAGACCATATTTTAACACAGGATGTTGAGTATTCCTGATTCTAAGTACAGTGTTCTACCTATTTCACCACCTAGATGCCTGGACAGTAGTTTCTAATACACTATTTTCTCATAAAATTTATTTTTGTCTTTCATTTAAACATCTTAACTAATATGTTTTAAGTAATGTCCAATGTAGACTCAGATGTTTTTTTCCTAATTGTAATTCTGTTTGACAAGAACAGAGAGAGACAGAGACAGAGACAGAGACAGAGACAGAGAAGCAGAGAAATAAAGACAGAGAGACATTTAGAAGCCTAGAGATGATAGACTTTAAATTTGATCTGTTGGAATTTGTTTTTATAGATGAATAAATGAAGGCCTGAAGAAGTCAAGTATATTACCATAACTGATATATTTAGTTGTTAGTAGAGAGCTAGGCTTAGAGTCCATGCCTCTATCATCTTTTCTATTCAACTTTAATGAAATTCATCAATAAACATTTAGCAGGCAGATCACTTATATGAGTTGAAGTGACTTAGAAGTTGTTAAAGAAATGATTGGATGGAAATCTCATATTACAGGATTTTTACAAACTAATGTATTATGTAACTTTTCCATTTTGCCTCCCTTTTTATGATAAAAGAGGCAACAAGGAGTTGGAGAGAAACAGAGATCTTTTCTCCTGAGAGACTACGTGGAGTAAAATGACTATCTTATTTGGAAGGAAATAATTTAAAGTTAAATCTTTGTAAAGGGCTTTTAATGTCAAACAATCTTGAAGCCTTAGAGTACCATAGATGTGACAATGTTCCAGAAACATTTGACTAAATAAATAAAAGCTTCAAAAAGCTACATTCACACCTAGAAATATAGCCAGGTCAAGTTATGCCAAGATTAATAACAGTTAAAAAACTTATAAAAAAGTATAATATTTCATCATGGTTTTTATTTTTTTTAATTATGCTCTGATATTGTCTTCAACTATAACTATGGAACCAATTAATTAAACTATATCCCAGGTTCCAATGTCTAAATAATAGCATGTTTCTAATTAAACATTAAAAGATCTGAGTTATTCTCATTATTACAACTAATGAACTCTGTGAGTCTGGACTCAAATTCTCTAAGGACTTAGAATCTCTATTTATAAAACAAGACAATAGGGGATTTCTTATGTCTCTTGGAGTACCAGTAGCCTACAGTCCCATGATAAGTCATGCTATATGAGCACACCAGTAATGAAACAACTAGAACTACGATAGAGAACTCAGCTGGCTGATAATTTATTTTTTTATTTATTTTCATTATGTTGAACCCAACCACTATACAACACAAAAAGACAAAAATTACTCAGAAACTATGAATAGTTTTTGATTGGAGCTTGGGATTCTACATCCCAAATTTCTTTTTTCAACTGGCTTTATTTTGTCAGCTCTCTCTTCATGCTCAATGTATTCTCAGGTTCTCTGCTTTTCAAGTCTACTGTAATTTATCTTGTCCACAGAAAGGGAATGAAATGGAAGCTAATTAAATTTAAAAATACTGAATTAATGGGAAACTAACAGAGAAAACCACTGTAATTTAGAGATTTTATAACTGTTGCATCAGTGACACACTTCTACTTTTCATGCCTTTGCTGCATGCCTTTGATTCCACTAATTATTTATTCTGTTGGCAGTGATTATAAGCATAAGAGTGTATTATGTATTTGAGTTATTGTACTCTCTTTAAACTGCAAAACTGAATCATCTGTGTTCTGGTCTGACAACACTGAGACTCATTTGCTTAGATTATGATTGTATTGTTTGGGAATAGGGGTGGGTAAAGCAAGGAAATATTAGTAGGAGAAATAAGGGAAGTACCACAGTACCTCACCTATGAACTGATAAAATAAAGTGCTTTCAGACTTCTCTTGAAAATTTCCAAGAAACTGGCAGAGCAAAGATGGTAAATGAAAGGCAGTGACTTGCCTGAGCTCTCCCCAAGACCCTTCCAAGTATCTTCAAATAATGCCAATTATAATTCCTGTACCATCAGTACCCATAAAAAGACAGGGTGAAATAATTTTCTAGCCAAAGACAACTTCAAAGGTCAACAGGAAAGGTCTTTTGTACCTGGGTGGGTGACAGTGGAGTGCAGCCCAGGTTAGGCCATGCCAGCGCAGACTCAGCCCCAGCAGAAACACATTCCCAGCCACAGAAAGCCAGGATCAGGCTTTGGGAGTCTTTGAATCAGTAGCAACTGCAAATGGTTCTGTAACCCCATACACAGATGGTAAGGGGGTTGAACAATTGGCCAGAAGGTGATTGCAGGGATCTCTTTGCTAGCACTGAGGCCCTCACTTGGATCCAGGTTACAGTCTTGGGTGGTGGTACCAGGAAGGAGAGGAGCACAAGCACACTAGAGCTTGTAGCCACAGTAGAAAAGGACTCTGTTCATAGTTCCAGGGCAGAAAAGTAGGCCTGTGTTTGATTACAGACCAGAGCACAGGCAAGGAGAGTAATAAACATACCTCTCCTTAAATCATACCATCTTGGAAGAACTAAAAACTTACAAATTCCTAAAAGTATCTCTGAAAAAAGCTGCACAAACCCCCTGAAGCTTGGAACAATGTGCCCTCCACCCTGGAAGCTGTGCCCCACTTTAACAATGACTTAAAAGTCAAGAAATAGGCTGGGAAAATGATCAAACAGAAAAAAATGCTGACCATAGAAAATTTCTTTGGTGACAAGGAAGATCAAAATACACCCTCAGAAGCAGATAACAAAGTCAAATCTCCTACATCCAAAGCTTCCAAGAAAAAATATTAATTGGTTTCAGGCCATAGAAGGGCTCAAATAGTACTGTGAAAATAATGTGAGAGGCAGAGGAAAAAATGGAAAGAGAAATGAGAGTAATGGAAGAGAATCATGGGGGCAGCTAGATGGCGCAGTGGTTAAAGCACTGGCCCTGGATTCACGAGTACCTGAGTTCAAAGCCAGCCTCAGACACTTGACACTTACTAGCTGTATGACCCTGGGCAAGTCACTTATCCCCCATTGCCCCGCGGGGGGAAAAAAAAAAAAAAGGAAGAGAATCATGAAAAAAGTCAACAGCTTGGTAGACACAAAAAAAGGCTGAGGAAAATAACACCTTAAAAACAGACTAGGTCAAATGGTAAAAGAAATACAAAAAGACAATGAGAAAAAGAGTGCCTTGAAAAGGCAATTTGGCCAAATGGAAAAGGAGGTTCAAAAGCTTTCTGAAGAAAATGACTCATTAAAAATTAGGTTTGAACAAATAGAAGCTAAAACTTTATGAAAAATCAAGAAACAATGAAGCAAAACCCCAAAAATGAAAAAAATAAAAGGCAATGTGAAATATCTCATTGGAAAATTGACTGATTTAGAAAATAGATCCAGTAGAGATAACTTGAAAATTATTGGATTTCCTGAAAGCCATCATCAGAAAAAGAGTCTAGACATCATCTTCCAAGTAATTGTCATGAAAAATTATCCTGATATTCTAGAACCAGAAGGTAAAATAGAAATTGAAATAAGCCACCCATCACCTCCTGAAAGAGATCACAAAATGGAAACTCCAAGGAATGTTATACACAAATTTCAGAGGTCTGGAGGACATATGGTGAAAAATGTGATGCATCTGCAGACAAAGAAAAGATGTTGTCTCAATACAGATTGAAGCATTTTTGTTTTAGTTTCTTTTACTTAAGAGTTTTTTTTTTTGTCTGCTTCTTTTTACACCCTGAGTAATATGGAAATGTTTTGCATGACTAACCATGTATAGCTTTTATTGAATGCTTGTATTTTTAAGGGGGAATGGTGTGGAGGGAAGAATAGAATTTGCAGCACAAATGTTTTGTTGTTATTTTTGTTGTTTTTCAGGGCAAAGAGGGATAAGTGACCTACCCAGGGTCACACAGCTAGTAAGTGTCAAGTGTCTGAGGCTGGACTTGAACTCAGGTGCTTCTGAATCCAGGGCTGGTATTTTATCCACTGTGCCACCTAGCTCCCCCCTTGAGCATGAAGTTTTTTAAATGGATGTAAAAAAGTTGTTTTACATGTAATTGGGGAAAATAAAATACTAAATAAATGGGAAAAAGAAGCAGAATGTACCCAAGAATTAATTGTAGGTTGTTTTAATTTTTTTCAACCATGTGAAATAAAATATGACATCATCACTCACCCAGAACTACCTTTTCATTAACCTCTGATATCCAGATAAAAACATACATTCAAAAGAAAAATAAAAGGAGCCTCTGAGTAATAGTGAGAGAACAGTGTTTATAAAATTCATTGGAAATGTAGAGATAAACTCCTCCATTAGATGTCAATCCATAATTTTAATTCAACTCTAAATATAATAGAAATGTACTATTGCAGGATAGCATAATAATTGTTCTAGAGAAACCATGAAAAGACAATGCTAGGTAAAAAAATTCTCTAATAAAATAAGGAAACATATAGTGCATTTTGGAAAGATATCCATGAAAATTTGTTAAAATTCATTTTTATAGATCATAAGTGAATATATATCTATATCTAAAATCTCTAAATGTATACAAACTTATATATATATATATTCTAGATATATGGGAATATATATATATATATAGACAGAGACAGAGGAAGAGACAGACACAGAGAGAGTGAGACAGGAACAGAGGGACAGAGAGGCAGAAAGAGAGACAGAGGCAGAGATACATAAAAAGAGAGACAGAGAGCGTAATCTATAGTTCTGGGATCAATTTCCCATAAATTGTTCCCACTGATGCTAGATAAATTAGGTGTCCTTTAAAACTTTAACTCTTTTTATTTTCTGTCCCTTGCGCTGTGTAGAAGAAACATGCATGTCCCAGTGAGATATGTTCTTATGGGAAATGGAAAATATATTCAGATATATTCTGAGAATATCAATTTCAAGATATGATGCTTAAGCCAAGGCTACTGCCTTAGTGACTCATGTGTCTATTGATTGAATTCAATTTAATTCAACAAATATTTATTAAGTGTCTTCATAATCACTGTGGTAGGTGATGTCTTCTTTGGAATTTCCTCAAACTAGAAAAATTGATAGAATTTTTAGGGAGGGAAGTATTAGGGGAAAAGGAGTAAAAGAAATCATACCATAAATATGCATATTTTGCTGATATACACCTCTAAATTACAAATGGATTAAACACTTGGGATTGTAAAAATAGATACTGAGAAAGACAAATGACTTCAGGGTCCCACCAATATTGAGGATTCCATTTTAAGCTTTTAATGAGGAAGTTGTGCTCTCCCTCCTTCCCTTAATGTATTCTTTCCAGCATAATTTCTAGAAATGGGCAGAGCTGCTGCTCATATGTGAGCACTCTTAGACACGTCTCAACATCCTCACCCCGCCCACCACACACAATCATTCATGTTACAAGGCACCCTGAAATCTTACAAAGCACTTAGAAATGGGCAGCAGCTCTTTCTGTGTCACTACTAGGTAACCAAAAGCTACATTGTAATTCATTCTTTAGGGACTATGGTACTGGTGGACTTTGTAGCTATGTTAGCTGTGCAAGCAAACTGAGGCCATATTTTTTAAAAGGGGGAGGGTGTAGGGGACAAAAGCAATTTCTATACTTTCCCAATTTGTTCACCACCACTCATTTTCTTAGTATTGTATCCTCCTCCTAGGGAAATCTAGGAGGCCAGGTTATGCTTTTGTATCTATGAATCAAATCTGGATGCTGTCATATCTTCTGACACACGCAAACATATCTATTAGAAATTTTGTTTGTTTACTTTTTTGGTTTCCCCCCAGGTTAATAACATATTTTTTCCTGTCATGTCCTTAATGTCCCAAACAAACATTTTCCATAGTGAAAATTCTTGTTCATGGCATAAAGTCTTCCATTTCTAAATTCTATCCTTTTGTACACAAACCCTTTTTGCTGATAATGTTCTCCCACCTCATCTCCACTTATTAGAGTCTTTTAGCTTCTCTCAGAGCTCAGTTCAGATACTATCTCCTTCCAAGAGCTTTTTCTGATTCCCCTCATTGTTAGTGCCCCACATCAGCACTGTGTATTTAATTTTATGTATCGTGTATTTGCTCATTTGTGAGCATGAGGTATGAAGATGGATGATTCTCAATCAGCTAGTCATCAAGGGACTACTCCAATTGAGTGTAAGATCCTTGAGAGCAGGAATTGTCATTTTTGTATTTTTTCTCCAAGTATAGGGATCTCTACCTGAGAAACTTTCCCTACCAACATACTTTGAAAACTACTCTTGTAATTTATAGTCTTAAAGAATTTCCTGGAGCTGAAAGTTCTAAAGTGATTTGCACATTGTCATCAAGCCAGTATGTGTCAGAGACAACAGAGTGACAAAAATAATTTTCAAACCCATGAAGCAACTCTCAAAAGCTGAAACTGTTCTTGGATCAAAGGAATGCATGTGAGACCACACACACACCTTCTTCTGTAGAAACCTATTATTGATATTCTGGCTATCATCTGTTAAACTGGAAAAAGAGTAATCTGGGTATCTCTCCTTTCAGGTATTATTAAAGCACATCAATTGTACTGAAACAGCTTTCAAAAATTGCCAGTGATCAAATTAACTACAATGACAAAAACAGTAACCACATTCAGCAGAATAGTAACAAGGAAAACACCTATTTATATACCAATTTAAGGTTTGCAAAAGGTATTCTATATGCTTTCTTTTCATTTGATTATAAATCATTTTTACTCCTCAACTTTATCTCTATGAGGTATTCTTCACTTTTGGCTAACTCCCTTAACGTCAAAAAATATCACTTAATTAATTTTCCTTCTATATCTTTAACTATTCCTTATCTGTTTCCTTGTCTTCATTTCTCTCCCTACTTGCTGACCATCTCTTCAACAATCATCTTGATGCCAATGTCTTGCCCTAAACCAGGGCTTCTTAAACATTTTCCATTCAAGACCCCTTATTGCCCAAGAAATGTTTATATGACCCCAAGTATATAGGTATATAAAATAGGTATATATAACTTTTGATATTTTCCAATTTTTTTTCACTACCCTCACATTCAGTTATGCAATCCCATATGGAGTAGTGATCCACATTTTAAGAAGCTGGGCCCTAGACTAGGTTTTATTGTTGTTGTTGTTATTGTTTTGTTTCTTTTAACCTGTGGTCCACAGAATTCCAAGAGGTCCATGATCTGGAATGTGGAAAAACAATTACATTATCAGTCAATAAACATTACTTGTATGCACCAGGCAATGTACTAAGCACTGGGGATGCAAATAAAAAGAGATAGCTCTTTCCCTTAAGATGCTTATAATCTAGTGTGGAAAGATAACACAAAAAAGGAAATTCTGTGTGTTTGTGTGTGTGTGTGTGTGTGTGTGTGTGTGTGTGTGCCCACATGCATGTGTGCTCGGGTACCCATTGTGAGGTCATGATTGGAGATGTCCAAAGAAATGCAGCCACGTAAGTAACAAAGACGTGATTGGCCTGGACACTCTCCTTATACAGAGGTTTGGGAAAAAGTTCATTATTCCATCCTCCAGTCAGTGGGGTGAAAGGTACCTTCAAGGTTTTATATCTTTATTTTTACTAACCTTTATTTTCTTATGTAATCCTATGTATTTCATTTTATGTATTGAAAAACATCATTCTGAGAAAGGGTTCATAGGCTTCACCTGACTACTCTGCTGTGTACATGGATTATCATAGCCCAGTTCTGCTTGTAATTAACTCTGTGACCATAGGTAAGCAACTTTATTTCTCTGACCTTCAATTCTTCTATCTGTAAAATGAGGAATGAAGACTAGACAATCTCTGAGGAAACCTCCAGCAGTAAATCAATCATCCTATAATTTGTATTGTTTGGTGCAGTGTTCCGATATTATACCACTTATTCCTTATTTGTAATAGTAGTAATACCTTAGACTGTGATGTAATAATGACCTTTAGCAACCAAAATATGAAATGAAAAGCCTTTGAAATGCAAATATACTCTTCTTTTTTCAATATCCTACTTACTCAAGGCAGGAGTCTCTCCCTAAATAACTGGCCTTCACTTGAAAAGGTTTGATGGAAAAGATGACTTTGGTGATTGTTCTTCCTTTGCCTCAGATATTCAGACTTCAGTCTTTAGTCCCATTGTGAGTATGTGCACTCTATCATATCTGAGATATTAATTTTGTAGCTAGAATTTGCCACTCTGAAGGTCACAGCCTCTAATGAGTCCCACAGGCTTTGAGAAGTATTGGGTTATTTGACTTTTGAACCATAGCTATAATTAACAGTGGTGAAATATTCATAACGCCTTCAGATAAATTAAAAAGTATGAGGACTGAATCATGAAGATCACTGATCCCAGAGGAAGGCTACATGTGGACTTCTGTGTCAAGTTCTCAGTATATAAAAAAGAAACAGGAAAACTATAAGATTAGTTATGGGAAAATGAGTGATTAATTCATGGAATCTATGTGAATTAGTGGGGTCCTTCATCCTGTCTTTCAGATAAATTATAGAAGCCAAGCCAGAAATTTCTTTTTACTTGGCATAAAAGATGACTTATTAATAATTAATTCTAATTCACCTATTTTATCCTCCTTAGTCCTCTGTCTCCTAATTGATTATTACCTTTTCAATTGATTTTTTTTCTCTTTGACTGTCACCCCTCCAGCCTCCATTTTTTTAAGTATCATATTAATCCAATAAATACCTGAGAATATACATATTTTTTATGCTGTGGAATTTTGTGAAAATTCACTGTAACAACTTTGCTTTTGGCAACTTTACGTGGAATTATATGCCAAAAGTCACTAAATTCTTCATATTCTTTTAGGTAGGCTAGGTAAATACTCCAAGGACGCCAAAGACAAGTGGAAAAATTCCATATGTAAACAAAATCATTAATACAAGCACATTTGTTTGTAGCAAGAAATCAGAAATAAAGTGATTGTTCTTAGATGGGGAAGAGCTGAAAAATATTGGTATTCGAATATAAAGGAATAATAATGTTCTTTAAGAAATTGTGAATATATTGTGAATGACTTAGATATCCTCACCAATACAAATATCCAATAAAATTGCAAAGGATTTATGATGAAAAATTCTGTCCACCTCCAGAGAAAGAACTGATGGTGCTTAATCAAATATACTATTTTTTCTATCTTGTGTTTCTTTTCTTTCACAACATGACTAATGTGAAAATATATTTGGCATGACTATATTACCTATATAAAATTGCTTCTTCCCTCAGGAAAAGGGGTGGGAGAGAATTTGGAACTCAATTTTTTTTTAAATGTTAAAAACTGTTTTTCATGTAAGTGGAACTTATATTTATATATATATATGTATATATATATATATGTATATATATATACACACACACACACACATATATACACATATACATATATACATATATATGTGTGTGTGTGTGTATTTGTGGAGCAATGAGGGTTAAGTAACTTGCCCAGGGTCACACAGCTAGAAAGTGTCAAGTGTCTGAGGCCAGATTTTAATTCAGGGCAAGTGCTTTATCTACTGTGCCACCTAGCTGCCCCTGGAAAATACTTTTAAAACATAAAGGTTGCATAGAAGAGATTCAGAAAAGCCTGGGAAGAATTCCATAAACCAACACAGAATGATATGAGAAGCTTCAATAGTAAAATGTGAATGATGAGTACAATAAAGCAAAGGAAATTTAGAAAAACCTCAGAACTCTGATATTGATAGTGAACAATCATGACTTAGAGTGCTTAGCTGTTGGGACATAGCTAATAAAATAGAAGTGCTTAACGAGACATAAGTTTTCAACTACAGCCAATGTGTTAATGTTTTGCTTGACTACATTTTTATTTTTGTTATAAGGGAGGGCTTCTATTGAAGATGTGGAATGAGTAAATGGATAATGATAGAGATGAAAAAGGCATAAATATATATGGGAGAATAGCAAAGTTCAGAACAAACAGGACAATGTTGTTACTGATGATATATACATTTTAGTGGGTTTTTATGCATATATAAGCATAAAAAACCACATAAAAATTCCACAGCTTCATGTACAATTATAATTTCCTTATTAGTAAATCCAATGACCTTTTCCCATTCTCCATCCTTTTTCAACTCTGCATTATTTAACATTATTGAGTTCCCCTTCCTAGAGATTCTCTTCTCTCTGAAATAGTTCCTTCTTGTTTCTCTTTCTTACCGTGGGACTAATCCTTTTCTGGCCCCTTTGCAGGATCCTCATCCACCTTCTTGGCCTTATGTATGGATATGTCCCAGAGCTCCTTAGAAGAATCTGATGAGAGGGCAGCTAGGTGGTGCAGGGGATAAAGCACCAGCCCTGGATTCAGGAGGACCTGAGTTCAAATCCTGCCTCAGGCACTTGATACTTACTAGCTGTGTGACCCTGGCCAAGTCACATAACTCTCATTTCCCTGAAGAAAGTAAAAAGAAGAAGAACCTGTAAGTAGGTGTTAACATAGCTATAATAGATACCTCATCAGCTTATTGTAAGATTCAAAAGAAATCAAGTTCCCAAAATTTTTATAAATCTTAAATTATATAGAAATGTCAATTTTTATGATTCAAATTCTCCACATATTGGATGGACCTCATCTCAACTGCCTATTTGCCAAAGTCTGCAAGGTACCTGTTGGAAAACTAGAATTACCAACCCCAGTTATCCAAGTAAGGCCTTGGTCTCAGTTTGGAGGAAATACTTCAGAGATTTTGGAATCTGAATGCAAAATAAAAACTGTGTTTTACAATACCCCCTGTGGAGGTGGGGTGGAGTTTAATTATGAACAATGAGTAGAATAATGTATTCTGACTATTTACAGAGAACTAATAGTCTAACATGCTAAATATATCAGCACCTCCTAAAACACATAGCACTGTCTCCTTTTTGCAAACAGATTGGAAGCTCACCTGCTGTTGTGTGAAATAGCTGAGAACAGCTGGAACAAATGTTCTCCTCTCTGCCACTGAATTATAAATCATACCTGTCGAGAATAAAACATTCAGTCCCAGTACTGAAGCAATGGATTTTTAAGGAGCCTTCCCATTTATCAGTTAAACTATTGATTACCTGTGAAAGGTTGTTGAATCGAAGGATAATGAATGGGAGAGTTGATCTCTAACATGCTAGACTAAGTGTGTTCATAAGTTTACCTTCAGGAACTTGGTAATATTTAAAGATGCCCCAAAGCATTAAGGAACACATAATATATGCAACCACTTAGGTGCTGGTTCCCAATTACTAATAACAAGCGTGCTAAGTGGCAATAGAAGATTGATTAAACACAGAAAGTCTAGTTACACATCCAGCTTTTTGTAAAACCTTGGGACACCATGGATTTAAATTAAGATGTTGCTTTGTATGGTCATAAATTAGGAGGTAACACCCCAGAGAAAAGCACATAACAGTGATGAGGTTCTCGCTGAGGGTCTACTACAGAAGCCTGGAGGAGAAATGTCCATTGGGTCTAAAGCTCTGTCTTCTCACTCATTTCACTGAACTCCTAGAGATTTGCTCCTAACTGGTTGTAGATCCACCTCTTAAAGTTTGAGTTTATTCCACTGATATTAAAGGATTAGACTATGCATTAAGTAAAATCTCTTCCAGCTCTTACATTCCAGGATTATTTTTTTTTTCTGAACAAAGTCCTTAGTTTGCCATATAACGTTCTTCATAGTCTGTCTCCAGCCTGCATTTCCTTCCTATCTCACATTCACAAATTGTATGATCCAGCCATACAAACTTACTTGCTCTTTCCCAAACTTAGTATACATTCTTCCAACTCTATATATTGACAACTTCCATGTCTGAAATGTTCTCCCTCCTCATATGTATGCCTTGAAGTCTTTAGTTTCCCTCAAAGATGTTCAGATCTAACCATTTCCACTGAAACTACTCTCCAAAATTATCAGTGATCTCTTAGTTGTTAAATCTAATAGTCTTTTCTCAATTCCCATTTTTCTTCTCATTCACTCTCCATCCTTTGATACTATTGATCACCTTCTCCTTTATATTATCTTTCCTCTAGCTTTTGGATGCCACTCTCTCTTGGTTTTCCTTTTACCTCTCTGGTCACTTCTTAGTCTCATTTGCTGTATTCTCAACCAGTTCACTCCCTCATCAAATTCTCAAATAAATTTATGATCTCCTGGCTTTGAATATTCCTTTCAACTGGGAAGGTCTCAAATCCTTCCTGAATGTCAATCCTGTCCAACTCTTATCCTTCTTGTACTCCCCTAAGTGTACCACTAGGAGCTGAACAAATGGGCTATAGAATTTTCTTCATTTCTCCTGATATCCAGAATATCAGCGAAAAATTGCATATATTATCCATGACTATTTTACCACATTGGCTCCTCTTCTTTTGTACTAAAACATTTTCTATATGGTATTCTTTATTCTTATTCTTTTTAGAAGTTCTTTATTGTTATATGTTAAAATATCTAAACATTCAACTTGTGCCCCTCTATTATCCTTTGTATGGTCTTCTAGAAAACTTACCAAAGGTCTAGAAATGCTAGGATTAGAAAGAGGCAGGCTAAAGAAAATGAAGATGTAAACAAAAGCAAAAAAGAGTTTAAAATGTCTGTTTGGACATCTGATGGATCTCTTAGAAGATCTGGTTCAGCAAATGAGCTCATTGAGACAATTAACAGCTTCAGTACAATAGAATGCAAAATAAATCCACAAAATACATAGCCTGCCTGTCAAGTACTAACATAAAGCAAGAGGAAATGCTGGAAAGATAAACTTCCTTCAAAATAACATTAAAATCCAAAAAATATCTGAGTTAACCTACTATAACACATGAGATTTGCATAAACACAACTGTAAACACACTATGCACAACTCTAAACAGTAAACAAAATTCCACTTATAACAATGAGAAATAGATAGGCATTGCTTCTAGTTAGGCCTTTCCAAGATAATGAAAATGACATTATCTATTTTAACTTTCAGATGGGTTGATGAATTAATTAGATGTGCCATGGGGGTAGTAAATAGAACTAGACAAAATATTGTTGTCTCATTATTGTCATTCTCTTGGATGAAGTTATTGATTGTTTCTATGATTTGTTTGACCTACTCATTCTTTAGAATGAAATTATTTAGTTTCCAATTAAGTTTTAATCTACCTTTCTATGCCTTTTTATTACATGCAATTTTTATTGTGTCATGATGTAAGAAGAATGCATTTACTATTTCTGCCTTTCTATATTTGACTATAAGGTTTTTGTGCCCTAATGCATGGTCAGTTTTTGAATATGTGCCATGTACTGATGAGAAAAAAGTATATTCCTTTCTATCACCATTCAATTTTCTCCAGACATCTATCATATCTAACTTTTCTTAAATACTATGCACATCTTTAGCTTCTTTCTTATTTACTTTGTGACTAGATTTATCTAATTCTGAGAGGGGCTTTGTCTGAGATAAGGATTGCTATCTCTGCTTTTTTTTTACTTCAGCTGAAGCATAAAATATTCTGCTCCAACCTTTTACCTAACCCTGTGTGTATCTCTCTGCTTCAAATGTGTTTCTTGTAAACAGCATATTATAGGATTCTGGGTTTTAATCCACTCTATTTGCTTCCATTTTATGGCAGAGTTCATTCCATTCACAATTGTTATAACTGTCTATTCCCCCCCATTGTACTTCCCCCACCTTCTTTCATCCTATTCCTCCTCACCAATGTTTTGCTTCTTACCCTTGCCTCCCCCAATCTGCCCTACCTTTTACTAGTCCCCCGCCCTTTTCTTTACCCTTTTCTCCCCATCTTCTGCCCTCACTTCTATCAATGCCCTCCTTTTCCCCCTTACCCTTTTACTTCCCTAAAGAATAAGCCCAATATCTTTATCCAAATGAACGTATGGTATTCCCTCTTTGAACCAAAGCTGATGCAAATAAGGTAGAAACAATGTTCACCCCTCCTTTCTTTCCCTCCATTGTAATACATTTTTTGCACATCTTGATATGATGTAATTAACCTCATTCCACCTCTGCTTTCCTGTTCTCCCCATAAACTCCTTTTTCTAACCCCCTTAATTTTCTTTATATCATCACATCAAAGACAATTTATATGTATACCTTCTATGAATACTTCTGTCTGTCCAAATAGAGATACAGTTCTCAAGAGTTATAAGTATTATCTTCCCATGTAGGAATGTAAACAGTTTAACCATATTGAATAACTCCCCCCACCCCACCCCGTTTACCTTCTTAAACTTCTCTTGAGTCTTGTTTGATAAGATAGAATTTTCTATTCAGTTCTGGTCTTTTCATCAGGAAACCTTGAGCGTTCCCTATATCTTTGAATGTCCATCTTTTTTCCTGAAAGAAAACACTCAGTTTTGCTTGGTAGTTCATCCTTGTTTGCAATTGAAGCTCCTTTTCCTTAAAAAAATATTGTATTCCAAGCCTTGTGATCCTTTAATGTTGAAGCTGCCAGGTCCTATGCAATCCTTACTGTGGCTCCATGATATTTAATTTGCTTCTTTTGGGCTACTTAGAGTATTTTTCCCTTCACCTGATAATTCTATTCCTTGGAATTTTCTTTTTGGATCTCTTTCAGGAGGTGATTGGTGGATTCTTTGAATGATGATTTTATCTTCTGATTCTATAATATCTTGGCAGTTCTCCTGGATAATTTCCTGGAATATGGTGTCTAGACTCTTTTTCTGATCATGGCTTTCAGGTAGTCCAATGATTCTCAAATTGTCTCTCCTGGAACCATTTTACAGGTCAGTTGTCTTTCCAATGAATATCTGACTTTTTCTTCTATTTTTTTCATTCTTTTGATTCTGTTTGACTGATTCCTGGTGTCTCACAGTGTCATTAGCTTCCAGCTGTCCAATTCAATTTTTTAAGTCATTGTTTTCTTCAGTAAGCTTTTGTACTTCCTTTTCCAATTGGCCAAATCAATTTTTTAAGGAGTGTGTTTACTTTTCCATGCTGCTGATTCTTTTTTGATAATTTTCTTGTGTTGCTTTCATTTCTCTCCCCATTTTTTCTTCTACTTCTCTCAATTGGTTTTTAAAATCCTTTTTTAGTTCTTCTAAGAAGTCTTTTTGGTCTTGAGACCAAGTCATTTTCCCTCTTCAGGCTTCACATGTAGGCAATTTGAGATTATTGTCCTCATCTGAATTTCTGTTTTGTCCTTCCCTATCCACATAGAAGCTCTCAATAGTAAGAATCCTCTTCTGTTTCTTAATCATATTGCAGTTTATTTTTTAATTTGAGGTCTGCTCCTGGGACACAAGGGTGACTGTTTCAAGCTTCTTGTGCTGGGGATAGGGGTTGTGTCACCGGCTTTCCACTCTGAGGCCTCTATGTCTTGTGGATTTCTCACCACCCTGGGCTTGCTCCCTGTGCTTTCTCTTGGCACTGGGATGGCCAGGCCTGGTTGTGCCTGTCTTGTTGTTGGCCCTCTAGCTGGCAGCCTGACCTCTCAGCTGGTGCTGGTGGATCTCACCACTTGACTGCTGTGCCACCAGCTTGCTGAGACAGGATTAAGTGGCCTCAGTTGCTCCACTGTAGCCAAGAGCTTCCTGCTGACTTGCCCAGACCCCCTCAGTGTAGCACTGCACTGTGAGCTGTGCTGCACTCCCCTTTTGCTTGCATGAGACCAATCTTTCCTGAAGTCTTCTAAATTATCTCAAGTTAGAAGATTGTGTCTTTTTGTAGGTTCTGTAATTTCAGAGTCCATTTAGAGGCTTGATTTAATGTTCTTTTTGAAGGAAACAAAGGAGAGCTCAGGCAACTTCCTTGCTTCTTTCTGCCATTTTGGCTCCACCCCTAGACAAAATACTTTTTAAAAAATTATCTGACATCCTTGACCTTAAGTAGCTTATATATTAATTAGTGGGACAACACAAGTAGGAGAAAAGGGGCAAAGTGAGGGGTACTTTGATTTGTAAAAGTTTCAGCGTTAGTTAAATGGGATCACAGAAACAGATTAACCATTAGCCATTAACCAATGGCCCCATTGATTTGATCATGGTTTTTAAAACTGGAAGGGGGAGAGAAAGGGGGATGCTTAGGCCATAAAGATGAGTGTTTAGAAGTCAATGATGGGGGCAGCTATGTGGCACAAGGGATAAAGCACTATCCCTGGATTCAGGAGGACTTGAGTTCAAATCTGGCCTCTGACACTTGACACTTAGTAGCTGTGTGATGCTGGGCAAGTCACTTTGCCCTCATTGCCCCACAAAAACAAAACAAAACAAAACAAAACAAAAAGAAGACAATGATGGAAGTGTCTAGAGAGGAGGTGATGAAGTTAAACATGGCTGAAGTAAAATATGATTTAAGTTTCCTGAAATACTAATCAGTGAGAATTAATCAGAAAGGAAGTGAGAGGCTTTTTCTCAATCCAACAAGCTCCCATGTGTTTAACTATACAGATCTTTCAGACATAGATTTATAGTGTGAGTGTATATGTGTGTGTACACACACACATCAATTGGTAAACATTTATTAAGCACCTGTTGTGTACCAGGCAATCTGTTAAGCATTGAGGACATAAAAGGAGGGAAAAAACAGTTCCTGACCTCAAGGAACTTACAATCTAATGGGGGAGACAATGTGCAAATAAATACATACAAAGCAAACTCTATATAGTTAAACTAGAAAATAAGTAAAAGGCAAGGTATTAGAATTAAGAGGGATTGGGGAAAGCTTCCAGTTAAGGATGGAAGTTTAGTTCAAATGTAAAGAAAGGGAGGTCAATAGTCAAAAAGGAAGAGGAAGAAGATCATAGGCATGGTTAAGCAATTAAAAATGCTTATAGTTAGGAGAGAATGTGTCTTGTTCATGAAAGAGCCAGGAGGCCAGTATCACTTGATTGAAGAATAGATGATACAGAGTTAGGATTGAGATAACTAGAAATGTAGGAGGTGGGCTAGTTTATGAAGGGCCTTGAATGCCAAAAAGAACATTTTGTGATTGATACTGGAGCAATATGGAATCACTGAAGTTTACTGAGCAAAATCTTGCAGGAGGTGGCATGGGAAAATAATGTTGGTGCTGGTGATGGTCATGGTTATGGTTATGACCCAATCAGACTTGTGCTTTAGGAAAATCACTTTAGTCATTGAAGAGAGGATATATTAGAGTGGTGAGAAATTAGAAGTCAGACCCCTCAGCAGGCTCTTGCTATAATTAAGCAATAAGATGATGAAGGTGGTACTAGAGTGGTTTCCTATGAGCAATAAGACAAAACATAAACTCCTCTGTTTATGATTTAAAGCCCTTAATAACTTTTCATCAATCTATCTTTCTAGCCTTGCTGTGAGTAATCACTCACCCTCCCCCCCAACCAACAACAACAAACCCTGAATTTCAACCAAACTGAACTCCTCTCTCTTTTTACAAGTGACACTCTAAGTCCTTTTCCATGCCTTTGTACTGCTTATTCCATATCCTTGGACAAACTCTTTCCTTATCTCTGCTTCACAGAGACCTTTTCTTCTCCATTAGAGGTAGTTCAAGCACCATCTTCTTTATGAAGTTTTTACTGATTCCCTGCAATACTAGTGTATTCTTTTCCAAACTAGGTTTTATTTGATGATATTGTACTGCTATATTTATTCACTTTATTATATATTTATTATATCTTATGTATTTACATTAGAATTGTGATAAATAAAGTTCCCAAGAAATAGTTCCCAAGTAATTAATAATTGATTTCTTAATTAGGCTGGCCTGTAATCAATAAATTGATGACCAATGGTTTTTCTCCATGACCAAAGACAACAAGGTAGAATCTAAAATGTGTTAAATTAGATGTGGACCTCTGAAAGTGAGCTAAAAGTCTTCAGCTCCTTCTGCTAAGAACATGGCTTGATCATGAGACTCAGCAGTCTCAAGGCATCTTGGCAGGGGAAACCATTTCTATCCAGAAGTCTTTGGCTACTTTTCTCCTCCAGTAGACTACAAATGACAGGGATTCCTCCCCCAAGCAAAGGCTAGTTCAGCCTGGATGATTCTGTGTATACTTTAAAAAAAATTAGGTTTTCCAGTTGGGTGGGGTTCCACCCAAGGTAGTTAAGGAGCATATGCCTTAGGACAGGACTTTAAACACTTTTTCACTGGACACTCCTGTTCCCCTGAGAAATTTTTTATGTGACCCCATATATATAAGTGTATAAAATAGGAATACATAACCTTTTACTGCTGCCAATTTTTCTTCTGGACCCCCACATTCAGTTATGCAACCTCATGTGGGATCAATACCCACAGTTTAAGAAGCTATACCTTAGGGAACTAGGAATAATCTCATCACTCAGCCATACATTTCAGAGGCTGACTGATCTTTTTTCAGGAACTGGATCTTAACTGGAATAAGAGGAAAATAGTGGATCACAAATTAATAATTAGTTATTAATATAAAAGCATAGTATTAATTTCTCTCAGAATACATGCTCATTTCTAATATGGATTGTTTCATTCTTTGTACTTATAACCCTAGCACCTAGCACAGTGTGTGCCAACACAGAAGAAAATTTAAGAATGTGGTTGATCTTTTCTCCTTCACCTCTCTCAATTCTTTCATTGTCTATGTTCTCATTCTAGATATGCTTTGTGTGAGTGTGTATATGACACTGTTTTCTCTTGATTTCCTTTTTTCTTTGCTGGACAATGAGAGTTAAGTGACTTGCCCAGGGTCACACAGCTAGTAAGCATCAAGTGTCTGAGGCTGGATTTGAACTCTGGTCTTCCTGAATACAGGGCTGGTAGTTTATCCACTGTGCCAGCAAGCGGCCCCCTTGATTCAGTTTTTACCTGATTCCCCTTTATTCTTCTTTGCAGAATCAACATGTGGCTCTCTTCTACTATATAAAGGTAAATCCCAGGTGTCCTCTAGAGCAGATGCTATTATTACAAAAATTACTGGGGTAGATACCTCACATGGTTGTTATAAGACTCAAAAGAGATAATGAATGTATACAAAAGAATTGTGTGAATTGTAAAGTCTACTTTTACATATATATGTATATGATAGTATACCGATTATAATATAGATAGATAGATGATAGATTAAAAAACTCTTATGATTCATTAATCTCCAAATATTTGTTTGGCCTCATTTTAAGTCCTTCCTTGTCAAACTTTGCAAGAACCTCCATCACATAACTCATCGTGCCAGTCTGTGTCCTAGATTCTTCTTCCCCCTCATGAAAGCAATGGGACTTTGTAGCTGCTAGATAAGAAACCCCCCTTCCCAGTGGGCCTGCCTTTTTGAAGCAATTCACAGTGATAGTTTGGTGCTAAGGTCTAGATTTATTACCCACCTTCAGCACATTGATGAGACTTTAATACTTTAGTTACTTGGTCACATGGACTAGCTTATTTCTGTCAAAGAAATCTGAACTCTGATAAAAGTAATAAAGTGAACCATTTAAGATATCTGTTTAATTTTATATATTTTTTCTTTTTTACAGGGCAATGAGGGTTAAGTGACTTGCCCAGGGTCACACAGCTAGTAAGTATCAAGTGTCTGAGGCCAGGTTAGAAATGAGGTCCTCCTGAATCCAGGGCTGGTGCTTTATCCACTGCACCACCAATTTGATGATCTTTAAAGAGAAATATTATGAACTGAAAAACTGTAAGAACTATGATCAGCAAAATGACCATTCATGATTCCAGAAGACTGATGACTAAACATGCTATTTATGACAGAGAAGTAATTGATTTAGGGTGAAGAATGAAACATATTTTTCTATATATTCATAGAAGGAATTTGTTTAGATTTATTATGCATATTTCTTATAAGGAATTTATGGGGGTCTTTTTTGTTTCTTTTGAATGGGGGAAAGCAAAAAATATGTTCCATAAAAACTAGAGCAATGGGCAGCTAGGTGGCTCAGTGGATAAAGCAACATCCATAGGTTAAAGAGGACCTGAGTTCAAATCTGGCCTCAGAAACTTGACCCTTACTAGCTGTGTGACCCTGGGAAAATCACTTAACCTTCATTGTCCCACCAAAAAAAAAAAAAAACTAGAACAATATAGTGGTGTGCTACAGATGTAGAAGGCTGCATGAACTTTCAGGTAAAATCACTGAATTGTTAATTTGCTTAATTGTTTAAGATATCTTCCACATTGTTGGGGTAATCAGAAATGGTTTATAATGAAAAATGAAACACATCAATAACATTCTAGTTTTAAAGGAAACGTATCTTCTTTTCAGTAGAGAGGTGCAGACTAAGGTTATGAAATATAGGAAATACTCTTGGCAAAGTTGCTTTCTTAATTGACTTCTCTTTAACTTTTTAATTATTTTCTGGTACCAAAACAAAATCTAATAATGGTGAGGGCATATTTTTTAATGTGACTAAATAGGGGCAAAGCCAACATCACAGAGGAAAGGCAGTGACTTGCCTTAACTCTCTCCAACACCCCTCCATGTACCTTCAAATAATGCCTTAAGAAAATTCCTAGAGCAGCAGAACCCACAAAAGGGCAGGGTAAAATCATTTTCTAGCCAAAGAAAACTTAGAAGGTTGGCATGAAAAGTCTATTTTATCAGGTGACAGGGGAGTGCAGCCCAGTGAAGGCCATACCAGTGCAGACTCATCTGCAATGCAGAACCATCCCCAGCCCCAGAAAGCAAGCCTCCTGAGCCTTTGAATCAGTGGTGGCAGCAACTGCTTCTGGAACTCAGCCCACATATGGTAAGGGGTTGAACAGTTTGCCAGAAGAAGATTACAGGGGTCTCTTTGCTAGTACAGAGGCAGGGACTCAGATCGAGGTCATAGTCTTGGGTGGCAGTCAAAGTCAGAATTAGAGCAAAACCATACAAGAGCTTGCAGCTGCAGTGGAGCAAAACTGTTCACAGTTCCAGGGAAAAGCAGGCCATTGTTTGCAGAGCAGAGCACAGGCCAGGAGAGTGGTAAAAATACCTCTCATTAAATCTTACCACTTTGGAAGAACTAAAAACTTACAAATACCTAGAAGTATCTTTGAAAAAAGCTGCACAAATGCCCTGAAGCTGGGGACATTGTGCCCTTTACCCTGGAAACAGTGCCCCATTTTAACAATGAGTTAAAAGTCAAGAAATAGGCTGGGAAAATGAGCAAACAGAAAAAAAATGCTGACCCTAGAAAGTTTCTATGGTGACAAGGAAGATCAAAATACACCCTCAGGAGAAGATAAAGTCAAAGCTCCAACATTCAACGTATCCAAGAAAAAGGTTAATTGGTTTCAGGCAATAGAAGGGCTCAAAAAAGACTTTGAAGATAAGGTAAGAAAGGTATAGAAAAAAGTAGAAAGAAAAATGAGAGTGATGCAAGAAAAAATTTAAAAAGTCAGTAGCTTGATAAAGGAGACAAAAAATACTGAAGAAAATAACACCTTAAAAAAGAGCCTGGGCCATATGTTAAAATACGTACAAAAAGACAATGAGAAACAGAATGCCTTGAAAAGCCAAATTGACCAATTGGAAAAGGAGGTACAAAATCTCTCTGAAGAATATAATTCCATAAAAATTAGGATTAAGCAAATGGAAGCTAGGGACTTTATGAGAAAGCAAGAAACAATAAAGCAAAACCAAAAGAAGGAAAAATTAGAAGGCAATGTGAAATATCTCATTGGAAAAACAAATGACTTAGAAAATAGATCCAGGAGAGATAACTTGAAAGTTATCAGACTACCTGAAAGCCATGATAAAAAAAAAAAGCATAGACATAATCTTCCAAGAAATTGTCAAGAAAATTTTTCCTGATATTCTAGAATCAGAAGGTAAAATAGAAATTGAAAGAATCCATCAATCACCTCCTGAAAGACATGCCTTTCAGGCATAGTTCCTAATTGCTTTCCAGAATGTTTGGATCAGTTTACAGCTCCACCAACAATGCATTAGTGTTCCAATTTTCCTATATTTTCTCCAAAAATATATTTTTCCTTTTTATTATATTTACCAATCTAATAGGTATGAGGTCATTATTCATAGTTGTTTTAATTTGCATTTCTGTAATCAGTAGTGATTTAAAACATTTTTTATATGACTATACATAGCTTTAATTTCTTCATCTGAAAACTGCCCATTCATTTTCTTTTTTAAGGGTTTTTTGTTTGTCTGTTTGTTTTGTTTTTTGCAGGGCAATGATAATTAAGTGACTTTCCCAGGGTCACACAGCTAGTAAGTGTCAAGTGTCTGAGGCCTGATTTGAATTAAGGTCCTCCTGAATCCTCTGTACCACCTAGCTGACCCCAGTGCCTATTCATTTTCAAAGAATAAGTCTTGACCTAGAGTTACTTTCATTTTCAAATAATCTACAACTCTCTTTATCATCTATATGTGTATCCACATTTTGGGCAGTATAGATGGAAGGTTGAAGGTCACAAGGTGAATCAAAGAGGGATTGTCTTGCTCTTTTTTCTCTATATCACCCAACATCTACTCAAGGACTGGGAACTTAGTAAAATGTGTACAAAGAATGATTACTTGAAATTATGCTCTCTGATCATAAGAACTTACTACCTCAGTGTTGTGTAAAATAATGCAACTGAAACACATAGACTTCAGAACAAGCCAATACAGGGTGGGCCAAGGTCATGAAGGGGTTTCAATATTTAATAAATCCTTTATTTTTTTAAGTTTGTAATACCATAGCATCATATACAGGGTATATAACAAAGAAATTTACATTACATGTGAAAAATCAAATCTTCTAAATGGTGAAAAAATGAAAAAATTATTTTCAAAATATTATTAAAACATCATGATTTTTGGCCAACCCTGTATAATAAAGTACTCAGCCACATGATACAAACTAAAAGAGCTATAGGAATTCAGAGAAAGGAGAGGTTACTGGGGACTTGAGGAAACAGGATAAATTTCATGGAGGAAGTGAAACCAGCAGGACTTTGAAGGATGGAATAGATGTGTATGGGGGGAACACAAAAGTGCTAAAGAATGTGGTTGTGGCCATTTGTAGAAATATCTCCAAAAGATTCTGTTCACTCTTCGAATTCCTACAAAAATATCTACAAGGTCTATTTCTGGTTGCTTTTTTGAACCTTCTCATGCAGTTCAGGCACAATGCCAAACCTCCTGGATGTTTTCAAAACCAAACTCAAGTCACTTTGATGCTATTTCACTTGTTCATCATAAGTTAAGTTTCCCAAAGCAGGATAACTTAAGAAAAAAAATATCACCTACCACAGGAGTTTAATGCTGCGATTTATAAAAAAAATATATGTTTTAGTAACAATGACCTTTTAGGACCAGTTTCCAAAATCATTCCTCTCCTTTAGAAGAATGAGATGCTGAAAACACTGGCAGCTACAGAACATGTTAAAGTGTAAAATTATCCACACTGACCTATCTACCGGGGAAAAATGGCTACTCAGATATTCCATCTTCAGGGAAATATTTATGGCTTAAATCAAAACTATAAAATCATTAAGGATAAGCTACAGAAACTTTATTTCCATTTCATAGATGTTTTTTCTAGGCAACTTTTAAATTTTCTATAACACTGTATCCAAGGCTACTCTCCTAACTTTCATTAGTAGAGCAAAGCCTCAGAGGATAGTTGACTAATTTTCCCTTTATGGTTCTATCAGCATGTATTCCTGAAAGGCTGAGGTCTTTTGAGTTCTGTTGTTCATAACCCTGTAGCTGGTTTGACCAATCAATATCAATTACCCAGTTGATAATAATTTGCTTGTATAAATTTGTTTCTGGGGAAAAAATGTATGTATATATATTCACACACATACATATATACATACATATATATGACTGTAATGATTGAAATGATGCCAACTGCTGGACACTTACTGTAGGAAAGCTCCAACATGACGAGAGGACCTCTAAGGGTGTCAGGAAGTGATGTTGGCTGGTGGGAAGAAGAAGGGGGAGGTTGGTGCTCTGACTTGCTCTCATTCCTAAGGACTCTGGTGGAGAAGGGAGCTAGAAATGTGTTCTCCCTTTAATAGATAGATGAATCAAGGCCTTTTTCTCTCTCTTTACCAAATTCTTATTCTCCTTAATAAATGCTTAAAAGCCTAACTCTTGCTAAAGCTTATAATTTATTGGCGACCAATCATTAGATATTTTAGACAGTATAGCTAGAATTATAGCCATTACAGATGGCTGACCACAAAGAGGAAAGCTGAACCTCAGTCTTCTGATCTTCTGGTTGGGTAAGAAATTTTCTCTACCCTGTCCCTTTAAACTGCTAAGTACCCACTGTTTTTCCCTTTAAATTTTCAAATAGGTTTTTTCAACTCCCTAAATACACTATTTCTGATTTTACTCTGTTTAACCAGACAAATGGGGGATAAGATCATGTTAATGCTTTGTTTTTGTGGATTTTCCCTTTCAATTTTTGTTAGAAGAGCCAGCAAGTTGCTCACACAAAGGAATATAAATATCCCCCCTCTCCCAACCATGCTTTTTGAGAGAAACCTCTGACTCCTGCATTTTTTTCAAATTCTAATGCTAAGAGATTCTCTAATTTTTCATACCTGTAGGCAAAAACCCAGCCTTTAGAAGCCTTTAATCTCCTAGCAGTGGGGGAAGGGGAACCCAGGCCTGAGTTCAAAATCAATTCTGATTCAAATTGCCCTGGTCCCTCCCCTCCTCTCCAGACCCCACCCCTCCCCCTCCCTTGGCCAAGCCCCTTGCTCCTCCAGCCCAGGAGGTCATGAGATCTAATCCACCCTCCTCAGATTCTGATCTTTCACTGCACAGCTTTCTGTATCTACATTTGCAGCTTCTACTCAGTTAGGCTCAGCCCTTCCCCATCCTGGCTGTGATTCTGGCTCAACCTGCTGTGGTTTTCCCAAGACAACCTTAGAAAACCCTTTAAATCCCAGATATGTTCCTTTTGTTCATAATTTTGTTAATCTGCTTTTGTCTTTAATTAGTAACCTTATAAAGCATTTGTATTATGAAAGGACTGACAGACAATATAGAGGGGTTAAAGAAGACAAACTTAAGCTGAATAAAAATGACAATCATCATCATAGTTCAAGACTTCACTTCTTTTGCCATGGAAGGGCACATATTTTATAGAAATGTAGAAGTAAGCAGCAAGGTATTGATATGAGTATTGGGGATTTTAGATATCAGAGGCAAAAATGTTCTAAATTCACTCAGAGTAATAATGTCAGTTCAGAGGTTACATAGGATTTCTATGTTATTACATCTACATTTTGAAATTAATGGTATGGGTTTATTTTCATAGAGATTTGAATGCTTTTGAGATTGAGTTTCTTAGTTTTAAAAAAGGGGAATATTTGCAAAAGCTTTTTATAGTCATGTGATCAAGTTTATATTTTGCAATACTCTTATTAATGTTAAGTTCATATTCATTTAGATTTCCCTAGTTTGAATTTCATTGTCTTTTATTCTTTCGTGTGTATTTTCTTCTATTCATTCATCTATCTCTATTTTGAAACAATGAAATATGGTTTTGATTTCATAATACAATGTTAATTCTAGGAGTATTGTGCTCCCATATTCTGAGTTGTTTGTTTTTGTTTTTGTTTTTTCTCTCAACTGATTATTTGATTGAATTCTATAAAGCATTTCCCTGGCAAATTGGTTGCCATGGCAAGTGTAAATTGATTCTAGAAGTATTATTTTTGATAAGCATATTCCAAAAAAAAAGAGGGGAACATTTGTAAAAGTTTTCTTATTCAAAAAACAGTTTTCTTTAGGATTGTGTTGTGTTTTAACTTGTATTTAAATATGTTCTGATTTTTCACAAAAGTAATTGCGTACTTAGAAAAAGAAAGGTATTATTTGAAATTGTTGCATAATTGTATATTATATTCTGAGTCAAGGTACATTCACTTTTTTTGCAATCATTTATTATCCTCAATTTTTAAATCCATATGAGACTTGGATTATGGGAATTTATCATTTAAGACATTGATTGCCTTCATTCTGAGTTATCAGATGCCAGCTGGCTAAGATACCATCCAATCAAAAGAGAAATAAATGCAAGAGCAGACATTCAACTGTCACATGAGGGGAGACATGCATGAAGTCAAGGTATGGCCAAGGGAATGGCTTTTAACAAATTTTGATGTTGCTTTCTCTTGGTTTAATTTTCCCCCCCCCAATATTGTACAGATGGCTAGAAGTTTTAATCCCACCCATCTCATTCTAGACCTGGCTTCTGTACTCTGGCTCCACACTAGTACAATATGTACACTTCCATGCCCCCTCCTATATGCCTGATGCCATAGATATTTTAATCCCATGCATCTGATTAAGTCTGACTCAGTTTCCTCCAATATTTTCAGTGGCATGGACATATATTCCATCCACCTATTTTCAGCCTGGCAGACTGCATGGGCAGTATATATTGCTCTCAAGTGTGGGAATGCTCATGTCCCATCATTTCTGTTCTTTTATGGTAACTCCTATAATTATCTCAGGTGTCATGATAAATACAGTGTTGAATTTGGCCTTGACATCTGTTACCAATTATATTAGATTTTTAAATTTCTCATAATGTCATGATGATAATTAGGCAAAAAGTGATGAAACAAAGATAAAAATTATTTTTAAAAATTAATATCACAGCAATTGTCTTCTCAATTTACCCTCCAGAAGGGGGGACTATAGAAATATTAAGTTTTAGAGACTGTTTCAATTTTTGTTTTATTATATCTTTCATGTGTAACAACTAAGATTCTGAATTCCCTTAGACAAGTTTTTGAGAACTTTCATTGTTTGATTTGATTATTGACAAAGCTATTTTAAAGTTGTGTTAAGCTCAATTTTGTAGGAAAGATTCCTGGTTTATTACCAGCATCCACACATCAACCCCTGAAAAGACTTCCATTCCATGACTACACCCAGAGGACGTCCCACGAATCATCTGAGAAAAGACTTTCATAGATTTTAAATGAACAGTTTGGTTTTGTTATTTTTCTTTTTCCCTTCTGTTATTATATACACTATTTGTAACATGTACTCTCTGCAGAGGCCCTCCATTTGCAAGACCAATGTCAAAGCACCAGTTCATTAGGGACTGCCCCTCTGGACAAAACTTTCCACTCTCCCTTTTCTATATTGTTATTAACATATTGTTAGTCAACATAGATTATATTCTGTTATTTTTGACTGTTTCATCAAGGAAACACCCCATTTCTTGAAGAAACAAAGTGGAGACTGTAATGATTGGAATGACACCAAATGCTGGAGACTTACTGTAGGAAAGCTCCAACATGAGGAGAGGACCTCTGAGGGCAGGACCATGCGGCTTTTCTTTGGCATCAGGAAGTGACATTGGCTGGTGGGAGGAATAAGGGGGAGGCTGGCGCTCTGACTTGCTCTCTTTCCTGAGGACTCTGGTGGAGAATGGAGCTAGAAATGTGCTCTCCCTTTAATACTTAGATGAATCAAGGCCTTTCTCTCTCTCTTTACCAAATTCTTATTTTCCTCAATAACTGCTTAAAAGTCTAACTCTTACTAAAGCTTTTAATTTATTGGCAACCACTCATTAGATATTTTAGACAGTATAGCTAGAATTTTAGCCCTTTACATGACCAAACTTAACAAAAACATCTCTCTAACACAGCATTACATTCTTCCCTTTCAATACACTAAATCTCTGAAAAGAATGGGCTCAAATTTCAAGAACAAAGGTATTACTGAGGCACTCAGAGAGGAATACATGTGGCTAGGGTGTCACTTTATTTCCCCAAGAACACAACTTATTGTGGAGTCCCTTTCACTTTCTTAGGTTTCATAGCCAATGGATGAATTTCCCCATTTGTTCCTCTAGGATATTTGTAAGATGTTTTGTCTCAATCCACTATTGAACTGTTCCAAGGAGTTTGCTTCTCAATATGGGGTACTTATTGGGATCAACTACTGCTTCAACCAATTTCAGTAAAATTTGGTCTCTGCTACCAAATATGATTGAGAAGTTAATCTCTGATATCATTTTATAAGTTCTCAACTTGATGCTTTTCTCTCTCACCATATCTATTTACCTAAAATTGAGAAAGAATGAATGAAAGAGACAAAAGGAGTAGTTACTATTAATTCATAGACACAAGGAGGCAGGTTGGAGGAGAAATTCTGCTGTCCATCTACTAAATAATATTCTACAAGAAATGCTGCTCTCTCTGAAGCTATCAGGGCAGAGAATACAAAAACAATGGGGTGGGAAGAAGTGTTTCATATAAACCATAGTGTATTCAGATTAAGCACCATTAGTCCTTATATCAATGGAACCACCTAGAAAATTCCCTCCTGACAGACTGTTCTAAACCCTCAATCAATCATGGTCAGAAGTAAGCTATGCATGTTGAACTGAAAGCAGGTAGACAATATTATTTCTACTCTAAGGACTAGATCATTAATGACTACATCCCATCAGTTAATCCAGGTAAGTAAATGGGGTTTTGATGCAATTTATTTTAATAAACTTTACCTATTCAATAATTTAGCCCAGGAAATCCTAAATTTTAAAAGAATGAAAGACCCACTAATAAAAAAACAATTATACAAATACAAAAACCAATACAAAACACAATTATAAAACATTATTTACACAAATAAAGACACATCTAAACAATTATAAAAATATTTATAAATCATTAATAGTGAGTAATGGGGTATGACCAAGCCAATATAATATAATTAATAATTCTACTCAAGTTAATTTAGTGAATGAGTGTCATACCAATCAATCGATCAAAGAAGTGTTTGTTAGAGCTGGAAAAAGTAATAACAAAATTCACGTGTAAAAACAAAATGTAAATTATATAAAGGGAATCAAAGGAAAAAATGTAAAGGATAGCAGCCTGGTATTACCAGATTTCAAACTATATAAGAAAGTGATAATCATCAAAACTATCTGATTCAAGACAAGAAATGGAGTGGCGGATCAGTGGAATAGATTAGGTATACAATACTCAGTAGTAAATAAACATTGTAATCTAGTGTTTGATAAACCAAAAATAATTCTAAGATTTTAGAGTAGTAACTCACCATTTGAAAAAAGTTGCTAGGAAAACTGCAAAGCAGTTGGCAGAGACCAATATTTCACACCGTATACAAGGTTAAGGTCAAAAATGGATAAATGATTGAGGCATAAAGGATGATATCATAAGTAAAATTAAAAAGTGTGGGAAAATGCACCAGTCAGATCCATGTACAAGGGGAAGAGTTTATGAACAAACAAGAGAGAGAAATGATCACGTAAAGTAAAATAGATAATTTTGATTATATAAAATTAAAAAGTTCCTACACAAGCAAAATTAATGTAGCAAAAATTAGGAAGAATAAAAGAAAGTAGAGGGAAAATTGTAAAGTTTTGCTTCTTTTCTCAAATATATAGGGAAGTGAGTCAAATTTATAAAAATAAGGGCCATTCCCCAATTGATAAATGATCCAATAATATGAAGAGTTTTCAGAAGAAGCAATCAAAGCTATCAATAGTCATATGAAAAAAATGGTCTGGGGCACCTAGGTGGCACAGTGGATAGAGCACCGGCCCTGGAGTCAGGAGTACCTGAGTTCAAATCCGGCCTCAGACACTTAACACTTACTAGCTGTGTGACCCTGGGCAAGTCACTTAACCCCAATTGCCTCACTAAAAAAAAAAAAAAAAGGTCCAAATCACTAATAATTAGTGAAATACCAATTAAAACAACTATTACATGCCACTTTTTATCTGTCAGATTAGGTAACATTAAAGAAAAGGAAAATGAGTAAGGCTTGTGGGGATGTGGGAAAATTGGGACACTAACGCCCTACTGGCAGAGCTGTGAATTAGCCCAACCATTCTGGAGAACAATTTTGGAACCATGTCCAAAGGGCTTTAAAATTGTTCACAAATTAAAATTTAAAAAATAAAAGCTCATGTATACATAAGAAATCAAGAAACAATAAAACAAAGTTCAAAGAATGAAAAAGCATAAACAAAATTTGAAATACATAAAAAAAAAAAACCTGACCTATAAAATAGATTAAGGAGGGTTAACATAAGACTCTTGGAACCACCTAAATGACAAGAACAAAGAAAGAACCTAGACATCATTTTCCAAGGAAGTATAAAGGAAAACTGCCCAAATAGCTTAGAACCAGAGGACAAAACAGAAAATGAAAGACTCCATCAGTCACTTTCTTAAAGGAATATAATGACCAAATCCAGATTTGCAAGGTCAAAGAGAAAATACTTCAAGCAGTCAGAAATAAACCACAAAAATATAATAGAGCCACCGTCATGATGATACAAGATTTAGTAACTACTATGTTAAAGGGAAAATGATACTCTGGAAGGCAAAGGAGCCATTATTTAAAACAAGAATAACCTACCCAAAAGTGAGCATAATCCTTCAGGGGAAAAATAGAAACAATGAAATAGAGAACTTCCAAGTTTTCTGAATAAAAAGGCCAAAGATGAATAGAAAAAAAATGATTTTCAAATACAAGCCTCAAGAAAAGCATAAAAAAGGGAATGGTGAAAAAGAAATCATAATGGAATTAATAAAGTTAAATTGTTTGCATTCCCCTATGGGAAGATGAAACATGTAACACCTAAGAAATGTTTCATTATGAGGACAGTTAGAAGAACTCTACATAGAGGAATTGGGAGCAAATTGATTATGCTTGGATGATCTCAAAACAAAAGGGAAAATAAAAATGAAAAGAGATGGACAAGAAAGACTAGTGCAATGGAAGAAGGGGAAGAGAAAAAGAAGAATCCAGAAATTATCTGTCTCATATAAAAGAGGTATACAAAGGAGAGCTTTCACATTGGAGGGGGAACTGAGGTGATGAACAATGCTTGGATCTCACTCTCATTTGAATTGGTTTCAAGAGGGAAGAACACACATACAAACACAGAGTCAATTAGGTATAGAAATATATCCTAGTCAACAAGGAGGCAGAGATAAAGAGGATAAGAGAAAAAGAGAATGTTTAAAAAGGGGGGAAGGGAGATTAATGTAGTCAGTAGTCAGAAGCAAGATCAACTTCTTACGAGGTATAGGGTAAAAAGAGAGAGAGAAGCATAAATAGGAGAAAATAGGGTGGGGGAAATGCATAGTTAGTAATCATTACTATAATGTTAATAGAAAGAATTTGACCATAAAATGGAAGCAGATAGCAAAATGAATTAGGAACCAGAATCCAACAATATGTTGTTTATAAGAAACACACAAAACAGAGAAACACACAGAGTTAAAATATGGAAATTGTGCAAAATACATTATGTTTCAGCTGATATAAAAGGGGGTGTGGGCAGCAGGCATAGCAATCACGATCTAAGCCAAAGTAACAGCAAAAATAAATCTAATTAAAAGAGATAAACACAGAAACTATTTCTTACTAAATAGAACCATAGATAATAGAGTAATAACAATAAATGTATATAAACCCAATGGCATAGCAGCAAATTATTAAAGAAAAATTTAAATGAGCTATACAAAGAAATAGAAAACTAGAGTACTAGGGAACCTCAACTTTCTCTTCTCTGACCTTGAAGTATTTTAAAATAAAATAAATGAGAAAGAAGTGTAAAGAATTAATTGTGATTTGAGGTTTCTATGACCCCATCTTTGCCAAAATTAGAAACCCCATGTGCCCTCACCTCACTCCATGTGCCTACATGGGCCTGGCCAGATTATAATGAGGGCAATCCCACCATGACTGGAAGCCAGGTGAGGGTAGTCAGGTGACCTCTGGCATCCAGAAGCTGAAGGTGGGCTGGCAGTTGTAGAGCAACTTATTAATTCTGTCAATCAGGGCTGCTGGCCGATTAGCTTGGGGCTGTGTGTCTGTCCACCCTGATTCCTGGGAGTCCGGGGGTTGCTGGTAAGAAGGGAGTAGATTCACCATTCTGGCTTTGGAGCTGGAAAGAGATGGGACACAGCTGTATATTCTGCTGAACCCTGGGTGGTGTCATGATTCAGGTCGTATTATTTTCTTTCCCCCCATTCCCCTTTTTTTCTTTCCCTTAATTCTACTAATCTTAATTATGTTTTTAAGTTCATTCTTGTAAATAAACCCTTTTCTGTTTTCGAAAGAGGCTGTTAATCTCCTTACTTGCCCCAATATTGTGGCAAGCTACCTAACTGACACTCCCCAATTAAAATTTGGCCCCTATAGAAACTCACTGGGAATAGAAAGGAGTGTGTGTATGTATATATACATACACACACATATACACACATGTACACATATATACATATATGTGTGTGTATGTATACATATATTTTTTCAGTTGTACATGGCACCTTCACAAAAATTTACAATCCATTAGGGCATTAAAACCATGAAATAAATAGAGAAAAGCAAGATTATTAAATGCACTCTTCTCAGACCATAATGCAATACAAAATATATTAAAATAAAGAGTCACGGAAGTATGGATTAATAATCAAAAGGAAACTAAACAATTTAATACTAAAGAAAGAGTAGGTTAAATAACAAATCATAGTTATTATAAATCATTTCATTGAAGATAATGACAAGATTAAGACAAGATACCAACATTTGTGGGATGTAGACAATATCTTAGTTAAGGGAAAATGTATTTCTCTCAGCATATACATCAGTGAAAAAAAGAGCAGATCAATGAATTTGGAATGCAGCTAAAAAAAAAAACTAGAAAAAGAACAATTAAATTTTCCCCCTAGGAAACCCCAAAATAGAAACCCTGAAAATTAAAAGAGAGATTAACAAAATAGAAAATGAAAAAATTACCATTTGACCAACTCATAAACCTAGGAGCTGGTTTTATTCTTTTTTTTTAATTTTTTTTAATTTTTTTTAGTGAGGCAATTGGGGTTAAGTGACTTGCCCAGGGTCACACAGCTAGTAAGTGTTAAGTGTCTGAGGCCGGATTTGAACTCAGGTACTCCTGACTCCAGGGCCGGTGCTTTATCCACTGCGCCACCTAGCCGCCCCGGTTTTATTCTTTTTACAAAAAGCAATAAAACAAATAAAACATTGGTTTAGTTTATTAAAAGAAGAAAACCAAATTAGTAGTATTAAAATGGAAAAGGTGAATGCATCACCCATAAAATGAAATTAAATCAATTATTAAATTTTGCCAAATTATATTCCAACAAAATTAACAATTTAAGTGAAAAGAAGAATTTACAAAAAATGAATAAATTGCCCAGATTAACAGGAGAGGAAATGGAATAATTAAATAACCCTATATTAGAAAAAACAATGAACAAACCATAAATGAACTCCCTAAGAATATATCCTTAAGGCCAGGTGGATTTACAAGTGAATGCTACCAAACATTTAAGGAGCAATTCACCACAATACCATATAAATTATTTGAAAAAATAAATAAAAATAAAATATTAACAAAATACTTTCTATGACACAAATATGGCATTAATACATAAACCAGAGAGAGCTAAAACAAAGCAAAATATAGGCTGATTTCCCTGAAATATAGGTACAACATTTTAAAAAATAAAATACTAACAAGGAGATTATAATATTATATCACAAAGATCATCCAATATGACCATATGAGATTTATGATAGGAATGCAGAGCTAATCCCATATTAGGAAAATATATTAGTATAATTGACAAAATCAATAACAAAATAAATAAAATCATTTTGGAGAACAATTTGTAACTATGCACAAAGGGCTATAAAACTGAGTGTACCCTTTTACTTTGGCTTACTACAACTATGTATATATCCCAAAGAGATAAAAAGGGGGGTAGAATCTATACATACGAAAATATTTATTGTAGCTTTTTTTTATGGTGACAAAGAATTGGAATGGATGATATGCCCATCAATTGGGGAAATGTCTAAAAAAATATAGTATATTATTGTGACATTATCGTATTGTGCTGTAACACATGATGACAAGATGATTCAGAAAAAACTTGGGAGACCAAAAAGACATACTCAGGGCAAGTGAAGTGAGCTAAACCAGGAGAACAATATACAAGGTAACAACAATAATGTAATGGTGATCAACTGTGAAAGACAGCTATTATGCTAAAAGCAATGACCTAAGACAATTACAAAGGATCCATGATGAAAAATGCTTTCTACATCTAGAGAGAAAACTGATGAACTCCTGGTACAGATTTAAATATACTCTAAAAAATCAGTTATCTATCTATCATCTATCTATCTATCTATCTATCTATCTATCTATCTATCTATCTATCTATCTATTCATCTATCATCTATTTGTTGATTCATTCATTTATTTATTCATTCATTTATTTGTTTATTTATTTGTGCATTCATTCATGAAATTATTTAATTCATTCACTCATTTAATTTACTTGTTTGTTTATTTGTTCATCTATTCATTCATTTGCTTATTTATTAATTTATTAATTAATTCATTTATTTATATATTTAATTAACAGTTCGTATATTTATTTATCTGCCCATTCATTCATTTCTTTATTCATTAATTCATCTTTTTATTTATTTTTTTGGCCACATGGATAATATGGCAATGCTTTGCATGACTTCACATGTATAATTGATATAAAATTGTTTGCTTTCTAAATCTGTGGTAAAGGGACAGGAGGGAGGGAGGGAATTTGGAATTCATGTTCTAAGAAGTGAATATTTAAAAATAAGTACATACATAATTTTAAAGAACAAAAGAAAATGCTGAAAGTACTGCTAAATTACAAATGCTTGAGGGAAAAGAACTTGCCTTACATTAACATTATACTTAACATCCATCCCACTGTTCTATACTTATGAGGAAATTTAAAAGTGGGCAGTGCACTTAGGTGGCAAAATAGAACATTGGCCCTGGAGTCAGGAGGACCTGAGTTCAAATCCAGCCTGAGATACTTACTAGCTGTGTGACCCTGAGCAAATTAATTCATCCTGATTGCCTCTACCTGAAAAAAAAAAAAAAACCCAAAACAACAACAACAACAACAAAAACACAGAGATATATGAAGAAAAAGATTGCCAAAAAAAATCTAATATACATATAGGAAACTCTAACTATCTTGGTCACATTAAATCATTCTGTGTGTGTGTGTGTGAATGGGTGTTTTCACATATGCATGTGTGTGCATATGTAAGCATATATAGGTGTATATACACATAGGCATATAAAGTACACCTATGACTATACCTATACATATTTGTATATACACAGAAAGATATAGATGTGTATGGATCTATATATGTTTGTATGCATGTCTATATATACAATATCTATTAATATATACATATAAACATATAAATACTTATATATACTTACATGAATAGATTCCACAGGTTTGTGCATACAATCACTTTGAGGCCATGTGGATTGGTGAAAATAAGACAAGTCCTGCAATCCATTTGTAACCTCTGGACCTCATTTTGCTCATATGTAGTTGATTAGTATAGATTATGTCCTCCTCAGAAATTCTGATGTAGATCCCCACTACATTGACTAGAGAAAGCCTAACCTGGTTCACTATTTTGGGCAGACCCCAGCCATGTTTCACTTCACTCACTATTCCATCAACATACTCTAAACAGGATTCTTACTGCTTAACTGGATTCTTACTGCTAAACCCAGTTTTTTAGCATATACTAAACACTTAAGAAATTCTTTCATTAATTTATTCTAGGTCCCTTCCAGCTGTAAATCTTAAGCTTCTATGTCCTGCATTCAACGTCTTTTCCTACTATTTACCAACTGTGTTATTTTAGGCAAGTTCCTTAATCAGTTTCAATTTCATATGTAACCTGACACTCAGGTTATTCAGAAGATGAAATGATGTCTCTGAAATATAGTGAAAAACTCTACCTTTGTAACTGTAAACCAGGCCATACTTCCAGAAGGAAAAACAATTAAGAGATTCATCAATTGTATTTATTTTTTAAGCTTCTATTCCCAAATTTTGAAAGAGATACTTATTTCCTGATTAATGATCAGCACTTTAGAGAAACTTTGCATTTCACACCAGGGAACCAAGCTCAAGTAAACATACTTTCATGTGTTAATGACTCTAATCAAGGGAGAAGCCATTTACCTTAGCCTTGGGAATGGAAAACTGAGTAAAAGCACAAATTTAATTATGCTACCCATTATAAATCTATAGAACACAATCTCAAGTGGACCCTCACTGCTGCTCAGCAGTATTTCTTCGCTTTCTTTTGTTGACTCCCTATTTCACTCCCCTTAATGACTGTTCCAAGCTTTTTTCCTATCTCCTTAATCCCACAAATAGCATTCTACTTACCCCATCTTCAAGCAGATGATTTAATATCCTGAAGATACTGAGAAGATTGAGGCTACCTGACAAGAGCTACTTCAACATCTTTTCTTTACTCCTAAAACCTTCTTGGTGACATCACCCATTCTCTCTTACTCTCCTCTAATTTCAGATAAAAAGTTATCTGTACCTTTTGCTAAGGCTAATTTCCTACCTCTGCTAATGATATGATGCCCTCCTACTTCTTCCAGGACCTTATTTCAATGGACATTTTCTCTCATGCATATATCTTCAAATTTCTTTGCCACAAACTTCTTCCTGTATTCCCCTTTTCATAACATGAGTAATACCATTTTAGAATTGCCCTCTGTAAATTGTCATACCTAACCCCCTCTATTTTTGCTTCCTCTGCCCCTATCTGCCCTATCTCAGATCCATAATGCAAATGGCACTCTAGCAGATTAAGAAATGTCTACCCTCCCCTGGAAAAGAAAGAAATTCCCCAAAGGCATGAAACTGATTTATAAAACAGCATGGTTAAATTTCCTGCATATTATAAATACCTGTCAGAAATAGCTTTTATTCAGAAGCCAGCTTGCACCATAGACACTACCCATCTCAATGGACCAAGTGATGTTTCACACTTCCCTAGCTTTTAACAATGGTCAAAAAGGTTGTGTTTTTTTTAAATTAATTGACATAGTGTATGTGGGTGGGTTTTCTCTCCATTATAAAACACACACATTTCCCTAAAATTAAAATGAATTCCCCTGAATTTTCTATTTCATTCAGTGAGTTTACCATCTTTTTTTCCCTTCCCTTCACTGAAAATAATAGGCAGTTTTTAGAAGATATCAAAGCTATTTATATAAAAAAATGAAAAAAAAATCTAAATCACTATTGGTTAGAGAAATGCAAATTAAAACAACTTTGAGATACCACTGAACACATACTGCATTAGCTGACATGACAAAAAATAAGGGGATATGGAAAAGTTAGGACATTAATGCTCTATTAGTGGAGTTGTGAACTGGGCCACCAATTCAGGAGAATAATTTGGAACTCTGCCAAAAGGGCTAGCAAATTTTGCATAAACTTGGACCCAGCAATACCAGTACTATTTCTGTGTGATGGAGAACAAGGAAAAGAAAAAGAAAAAGAAAGAAAGAAAGAAAGAACAAATGAGAGAACAATAAAGAAAAGGAAAGGATCCATTTGTACAAAAATATTTATAGCAACTTTGTATGTGTGTATGCGTGTGTGTGTGTTTATGTATGTGATGGCAAAGAATTGGAAATCAAGGGGATGCCCCTCAATTGAGGAATGACTTGAATAAGTTGTAGTATATGATTGTGATAGAATATTGAGTTTAAAAAATTAGGGGGGCAGCTAGATGGTGCAGTGGACAAAGCACCAGCCCTGGATTCAGGAGGACCTGAGTTAAAATCTGGCCTCAGACACTTACTAACTGTGTTACCCTGGGCAAGTCACTTAACCCTCATTGCCCTGCCAAAAAAAAAAATTAGGAGTAGCAATAATAATATCAGAAAAAGCAAAAGCAAAATTAGACCTAATTAAGAGAGATAAGCTGGGAAACTATAACTTCTTGAAAGGCACATATATAATAAAGTAATATCAGCACTAAACATACATGCACCAAATATCATGGCATCCAAATTCTTTTTTTTTTTTTTTTTAGTGAGGCAATTGGGGTTAAGTGACTTGCCCACGGTCACACAGCTGGTAAGTATTAAGTATCTGAGGCTGGATTTGAACTCAAGTACTCCTTACTCCAGGGTCAGTGCTCTATCCACTGCGCCATCTAGCTGCTCCGGCATCCAAATTCTTAAAGGAAAAATTAAGTGAATTGCAAGATAAAATCACAAGCAAAACGACACTTGTTGGAGACAAGATCTTTCCTCTCTTAAAACTAAATAAATGTGGGGTGGCTAGGTGGCGCAGTGGATAGAGCACCGGCCCTGGAGTCAGGTGTACCTGAGTTCAAATCCAGCCTCAGATACTTAATACTTACCAGCTGTGTGACCGTGGGCAAGTCACTTAACCCCAATTGCCTCACTTAAAAAAAAACAATTAAACTAAACTAAATAAATGTAACCATAAAATAAATAAAGAAATGAACAGAATTTTAGAAAACTATTAGATGTGATATACCTATGGAGAAAATTAAATATTAATAGGAAAAAGTATATGTTTTGCTTAGCTATGCATGGCCTTTTCACAAATATTGAACATGTAAGAACAAATCCAGAAAAGCAAAAAAAAAAAAAAAAGGCTGAGGAAGCAAAGTTTAAAAATTAATTGTAAAATGAATAACATTATCTTAAGAATTAGTAGGTCAAAAAACAAATCAGAAATCTATAATTTCATGAAAGAGAATGACAATAATGAGCAAAACAAAATTTCTAGGCTGCAGCGAAAGCCATATTTGTGGGGTGGGAGGGATTTAAACCTCTAAAAGCTTATATCAATAAAGGATCAAAAGAGCAGATCGATGAATAGCATATGCAAATAAGAAAAACTAGAAAAAAACCAGTAGTTAACAATCACCAATTAAACACCAAATAGAAATAACAAAAATCAAAGTTTCTAATAAATTAGAACTTGAAAAATACCATTTAACTAAAAAAATGTTAAAAAAAGAAATTGATTGGGGGCAGCTAGGTGGCACAGTGGCTAGAGCACTGGCTCTGGATTCAGGAGGACCTAAGTTCAAATCCAGCCTCAGACACTTATCACTTACTAGCTGTGTGACCCTGGGCAAGTCTCTTAACCCCAAAATGTGGTGCAAAAGAAAGAAAGAAAGAAATTGATTTTATGAAAAAAGCAAAAAAAAAAGTTTTACTTTTTTAAAGGATGAAAACCAAATTACCACTATATAAAATGAAAGGATGAACGCATCAACAATGAAGACAAAATTAATGTAATTACTAGCAGCTATTTTGACCAATTCTAAGCCAATAAAAGTGACAATCTAAGTGAAATAGATGAATACTTAGGAAAAATATAAAGTGTGCAGATTAACAGGAAAAGGAATAAAATACTTGAATAACCCTATCTTAGGAAAAGAAACAGAAGAAGCCATAAATGAGCTTTAAGGAAAAAGAAAAACCAAGCAGCACTAGATATATTTACAAATGACTTCTACCAAACATTTGAAGAAAAATTAAGTCTAATATTACGTTAACTATTTAGAAAAATAAGCAAAGAAAATTCTTTCCATATTCCTTTTATGATATATATTTTTGATAACAAGACCAAAAGAAACAAATTATAGACATATTTCCATAAGTAACATTGATGAAAAAATTTTAAATAAAATATTAGCAAGGAGATTACAGCAATATATCACAAAGATCATGTACTATGATCAGGTGGAATTTATGCCAGGATTGAAGGGTGGTTCAATATTAAGAAAACTCAGCATAATTGACTATATGTAACAAAATATGCCACACATTCCTATTAAAAACACTGTAAATTGTATAAATAAATGGCTCTTAAAATCCACTACCAGCAAGCATTATGTATAATGGACATAAGCCAGAAAACTTTCCAATAAGATCAGGGCTGAAGCAAGGATGTCTATTATGATCATTATTATTCAGTTTTGTTTGATAGATGCTAGCTATGGCAATAAGATAAGAAAAAACTAAAATAGTTAGAATAGGCTATATGAAAAGAAAAATATCACTCTTTGCAGATGGCATGATGGTATACATAGAGAACCCTAGAGAATCAACTAAAATTAAAACTAGTTCAACAATTTAACAAATGTAGCAAAGTTATAGGATATGATGTAAACTGACCTTAATCATCAGTATTTCTATATATTAACAACAAAATCCAGTAGGAAAACATAGGAAGAGAAATTCCACTTAAAATAACTTCAGGCTATATAAAATAAGTGGAAGTGCACCCACCAAAATGAACCTAGGAATTATATAACCACAATTACAATACTACTTTAATACAAATAAAGACAGATCTAAAGAAATGGAGAAATAATAATTGTCCATGTGTAGGCTGAACCAATATAATTTAAAAAAATAACAATTCTACCTCAGTTAATTTACTTTTCAATGCCATACCAATCAGGCTCCCAAGGAAAATTTTATAGAGATAGAAAAAATAATAACAAAAGTCATCTTGAAGAACAAATGGTTAAGAATAGTAAGGAGATTATTTTTTTTTTCTTTAAAGTGAAGGAAGACATATTAGAAGTACAAAATTCCTAACTAAATTACAAATTGATAATCATGAAAACAATTTGGCAGAGTGAATCAGAATGGCTGAGTTCACAGAGTAGCTCAGCTGAAGTCTACCATCATTCCTCTCCAAAGAACTTTAGAATAACTCCTCAAATCAAATTTTTGAGTGGCAAAGCCAACAAAAGGAAAGAGTGATACATATTTCCAGGCTAAGAAAACTTAGGAGTTCAGCAAGAAAGGTCTGTGACACCAGGGTGGCAGCCAGAAGTGTGGAAGCAGCACTGGTGGTGGTATTTACAAGGCAACTGCAACTATAGTAGCAGCTGGTTCAGGAGTTTTCAGCCCAGAGATAGTTAGGGGCTCAGACACAGAAAAGAACTACAGAGAACTCTTTGTTGGCCTTAGGTACTGGTACTGGTACTGAATGACAATTCAACTTCCTATATGCATGTATGGGCCACAGTTTCAAGGTGGAAATGCTTATATAATGCTTGTAGTATATCTCAAGTGAACAAGTGGCCTGGTCTTAGTTCCAAGGCAGAGAGGAATACTAGTGCTTGAAGCTGCAGGGGATCTGGGGATGTGGTCAGTTTCAGTATAAAGAGGTACTAGTGGCTTTAGGGGAGTAGGAAAATTTCTGGGTAAAGACCAGGTACAGCTCAGGGGAGCAAGGACTACTTGATCTATTCAACTCTGAGAAACACTGACATCTTGCAGGGCCACAGACCTAGCTCTAAAAATAGCAGCATGCAAAAGTCTGAAGCCTGGGGTAATACTTCCCTATCCTCGGGTGAGGAGACAACTTTAACATGAAGTTCAAGTCAAGAAATAGGCTAGAAAGATTAGTAAACAGCAATGACAAAAAAAAAAAAAAGAACTTGACCATAAAAAGCTAGTATAGTGGCAGGGAAGAATAAGATATAAATTCAAAAAAAGACAAGGGGGCAGCTAGGTAGTACAGTGGATAAAGCCCTGGCCCTGGATTCAGGAGGAATCGAGTTCAAATCCAGCCTCAGACACTTGACACTTACTAACTGTGTGACCTTGAGCAAGTCACTCAACCCTCAATGCCCCTCCAAAAAGAAAGAAAGAAAGAAAGAACAAAAGAAAGATGGAATGTGAAAACAGATATAAGCCAAACCTTAAAAACAAATGTTAATTGGACCCAAGCCCAACAAGAATTTCTGGAAAAGTTAAAAAAAGTAGAAGAGTGATACAGAAAAAATGGAAAAAGAAATGAGGAATGCAAGAAAATTATGAAAAGTGAATAAGCAGCTTTGTAAATTAGGCACAAAGAAATATTCAAGAAAATAAAATAGGAGGCAGCTAGGTGGCACAGTGAATAGAGCACTGGCCCTGGTTTCAGGAGGACCTGAGTTCAAATCTGGCCTCAGACACTTGACACTTAGTGGCTGTGTGACCCTGGGCAAGTCACTTAACCCTTATTGCCCCGGGGGAAAAAAGTTTTAAGGGGGTCAGCTAGGTGGTACAGTGGATAAAACACTGGCCTTGGATTCAGGAGGACTTGAGTTCAAATCCAGCCTCATACACTTGACACTTACTAGCTGTGTGACCCTGGGCAAGTCACTTAACCCTCCTTTCCCAGCAAAAAAATAAAATAAAATAAAATAACACTTGTAAAGCAGAAATAGCCTACTGTTTAAAAAAATTCAGTAAAAGAAACCTCCTTAAAGTGCAGAATAAACCAAGGAAAAGGAGGTACAAAAACTCTCCAAAGATAAGATCTTAAAAAGCACATTTGACCAAATGGGAATAAAAAAGACTTATAAATGGTCTTTAAAAAATCATTTAAAATTATATTTGGGCAAATGGAAGCTAATGACACAATGTGACATCATAAAATAATAAAACAAATTCAATATAATGAAAAAAATGGAAGAAAATATGAAATAGCTCATAGGAAAAAACATTGACCTAGAAAATAGATCAAGAAGAGACACTTGAAGAATTATCAAACTACCTAAAAGCCATTATCCAAAAAGGGACTAACTGGCATATTTCAAGAAATTATAAAGAAAAACTCCCATGATATCTTAGATGTAGATGGTCAAATAGAAGTTGAAAGGCTTTACCAATCATCTCAAGAATGATGTCCCCAAATCAAAACTCTGAGAATATTAATAGCCAAATTCCAGCTCATTCAAGGAGGAAATATCCAAACAACTAGAAAAAATAAAATAAAGTGAATCTACATCAGGATCACATTAGAAGTTTCCACATTAAAGCAGTTTATGGCTTAGGATTTGATATTGCAGAAGGCAAAGGATCTAGGATTACAACCAAGAATATCTTCTCCAGGAAAAAAAAAAAGTGTATAATTCTTCAGGGGTAAAAAAAAATGGATTTTTGAAGAAAGAGAAGCATTCAAATATTCCCAATTAAAGAGCAGAACTGAATAAAAAATATTTTTTTAACTTTATTTTCAAAATTTATAAAAAAACTGGCACTGGCTAAGTAATAGAGTACAGAGTCAGTTTAATAGATTAAGCACAGAATGCTCTGCAGTAAAGCACCATAGTAATTTATTGTTTGATAAACCCAAGGATCCAAGTTTGGAGAGGAAACAAAAACCCACTATGTGACAAAAATTGCTGTGAAAACCAGAAAGCAATTAGCCAAAAACTATATTTAGAATGATATTTCACATCATATTGCAATATAAGGTTAAAATGGGTATGGGGGCAGCTAGGTGGCACAGTGGATAAGGCACCAGCCTTGGATTCAGGAGGACCTGAATTCAAACTGAGCCTCAGACACTTACTAGCTGTGTGACCCTGGGCAAATCACTTAACCTGCATTGCCCTGCAAAAAAAAAATGGGTATATGATTTATACATAAATGGTTATATCCTAAACCAATTAGGGTAGCATGAAAATTTTTTCATGTCAAATAATTTTGATCAAAATATTTTACTCTAACAAATGTAATCTAGCCAACATTAGAAGGAACATGGGAAACTCAGAGGAAATTTTTTTATACCAAGCTTCTCAGAAAATGGCCATCTTTCTCAAATATAGAGAGACCTGAGTCATGTTTTTTTTTTTAATTAGGTGCATTCCCCAAGTGACAAATGATCAAAGGATAAAACCATTCAGTTTTCATAAGAAATCAAAGCTAACAATAATCACATAGAATTCTCTAAATCACTATTGATTAGAGCAATATAAATTAAAACAAGTCTTAGGCATCACATCACACCTATATGATTGGCTAATGTGATAGAAAAGGAAAATAACAAATGCTATAAAGGATATGGAAATTTGGGGACCCTAATGTACTACTGGTAGAATTGGGCACCAGTCCAACCATTCTGAAAAACAATTTGAAACTATGCTCAAAGGGTAACTATGCTTACCCTATGACCCAACAACATAACTAACATATCTATATTCTAAAAAATATGAAAGATAAAGAACTCATACGTAAAAAAAAAACCATTTATAGTAGTTTGGTTTTTTTTTGTGGCAAAAAATAGGAAGTTGAAAGGATGCCTATCAAGTGGGGAATTCCTGAACAAGTTATGGCATATAATTGAAATGGATTATTATTGTGGTATAACAAATTATGAAAAGGATGATTTCAGAAAAGTTTGAGAAGACTTACATGAATTGATGCAAATTGAAACATAACCAGTAAAACACTATGTACACTAAAAGTGATATTGTAATGATGAGCAGCTGTGAAAGCCTTGATTGATTGATAAGAATGATCCAACCTAATTCCAAAAAACTCATAGTGAAAAATTCTATGCACCCACACAGAAAATTGATTGTTTGTAGATTGATGCATGATTTTTTTCATTTCTTTATTTTTCTTTTCTTTTGTGGCATAGTTAATGTGGGAATATATTGTGCATGAGTTCACATTGTTTGCCTTCTCAATGGGTGGGGGAAGGGAGAGATGTAGGAAGAGATTTCAGAATCCATTTTTAAAAAATAAATGTCAAATCCTGCTTCAGATATTTATTGTGTGACCATGGGCAAGTCACTTAGTTTTTATCTGAATAAGTTTCCTCAATTGTAAAGTGGGGATAATAATAGGATCTACCTCCCAGGTTATTATGAGGATAAAATCAATTAATTTTATAAAGTGTTTTTAAAAAAACCTTATCGTGCTATATAAACATTGTTATTATTGTTTTTATTATTATCAACAGAGAAAATATAAGCATCTGATCTATGGATATTGGAAGATTTATGACCAAATCAGAGAAAGAGAATAGCAAGAGGTAATATAGAGAATTCTGATTATATATTTTTTGCAAAACAGACAAAATTAGAATGAAAGAGAGAAGCTGAGAACAAAATGACAGCAAGTTTCTCTGATAAATTTCTCATATCTAAAATATATACTGTGTCAAATTTATAAGATTCATTCCCTAATTGATAAATGATTAAAAGATATGAACAGGAAATTTTCAGAAAAAAATTCAAAGCAATCTATAGTGATATGAAAAAATGTTCCATACACTAATAATTAGCGTAATGCCCATAAAAACACACTTATCAGATTGGCTAACATAACAGAAAAAGGAAAAATAAACAAATGCTGCAAGGAATGTGGAAAAATAATGCATTGTTGATAGAGTTGTAAACTTTTCAACCATTCTATAAAAGTTTGAAACTATGATAAAAGCATCATGAATCTGTGACATAGCAATATCACTTCTAGATCTATATCCCAAAGAGATCAAAGGAAAAGGAAAAAGGATTCATGTGTATAAAAACAAAATTTAAAAGAGTTCTTTTTCTGGTGGTAAAGAATTGTAAATTGAGGGGATGTCTATCAGATGTGGAATGGCTGAAGAAATTGAAGCATATGATTGTGATGGAATACTATGTGCCATTAAAAAAATGAGTGAGGGATTGGCTTCAGAAAAACCAGGAAAGATTCCTATGAACTGATACAAAATGGAGTAATACCAGGAGAAGACTGTTCACAGTAATAGCAATATTGCAATGGTGATAACTATGAAAGACAGCTACTTTGATTAATAAAATGGTCCATGAAAATTCCAAGTGACTATGAAGAAAAATACTATCGAGAGAGAGAGAGAGAGAGAGAGAGAGAGAGAGAGAGAGAGAGAGATGATGAACATAATACAGATTAAAACATCATTTAACTTTATTTTTCTTTATTTTTTTTACAACATGGCTAATAAAAATCAATTTAAGACAAATATCATTAATAAAACTTTTTAAAAAGAAAAAGAAAACAATAGCATCTTGCACCCAAAGCCACCACTACTCTCCTCTCATTATCTCTTCAACCCCTTATAATCTGACTTGCCATCAACCATTGTATACTCCATTAGAATATAAGCTCCTTGAGGACAGAGATAGTTTCCATTTTTTTTTTTGGTTTGGTTTTTGGTTTTTTTTGGGGCAATGAGGGTTAAGTGACTTGCCCAGGGTCACACAGCTAGATAGTTTCCCTTTTGTATTTGTATACTTGGTACTTAGCTCATAGCCTGACAGATGGTATGTGTTTAATATGTACTTTTAATTCATTAATTGATTGATTCATTATTTTTCCTTATGGCCAGATCAGAAGCATCACTAACCCCTTTTCTTTCTGACTTTTTGTGAGACACTTCATCGATTGCTCTCTCAATTTTTTTATTTGTATTTTTTGTTTGTTTTGTTTTGTTTTTTGCAGGGCAATGATGGTTAAGTGACTTTCCCTGGGTCACACAGCTAGTGAGTGTCAAGTGTCTGAGGTCAGATTTGAACTCAGGTACTCCTGAATCCAGGGCTGGCAGTTTATCCACTGTGCCACCCAGTTGTCCCTATTTTTGCTTTTTAAGACAGACTCTCCTGATGCATTTTTTGGAGGGAGGGGTTTGGGGAGGGATGGGCTATCTTCCAACTAAATTTACCTATCGAGTTCTATCACTGTTCTCTGACCCCATGTTTCATGATGTTGTGTCAGATTTATTGAGTCAGATTCAACTTATAAGAGAAGCTTTTCAAACACTTTTTAAAGATCCCTAGTGCTTCTTGGTGGCACAGGAAGTCAAGAGAACCCCCAAATTCCTTTCTGAAGCATTACTAATAATAGTCTTATGGAGAATGCAGAAAGATTTTTCAAAGACTAGAATATTATTAATAATCGTCCATGCTAGCAGACTAACCTGCTTTTGTTCTTTCTGAATTGTAGAGATACACTTGCATTCTCATAATATTTTTGCTCCACTAGAATAGTACACAAGATCCCTTTGGGAGTTTCCTTCACTCTGATATCTCCTTCACTGCCCTGAAGCAATAATATTCAGGTACCCAAGAAGCAATTGCAATACAGAATTCAGTACATCAAACTTACTATGACTGACTTGTTTTGCCCCTTTCATTGGAGAAGTGAGATGTATCCACATAGTTATAACTGTTGTTATGCAGACCCACTCCCTTGAATTTCCAGATACACTGAGTTATTTTTAGTAGGGTTATTTATTGGTTGCCACAATTACCAAGGCACATTGCAGATTAGTCACAAAGCCTGACAACACATGGTCATCATGTTTTTAGAGTCCCAGTGTGGCAATTTGTAAACCTGTCAGATTTGTCACAGCAGGGGAAAATGGTGTTAAAAATTGCTTTCAACATCTTAATTAGTGATAACCTTTCAGATAGGAGGAACTTTTTCAGCTTTTTTCATATTCCTTGATTTGTTTTTAAACAAGAAGATTATTAAAATTTAAATCATGATGCTCATCGGAAAAGCATATGAGAAGAGAGAAATTTCATAGTAAATATAACTAAGGAATTTCTATTTATGAGCCCCAGAATTTTAAGCAGAATAGGTCATTCAAAGGGTCCTCTATTTTGGAACAGTTCTTTGGTCTTTAGAAAGAAGTTTCTTTGGAGAGGTGAGTGATAATAAAAAACATGGGGTATATGATTTGTTTTCCATTGCTTTGACTCTATAACAAGATAATTCTGAACATATCTGCACATTAATAAAATAATGTGATGAAAAGTTGGGTGAAAAATCTTGTTTCCTTGCAAATCATTGTCTAGGCATTTATTTTCCACATGGGGTTTTAATTCTTTTCTTTTAAATATATTTTCTTGATGCATTTAATTTTTATATCACAATCATTTCCCACTACTCCACTAGCTGTAACACTTTTTGTGACCAAGAAAAATGATTAACAAAAATAGGCAATACCATATCTACCAAGGTATACAATATTCTACCCTAATGCTTTCTGACCACTCTGCTCTGAAGTACAATGTTTGTTTCAGCACCTTTTCACTAGGACAGTTGCTGTTTTCCTCCATTACTGAGCAATTAATTTTTACTTCACTTTTCATGAGTTCAGCAAATTCTTCCCCACACAATGTTCTTAGATGTTCTCCAAGTAAAATATTCAATTTAACAAGAATTTTAGACACCTACTATAAGCCAACAACTCTCCAGAGTTTGCTTCAGCAAGGAGAAGGCCCATTGCTTTATCTGACTCTGATGAGAAATAGGAAAATAGAAGGATTGAATGTCTGAATGATGTGAGATGAGGAGGAACAAATAAGGGGAACTCTTGGTAAATGTTCTCATTCACAGAGTGGAAAACTTCTTCTTTAAGGACTCCAGTCCTGAGAGGTGAATATCTCTTCTAAAACATTAATGCTACTCCCTAATGACATAAACCTAAACAGTTCTGGAACTTGTCAATACACACACCTACTGACCTATTCACCATTCTTTTAAATACCCTGGGTCAAGATGCCCTTCCTGGTCACCAATACTCTATGTGAGGTATCTTTACCATTACAATGGATGCTCCTTAAAGTCAGGGACTATCTTTCCTTTCATATTTTTATGATCAAATTTAGCCACAATGTTTGGCACAGAGCAAATTCTTTTTCATTCATAAATATTTTAATTTAACTAGAGATGTAAAAATGAAATTGGATACAGTCCACAAACTCAAAGAACTTATAATGGCATAAACATACAGAAATATAAGGCATGTGCATATACAACTACTATATTTTTATTTCTTTAGAATTCTGATTTCATTAGTGAAGGATGAAAACTCTTTCCATTAATGCAAATTCATTTGAGTCTTAGTGAATCTCTTGTAGCTCTGAGATATTGAGATTCTTACATAATTCAAAGGGTGGAGCCAAGATGGTGGAAGAAAGGCAGTTTTTTTGTTTGTTTTTTGCAGGGCAATTGGGGTTAAGTGACTTGCCCAGGGTCACACAGCTAGTAAGTAATAAGTGTCTGAGGCCGGATTTGAACTCAGGTCCTCCTGAATCCAGGTCTGGTGCTCTATCAACTGCCCCACATAGCTTCCCCAAAAGGCAGTGATTTTTCAGAGCTAACATACAAAATCCCTCCAAACACCTTCAAATAATGACATAAGAAAATTCCAGGAGCATCAGAACCCACAAAAGGATGGGTTGAGATCATTTTACAGTCAAAGACACATTAGAAGTTTAGCAAGAAAGATATGTGGTGTAAGGGTGGGAGTGGAGCACAGCCCTGCATTCTCACCATGTAGATCCAGCCCTAGGCAGGCTGCTCCAGAGGAGCCTCTTGGCTGTGGCTGCAGTTACTTTTGGAACTCAGCCCACAGAGAATGAGGGGTTTGAGTGGTTGGCCACAGGGAGATTACAGGGGTCTCTGCTGGAGCTGAGGCAGAACTCTGTGGTGTTGACCATGCTCAGAATCAGGAAGCAGTCTTGAGCGATAGCCCAGGTTGGGGAGGGGCACAAACACATCTGAACTTGCAACCACAGTTAACAATAATTCTGTTGCTGGGTTACAAAGCAAGCAGACCTGTGGTTATTTACAGACCAGGGCACAGGCCAGCGGTGTGTAGAATGTGCCTCTCTTTAAATTGTACCACATGGGAGCCCCTGAAGCTTGGGACAGTGCACCCTGGAAGCAGTGCCCCACTTTGAGAAGGAGTTAAAAGTCAAGAAATAGGCTGGCAAAATTAGCAGACAGAAAAAGATGCTGGCCCTAGAATTTTTTTTTTTTTTTTGGTGACAAAGAAGATCAAAATACACCCTCAGAAAAAGATAACAGAGTCAAAGCTACTGCATCCAAAGCTTCCAAGAAAAATATGAATCGATCTAAGGCCATAGAAGTTCTCAAAAAGGACTCTGAAGATAAGGTAAGACAGGTAGAGGAAAAAATGGAAAGAAAATTAGACAGATGCAGGAAAATAATGAAAAAACGTCAACAGCTTGAAAAACCATATGGAAAAGGAGAAACAAGCTCTCTGAAGAAAATAATTAGGATAGAATAAATGGAAGCTAATGACTTTATGAGAAATCAAGAAACAGTAAAGCAAATTCAAATAAATGAAAAAATAGAGCACAATGTGAAATATCTCCTTGGAAAAACAGCTGACTTGGAAAATAGATCCAGGAGAGATAATTTTAAAATTTTTGGACTACCTTAAATCCATGATCAAAAAAAGAGCTTAGACATCATCTTTCAAGAAATAGGGGGAAAGTGCCCTGATATTCTAAAAACAGAAGGTAAAATAAAAATTGAAAGAACCTACCAATCACCTCTTGAAAGAGATCCCAAAATTACAACTTCCAAGAATGTTATAGCCAAATTCCAGAGCTCACAGGTAAAGGAGAATATATTGCAAACAGCTAGAAAGAAACAATTAAAGTACTGTGGACCCACAGTTACGATAGCACAAGATCTAGCAGCTTTTACATTAAATGATCAGAGGGCAAGGGATATGATATTCCAGAGGGCAAAGGAACTGAGATTACAACCAAGAATCACCAACCCAACAAAACTGATTATAGCCTTTCAGGGGAAACAAATGGGAATTCAATGAAAGAAAGGACTTTCAGGAATTCATGATGAAAAGACCTAAACTGAATAGAAAATTTGACTTTCAAATACAAGACCCTAGAAAAGCATAAAAGGGTAAACAGGAAAAAAGAAAGCATTAGGAATATTAACAGCTTAAACTGTTTACATTCCTACATGGGAAGTTCATAAGAACTTTCCCATTATTAGTTCAGCTGAATGGAGTATACTTAGAGAGCACAGATGTGAGTTGGATATAAAGAGATGGCATCTTTAAAGCTTTTATTTTTTATTGTTTGTTTGCTTGTTTGTTTTTGTGGGGTGGTCAGGGTTGGGTGGCTTGCCTAAAGTCATGTAGCTAGTGAGTGTTGGGTATCTGAGGCCGGATTTGGGCTCTCAGGTCCTCCTGGGTTTAGGGCTGGTGCTTTGTCCAGTTCATCCCCTAACTGCCCCATTTTGATATCTTAAAAATATATATAATTAAGTGGGGAGAGGAATGCAGTGGAATAAAGGGAAAGCAAGAGGTGGAATATGGTAAAGTATCTCTCTCATTAAAGAAGCAAGAAAAACAGGCAGCTAGGTGACACAGTAGATAAAGCACAAGCCCTGAATTCAGGAGGACCTGACTTCAAATCCAGCCTCAGACACCTGACACTTACTATGTTACCCTGGGCAAGTCACTTAACCCCCATTACCAAGAAAAAAAAACAAAGAATCAAGAAAAAGCATATGGAGTGGAGGGGAATATGGGGGAGGTTTGGGGGCATGAGTGAGCCTTTCTCTCATCATAATTGGCTCAAAGAGGGAATAACATACACAATCAATTGGGTATAGTAATATATCTTGCCCTGTGGAAAAGTGGGAGGGGAGAGGGGTGAAGGAAGGGAGGGCAGATTGGGGAGGGAGCAGTCAGAAGCACAACACTTTTGAGGAGGGAAGGAAGATAGAAAATGGAGTAAATATCAAGGGGAGGGAAAAGAATGGAGGGTAATACAGTTAGCAATAGTAACTGTGAAGGAAAAAATTTGAAACAAGTTTGTTTGATAGGCCTCAGTTCTCTTTTTTTTTTTTTGGTGAGGCAGTTGGGGTTAAGTGACTTGCCCAGGGTCACACAGCTAGTAATTGTTAAGTGTCTGAGGCCGGATTAGAACTCAGGTCCTCCTGACTCCAGGGCCGGTGCTCTATCCATTGTACCACCTAGCTGCCCCAGGCCTCAGTTCTCAAACACATAGAGAACTGAATCAAATTTGTTAAAATGAGAGCCATTCCACAACTGATAGATGATCAAAAGACATGAAGTTTTCAGATGAAATAATCAAAGCCACTTATAGCCATATAAAAAAATGCTCTAACTCATTATTGATTGGCTAGATTTAGGTCAAAACAATTCTGGGTATCACCTCTTATCCATTGGATTGGATAGTAGGACAGCAGAGGAAAATGATATTCTTATAGTCATGAAACTAGTATATGTCAGAGGCAGGATCGATACCCTGATCTTTCTAATAATACCAAGGCTAGACTTCCACCTACTATACCCATACATGTTATTAAAAATGAAGCAATATTCCAGAGGGCAAAGGAACTGCTACTGGAGCCAAAAATACCCAGCAAAACTAAGCATAAACTTTCAGAGGCCAAAATGGAATTTCAGTGAGAAAGAGGACTTTCAGGCATTTGCTATAAAAAGACCTGAACTGAATACAAGACCCTGGAGAAGCATAAAAAAGTAAACAGGAAAAAGACTTCATGAGGGATATTAAAAGATCAAACTGTTTATATTACTACATGGGAAGATAATACTTTGAATTCATAAGGACTATCTCAGTAAGCAATTCACAGAGGACACAGGTCTGAACTGAATATGAAGGAATGATATCTGTAAAGAATTTATGTTTTTATCTTTGTGGGGCAGACAGGGTGGGGTGTCTTATGTCTGGGGCCAGATTTGGGCTTGGGGGTTCCTGGGTCCAGGGCTGGTGCATTGTCCACTGTGCCACCTAACTAACCCATGATGACATCTTTAAAATAGGATTGAGGTATAGGAGTATAACGATTGGAATGACGCCACCTGCTGAAGATTTACTGTAGAAAAGCTTCGCCATGAGGTGAAGGTCTCTGAGGGCAAGACCATGCATCTTTTCTTTGGCATCAGGAAGTGACATTTGCTTGTGGGAGGAGGAAGGGGAAGCCTGGTGCTCTGACTCACTCTCTTTCCTGAGGACTGTGGTGGAGAAGGGAGCTAGAAATGCACTCTCCCTTCCATAGATAGATGAATGTAGGCCTTTCCTTCTCTCTTTACCAAATTCTTATTCTCCTTAAAATGCTTAAAAGTCTAACTCTTGCTAAAGCTTATAATTTATTGGCAACTACTAATTGGATATTTTAGACAGTATAGCTAGAATTTCAGAATTTTAGCCCTTAAGAGGAGGAATAGACTGGGGGAAGGGGAAGAGGAGAGATCAGCTGGGGAGAGGTAGTTCACATGAAGGAAACAAGAAAAAAGCTTAAGGGGGGTAGAGGAAAAGGGGGAAGTAATTGGGGAGAGAGTGAACCTTAATATCATCAGAATTGGCTCAAAGAAGGACTAACATACATACTCAAGTAGGTGTAGTAATATATTTTTGCCCTGAGGGAGGCGAAGGAGATAAGGTGGTGGGGGAAGAGGGGAAGGAGGGAAGGGCAGATTTGGGGAGAGAGCACTAAAAAGCAAAACACTTTTGAGGAAGGTGAAGATCTTCTGTATTATTGCACAAGTATGACATATTAAATTGCTTGATTTCATAGGGAGAGTTGAGGAGAGAGGGAGGGAGGAAGAAAATTTAGAACACAGAATTAGCTCAAAGACCTTAATCTCTTCAGAGTGGGCTCATGGAGGGAATAACATTCACAACCCATTGGGAGGAGTAATCTATTTAACCCTACAAGAAAGTAGGAGGGGAAGAGGATAAGGAAGGGTAAAAAAAAAAGGGAGTGCAGAGCAGAGGAGGGGACAGTTACAAGTAAAACACTTTTGAGGAGGAATAGTTTAAAAGAAGACAGAAAATAGAGTAAATATCATGGGAAAGGAATAGGATGGAGGGAAATAGTTATGATGATTGATTGTAATAGCAAAACACTCCCTGTGCCCCCACACACCAAGCTTATCTACTGGCTGTGCTAGGACTGCAGCCAGGGGGCTTAAGTCTGCCATGCACACCACACCCAGGGCTTGAGGGGCCATCCCTCTTGCTGTGTGCCTGGGTCCTGGCAGGACAAGCTTGGGATCGCTGGGGCAACTCCCCTCAGGGTGGAGGGTGCTGGGGCTTTCCCCAGCTGTCCACCCAGCCAGTGTTTTGTTAGGCCCATGGGCTTCTCTGCTTGGCTGAAGCAGAGGGGGAGGGGCCCTAGCCCCTCTTACACAGAAAAAAACTCCTGATGGCCTAACGCTTTTTTTTGCAGGTCCATGGGGGTTAAGTGACTTGCTCAGGGTCACACAGCTAGTAAGTGCAAAGTGTCTGAGACCAGATTTGAACTCAGGTACTCCTGAAGCCAGGGCTTTATCCACTGTGCCACCTAGCTGCTCCCTAAGGGCCTAATGCTTTTTAATATCAGCCCAAAGGCAGGGTCCCTAAATCACAATAAATTCCCACACTCAACATTTGCTACTCTCTAGTCCCTTCCCTGTGTCAACTTGCTATTGAAACAATTCAATTCTATACTATTTATGATGGAATCCTCTTACACCATTGACCTCTTTTTTTCTCCAGTAAATTGATGGTAACTTCATTCCTGTTCTCTCTTATACCTTCATTTTTCTCCATATCTATCCCTATCCATTGCCACTTTTTAAAATCATACAAGAAAGTGAGAGACCACTCTTTCCTTTTTGGTATCCTCAGATCCTCAGAATGATTTTTGGGCTACAAGAGCCCAGAAACAGTACCCCTTATGGGAAAATGACCTGGTGTGGTTGGTCATATTTAATTCGTATAAGATAGACATCTTTATTCAAAATGCTTCATCTCTCAAAGATGACTCTGTAATCCAAATAGTATATTTCAACTAGGTTTGTCAAAAGTTTGTCACAGGGGCAGCTAGGTGGCGCAGTGGATAGAGCACCGGCCCTGGAGTCAGGAGTACCTGGGTTCAAATCCAGCCTCAGACACTTAACACTTACTAGCTGTGTGACCCTGGGCAAGTCACTTAACCCCAATTGCCTCACTTAAAAAAAAAAGTTTGTCACATATATTATATACATTGAGTAATAAATTCTATAGCTACTAGTATAGTGTAGTAAAAAGCTCTGGATGAGAAGGCAAAACTAAACTAACATCCAAAATTCTTGGCTCTACCACTTAATGACTGTATTATTTTGATCAAGTCACTTAACGTATCTGAACCTCAGGTTTTTCATGTGTAAAATTGGAATAATAGCACATACCTGTTGTAAAGAACTTAAGAAATAAGGTATCTAAAGTGGTTTGAAACTCTAAAGGGCTATATTTATATTTCATTTTAATTAGCCTTATTTCTATATGATATTGAAAGAACTTTCTAAATTCAATTAATTCAATTACATGGGCACTTAGCAGGTAGAAATAAGGAGAAATCAATTACTGATTCAAGATTGCAGAGAGAAGCCAGAAAGTTGCTTGAGCTCCCCCAAATTTCCCTCTGCAACAACATTAAATCAAGCCTCTAAATGCATTCTGGAGCTACAGAACCTACAAAAAGACAAAGAAAGACAATCTTCCAACTTAAGATAATTTAGAAGACTTCAGGAAAGTTCTGTCTCACTTGGACAAAAGGAGTGCACAGCACAACTCAGCATAACACTAAGGGTCTCTAGGCAAGTCAGCAGGTTGCTGTTGGCCATAGCACAGATCAGCAGCTGAGGCAGCTTATTCCTGGCTGAGCATTCTGGTGGTTCAACGGGCCACTTTTAAGACCCTCCAACCCTGGCTGAGAGGGCAAACTACCGGAGAAACAACCACTGCACAGGAGCACCTAGGCCAAGCCATCCTGGCACAGGTAGCAAACCAAGGGTATTAAGGAATCTGCAGGCCACAAAGGCCTCACAAAGCCAGCGACCAGGCCCCTATCCCCCCACACAAGAAATTTGCAAGAGTAGCCCCTGTGCCCCAGAAGCAGATCTTAACTTTAAAAGTAAGGAAAAAAAGGATAAAATATGAATAAGAAAAAAGAAAAGGACCCTTATCATTGAGGGCTTCTATGGTGACAAGGAAGACCAAAACACAAACTCATAAGGGGACAATATTGTCAAAATGCCTACATGTGAAGCCTCAAGGGGGAAGATGAATTGTTCTCAAGACCAAAAAGCTTTGTTGGAATAGCTCAAAAAGGATTATAAAAAACAAATAAGAGAGGTAGAAGAAAAATGAGAAAAGAAATGAGAGTTACACAAGAAAATTATGAAAAAAGAGTCTACAGCTTGAAAAAGGAAGCACAAAAATTGACTGAAGAAAACAATTTCTTAAAAAATACAATTGGACAAATGGGGAAAAACAAAAAACATTGGCCAAATGGAAAAGAGGTGCAAAAGGTTACTGAAGAAAATAATGTCTTAAAAATTAGAATTGGGCAGATGGAAGCTAATAGCCAGGAATCAGTCAAACAGAAATAAAAGAATAAAAAAGAAGGAAGAAAATGTGAGATACCTCATTAGAAAGACAATGGAACTAGAAAATAGACCCAGCAGAGATAATTTAAGATTTATTGTACTTCCTGAAAGCCATGATTAAGAAGAGTCTAGACACCATATTCCAAGAAATTATCAAGGAGAACTACCCTGATATTGTAGAATCAGAGGATAAAACAGTCATTGAAAGAATCCAACAATCACCTCCAGGAATATTGTAGTCAAATTCCAGAATTATCAGGTGAAGGAGAAAATACTGTAAGCAACCAGAAAGAACCAAATTAAATATTATGGAGCCACAGTCAGGATTAAACAGGATCTGGCAGTTTCAACATTAAAGAAACAGAAGGCTTGGAATATGATATTCCAGAAGGCAAAATAGCTTGCATTACAACCACGAAGCAACTATCCAGGAAAACTGAGCATTATCTTTCAGGGGAAAAGATGGCCAGACATTCAATGAAATAAGAGACTTTCAAGGTGTCTGGATAAAAAACAAAAAAACAAAAAACACCACAAAACTAAACAGAAAAGTTGATCTTCAAATACAAGACTCAAGAGAAATTTGAAAAGGTAAACAAGAAAAAAAGTTATTCAATAAGGTTAAACTTTTAACATTCCTCCATGGGAAGATAATTCTTTTAACTCTTGAGAACTCTATCTCTATTTGGGCAGATATAAGGAGTATACATAGAGGATATAGGTATAAATTGACTTTGATGTGATGATATAAAGAAAATTAAGGGGTGAAAATGGAATATATAGGGAGAAGTGGAAAATAGAGGTAGAATGGGGTAAATTACATCACATGAAGAGGTGCAAAAATATTACAATAAAGGGAAAGAAGGGAGGGGTGAGCATTGTTTAATGTTACTCTCATCAGATTTGACTCAAAGAGGGAATAACATCTACATCCATTTGGATAAAGAAATTTAGCTTACCATTTAGGGAGGTAGAAGGGTGAGGGGAAAAGGAGGCCACTGATAGAAGGGAGGGCAGAAGCAGGGGGGACAGAGGGTAAGAAATGGGAGGGGGGTTGATAAAAGAGATGGCATACTAAGGGAGGCAGTTGTCAGAAGTACAATGCTGATGAGGAAGAATAGGGTGAAAGAAAAAATGTACAAACAAAGGGGAAAATTGGATGGAGGGAAATAAACAGTTAGTAATCATAACTATGAATGTGAATGGGATGAACTCTACCATAAAACAGAAAAGAATAGCAAAGTGAATTAAAAATAAGAATCCTACAATATGTTTTTTTTTAAAGAAATGCATTTGAAGCAGGGGGACACAGAGAAAATGTAAAAGGTTGGAGCAGAATATATTATGCTTCAGCTGAAGTAAAAAAAAGGGGGGGGAGAGGTAGAAATCCTTATCTCAGACAAAGCAAAGGCAAAAATAGATCTAGTTAAAAGGAATAAGGAAGGAAATGAATCTTGCTAAAAGGTACCATAGACAATGAAGTAATATCAATACTAAATATATATGGACCAAGTGGTATAAGCATCCAAATTCTTAGAGGAAAAGTTAAATGAGTTATAAGAGGAAATAGCAAAAATATACTAGTGGGAGGATCTTAACTTTCCCCTCTCAGAGCTAGATATACCTAATCACAAAATAAATAAGAAAGTTAAAGAAGTGAATAGAATTTTAGAAAAGTTAGATATGATATATGTCTGGAGAAAATTCAATGGAGATAATAAGGAATATGCCTTTTTTCAGTGGTACATGGCATCTACACAAAAATTGACCATGTATTAGGGCATAAAAACCTTACTGTCAAATGTAGAAAAGAAGAAATAGTAAATGTTTCCTTTTCAGATCATGATGGAATAAAAATTACATGTAATAATGAGCAATGGAAAGGTAGACTGAAAATTAATTGGAAACTAAATAATCTCATCCTAAAGAATGAGTGGGTCAAACAACAAATAATAAAAACAATCAATAACTTCACCAAAGAGAATGACAACTGTGAAACTGCATAGGAAAATTTATGGGATACAGCCAAAACAGTTCTTAGGGGAAATTTTATATCTGTAAATGCTTATATGAATAAAATAGAGATAAATTAATTGGGCACACAACTAAAAAATCTACACAAAGAACAAATTTTAAAATCCCAATTAAATAATAAATTAGAAATTCTGAAAATCAAAGGAGCTAATAATAAAATTGAAAGGAAAAAACTATAGAATTAAAAAATTAAAACTAAGAGCTGGTTTTATTTTAAAAATTCAATAAATTAGATAAACCTTGGGATAATTTGATTTAAAAAAGGAATAAGGAGAAATCAGTCAAGATAACTACTTGCTTAGAATAAAAAGTTACTTGACTTATCTGAGGTACCCTGGAACTCTGAAAATCTGTAGTTATGTTTAAAAAAATGTTGATCTGGCCTCAGAGTCCTAGGGAACAGAGGAAAGGATATACTCATTTTACAAATGAGCAGGAAAAAAAATCCCCATAAGTGCAGTCATGGTAAAATCAAATCACTGACTTGATATTAGTAATATATCAAAATAGGTTTTTGGGGAATAGAATGAGGGTTGTTTATCATTATATTATCATTGTTTGCATAAAGCCACATGAATTTCTTGGACTTATTACAATGTATTAGCTGCAGTTCTATGTGTTGGTTATTCAAAAGCAAGGAAGCAAAATGGTCCCTTCCGTTAGGGATCTTACCTTTTAATGTTTTTTTTTGTTGTTGTTTTTGCAGGGCAATGAGGGTTAAGTTTCCCTTGACTGTCTCTATTCGCTGGTCATATGTATTGCCTAACCATGTGTATTCTCCATGTATACTTCCCCTTTATGTTCCCTGGTGAAATAGATTTCTAACATCCATCTCCTTTTGTTCATATGGTAAACTGTGAGAAAGTGAAACTCAGCTTATATGGGATATCCTTCTTGCCACTTATTCTATTATGCTATTTAGTGACATGTCATGTTTTCAAATACATGTTGGCTGTTCAGATAAATACATCACTGGAGGCTGATGAGCTTTTACTTTCAATATGCTAATAAATACTGTGATTTAAAACTGGGTTGGTATTGAGGGGACCTACATGTGCAGAGGCATGTGGATTGAATACTAAATATAGTCTTTTAATCCTTATATTCTTCAAGGATTTATCAGAGAACCAAGTACATTGGGGAGACTTGAATATTGTCATAGCTTATAAATGAACTGGAGAGACACAACCAGTGCCTTGAAGGAAGAAGAGGAAAGTAAAATGGTTTAGGGGAGGGAGAAGTCAAAAACAGGAAAAAGACTAGTTAGAAAATTATTGTAATAGTCCAGGTGTGAGATGATAAGTGGAAATGATTACATTTTCTTCCATGTATTTAAATATTTACAACCAGATGGCAACAACACATTTATAGAATGTGAATGTCCCAGTCTGGGAACTGGGTTACAAGTAGGCAGAATAATCAGCTAATTATACAATTTTGTATCAGGGACACTGAGAAGGTCCCTCTACCCAAAAGAGATTTCTTCTTCTAGAGGTACCTGAAATTTCACTAATAGAAATGAAATAATTTGTGCCTTTTTAAACTATAAAACAGCAGCTAGGCGGCACAGTGGATAGAGTGCCAGACTTGGAATCTGAAAGACTCCTCCTCCTGAATTCAAATATGGCCTCAGGCACTTACTAGTTGTGACTCTGGGAAAGTAATTTCACTCTGTTTGTCAGCTTCTTCACTTATAAAATGAGCTAGAGAAGGAAATGACAAACCACTTCAGTATCTCTGCCAAGAAAACCCCAAATGGGGTTGCAAAGTTAGGTATGACTGAAATGACTGAACAACAACAACAACAAATTTCTCTAAGTTCAAATATCCCTGGGAAGTATAGAGCCTCAAGCTGATAGAGTATTTTCTTTTTCCCAGGGTATTTTTCTTTTTTTGAGAACAAGTTGAGAAACAGCCCTTGAGAAATGGAATAAGGAGAGGAGAGACACAAAGAAAAGTTAGGAAGTGGATGAACCAAAACCAAATTTCTAGACTGAGACTCTAGACACTATAAAATACCTGGGAGTATGCCTGCCAAAACAAAGTCAGGAACTAGAAGAACAAAATTATATTGAAAATTTTTTATACAAATAAAATTAGCTTCTGTTTTACTGAGCTGGACAGAAACTAAAGTTGGATTTATTTCAGATGTCTTTCAATTGTTTTCAGAAGATACATGTGCTAGGGAAAAAATACCACTTCCTGTCCTCCATTTATGGAACTCCAAAACTGATTAACTGATTGTTGTTATCCTGTGGATTTGAGGAATGTTTCTCAGTGAGCACAGTGAATTTCTCCAGTTATAGTTTTCCACTGGCAAAGGCAATCATATCAAGTTATCTAGTGCTCTGTGCATCTGCTCATTGCAAATTTGTCTCCTAGCAAACTTTATAGGTCTCCCCCTCCCACCTCCTAAATGATTTAACAAAGTATGGCATTTTACGTCAGTACAACCCTAAAAATCACACCAGTACCTTTCCCAATAAGTTAGTGATTATATCACTACATCCTTTCCTTCACCTCAAGAATAAGCACTGAACTTCAGTGAAATCAACCTATACTATTTCTCCTAAAGGATCTGAATCTTAATCAATCACTTAGATTTGAATGCAATTTTATCAACATAGATACTCCTGATACTGGTGTAGAGCCAAACCCCTTCCTACTTCCCCATTTTGAAGAGTACAAGTATAGCCAACTAATATCTGGCCTCCCTCCTTTTCATCTGTGATGTTTAAAATCTAATGTGTGTACTTATCTGGGCCCCCAGTTTGGGGCAGGGGGAAACTAGCCAAGATTTACTAATAAATTCAGCAACAGTTTAGGCTTTTAAGCAATTATTAAAGTATATTGGGGGTTAGCAAAGAGAGAGCAAGAAAGCTGCCTTCACCTAGCGATTAGAGAGGGAACACCTGAAGTTCATGAAAGTTAGAAAACCTGTTTATTCTCCTTCTTCTGCCACCATAAGCTTGTTCCCCAACCAAAGAAGCCAATCCAGGGAGTCCACCTCACCATCCTACTTCCTGTATCCCTCCCCGGAAGGGAATGTCCTCCTTTTGACATCTTAGTCCACAGCCTCTGAGAACAATACCCCACTCAGGGCCAGCCAGGTGTGGTCTCTATTTAATCAAACTTAAGTAGGTTCGCAGTCAGTCTCTCAGTCTCATCAAATTCAATCAATTCCAAATCAATCTTCAGGTGGGGCCCCTGGGCATCTGCCAAATCCATGATTTTCTCACACATACATGACCTTAATGATATTTACTCCAATCATCTTTACTAATATGTTACAGCTTTGTTTTTATAAGTGCCACGTGTGTTGTTTTTGTTTGTTTGTTTTGTTTTCTTTTGCAGGCCAATGAGGGTGAAGTGACTTGCCCAAGGTCACACAGCTAGTAAATGTCAAGTGTCTGAAGCTGGATTTGAACTCAGGTCCTCTTGAATCCAGGCTCAGTGCTCTATCCACTGCGCTACCTAGCTGCCCCAACCATGTGTGTTTTAATTGCCCTGATAATTCAATTGAACAGTTACTGAGCACATTCTATATGACAGGTACTAGAGGTTCTGGGAGTACAATAACAAAAATAATTGCTGTTCTCAATAAGCTGCCTATTATAACTAAAAATACTTGGAAAACAGAGTTTCTCCTATTTTTTGTTTTGTTTTGTAGTTTAATAGAGGGGATATAGCCAAATCTAGTTCATCTAATTACTTATGAAAAGCCCATTGCTTCCTCTCCTAAGGCATCAAAACTCTTTGACTAAAGGCTTTAAAAGAAAAGGGGGGGGCAGCTAGGTGGCACAGTGGATAGAGCACCGGCCCTGGAGTCAGGAGTACCTGAGTTCAAATCTGGCCTCAGACACTAAACACTTACTACCTGTGTGACCCTGGGCAAGTCACTTAACCCCAATTGCCTCACTTAAAAAAATAAATAAAAAAACAAACAAAAAAGCAAAAATGGGGGCAGCTACGTGGATAAAGCACAGGACCTGGATTCAGGAGGGCCTGAGTTCAAATCCAGCCTCAAACACTTGACACTTACTAGCTGTGTGACCCTGGGCAAGTCACTTCATCCTCATTGCCTCACAAAATTAAAAAAAGAAAGAAAAGAAAAGAAAAGAAAAACAAAGCAACCATTTACCTTTCTTTAGTGAAGTGAAAGCTTTCAGCATAAGAGGTTGCATGACCTTGCTTTATTTATTTCCTTCTGGATAAGCTGATATGACTGAGCAGGTACTAGGAACCATCACCTGACTACAAACCAGGAACAGTGGCAGAGAAGCCATCACTTAACCACTGAGAAGTAGTACCTCAGAATCGCAGAATTTAAAAGTTAGAAGTTTCCTCAAAGGCCACTTAGACAAACCCATGGACCAAAAGGAATCACTACAAAAATGTGCCCAATCATCCAGCCTTTGCCTAAAGACATCCAAGGAGGGAAAACTCATGACATCCCAAAGCAGTACATTCTATCTTTGCAAAACTCTAATGGAAAGGAATTTATTTTTCCTAATGCCAAACTAAAACTTGGCTCTTTAAAATTTCTGCTAGCTGCTCCTAGTTCTGTTTTCTAAGGAAGTGGCCAGACACAAAAAAGTCTAAAATGGCTTCCACCTGGCATTCTTTCAGATGCTTGAGTAGAACTGTCCTTTACCTTTTGAATCTTTTCTTCAGGTTAAACATCCCTAGTCCTTTCAATGAATCAAGAAATAGTTTTGGAGGCCTTCCTCTCTGGGAAACTTGGGAAGCCACTGTCCCAGAACATTATGTCCCTCCAACAAAACAGAAACTAACCATGACCACCAAAAGTCCAGATAGGTAGGGTCTTCCAGTAATATTAAGGCTCCTGATCAAGCACCTATAATTCTCTTCTCCATTAAAAGTCCTGGGAGAGTAAAGCTCTGTATATACACCTCATCTCAGGAATGAGATTTTGAAACCTTCTCACTGCAGAACCACATGAAGATTGTACCTAGTTAGCACTGAGTCACCACAAAAGCACTGCAGACTTTTATACAATCAATCCTAGGGACTGAATTTAGAGGCCTCCTTATTCCATGATGTACTGTCACATGCACAGTCATTATCTATGCCACCCTTTTTCAATTAACCCTCAGAAGAAAAGTAAAAAAGCCCCAGGGGACTGTAACCAGGGAATGGCTAAAGCTCAAGCTTCTTACTGCCAGTCCTGTCCTTTACTCCCTCCACTTTTATTCTGAAGCTTGATTATTTTAAATAATATTTATTTTTCTCACATTTGAATGCAAAAATAAGGTTTAACCTTCATTGTTTTTTTAAAGTTTTGAGTTCCAAATTCTATTCCTCCTTCCCTTCCCCCTGCCTGACATGATGAGCAATCTGATATAGTTTATACATGTGCAGTCACATAAAATATTTCCATATTAGTAATTTTGTGCAAAAAGACATGTGAGAGAGAGAGAGAGGAGGAGGAGGGAGGGAAGGAGGGAGGGTGGGAAGATGAAGGAAGGAAGGAAAGAAGGAAAGAAGGAAGGAAGGAAGGAAGGAAGGAAGGAAGGAAGGAAGGAAGGAAGGAAGGAAGGAAGGAAGGAAGGAAGGAAGGAAGGAAGGAAGGAAGGAAGGAAGGAAGGAAAGAAGAGGAATGGAGAATGATTCAGTCTGTATTTAAACATCAATTCTTCCTCTCAAGGCTGATAGCATTTTTCATCATGAGCCTTTGGAATTGTTTTGGATCAATGTATTGCTAAGGATAGCTAAACATTCATAGTTGATCATAATGCAGTATTACTGTTAATATGTACAATGTTCTGGTTCTGCTCATTTCATTTTGTATCAGTTCGTGTCTTTCCAGGTTTTTCTGAAATCATACTCCTTGTCTTTTCTCATAGGACAATAATATTCCATTACAATCATATACCACAACTTGTTCAGCCATTCTCCAGTTGATAGACATACTCTAAATTTCCAATTCTTAGCCATCACATAAAGAGTTGTTATAAATATTTTGGAACAAATAGTGTCCAGCTTGATTTTTTTTTGTGGTGATGGGGGGCAATAAGGGTGAAGTGATTTTCCCAGGGTCACACAGCTAGTAAGTGTCAAGTGTCTGAGGCTGGATTTGAGTTCAGGTCCTCCTGACTCCAGTGCTAGTGCTTTATCTGCTGCGCCACATAGCTGCCCCCAGCTTGATTTTTAAATCAAAATTTTGTCCTTATGTAGTTGGTCCTTCCCTGTTCACTACAAACACATTTAGGTCTTTCCCATCTTTGTAAAATGGACCACCTGACCTTGTTCAACTCCTACATCTCTAAATACTTTCATCCCTTTCAGAACCAATGGACTTGGGTGGAGGAAGCAGGGAATTGCACTTGTTGCTTTTACTTGCATACCTTTAAATCACTACTCAGCCCTATAAAATTTGATTTCCAAATCTAAAATTCTTTTAATCTCATTGTCTCTAAAATTTCCAACAACTTCATAAATGTTAAACCCAATAGCCTTTTTTCTCCCTCTTTAGGTAAACACTAGATTTACAATGAAAGCGTCCATGTTGAAAAGTAGCTTTAACTTTTATTACCTGAATCATCTGAGGAAAATCACTTTACCTCCCTAGGCCTCATTTTTCTCAACTGTGAAATTATGGAATTTGATCAGGTGACATCTTCAGCCCCTCTTACTCTAGATATATACTTCTAAAATCATCCTTGACCTCTCAGAAATTTTAGATATCATCGACCAATGGATAGACTCTCCATTCCTGCCTTCAATGATAACATCCTCCTGTGTTGTTTTTTCCTTATATAACTGACCATAACTTCTCAGTCTCCTGTTCTGAATCATCTATTTTCCTCCCCATAGCTATGGCTGTTTGCAAAGTATTTTCCTCTGGACCCATTATCTTCCTATATATACCTGTTTGAGGGCAACTAGGTGTCAAAGTAGATAGAGTGTTGTGCCTGAAGTTGGGAAGTCTCCTCTTCCTGAGATCAAGTCTGACCCTAGCTAGACACTTTGCTAGATGTGTGACTCTAGATAAGTCACTTAACATTGTTTGCCTCAGTTTCTTCATCTGTAAAGTGAGCTAGAGAAGGAAATGGAAAACTACTTTATTGTCTTTGCCAAGACTCCCAAAGGGAGTCCCAGCCAGGCTTAACTGAAAACAACACTGAACAATAGCATACCATTTTTCTTGGTGCTATCATCAACTTTAATAGGTTCAGTTTTCATCTTTATGAAGATGACTGTACATCTATTAAAAAGGCATAGGGGTTCATTAGGTCCTAACTATCTCAAGGGACACAACCACAGAAGACCAGCAATGGGAGGAAACAGAATTGTGACTATTGAGGAATGATGGATCAAAGGAATAGTGTCCTTGTCTTGAAAGTTCACTAGGTATTATGGAAAACATGGGATTCAGCTAATCTTTCCACCATCTAAGTGGTTGGTCCATATGACCCTAGGTGTCATGCTATGGCTCCTTTTGAGTATAGGGCCAACCTTTGGAAATAACTACTATCTTAAAGGATGCTCATGATTATTCATACCTGAAGGGTGTCAAGTATTTACTTAGCAAGATACTAGTAACAGTCATTCATAAAGGAGTACATTAGGACCTAGAATGAAGGTAAAAACACTATTGGAAGTATATATAACATATGGTATTCATTTTATAATCATGTTGCTAAGGACTATTTGTGCAGGGAGAAGTGGAATCCTTTTATTCTTAAATCATGCGAACAGAACCTATACACTCATTATAATCTGTATCATTATTAATATTAGAAAACACAAATCTCCATGACCTCAGAGCCATAACTAGTAATGTTTGTGTTTAGGGCAAGTTGTATAAAATATTCCCAAGAGCAAGCTACATGAAAAGCTCAGCTGGAGATAGACAATGGGCATAAAGTACCACTTGGTAACTTCCTATTGTGCTGCACTGATAAATGTTTAATGAACTGCTCTCCAAGGAGGGGGAGGGGGGAATGTATGGACAACACCCTTTAATTTTAGTATACATTATTAACATTTTTTCTATCACTTTCTTAATTTTAGCTAATCTACAATATAATAAATCAAGCTGTGATTTGTATATTTCATTGGCCAATTTCCAAGGTATAAATTCTCATGCTAAAACTTTAATGGTCATTTCTCTCAAGCTGCTTTAAACTGACTTCAGAATACCACAGTTCCTATGTTATTTAATTATTTTTTCCAAGTAGGTATTGTTTTCACACTATTGAACTATTGCCTGTGTTGTCAGTATCCTCTAAATTTCAGTTTGTTGTTTAGTCATATCTGACTCTTTGCGACCCTATTTGGGGTTCCTTTGGCAAAGATAATAGAGCATACTATTTTCTTCTCCAGCTCATTTTACAGATATGGAAATTGAGGCAAACAGGGTGAAATGACTTTCCTGGAGTCACATTGGGCAAAGCTCTAGTTAAATTACTCTTATATTGATTCTACAATCCCTGATGAGTTAAGAATTTGTTTGCATAAGCACGATGTTCACTTATGAAAAGGTAAGTAAAAATACAAGGCAGAATATGATGATAAGCAACTGAAGGATATAGACAAAAATTGCCATAATAAAGTTCAGAGTGGGGGGAAGCAGGGAGGGAGGAAGGTAATGGAGAGACAGACAGACAGACAGAGACAGAGACAGAGACAGAGACAGAGACAGAGAAGGAGAGATTAAGGTGGACTGAAAATTATTGGAGGATGGTTTATTCATAGAAGAAGTAAAACTCAAGTAAAGCCGTAAGAATATGGCATTTTTTATAGTAGAGCAGAGGAGTGTGAGTAAGCAAAGACATAGAACCATAGAATGTGCATAGGCTCAAAAGATCTTTGGGTGGAACAGACTTTTGAAATAATTTAGTTGAACTCCCTTGTTTAACAGGTGAGGAAACTGAGGTGAGTAGATCGGTCGCCTGGATCAGAGGTTTTTATGGTGGATTAGGAAGAGAGAAGGCTGTAAAAATAGTTTGAAAGTATCCAATTTTGGTGGACTTTAAACTTATCATAACATTCCCATCATGGTTTAAACAGAATTACAGAAATGTGCTGCCTTACCTTCAAGGGGATAACAATCCAAGAAAAAGAAATTGTCACATGGCCAAGCCTAGTTTAGAACAGATAAATATGCATATGAAAAGTGATAATGAGAAATCACACATTCTTGTGAGAGAATGATGATAATTTCTTTCTGGGAAATATACTTTTTTTTTAGCATGCATAGTCTTTTTTTTTTACTTTTTAACCCCAAGAGCAAAATGTTACACTTAAATGTTCTTAAATCCTAGCTTAATAGAGGTGGTTTTGTACTAGAGGTACCCACCTAGGAAGTGACATTGAAGTATATCTAGAGTTATGAAGGCAGGTGACTCCTAATTGGTCAAGTGCACATTTGCCTCTTGATAATTTTGTCTGTGGTTCCTCTGTGTTCTTTACCTGGAATGCATCCCTTACTCTTCTTTGGTTAGTCAAGTCCCAGCTGAACTTTTACCTTTAATGAAGCCTTACCTTGTTCAGTGAAATCCTCCAACTATTGTCCAATTAATGAGGTCATAGAGGCTTATAAATTAGTTTTCAATTCAAATAGTATTTTCTTTAAAGCATCTGCTATGGACAAAATACTGTTTAATGCCCTAGGGATACAATAATGAAAAATAGCATCAGCATGGATAAATAGATAGATAGATAGTTGGTAGAGAGATGTGCATGTATATATGCATATAATAAATATCTATATCTATATCTATATATATCACATTATATCACATAATAAGTACAAAATAAATACTTGGTAGTTAAATATATAAGTTATAGTGGTCCAGAAAAGTCATCATGGAGAATGTCACATTTGTGTATTGAAGGAAATTAGGCATTCTTTATGAAGAAGCAGTTAGGAAGAAATGCATTATAGGCATACAGGGTAGCATACAAGGCAAAGATATGAGTCAGATTGTTATTTGTAAGGAACATAAAGGATATTTTGATTGGAATGTAGTTTTGCGAAGGGCAGTAATATAAAATAAACCAAGAAAGGGAGTCTGGGAACAGATTGTGTGTCAACATTAATGTTAAGATAAGGAGGTTATTTTATTGTGTTTTTCTTTACTTCATCTCTTGAGGCTCCAATAAGGGAATAATTTACAGTTTTTGACCAGGTGACATGATCAGACATATTCTAGAAAGATTGTTTTGGTAGCTGATCAGAAGATGATTTGAGAGGTGGAGTTATTATTAGATGATAGTGCAATTATGAGGCTTTTATTAATGAACTCTGGTGGTCCATATGAGTGGACAGATGCAAAATATATTGTAGAGGGAAAATAAACAAATTATTTTCTTCCCCTTGCTGAAGGGACATATAAAAATAAAGAGAGTGGAACAAGGTTAAGTATGCTGAATTTTTGAGTAAGTGAACCTCAGTTCAAATCATGGTTCGTTCACTAAATTGTGTGAAGTTAGACAAGTCACTTTGCCTTTAGGGACCTCACTTTTCTCATCTATAAAATGAAGGGGTTGGGGTAGATGGCTGCTAAGATTGCTTCTACTTGTAAATCCAAATTCCTATGAACATACTAGGAAAAGAGGCCTACAGAAGAGGAGAAAAATGGGAGGATGGGAAAAAGAGATTAGAAGGAAAGTGATGGAGAAGGAGCAGGATGAAGAGGAGATGAAGAAGATGAAGACAGAAGACAAAGAAGATGAAGAAGATGAAGATGATGAAGAAGAAGATGAAGAAGAACAACAACAAGAACAAGAACAAGAACAACAATAACAAGAAGATGACGGCAAACACAGCCAATTTCTATTTTATAGATATTGTCTCACTTTGACATCTGGTCGGCTTCCCATTTCTGATATCAGAAGCAAGAAGCTAGCAATTAAGAGAGTTCAGCACAAGTATAGAGATGTCTAGTATAAAACCTTCTACATATAAAAGGAGCAAATGCAGGATGCTATCCATGAAAAATGGGCAGGATTAGAACATATACACTTCTACTTCTTGACAGACTGGCTAGGCTTTGAAGAAAGTATAAGAAAACTATAGCATAGATGGGCATACAGGAACAACTAGCAACGAGAAACAATTATATGTGGACATACAGTCCCTCTTCATCAATAAGGTATCAAGAAAAATGTAGATATAACTGGGTATTCATGCCCTCCTCAACAAAATGAAAGTTAAACTTTAAAAATGCAATAATAATACCAGGTGGGAAGGATATCTCATGGTCAAGGCAAATCTCTTTATTCATACATTGAATCCCTTGGTACTGAAATGATGCCATTTCAACCCTTTCTTTCTTTCATGTGGAGCTACAAAGAGTTAAGAATAATTTATTCTAAAGAAATCACAAATTCATTCACTGAGGGGGCAGCTAGGTGTCACAGTGGATAAAGTGCCAGCCCTGGATTCAGGAGGACCTGAGTTCAAATCCAGCCTAAGAATTTGACATTCACTAGCTGTGTGACCCTGGCAAGTCACTTAACCCTCATTGCCCTGCCCCCCCTCCAAAAAAAATCCAGTCACCTTCAAGGAGAAAGGTTGCTTTTTGATTTATATATAATTTTTTCCATTCATTTTTTGTGAGTTTATATATATATATATATATGTATATATATACACATATATATGTAAAACTGTGTAATCATTTAAAAAATAAGAGCCATTCCCCAATTTAAAAAATGATCAAAAGAAATAATGTTTTCAGATGAAGTAAGAAAAGCTATCTATAGCCATATAAAATGCTCTATTAATTAGAAAGATGCAAATCAAAACAATTCTGGGGCACTACATCATACCTATTAGATTGGCTTACAGAACAGAAAAGGAAATGACAAATTTTAGAGGGGATATGTCAAAAATGAGTCATCAATGCATAGTTGGTGGAATCGTGACATAATTTGACTATTCTGTAGGGTAATTTGGAATTGTGCTCAAAGGGCTATAAAAATATGCATAATCTTTGACCTAGAATTACCACTACTAAGTATGTATCCAAAAAGAGATTAAAAACCAAAAGGAAAAGAACATATAGGCATAAAATTATTTATGGTAAAGAATTGGAAATTGAGGAAAATGCCCATCAGTTGGGGAAGGTTTAAAAAAATTGAGGTATGTGATTATAATGAAATATTACTGTGCTATAGGAAATAATGAGCAGGATGTTCTCAGAAAATCCTGGAACAACTCACACAAGCTGATGCAAAGTGAAATATGTTGTGTACAATGTAACAGCAATATTATAAGATGATCAGCTGTGAATGACTTAGCTATTCTCGGCAATAATGATGCAAAGCAATTCTGAAGAATTTGTGATAAAGAATACTTTCTATATACAGAGAAAGGACTGATGGTGTCTGAATACAGATTGAAACATCATTTTTCAACTTAATTTTTCTTGAGGTTTTCTTGAGGATTTTTTGTCTGTTTTATTTCACAACATGACTAATATGGAAATGTTTTGTATACATGCATTACCTATATCTAATTGTTTGACCTCTCAAAGTGGGGGAGAAGAAGGGAGAGAATTTGTAATACAAAGTTTTAAGAATGGATGTTAAGATTACATGTAATTGGGGAAAATAAAATACTAAATAAAATAAAATTAAAAAAATAAATTCCTAAGGAGAAGAAAAACAAACAAAAACTTCTGGGTGCATGGTTGTCCCTAGAGTAGGGAGTGGCAAACACAGGGAATACTGTGAATCTAGAAAATGAAAAAAATCTCTAGTCTCAAGACCTCTACATCTTCCTACTGCTCCTATCTAACCACCTGAGACTGCTTCAATATTCAAATGTGCCATTTGTAGACATTATTATGGTTTCAATGTGTTTTCCAGGAACACTAAGTAAACAACTGGCTGACAAGTCCCTTGTTTGATAGAAGGGGTGCTGCTGCTCAATCATCAACATACTGCTCTACAATCTGACACCATTTTGGTCTCCTTCAGTGAAATATCATATATGTGTCCAATTTGATGTATGGAACCAAAATCATAAAATGATCATAAATGTATCATCTGTTTAGATATTATGCAGCTTTTTTTTTTACATCAATGCTAGAAAGTCTCCCACAATTTGGTGGTAGTTGGGGAGTTATCTTCTAAATCATTTTTCCATTAGTAGTAAAAAAATCTAAAAGTTCCTGATACATACAAAATTGATTCAAGACTTACAGATAATTTTACATATACTTAGAAAATTCAGCAGCTGCACCAGTGAAGAAAATTCCCATAAACCAATGTTTTTGCTTTTATATTTTCTCAATCACTGACCTGCTATGAGCAGGGTTTTCTTCTGTCCAATCTCAGCCTTAGCTCCTTCTGTACAATTTAGGGTTAATATCTTTAATTCGTCTATTGCTTTCTATTTCTGCTGTTCAGCTGCCAGTTACTAATAACAGTATGTTTCAAGAAATATTCCCCATTTACACACAAAAACCTCACAGCAAAGTGCAACAGATTTTGTTGTTGTTATTGTTGTTGTTTTTCAGTAAAGAGTCAGAAAACTCTTTAAGATCTCAATTCACATTGCAATAGTTGCCTCCCCCAAAGGCTCTTTTCCAAAGGTCAAAACCCAAGTTCACCTTATTAATTGCTCTTTTGAGTGGAACAAAGTGTGAAATTCATTAACAATACAAAGTACTCTACAACAATTTTTAGCAAGTGTTAGGTATGACTACTGTTGTTTTTGCTCTTTCCTGTCAAAAGAAAATTCTTTTGCTATCCCAAATTTCATGGGCCTGCTGAATTGAAAAGTAAAGGAGAGGAATCACCCAGAATAACTTCAAAGAGGCATAAATTAACAGACTATGCTAGGCTGTGCAGTGCCTAAATCCCCAGGTCTGGAGTTAGGAAAAGGAGTTCAAATCTAGCCTCAGGCACTTACTAGGTGTGTGACTGGGCAAGGCACTTAACCCAGTTCCCTCATCTGTAAAATGAATTGAAGAAGGAAAAGACAAGCCACTATAGTATTTTGGCCAAGAAAACCTCAAATGGGTTCACTAGTGAACAATAAACTATATAAACATGTTTTCATTGGATAAATAGGGATGTTAGGACACTTACTTCTCTGGATTCTGTTGTTTGCTTTAAAAGTTGCTCCATAATCCCTTTGCAGCACCAGCATTCTACCTGCCCTTGTTCCCATTCCACCCCCACCCACACCCACACCCCATACATAAAACTCCCATTTCTAGATCAGACTTCTAGAGTGCAAAGCAGTAGCTTTAGCCTCTTTTCCATAAAGGAACTAACTACAGCAGCCTAAAAACCTCCCCCAGTGGAGTAGTAGCTAGCTTCTATCTCTAAAACTAGGATGTCATTTAATACCACACCTTTAGAACAGTCCACACAACAGGAAAGCTTAAGGTATATAATAGAACAAGCTAGATAAAGCAGTTGTTTTATAGGGAATGTCAGTCGGCTATCATACATAGTAAGAGAGGTTCCATATGGCATGACGAATGGAAGGTTTTAGTATGAAAGATTCAAGATATGTGGTATTTTCATAAGAGAGCAGGGCAGGGATATCAGACAGGGGATGGAAGCTGGGTCTAGAAATGAAACAGCTGGTCACAATAAAATACAATTCCAGAAAAAAGGAAATGGATGCAAATGGGGGATGTTTTCTGGAATAAGTCCTAGATCTAGGATTCTATCATTTTAGAATTTTAGCAGTAGGAGGGGAAAATATATATTAGAGTAGTTTGAGGAAATAGGATAGAAGGAATGAAAAGGTCTGGAAATGACACTTGGAGAATGGGATATTTAAATTATTAGAGACGTATAAAATTTTGCCAGTGAGTGCCCAGTTTTGATCATAAAACATAAATTTATAGTGAATGGTAAGAGTAACTCAAGGGTGATATTTGTCGAGGCAAGATCTAAGATAGGGATTTGAGAGAACAAGACAATATAAATTTAACCTTTTTAACCAAGGGATGAAGATGAGAAAGGAACAAAAGTATAGCTTGAGCAATGAAGGTCTGTGAGAAAAAACTTAGGGGTGAAGAGATCGGAGGTTGAAATGAGGATACACAGGATTTGGTGTTGCAAGGCAGGAGAGGTGGATTACCAATTGATTCTGATTAGATAAAGGGATTTTAGGGTTCATGACCATAGATGTGGAACACTTGAGGATGATGGCAAGAGCAAGTGTACAATCATTTCTGCATGTAGTTGTGGTAGAGTAGAAGAGTGGGTCAGATGAAATGAGTAAGTATAAGTCCCTTATTTTGACAGTAGGAGTTGGTAAGGAGAGAAAGATTGAGTCAGGCACTGAACAAGTTGAAGAAGGAAGGAGAACATCTTGGATGTCCAAAGACAATAGCACCAAGCATCTTGGTTGGGTGATAAATATAGATAGAATTTACTTTAAAAGAAAAGATTATGGATTTGCAGTGGTAAGAAGGAGGGCCTGAAAGTGGTCATAGGAACTAAAGAGGATTCTAACTCTCCTACCTTGATGAGTGAATGTTATGGGGGTCAGGGTGGATGAGTGAGTGAAAATTATGGAAAGGATAACCAAGGAAGCTGATTTAAGATGAAATCTAGTTTACTTTTTATAGGGCAAACATTGCAGAAAACACAGTGGAAGAGTGGATAGCTTTAGGGTCAAAAGATGGGGAAGAGAGTAGAGAGCATGAATTGAGATGGATGGAAATAAGGGTTTGAGCAATTCAATCAGGTTTGAGACAGTCCGGTGTTTTCCCCTTTGGCAGCTTGCCATGTTTAAGAATAGCATTCTGTTCATAGAAGTTTGTAGGAGAGGGAAGTGCAACTGCAACTCAGCATGCCAGAATATAAATGAGATTTTTAAAAGCAATGATATGAGTCGTGTTTCTGGTAACATTGCTTGTGACTATCCTTTTTTGGTTCCCAACCACAGAAGCTAACCCTCCAGTCCAATTAACAGAACTGTTTAATGTTTTAAAAAATTATCTGCTTTATCTAAAGCCAGCTCACTCTTCAGAACTTTCCAGTCTTGGAAAAATATTCAGCAAGTCATGAAACATCCTTTAGTTCATCCTGATAATGAATGACACTTGGCCAAGCACCTCCCTGCTTTGCTGATTGTATTTGGAGCCTGGAGGCATTAATGTGCTGCTAATGGGCTACTGCAGGAAATTACTTTTAAAGCTCTCTCTGTCACTTTCGGATTGCAAATCAAGTCCTTGGAGATGGCAGATTTCAGTTGTGACAGGGGCATCCCACCCAGCCAAATGATGTTTGGAAGCAGCATCTATAAAAACCAAGTGGCTCAGGAGAGACTTGGACAGAGCATTAATAATTCCCTGTGAATACAGAGGCAATGGCTGACTATTGATTCAGTCCTCCCCTTCTTCCAGTAATGAACTCATCAGTGGGAGAATGTTAGAATAAGCATTGCATGACAAAACCTTTCAATGTCAGTTTCTTTAGAAATATTAACTGTAGGGCTGAAAGCCTGGTGTGTGATGACACATGTGCATATGTGTCAGAGGCTATTTCATTTATCCCTTTCTCACCAAAAGGCCTCTCTCCACCAAATTAGGCCCTGATTCCAAGGCAGATTGTTGTCTGTCTGGCCTATCCCTCAGCCATCTGGTCTCTCTAGATCTAAGAGGGTTGTGATGAGACCATCTCCAGCTCAGCATGTTAAGTGTTTAATAGTCCCTAGTCCAGCAGAAATTCAATTATCCCAGGCTTCAGTTGACTTAGCACCCACACAGTTAAAACCTTAGAGAGAATATGAGGCAATGCCCAGGCTGGCTTTTTCATATCAAGTTTTCCCACGAGGAAGATAAGAGTTAACATTCAGTATGTTAAGACCTCAGGACACATAAGTATTATACCATGATAGGGAGGTAAACAATTGAATCAATCAATGAAGGAAGTAGACTCAAGGTCAGAGCATGATTCTATGGGTTTAAAACCCACTGTAGAAGAACGATGAATCTTCATGTCAAAGAGAGAAGTAGCAATGAGAATATAAGGAGTACAAGTTAGGTGATATACATAGGACATGATATAAAATTGAAACAAATGGATCAATAGAGCTGTGAAAATCTAAAACAAGGAAAGAACAATGCAATTAATTAAAAGTTCAAATGTGCCCAATGCATGTTATATCCATGTGTCCTTCATGAAGTATAGCGATTATGTTCTTTTCTATACCTTAAGAGAGTAATATTTTCATAATATTGGGGCTGCATAGTAGGCAGATCATTTACCCTCTTCCCTTTTCCAGCCCCCAGGATTAAATCACAGGAACAATATGGTTTTCACCAATCTTTGTGATATTCACTATTATTCTCAAGATTTCCATTTGGATTTGCAAGATGCTCTACATCCTCAGCGTATGTCCTCTGAGTGTTTTGATCCTGAAAATCTATTAAGAGCCAGAGAAAAGTGGTACAGTGGTCTTTGGTTTGATGATTGGTGGTTGATTATTGTTGCTGGCTTTCAAGATTTCTTCAGGGATAGGTAACTGACTGAGAATTGATTAGTAGACAATTCAAATCATTCTCTGTTATTTGTTTCCCTGTATATGTGTGTGTATACAAATAAGTAGACAAAATGATACAACAAGATTTAAAGAAATGCACCACCAACGTATCAGAATATGATCATTCAATGATCCTTTATTTTTCCAACAGGTTCACAACCCCTTTACATTTTATTAGCATTCATATGATGCTGTGTTTTCTTTTAATTACCTTTAGACTAAAAAAGATATGATAAAGTGCTATTTTCTTAGTTTTAAATGTTATCACAGACAGCTTGATATTATTATAATTTTCCATTGATTTTAAGGAAAAATATAAATTATATGTTATATACATATATGTATATACACACATATGTAGGCTATACACATATGTTATATAATACAATATAGCATAATATATATACTCGTGAATGTATCACATAAATTTATATTTTATTAAATTATATAGATCTACATGATGTATGAGGAAGGGAAACAAATCATAGAGGGCTGGAACTTCATCACTGTGACTGGTACAGTAAGTTTGTCATTAAAATAAAACTAAATGCTTGTTGAATTTAACTGAATTGAATTGAAATACTCTTCTACTTACTTAGGCTATTTCAGTTAACAAAACAATTTCATATACAGCCCTTGTCATATATAGCTTTCTGGTTGACTGTTGTACCAGCTTCATTCAACCTGATCCATGAACTTTGTTCAAGATGGTTTTGGCTTCAGAATATGTGATCCATTAACATAGAGGGTTGACCTTTAGTTACCTTGCTACCCTTCCACCAATGAATCTTGTATTTCCCCCTACTGGGTTTAAGGATGACAAACCTTTGTTTCCTATCTCCTTCATAGTTAGACAAGCAGAGCAAAAAGGAAAAAAGGATTATACACATCTTCAATTCTCATGAATTCTTTTTTTTTCTGTCAGAAAACGTTATTTCTAATTTATGCACTTTCTCTTTTCTCAATGTCTAACCTACATCTATTAAGTCATACAGTTGTAATTAATTTTAAAAACAATCTAGTCCCATTCTCTATCTTTACTGATTAGGAAACTAAGGGTCTAGAGACACAAAAGTCAAATAACTTATTAGAATAAGAATACCAACCCAGGTCTCTTGATTGATGGTCTAGTGATCTTTTCGCCATACCATGGATCCTTCAAATGACAATGATGGAACGTTTCCAGTTTTTTTTTTCCATATCCTTGAACTATTCTAGCTTTTTAGTGGTATTCCTAAAATGTTATGCTCCCAAACAAACAAATTATTTTAGATGAAGTATGTCTACCAGAAGATAATAGAACTATAATACTTTTTCTTCTGGAAACTGACTCTTGAGGTGGCCTAAGATGACATAAATTGTTTTGTTTTTATTCTATCTTTTTTTTTGCTGTCATATCACAAAGTCAACACACATTGAATTTATACTGAACTAAATCACCCAGATCTTTCCAACTTGGCCATCTCTCTCCATTTTGCACATATGAAGTTAATTTCTTTTAACCCATGTGTTCTCATTCATTTTCCTATCATAAAATATGTTTTGTTTTGGATTTACAGTTTTTTTCTGAATTATGTCTATAAATAGGGACCTAAGTGTATTATATTTTCTATGTATAGCACTTACCATATGAAATGACTGTAATACCAAATTTCTAAAATATCTATTATGTATAACAGATATCAAACATGTGGCTGGAATACTCTTAAGTACTCCTGAACCACATTAATAAATTAAATTCAATATAGCAGATAATGTTAAACATGATTTAAAACAATATGCAGCATGCACTTACCCCTTTTCTATTTGATTTTGATACCATTGATGTACAATATACTTGAAAGGCATTGAATAACAGCTTGTTAAATGGATAAGGTAATTTACAAAGCAAATTGAGGTATTTCACTGTTAACCTTAACATTATCTTAATTATCTTGCATAGCTATACTTTGACATAGTTGATAGAGCCCCAGATATGAATCAGAAAGATTTGAGTTTGAATCCTCCTTCAGATGCTGATTATCTATAAGACTCTGGGCAATTCATAACCCCTCATAAACAGTTTCCTTATTTATAAAATGGAAATAAAAATACCCTCTATCTCACAAGGCTTCTGGAAGAAGCAAAGGAGATCACATATACAAAGAAATTTGTAATCTTTAAAGACTATAGAAATGTGAGGTGTGCTTATTACTTACAACAATTCTATCATGTAGACTTGTACAAGTATGATTTCTTAAAGAAAGGCCAGGCATTATGGAAAGTTTTGGAGATATAAAAGTTTTGGAGATATAAAAGTTTTGGAAAAAAAAAAAAGAATGAAAGAAACAATCACTACCCTCAAGGATGTTACATTATTTAAAGGCAGACAACATACTTGTGTGTGTGTGTGTGTGTGTGTGTGTGTGTGTTTATAGATCAAATCCAAAATAAGTGCAAGATAGTTTAGCAAGGGAAAACACTAGTAGTTGGAGTTTTCGTTGGAATAAGAAGACACTTTGTTTAAAAGACAATGCTTGTGGGGCAGTTAGGTGACACAGTGGATAAAGCTCGGGCCCTGGAGGTCCAGTAGGACCTGAGTTCAATTCCGGTCTCAGACGCATAACACTGACTAGTAGTGTGTCCCTAGGCAAGTCACTTAACCCCAATTGCCTCAGCAAAAAAATAAAAATAAAAATAATTCTTGTGTTGAGTCTTAATTTAGCAAGTCATTCTAGGAGGAAGAAGTTAGAAGGGAGTGTATTTAAGGTATTGGGGACATCTACTGAATAAGCACACAAATGGAATACCCTGCATAAGAAAAATACAGTTTAATTTATTCCATAGAGTACTAAAAGTGTAATAATACATTATGCAGTTGAAAAACAAAGATTGGGGTTGCACTGTTAAAAGCTTTAAAGAAAAAAAATAATTTATATTTTATCTTTTAGGTAGCCAGGAGACAAAGAATTGTAGAGTTCTGGGAAGTGAAGTAATACGGTCAGAAATGCATTTAAGGAAAATGACTAGCAGCTGTGGGGAGGATAGATCATAGTGGAGAGACTTGCAGCAGGGAGGTTAATTAGCAGACCACTGCAATAGTCTAGGCATTTGGTGATGAGGTCTTGAACCATGGTCTTAGCTACATGAATCTTGAGAAAGGATCTGATTAAAGAACTTTTGGAAGTAGAAACAAGAAAGGAGGGGACTTATTGGATATCCTGGATTAGAGTGATAATGAAGAGTTGAGGATAGCAAAGTGTTCAATTCTAGAAACCTAGAAAGATGTCACTCTCTGAAGAAATAGGAAAGTTCAGAAGAGGAGGATTTTGGAAGAAAGTCAATTAATTATGTTTTGGATACGTCGGTAAGCAATTAGTAAAGTGACAGAGAAAGTCATTGAGCTAGTAACTATGGATTAGAAGATTTAGCATTCATATCAAAGCCCACATGGAAACTTGCGGTTACAGAATCATAAATTTTGAGCTAAAGAGGACTCCCAGAGAGCTGACGTGATTTTACCAATGTCATAGAAAGTAGTAATTAATGGAGCAAGAGTCCACTAACTCTAAATCTAACACTCTTCACTACACCATAATACTTCATGATCAAGGCCTAAATAAGTTCCAGACACATTTCCTGGTGTCACATCATCAAAAGTGGAATGGTCCTAAACAAATCACGATCTTTCTCATTATTTCCAGAACCTACCCCAAGTCAGACACTAGCACATCCCAGTCAATCCAAATATAGTCATTTCCAGAATTATCAAATACTCTGATTGCTTCTTTTTAATAAATCTGAGATAGAAGGATCCAATACAGTTATGGGTCCTGTCAATGGTGCCACTTTCATGGATACAACCACAAACAATTTTAACTAAAATCAGATGAGCTCTGAAATCCTTATACACTCACATGAATGTAAAATGATCAGAGCTTGACTAAAGAAAACAAAGTGCTTCTTTTCTTAATTTAATGGGGAAAAGTTGTCGATCTCACAGCTTCCACTCATCTCATTAAACCCCAGGGTCTGTTACCTTTAATATGCTAAGAGGAACTCTGAAGTACCTGATATTACATCTTTCTCTTGCAAACTCATTTATCCCAAGTATCTGCTGTGCTCTCCGGAGAACATCATATCTGATTGCAACATTTTGACAAATTCTACAATGTTGGATTTAGGCATAAGGCAAAACCATGCAGTGAACATGGAAGTCAAATTACTTTCTGATTCTTTAAAATAAAGTGGAGAGGAAGGAAGCAGGAGAGGATTCAAGCAGTGTCCTGTCAGGGAGAATGTTTCTAAATACTCTGTTGCTTTTTTAGAAGCTGGAATTTAGCTTGACCAATTAAGAGAACTATAAAAATGCCTTTCATTTCATGATCACCTTTTTTGATTGATGGTAACCCCAGAGTATAAGGTAAAGTTTGCTATGGAGTAAATTTTTATCTCTTCTTGAATCTGAATATTAAAGAAGTTCACCCACTTATAAGTGACATTTCTTCCCTTTCCATCACCTCAAAGATTCTAAGGTAACTAATGCTGCTTTCTTTGGGTCCATGTGTATGATATGATTATGGATTTGAGTCAGATTAAACTCTGAGCATGGGGTCTGGAAGGTACCCAGCCCTGCCCCAGTATAGTTTGTTTAGAAGTTTATTGCTTGTCAAATTCTCACTGTCTCCTTTAAGTTTTATTGCCAATTAACAGTATTTTTACTTCTGCTCAGTCTCCCCACTTGTCAGCTACATATTAATTTTGTCTGCAAGCCATCATGTGTCAGAACCCCAGTCAGTGGGTCAGGGAGTTTGCCCACCAATTCAATACTCGGGACTCAAGAAGAAAGGACGGGACTCGGCACAGGATGCAGCAATTGAGTTGAGACCAGATGTTAAGTGACATTGTTTTTTTTTCTCAGAGCAGAATCCCCTTGGCCCTAGGGTCCCAACAATGGATTATTCTTTTCTTCCCAACATAACCAAAGATAAATTTTAACCCTGTCATCCTTATCTTTAGAGACAGGGGCCTGGAGAGGGGAGTCAGTGGGAACTGTGAGATGTGAAACATCTGACTCTCACTCCCCTGTTTCCTTTTCCTTTGGTTTGACCTTGTTCCCCCTCCCCTTTTCCCCCTTGTTCCTGGAACACATATGCATGTCTCCATACATTGATCACGAGCTGAACACGCACCCTGGGTGAGACAGGATTGGATGTTAGATTGTGAGCTCATCCACCCTAGGTGTACGTGGGGACAGTCCTTTTCAAGATTACTATAAAAACCTAGAGGATTGGGCATATCTTTGCAAGACTTCAATGTGTAATTGGGTTTTGCCCATCCTCATGAGGATGTAATAAATCTGTCTCTGCTTGACTTGGTGGTCTCCTCGAGTTATTTGGGTAAACTGAGGCAGTTTGCTCCATACACATGGGACTCCTGCTTCTGGAAAACAAAACCAAAGCAAGGGAACTGCCTGGGAATTTAGGGAAGAGGCCTTGATCTTCCCATCACCACCAGCAATTTTCTTTCCCTTAGAATGAATGGGTTATTTGGACAGTGTAGCTCCAGTGAGAAGGGTTGTTCTTTGTTTACCAATTCCAAATTATGTTTACTTTCCTTGGAAAAATCAAAATCACAAAGCAGGACTAAAAAATCTGAGAATGATGATGGAAGTCAGTGGAGAGAAGTATTTCAAAGAATGGCTTTGATACCAACCCCAAATTCAGTTTCCTTCTGTGTTAACTAAATTATTGGGGGGAATTAACTGTGTCTAGTTAAATTATTGGGTGGCCAGACTGGGTTTTCAAAAATATTGCTACTTATAAATTAATGGCTACTGCACCCATTTAGGCAATAAGTATTTATTATTAATTAACATTGCATATTATTAAAGTACTTAACCAGATGACATTTAACACAAGCAGAAAAATCCCAAGCAATATTTTGTCTCTACATTACCTATATTATCCTAAAGGAAGAGCACTCACCAAGAGGGTAACATTCCCCATCAAGAGTGCAATCCAAGAATGGAGTAGACCTCAAGATCAGAGGCTTTTTTCTATTTTCATAGAAGTGGCTCTAACACCCTGATCAAAGCTAATTGCCTAGCATCATTCAATTCCATTGGTTAAAATGACTTGAGGATGGTCCTTATTAAAATGAGTTCTACTGTGAGGACATCAGGGTATAAATGGAAAACTGACCCCTGAGGGCAAAGTCAAAATCTAGATAAGCAAAACTTAATCCCCTCAATTCACTGAGCTAGGGAAAAAAAATTATTCTCCATTTCTATTGTACCGCCCTGCATAGGATTAAAATTTGAGTTTAGCTAAAGTCTTCTGAACTGAGTCTTCCAAAATGGGGGGTGAGGAAAGGCTAGAACTGAGTCCCATTCCCCCCAAGAAATCCATTATTAATAATTATTTTCTCATGCTTCTGAGGGGAATTTATGGGCTACTAAGAAGGTCTTAGCATCTCTGTATATGGGCTCCTAAAACTTTTCTGTTTGTTTGTAATGTGAAAAGTGCTTTGATAGATGCTGGAGGTCTTTATTTTTAGTTCATTGCTCTTATAAAACTGTTATCTGCCTGGGGCAGTAATCTAACCACTACCTTTCTCATATACCCTAAAGTGACATTTTAATAGTGGAGGGTATAGGGGCAGCTAGGTGGTGCAGTGGATAGAGCACTGGCCCTGGAGTCAGGAGGACCTGAGTTCAAAGCCAGCCTCAGATGCTTAACACTTACTAGCTGTGTGACCTTGGGCAAGTCAACTAACCCCAATTGCCTCACCAAAAAAAAAAAATAGTGGAGGGTATAGATTCTTCATTTCTAAAATAAGTGATGAACTTGAAGGTCACTGAGAACTTTACCCTCTCTAGATCACTGATCCTGTGACTTTGTCAACTAAAAGAAATAAATGTGGTTTACAAATATTTTAACTGATGGTATTGTGATTTTGTGTGTGTGTGTGTGTGTGTGTGTGTGTGTATTCCCCCTTTTCCGGTAGGCTACTGACCCAGCTGTTCTCTGTGCAAATATTGAATCAGGTTATTCTAATATCAGAAGGGGGATGGTGAAGTGGGAAGAGAAGAGAAGGCAGGAGCAATGATGAATGCGAAGTGGTAAATTCAGCTTGTTATGGGATGCATTTACAATCTGAGCAGGAGCTGAAGTGTCTGATTAACAGAACTCATGATGCCTCTGGGGAGAATTTTCAAAAGGAGAAGAGGTGGCCTCAGACTGATGGAAGAAAACTAACATCCAAGGCAGCAGAATTATGTACCTACACATTGCATGCAGCACCTGCATCAGGGAAAAAGTTTAATTCTTAATGAATGATTTAGTTTCTCATGGTATGTGAACATGTGTATTTAAAGAGAGTCCAATGACAAAAGAAAAATGAAGAGGGGAAGATTCTTGCTGATATAGGCTAATGCTGCAAATTACAATTTCCTAAATGATTTTGTTTCATAAATAATCAAGAAATTGCATTACTCTAGGACTTTTTTGTAGCTTTGTGTATGGTTAGATGACAGACACAGTGATACTTCAATTAATGAATGTTCTGGGAACAAAGTCCATTATAATTACTTTGGTTAAGTAATTAATGAATCACCAAAAATCATACAAAGCTGATCTAGGAACTAGCAGTCTAATAGCCAGACACATGGCAATGGTATTTCACAAGTAGTTATCTTTTATCCCTGCACCAATTATGGTACAACAAAGCCTTCCCTGGTCTAATGTGTGATGTCTAATATATATATTTTAAATTTCAATTTATTTCCAGTGTCCTTCCTTAAAATTGTGACTTCACTCTCCACTCTTCATACAGGTCCATGTGTTGTCTTATTCTTTATCTTCTTCTCCATAACAAAGCAGCAAGGGGTCTGATATGTCAGATATAATCATAGTTTGACTTATGAAGGAATCATTGTCATACTAAAAATTCATCAGTATATTACTGTTATGGGACAATCTGGTTCAGAGAAAAAGGTTTTGAAGTAAGAATAGCAACATCTTCACTCAATATTTGCATTTTTGAAAATTTAACTGTCAATTATATGTAAATTGAATGCTCCCTCTCCCCCAGTTGAATTTTATTAATCTTTTGGCACTAGACATGCATAGAGATAAAAGACATGGTCTCAGTCTTCAAATAAAGTTGGGGATTGCATTAGTCCTCTCTCAATACTCATCTTTCTTGACATCTGTGCAGTATTTGACATTGTCAGTTTCCCTTTTCTCCTTGATACTGTCATGTCTCTAGTTTTTGGTTTACTACGGCATCCTGCATCTTTTTCTACCTGTATGACCACACCTTCTCCATCTCTTTTGCTAGATGTTTATTCATGTCATGCCCACTAATTGTGGATGTCCCTCAGATCTCTGTCTTGAGCTTTATTCTCTTCTCCCTTTATAATATTTCACTTAGTTATCTCATAAGCTCTCATACATTCAATTATCATTACTAAGTTGATGATTCTCAGATATACTTATATTGCACTATTTTCCTAACTTTCAGAGTTGTTTATATAATTGTCTATGGGATATCTCCCACTAGATGCCCCATAGTTATTTTAAATTCAACAAGTTTAAAACTGAAATAATTATCGTTTCCTCAAAACCTTCCCCTCTTCTTAACATCCCTTTTAGTGTCAAGAGCAACACTATACTCCCAATCACCCAAGTACACAGCACAGGTATTATCTTTGACTCCTTGTTCTCTCACCCTCCCCCACACATCCAATATGCTGCCAATGCCTATCAATTCTATCTTTGTAACACCTCTCATAAAACCCCCTTTCTCTTCTCTGACACTGCCACCACTCTAGCACAAGTTCTTATCATTTCACACTTGTATGACTAATAGTCTTTTGCTTGCTGTCTCTCTCCCCACTCTAGTCCATCCTTCCTGCAGCTGTCAAGTTGATATTCCTATATCTTGGGCCTAACCATGTCACTTCTCCCACTCACTAAACTCTAGTAGCTCCCAATTATCTGCAGGATCATACAGAGAATCTTCTAGTTGATTTTCAAAGCTTTTCATAACCTGCTCCCCACTCCCCACCTTATGTTTCCAGTCACTCTTGATCACTACTATTCAGTGACTTTAGCCTTCTTGCTGTTTCTCATACAAGTCATTCTACCTTCTGACTCTGGACAATATCCAGGGCTATTCCCCATGCCTGGAAGATTCCCCTTCCTCGTTTCTTCATTTTGTATCACTGTCTTTCTTCAGGTTTAAGGTCAAACCCCTTAATTTGTGAGAAAACTTTCCTGATCCCTTTTAGGGCCAGGGCCTTCCCTCTATTGACTATCTTTGTTTTATCCTGTTGTATTTTCTTTGTACATATTGTGTACATGTTGTCTCCTCCAATAGACTGTGAGTACCTTAAGAGTAGAAGCTGTCTTTAGCCTTTCTTTGTTTCTCCAGTGCTTGGTACAAAGCCTGGCACATAGGTGCTTAATAAATGCTTATTAGCTGACTGACTGAAGTCAGGACAAATTTTGTGGGAGAAGAAAGGAGGGATAGTTATAGAACAAAGGCCATTGACCACGATAAAGAGACCTGAGCACAGAAATAGAGAAAGGTGCAATAGAGAGCACTGGATACAGGGGAAATCAATATGGAAAAAATGAAAGTAAGCGAGATACAGAATGCTAAGCTCCGGGGTAGCTAGGTAGTGCAGTGGATAAAACACTGGCCCTGGATTTAAGAAACCCTGAGTTCAAATCCAGCTTCATAAACTTGACACTGACTAACTGTGTGACCCTGGGCAAGTCACTTACCCCTCATTGCCCTGCCCCCGCCCCAAAATCCCAGAATGCTAAACTCACCTACACTATAATTAGGAAGGGCCAGCCCTGCCTAATCTGCTTCATGCAAAATTTTATTCATAAAACACTTTCCTTGTTCAGTGTTAAAAGCTCTTGCTCCTACCCTCTTCCTTGCTCCTGAGTCAGGCTATGACCTTGAAAAAATGAATTGCACTTGAAGCATATACCTCATTTTCCAAATTAAAACATCAAGTCTACTTAACAACTCTGTTTGAAGGAATGATTACTATTAACAAAACCCACCATAGTCATTGAAATCCAGAGACAAACACTATCAGTAGCAGAATAAAAGAAAAAAGAACTTTGTTCTCTCTGGAGAAACATTAAGTTGGCATGGCTCTCAGCTGAGGATACTAATGATGACATGGAGAGGAGATTTAAGAGGGTCTGGGTATAGAAAGAAGAAAAGAGAAGGAAAAGACCTTGAAAGCTCCCTTGTCATTGAGAGGTTAAAAGGCGGGTGGGGGGGGTGTTGGGGGGGCAGGGAAGAGAAGGAGAAAGCTGAAAGGTTTGGAGGAGTTCAATTGAATAGAAACCAGGAAAGGAAGAACTTCAAAGAGCAAATCATTACATTTATATAGGATTAGATTACAAAGGATCAGTAACTTTTTTTAAAAAATTAAAGTATTTTATTATTTTCCAGTTACATGTAGAGATAGCTTTCAGCATTTGTTTACATAAGATTTCCAATTTTATATTTTTCTCCCTCCCTCCACTCATTCCCCAGACAGCAGGCAGTCCTATATAGGATATATATATATATATATATATATATATATATATATATATATATATATATATATATATATATATATATATATATACATACCCATCAGTCATGCTATTAGAGAAGAATCAGAGCAATAAGGAAAAACCTCAAATTAGAAAAACAACAGCACCAAAAACAAAAGAAATAGTATGGTTCAATCAGCATCCATATTCCATAGTTCTTTTTTTTCTGGATTTGGAGAGCCTTTTCCATCATGAGTCCCCTGGAACTCTCTTGTACCATTGTATTGGTGAGAAGAATCCAGTTCATCAAAGCTGATCAACACACAATGTTGATGATAATGTGTATAATGTTCTTCAAAAAGAACAGCTATAAATATTTTTTAACATGTGGGGCCTTTTCCCTTTTCTATGATCTCCTTGGGAAAAAGACCCATCAGTGGTATTCCTGGGTCAAAGGGTATGCACAGCTTTATAGCCCTTTGGGAATAATTCCAAATTGCTCTCCAGAATGGTTGGATCAGTTCACAGTTCCACAAAACATGCATTAGTGTTCCAATTTTTCCACAGCTTCTTCAACATTTATTATTTTCCTTCTTTGTCATATTAGTCAATCTGACAGGTGTCAGGTAGTACCTGAGAGTTGTTTTAATTTGCATCTCTCCAATCAATAGTGATTTAGAGCATTTTTTCATATGGGAATAGATAGCTTTGATTTCTTCATCAGAAAACTGCCTGTTCATATCGTTTGACTTTCTCAATTGGGGAATGACTTGGATTCTTATAAATTTGATTTAGTTCCCTATATATTTTAGAAATGAGGCCTTTATCAGAAGTACTGGCCATAAAAATTGTTTCCCAGCTTTCTGTATATCTTCTAATTCTGGATGTATTGCTTCTGTTTGTACAATCAAAATCATCCATTTTGCATTTCTTAATATTCTCTATCTCTTGTTTGGTCATAAACTGTTCTCCTTTCCAAAGATCTGAAAGGGAGACTATTCCTTCCACTCCTAATTTACCTATGGCAGGACCTCTTATGTCTAAATCATGCACCCATTTTGACCTTATTTTAATATAAGGTGTCAGATGTTGGTCTATGCCTAATTTCTGTCATACTATCTTCCCATTTTCCCAGCAGTTTTTGTCAAATACTGAGTTCCTATCCCAGAAGGTGGAGTCTTTGGGTTTATCAAATACTATATTACTAATGTCATTTACTACTGTGTCTCCTGTGCCTAGCCTATTCCATTGATCCTCCACTCTATTTCTTAGCCAGAACCAAATCGTTTTGATGACTGTATCTTTATAGTAAAGCTCCAGATTTGGCACAGCTAACCCACGTACCTGTGCATTTTTTTTCATTATTTCCCTTGATATTCTTGACTTTTTGTTTTTCCTGATGAATTTTGTTATTATTTTTTTCTAGCTCTATAAAATAATTTTAGGTACTCTGATTGGTATGGCACTGAATAAGTAAATTAATTTAGGTAGAATTGTCATTTTTATTATATTAGCTCTGCCTATCCATGAGTAATTGATATCTTTCCAATTATTTAGATCTGATTTGATTTGTGTGAAAAGTGTTTGGTAATTGTGTTCATAGAGTTCCTGGGTTTGTCTTGGCAAGTAGACTCCCAGGTATTTTATATTACCTAAAGTTACTTTAAATGGAATTTCTCTTTCTACCTCTTGCAGCTGAGCTTTGTTGGTCATGTATAGAAATACTGATGATTTATTGGGGGGGTTATTATATATCCTGCTACTTTGCTAAAGTTGTTAATTGTTTCAAGTAATTTTTGAATTGATTCTCTAGGATTCTCTATCATCTGCAAAGAGTGATAGTTTTGTTTTCTCCTTGCCTATTCTAATTCCTTTAATTCCATTTTCTTCTCTGATTGCTAAAGCTAACATTTCTAGTACAGTATTAAATAATAGAGTTGATAATGGACATCCCTGTTTCACACCCGATCTTACTGGGAAGGCGTCTAACTTATCTCCATTACATATAATGTTTGGTGATGGTTTTAGGTAGATACTGCTTATTATTTTAAGGAAAGGTCCACTTATTCCTAAGCTCTCTAGTGTTTTTGTTAGGAATGGGTGCTGTATTTTGTCAAAAGCTTTCTCTGCAACTATTGGGATAATCATATGATTTTGGTTAGTTTTCTTAATGATGTGGTTGATTATGTTAATAGTTTTCCTAATGTTGAACCAGCCCTGCATTCCTGGTATAAATCCCAGCTGGTCATAGTGTATTATCCTGGTGATCACTTGCTGTAATCTCCTTGCTAATATCTTATTTAAGATTTTAGCATCAATATTTATTAGGAAAATTGGTCTATAATATTCTTTCTCTGTTATTGCTCTGCCTGGTTTTGGTGTCACCACCATATTTGTGTCATAAAACAAATTTGATAAAACTCCTTCTTCACCCATTTTTCCAAATAATTTGTATAATATTGGAATTAATTGTTCTTTCCATGTTTGGTAAAATTCACCTGTAAACCCATCTGGCCCTGAGGATTTTTTCTTAGGGAGTTCATTAATAGCTTGTTCAATTTCTTTTTCTAATATGGGTTTATTTAAGGATTTTATTTCCTCTTCAGTTAACCTGGCCAGTTTGTATTTTTGTAAATGTTTATCCATTTCATTTAGATTGTCAAATTTAGTGGCATACAGTTGAGCAAAATAATTCCTAATTATTGATTTAATTTCCACTTCATTGGTGGTAACATCACCCCTTTCATTTTTTCATTTATTTTTTTTTGGTGAGGCAATTGGGGTTAAGTGACTAGCCCAGGGTCACACAGCCAGTAAGTGTCAAGGGTAACTGAGGCCCGGATTTGAACTCAGGTCCTCCTGAATCCAGGGCTGGCACTCCATCCACTGTGCCACCCAGGTGCCCCACCCCTTTCATTTTTGATACTGGTAATTTGGTTTCTTCTTTCTTTTTTTAAATCAAATTAACAAATATTTTATCTATTTTATTGGTTTTTTCATAAAATGAGCTCTTAGTTGTTGATTAATTCTATAGTTTTCTTGCTTTCAACTTTATTAATTTCACCTTTAATTTTCAGGATCTCTAGTTTAGTATCTAATTGGGGATTTCTAATTTGTTCTTTTTCTAGCTTTTAAAGTTACATACCCAATTCATTAATCTCCTCTTTCTCTTTTTTATTCATGTAAGCAGTTAGAGCTATAAATTTTCCCCTAACCACTGCTTTGGCTGCATCCCATAGATTTTGGTATGTTGTCTCATTATTGTCATTCTCTTGGATAAAGTTATTGATTGTTTCTATGATGTCTTGTTTGACCCATTCATTCTTTAGAATGAAATTATTTAGTTTCCAATTGATTTTCAGTCTACTTTTCCATGTCTCCTTCTTACATGTAATTTTTATTGCATCTTGATCTGAGAAGGATGTATTTACTATTTTTGCCTTTCTACGTTTGACTGTGATGTTTTTGTGCCCTAATACATGGTCAATTTTTGAAAATGTGCCATGTACTTCTGAGAAAAATGTATATTCCTTTCTATCCCCATTCAATTTTCTCTAGACATCTATCATGTCTAACTTTTCTAATATTCTATTCACCTCTTTAACTTCTTTCTTATTTATTTTTCAGCTATTTATCTAATTTTGAGAGGGGAAGATTCAGATCCCCCACTAGTATAGTATTACTAATTCCTCTTGTAACTCATTTAACTTCTACTCTAAGAGTAACTTGAGAGCCATCTTGTCTCCACCCCAGAAATCAAGGAGGGGTCTGAAATGTCAGGTGTAGAGCATAGTCTCACCTAACTGGGTCTTTCCTCTATCATCTCCATCTTTACACAGGTTTTCTCCCATGCCTGGATTCACCTCTTACCTCTCAGAATCCCTAGCTTCTTTAAATGTTCAGCTCATTTGTGACTTCCCACAGGGAGCCTTTCTTGATCCTTCTGGTTCTTCATTCATTGTATAGCAAGTCCATGCCCACCTAAACAATGCCATTTAAGGACAAAACCAGATTTTTTTCTCCTTTTGGTCCTAGCATTTCTGGTGCCTGGTACACTGACTTGCTTATAGTGGGCACTTAATAAGAGTTTAATATATTGGAAGAGATTGATTTGATGAGATGTAATTAAAAGTTCAGTCAACTGATGAGTATTCCAATTCTTTCCATAAAAGAATATGCCATAGGATTTTTGTTGTTATTGTTGTTGATGATGATTTTGGTTTGTTTGTTTGTTTTTTAATCTGGGGAGCCATACCTGTTTTCATTTGGTAGGAGGAACCCCTCCTAAAAGGCAACTATCTCTACCAATACACACAAGGAACTATTAAAAAATTTGTAGCATTAAACAGTTCCCTAACAAGAGGGATGTGTGAAAAAAAAAGAAACCTATTTATAGATCATTTCCCATTGATTCATTGTATAGTCATTCAAAACTAATAGTGAAGTGCCTATTTTATGTATAATAAAATGCTAGATGCTAGGGAAGATGAAATAGTTAGATAAAACAGAATTCTTGGCCTTTTGAAACATCTAGTCTAACAGAGTATATGACTTAAATATTAGTGATAATGCCCATTAGACAACAAACCACTCAATAAGCATTTAAAAATGCTTACTATATGTCAGGCAATGTCCTAAACACTGGTGGTGCAAAGAAGGGCAAGAGAAAATTTCTACTCTCAATCAGCTTATATTCATATTGAGGAGATAGCATTTAAACAGCTATGTACAAATAAGTTATAGATAGATACATAGAATATAGATGATAGATAGATAGATAGATAGATAGATAGATAGATAGATAGATAGATAGATGATAGAATTAATATTGGAAATAATTGGAAAAGACATTCTATTAAAAGCAAGAATTGAGGTAAGAATTGAATGAAGCCAGGGAAACCAGGAGATAGACATGAGAAAAAAATTGCACATGGGGAAAACAAGTGAAAAAGTTTGGAGTCAGGTGATAGAGTGTTTTATTTGAGGAACAGCAAGGAGGCTGGTGTCATTACATCACAGAGTAAGTGGAAGAAAGTATGGTGTGAGAAAACTAAAAATTTGGAAGAGAAGTTATAAAGTACTTTAAATGCTGATTTGAAGATTTTTACATTTGATCCCAGATCTCACTGGAGTTTTGTTAATAGGCAGATGACATGGTCAGATATATGCTATGGGAATATCAATTAGACAGCTGATTAGAGGAGGGATTGGAGTGCAGAGAAATTTGAAACAAGGAGAAAAACAAGATGCAGTCTATGGCATTTATCCAGGCATGAGATGATAGGAGACTGCATCAAAGTGGTGGCAGTGTCAGAGGAGAGAAGGGGGGCATTTTTGTTATGAATAGTACAAAAAGATATTATAAAGAATGAATTTACAGGCCTGAACAAAATAATAAATATGGGAGAGAAGAGAGAGTGAGGGGTTAAGGATGATGCCAGTTGTTAGACTGGATAATTGGGAGAAGAATAACTGGTGCCTCTACCAGTTATAAGAAAGGTTAGGAAGAAGAGAGGGTTTTGGGGAAAATATCTGTAGAATTTATGTTCTACATAGTGGATGTCCATATTAAGATGTCAAATATGCAGTTTAGATATGAGCCTGGAGATTAGACAATATGTACAGCTGGAAGAGTAGGCCTGAGAATCATTAGCACAGAGATGATAATTAAATGCCTGAGTTGATAAGATCACCAAGTGAAATAGTATACAGGGAGAAAAGAAGAGGCACCAAAATAAAGCCTTGGGAGGTACTTCCCTTTATTGAATGTGACCTCGACAAAGATTCAGAAAGGGAAACTAAGAAAAAGTGGTCAGGTAGATAGATAGCAATTTTCATGGTTAAAAAAAAAAAGGTTTAAAGGTCTCAAAGTTTGAGAAGGATGATAATTATGAAAAAGGTGATTGGATTTTGCAATTAAGAAATCATTTCTAACATGAGAGGGAGCTGTTTCAGTTGAATGATCAGGTCAGGAGTCAGACTGCAGAGAGTTAAGAAGGGAGTGAGTGAAAAGGCAGTAAAGGCATAAATCATAGCTGTCCTCATGTAATTGAGCCACTAAGAGAAGAGACATGAGATGATATTTAGCAGGAATGGACAGATCAAGTGAAAGTTTTTTTGAAGAATAGGGTGACATAGGCATGTTTGTAGGTAGCAGGAAAGTATCTAGTAGACAGTCAGACTGTAGAATAGTAAGAGATTGGGGTTGGTAGAAGCAATTTGCAGGATAAAATGGGATGCAATAGGATCATTTGCATTTAGAAGGATTAGCCTTGGCAAGGAGAAGGAAAAACTCTTCCTGTGAGATAGTGTTGCAGGAGGGGATAGTAATGGAAGGCATGTGAGAAAAGGGAATAGTGAGAAGAGGGATCCTCTTTTTTAATGAACTTGATTTTTTTTTCATGAAATATGGAGCCAGATACTTAATTGATAGAGTTGGTGTAGGTAAATACATGTAAGATATAGAGATGAAAATGTTTGTAATGGCTGCTATGGTGAATAATATAAATCAATTACAGATTTGTAGATGGATTTGCCTCACAGCAGTGAGGCCCCATATGAGATTATGAAATAAATTTGTAGTTTTATAATTTTCTCCAGCTTCATTCAGCAGTATATGAAGAGGAGCCGTAAATAGTGGATGGTTATTAGTGGTCCACTCTATTGCACAGGTACAGGGTCGGGGGAGAAACCAGAAATGGAGAAAAATGACAGCACCAGAAAAAGAAACAGAAGAGAGGAGGGAGCAACAGAGGCAATGGAAATGTAGAGAAATGTGGCATGCATTGTGCATGCTGACAAGAAAAGAGTCACCAAAAAAAGAGTCAAAATTTAGTCCCAGGTCAAGATGATAGCAAAAGATAAGAAAATGGTTAGAAGGCAGCTAGGTGGTGCAGTAGATAAAGCACTAGCCTTGGATTCAGGAGGACTGAGTTCAAATCTGGTCTCAGACACTTGACACTTAATGGCTCTGTAACCCTGAGGAAGTCACTTAACCCTTATTTGCCTGCAAAAAAAAATGGTGACTTTCAGTAGCTTCTAAGCACAATTAATTCACCAAGCTAAGGCACATTACTTAAAATATAACACTTCAGAGCTGAGAACAGCAATGGTAAGTTCATGTAGAGATTCAAATAAAGTGTAATCCAATCTTTCCTATAGCTATGTAGCTTCATACTATAACAATTACCAATTGTACAGTTTTTCAAGTTTTATAAAGTACTTTCTTCATGTACTGAGAATGTTCTGTCTCACTCCCCCAGGACAAGCAGGATGCAGCTATCCCTCAGTGTTCTAGGGTATAGTGAAAGGTTTGGGGGTGTTTCACCTCTAATGATAACAAGTCAATCCTTCACTGACTAGTTCTGGTAGTTTTCTGTGCTATCAGAGGCCAGTAACTACTATTCCAATTCTATTTAAGCACCCAACATCAATTACCTGTCACTTGGAGATAGTTACTTCAAATAATATAGCAATAGCAAAAACAAAAAAAAAATGTTCCCCTAAAGAAACACCAACACACTGTGAACTTTGGAGTTTGGGTGAGTAAGCTCATACTTTAGCTCAGTTTCTATTTAACATTGTATCTACCAAGTTCATGTCCAAATGCAATGTTGGTGCTGGAAGAATTCTTGTCCCATTCACTGCTTAGGCTGGGTATCAAACAGCACTTCTTCCTCTTTGAGGCATTGATTATGAGTTGTCTACAAAATCTGGATGCTGGAACATTATTCTTCTTTCACCTAAAATAAAAAATAAATAAACCCCTAAGTAGGTGAAAAATACAGATCTCTATTCACAGGGCCATATAATTACTTCAGTGAAAAAAGCCCAAGGCCTCTCTTCTTCAAGCCTTGTCTCTCACTAGATGCCACCAGTGAAGGAGTCCAAAGAATTCATGAAAAATGCCATCAAATACATTAGGCCAAATATATTCTGTTAAGGCTAACTCAGGTCATTGAAAATTAAATGCTCTGCAGCCAGTCGAAAATGTTTCTCCAAACCACTTAGTTAACAGACCAGAACCATTTTCAGAATGTCTATGCATGCTCGAGTATTTCCAAGGTACTGCCATTACATGTCATCATGACTCTCCTAGACATAGATTCCTCAGCCTCTCTGCATGAAGAATTTGCAAGAACAGAGCAGCCAGTGCATTATGTGCATAAGCAAGGCCCCATTAAACTCACAATACACCATGAAAAAGGAGAAGATTTACTTTACAGTGGCTTGAGATGAGACTTAATTGCCAAGTAGACCTGACATCAAATTCCAAATTCAAGGCTTACTAGCTATGTGACACTGAACAAATCAATTTTTCTGTACCTGTTTCCTAATCTGAAATAAAAGGATAATTATGGCACATAACTCCCAAGGTTATTGCAAGGATCACCTGAAGAAGTGCTTTCAAAATTTAAAATACCATGTAAATGTGAGATATTCCTCTGTAGGTACTATAGATATCTTTTATCCCCATTTTACAGATGAGGAAATTGATGATCAGTGGCCTGACCCAGGGTAAATCACTAGAAAGGATTACAGTATGAATTAGAATCCAGTACCCTCATGACTATAGGTCCAACCAACTACACCACACTGCCTCTTTAGGGTTCACCAATGTGTTTCTTTAATACCATTCTGATGGTTCCCCAATCAGGACTTCTCAGCATTCTTGGGAATACTCCCTACATTGCAGCAATAATAATCTATTTCAGATTACATTCTAGTAGTGTAGTCTATTTAGGAGTAGGTATACAAACATTGCAGAAGGGTTCAGTGTGATCTAGAAGTTAACCTATGATGTGAATTCTAAACCTCTTTAGAGACATCTGGTCTAATGTTCAAAGGCAAAGGGATTTTAGAAGTAAATATGGTTGATTAAGTCAGGTGTATTATTGGATGGGTGGCTGTCTTATGCATTTTAAAGAAGGGCATACATTAAAAAGCAAGAGAGAGTTGAATAATACAACCAAAAAAAAATCATAAAGCTGAAGGAGAGTTTTGTGGCCTTTTTAAGGGACTTTATTTCAGAACATAAACTTTTCCCCAAAATAGTGCCATCTAAATTTGTCTCTTGTGGAAAAGGTTGTCAATTTCTACTTATGTAGAAGCTGGTGAGTCAAGTGTCCCAGGATTTAAGCAAGGTAATTATAAGTTAACTGTCATTATATTTGTAAATTTTTCACCAGCTCCAGAGAGGCAGGATTATTTTTCTCACCTCCCTTTTCTACTACTTTCTAAAATAGCCACTGGTTATTCTGTATGACTTGTCACAGCTGCATGAGAGAAAGATGGGAATGAAAAGGAAAGAGAATTAGAGTCTTCTTGAACTTTCCTCTTTCAGCAACCCCCAAAGTGATGAAATATTGACTCAAGGAGAAGAAGCAGGGGAGGCATTGATTCTTGTGAATACTACCCGGAGTAAGAAATAGAGATTCTTTTAAACAGATATAGTAGAAGATAGTTACACACCCTGATGACCTTTGTTTGTAAGGTATGCCTTTTTATTTATTTTATTTTTTTTTAGGCAATGGGGGTTAAGTGACTTGCCCAGGTTACACAGCTAGTGTCAAGTGTCTGAGGCCAGATTTGAACTCAGGTACTCCTGAATCTAGGGCCAGTGCCTTAACCACTGTACCATCTAGCTGCCCCAGGTATGCCTTTTTAAATAAATTGAACCAAATACCTTGACATCATTCTTATCAAGGAAGTATAAAGGAGCTATAACACTGTTAGGATTCTAAATAATCCTACAATGATTTAGCTATTGAAAATGTGAAATCATTTTCTGTGTAGAAAGGGCCATAGCCAGTAAGCAGTTGAACAAAGGGGAAAAGGCCTTAAAGATGTACACAAGAATATGAGATAGTCCTGTGTTAGGGGTGAAGAAGTTAAGAGACATTCTTTAGATGATACTACAATCAGCTGGATTAAGAACTGGTCACAAGAGTCAATGATTCAATGTCAATGAGGCAAAGGGTGTCCAGTGCAGGACACCAGGGATCTGTTCTTTGGCTTGTTCTGTTCAACATTTTTATCAATGATTGAATAAAGAAATAGATGATATGTTCATCAAATATGCAGAGGACTTGAAACTATCATCAGTTCATGTCTTTTTATAGCTTCATTGAATGATCATTTAGCAATTGTGGGTTTATCTCAGGTAAGAAAAACTTTCCTAAAGTGTGAGATGACCATAGAGCTCAATGTGAAGAAACAAGTTTCATCTCTGGGAACATTTTTTTCTTTCTGACTTAAATTGTTTCATGATTGCTTGGATAAATATAAATTATTCACAGTATGAAGCATAAAGTATTGTTAGAGCAGAAATCTCATTGATCCATCATTATGATATTATATAGGGCTTTCCATCTCTTTTATTGTTAAATATGTGTGGCATAATGGATAAAGTGCCAGACTTGGAATTTGGAGGACATTGGGATAAATTTACCTGAGGAATTTTCTAAGTGCACAATATAAGGCAGGTCATTGAGGCTCTTTAAGCCTCAATTCTCTCATCTCTAAAATGAGAGGAGTTGAGTAAATGACTGCTAAGGTCCATTTTAGCTCTAAATAGCACCAGCAAGCATTTATTAAGTGCTTACTTATTATCACCAGGTAGACTGCTAAGTACTGGGAATATAAATCAAGGCAAAAAGAAAGCTAGTCAATATCCTCAGAGAACTTAGACTCTAATGGGAAAGACAACACGTATAGAAAATGTCTAAGACTTAAATATTAAGTTGAACTGAGAGGAAATTCTGGACTTATATTTTGTCATCAGAAGTCTCTTCTACCAATGAAGAAATTTTAAATTATGGATTAAGTCCTCTTCCAAATACTCTGAGATAAATTCTTGATATGCTGTCCTACTCCATACTCTATGTAACAAAGAGACAGAGAGTTAGAGATTGATAGAGACAGTCAGAAAGAGATGAAGACAAGTATAAGTTATTAAAATGGTGTTTGTGATCCATTGTGTTAATAATAAATAATCACAATATTATTCATGGTTAAACAAGTCTAAAGACATTAAGAGCAACGAAGAAGGATAAGATATTGTGGAGGATGAGAAAACAACTACTTTGGCATTTAATCAGTCATTTCTATTACATAAAACTAACCAAAACAGAAAGAATTATAGGATATTATAGTTGTATAATGGGGGACCTGGCCAATGAGGGCTCTGTCCTTCAATTAGGTACAGTAACTTTCTGTTACCATTCCCCAGAAAAGTTTGGGAAGCCTGCTTCTAGAAGGATGTAATGGAGTAACATTTTATTTCCCCACTTCAAAAGATGCCCAGATACAATTATTGTTTTCTGTCAGCTTCCTGTTTTCTGACAAAATTCCCTTTAATTGGTCACTGATATGGAACTGAGTATTCACACATATTCTCCCTATCTCCCCTGTTTTTGAATGAGGCCACAAGCTTGTAATTGTGTAGGGCAAGGTATCAGTGGTAGAAGTAGCATTGACCTTTACCTAACTTCTTATTGCCTACTACTTCATTTCTTCACTAAACCATCATATGTGGGCTGTATATTTCATTGCATTAATATTTCTTATGTGTATTTGTGTTTGTTCATTCCTGATCTCATGGAAATGAATATCAGAGATGGAATGGGCAGGGCTATGACCTTATTAGATTTAAAAATTTCAAAGAGCCATCAAAGATACACAAAGTAAAATGAACTGGTAACTGCAATGGCTAAGTCTGGTGAGGAATCAGTAGGAGTGGCAACTTAGTTGACCTAGCCCAGCAGTGATATGACCTAATCTCCAAGACTCTTTCCTTTGCGTAAATTTATTTTGATTTGGGGACCATACCTTTGGGCTGAGATTAAAAAGCCTTAGGCCCTCAGGGGTTTTTTCTGTGGAAGAGGGGCTGGTGCCCCTCCCCGTCTGCTTCAGCTGAGCCAAAAAGACCCATGGGCTTTATGGGATGCCATGTCAGAAGGCTGGGGGACAAAGCCCCAGCGCCCTCTGCCCTGGGGAGATCTACCTCAGAGATCCCAGGCTCCTGCAGGCCAGCCTCTAGTGCAGCTCATGCGAAGGTCCCAGGCACACAGCAAGGGGCACAGGCCCCTCAAGCCCCCAACTGGCCACAGCACTAGTATGGCCGGTGGATTAGCTTGGTGTGTGCAGGAGTGTAGGGATGCCGAGGTTTGAGGACAGAGAAGGAACATATATACAGTGGAGAAGACAGTGAAGGAGGAGGCAAGAAGATTGAGAGAACAGAAGGGATGCAGGAGGATAGAGAAAGGGAGAGAAGGCAAGAGACACTGAGAGGTCCATGAGAGAGAGAAAGATAAGGATAGAAGAGACACTGAATGGGGCAGACAGACAGAGGAAGGAGTCTTACAGAGCAGGGGGGCTTTTCAATGAGGGCAACACTAGAAGAAGATCCTTTGGTATGCAGGAGGAGGCTAAAAAGTTCCAGGTGCGGTGGAGAGAGATGTGCTGGAAAGCAGTCAGGTTGTACATTTAATTTCCCTGTATTCTTATTTTTAAATTTTATCTCATAAATAAACTCTGCTTTGATTACTTAATTAAGAGGCTTCTTAATCTTTTGCTTATCAATTTGGGAGCAAGTGTGGAGAAATTTTTAAAAGACCCTAACAGATTGGCTTTGGAAATTAATAGCAGTCAGCCAGACAGTCAAAAGTCCCCAGATTAGTCCTCCAGATAGATTAGTCCCCCCAAATTAGGCAAGTAGTTAATAAAATAATTTTTACATTTGAATGGAGACTACGAAGGGACTTACGGCCCAATTATAATTTTTTTAAAGTTATAATTTTTCATATACTTATAATTTTTCATATAATTGCAGTTAATTTTTCAGACTAGATTATAGTTAATATTTTTTTATACCTTGAAGTAAGGGATCAATTTTTCTACTGGTTCTACAATATCCAGAAGTTAACTTGACAGAAGGAATGTTTTGAGGAATCCATTTTCTGTTTGATCACACTCTCGTTAGAGAATGGGGTGGTAGAAGAGAGTGCCCTTGATTTGTGAGGTTGCTATATTTTAGTCCTTTTCATATCTTCTTAGTAAATAATCATGATAAATTGAATTGAGGTTAGTTGATTGAATGAAAATGGAGAGATAGTAAGTGGTCAGTTGATAATGAGGAAAGCACATGAGGTGGAGAATCATGAGTGATAGTATTAGACAACCACAATTCCTCAGGTTTTCAATAGAACTCTAAGAATAGAAGTGACTAAACATAATCTGGAGGCCTAATTTGCTATTCTGAGAAGAGTTGAGGGAGAGCTTCCTAAAGTTCCTAAAGTGTATTACAGTTAGAAGGGAGCTTGGAGAAGATCTAGTCTTAATTTACTTCAATTTAAGAACAACCTCTATAACACTGTTGGAAGATGGATATCATCCAAGTATACATGTTTCATTTCACCTTTAGGAAAGCAGTGTTAATGACCAAAAATTAATGATACCATAAGAACTTTTTTCAACAGAGTCGAAAGGATAATTCTTAACCATTCAGCCTTCTTTCTCAACAGCATCTACATTTATATTCATAAGAATAAGGTCTGATATTTACATAGTATACAAATATTTTCCAATTTACTGCTCACAGCAGTAAACAAATACTGTAGTTAATTCCATTTTAAAGATGGAGAAACTGGAACTTGGAAAGGTTAAATAAGCTGCCTATATTCACATAATTAATGCAAATGCAGAAGGAAGTCATTTCCTAGTGCCAAGTCTAGGACACTTTTCAGTGGACCACATTTCCACTAGTTGGATCATATTTAGAATGCTGTGTCTAGCACAAGGCATCATACTTTAGTATAGATATTAATACTTTAGAAAGGGATCAGAGAAAAGTAGTGATGGACCAGGGTAGTGAGTGATCTGGAAATCATGCTCCATAAAGTTTTGTTGAAGGAACTGGCATTGTATATCATGGAGAAGACACATGGATGTAAGGATATATATGAGCTTTCTTCAACTATTTGATGGATTAAATCTATACAGTTAGGTTCAGTACAGAACTGAAAACAATAGACTCAGGAAGTAGAAAGGCAGATTTACATGCAATATAGGGATTTTTTTCTAACACTTAGAGGTATTCAAAAGATTTTTTTTTGGGGGGGGAATGAGGGTTAAGTGACATGCCTAGGGTCACACAGCTAGTAAGTGTCAAGTGTCTGAGGCCAGATTTGAACTCAGGTCCTCTGTCCTAAATCCAGGATAAGTGCTTTATCCACTGCACCACCTAGTTGCCCCAATAACTATAGATTTTCAAGCAAAGCCCGGATAACGACTTGTCAGGGCATTATAGAATAGATCCTAAATCAGATTGGGATTCAAACAGATGGACTTTAACATTCTTTCTGTTCTGAGATTCAGTAATTCTGTGAATAAGACACACTTTATTCCCTCTAGCACCTTACAATCTTATTGGGGAAATAGAGCAATGCTATATGTCTTATATAATTATAACAATATTATGTATAATTATAGATAGCACACTATTGTATATAATTGATATAATATATAATGTAATATAATATAATACATTTATTCATTTATCATCTACCATAGCTCATGTCCCTAAAATATTTTTAGTAAGGAAAAATATTTAAGTGTAAACTAAAATTCAATTTTGTTCAATAAAACTAATAGTGTTTGATCATGTTTTAAATAAACCAAATATTTGAGAAAAACATTATGTGGTACAAAATATATAATTATACAAGTATGAGATTGATTCCATAAGACAAATAGAATAATCATTCTCCTTACTTTAAAGTCATTCTCTAGATACACAGAATTAAACAGCTAATGCTATCACAGGCTGAAACAAGAGAAGTATATACAAAATTAGGGAAAACATAATATCATAGATCTAGGAAAAAAGGCCCCTTTAGAGGCCATGTAATCCAATCCTCTTGTTTTGAAAACCACAGTTCCATTGCACTCTGCCATGGTCAGATGACATCTGAAATAATAATAACAATAACTGACATAGATAGGTTTAAGATTCATGGGGGAAGCTAGGTGGCACAGTGGATAGAGTGCTTAGCTTGGAGCAAGGAAACCTCATCTTCCTGAGTTCAAATCTGACATGAGACATTTGCTAGGTGTGCTACTGTGGGCAAGTCATTTTTTTTTTTTTTAGTGAGGCAATTGGGGTTAAGTGACTTGCCCAGGGTCACACAGCTAGTAAGTGTTAAGTGTCTGAGGCCGGATTTGAACTCAGGTACTCCTGACTCCAGGGCTGGTGCTCTATCCACTGCACCACCTAGCTGCCCCTGTGGGCAAGTCATTTAACCCTGTTTGCCTCATTTTCCTCATCTTGTAAAATGAGTTGGAGGAAATGGCAAAGCAATTCAATATCTCTGCCAAGCAAACCCCAAATATAGTCACACAAAGTCAGACACAACTAAAACAACTAAGCAACAAAAATATTTACAAAGTACTTAGCATATAATATTTCATTTTCTCCTCACAAAAATCTTGTAAGGTAGGTACTAGATGCATCTTAAAATATCTATTTTTCAAATAAGTAAGCTAAGACTGAGAAAGGATGTGACCTGTCTATGATCACATATGTAATATGTAATAAATATTACCATGGGATGTGAATCTAGATACCTCTCCTGTGGTGCCAAAGCCATCACCTTTTTGGATATACCACACTGCTTTTCATTGCATTTAATTCAAAGCCCAAATGTTAGGAAGCAAAACTGGACAGAAGAGGACTATCTTCAGTATAGAAAAATAGTATAAAACTATGCCATATGATTATCAGTTGAAGTAACTGTAAACATATAATGGAGAAAAAAATACTTTGAGAAAAATGATAGCTGACTTCAAGCAATGAAATTATCACAGAAAAGAGAGATTAGACTTAATGTACTTCAACTCAGCATGCAGTACTAGGAAGAATGAGTGAAAATATCACGAGGAAGATTTGGGGCTCAATATAATGAATTTTTAAAAAATAATTGTGCTATAAGAAATGAGGAAATAGGTATTTCAAAAAGATGTGAAATGATGCCAAGTGAGCAGAACCAAAAGAACAAGTTATACTATCATATTAATGTTATAAAAATGAACAACTTTTAGAACTTTTATAAACTAATAAAAAAGGAAATGAACAGAACCATGAGAACAATTTATATGACAACAATGAAACTTTGACAAGAAAAAAATTGAAAACTGAAGGAACTATGAGCCACATAATGATCATTCATTATTCCAGCATACCAATGATAAAATATACTATCAAAAAAGTGATGGATTTAGGATGTAGACTGTGACATACATGTATATATATATATATATATATATATATATATATATATATATATATATATATATATATTTGTGTATGGATGTAGTTATGGAGGGGATCTGTTATGAGAACATCTTGTAACATTTGATAAAATAAATTTATTTTCCCATTTCTAATGGGGTGGGAGAGAAAGAAAATATATTTCTGTTAATTTTAAAAATAGAAAATTGGGGGGGGGGTCTTTGCTGCAGATGTGCACTTCAAAATGAGATCACTACATTATCAGTTTGACTTCACTGTTTTGCTTTGTTATGAGGGAATTTACACAAACCAGAAATAACCTGCAAATTTATTTAGTGAAAAAGGAAAACATATAACTAAAACTGAAAGTTACCCTTCCAAAAGAGAGAAGCAACTAAATTCAGTGACTCTCAAGTTTTTGTTTCTATATCTGTTGTCCTTAGCACAGTACTTACAGGTAATGTTTATATGTGTTTAGCAAATTGAATTGAATTGAATTATAATGAAATTAATTGAAAGAGAGTCTCTTCAGTGGATATTTGCAAATATATGCTAGATGACCACTTTTCTGGAAAGTTGTAGAACTGTATGGTTTCTACTAGCTTTCCTTTGAGATCCCTTCTAACTCTTAGGTCCTAATTGTTACTCTCTATACACTTTTCAGTTTATCAATACCTTTCCTAAAATTTAGCCCTGACACTCAACACATTTCACCAGAAGTAGTCTTAGCAGAGTTCCTCATAACAATTCTATCCATTCCCTAGTGAAGTACTAGTCTCTGCTAATGAAATATAACATCTTATGAGTTCAAGGCTGCCTTATATTATTCTGTTGGCTCATATCAGATGTATAATCCACCAAAAGCACTGGATTTTTTCACATGAACCATCTGTTCATTCCTCCCTCATCTTAGTATTTGTAAAGTTGTTTTTTGTTAATACATGCAAGAGTTTTGCATTGTTCCTTTTAAATTTCATCATACTCAATTCAGTTCAATGTTCTGATCATTTTGAACACTGACTTTGTCATGCAGCATGTTAGCTATCCCTTATCAAATTTGCAGCATCAGCCAATTTTTTAAGCATGCCTTCATTGCCCTTATCTGAGACATTGATAATAGGGTTAGTTAGAGTGAGGATAATAATAAAAGGAAGCCAATTGTATGGGCCAAATGAATGGCATGGGCAATGACAAAGCATGATTCTGAGAACCTTTGATGAAGTCTATTACCCATTTCCTGAGAGTGATAGACTCAGAATCAATGAGTCATATGATTTTTGTACATCACTAATGTGGGAATTTGTTTCACTAGACTATGCTTTTTGTTTTGATAATTTTTTTTCTTTTATTGGGGGAGGAGAGATAAGTGGGAGAGAGAAAATGTTAACTAAAAATAATAACATTTAATTCAAATGATTGATTAGAAAAACTGAAGAAACTCTTTTTACAATGAGAAGGAATTGACAGACATATGTTCCTTTGTCCTTTATTATGCCTGTTCCAGCCAGTAGTTTTCTCCGCCCCCCCCCCTCCATACTTATCAGTACAGTTGTAATGCTCTTGTGCTCTTTCAGCATTTCTAAATTGCTGTTCCCTGGAACATCTTCTAGATCTTTAAAACTATCACTACTAAAGCAAATATGACCAGCAAACTGAAAAATCTGACTTTCTCTTTCTATCTCCCTTATGCCATCCTACTCCTTGGTTATTTTACCTTCCTTGATCCTAACCACTACCCTCTGGGACACCAAGCATTGTTAGAGCAGAGGCATGGTTCCCTATGTGATGGGGTATCATGCTAATTCCAAGCTAACAAAAAAAAGATAAGTCTAAGATCTAGTACTCAGAGTGTCTTTCATTTATGCTAATGAGGACAAGTGAATAAAACCCTTGCATTATATACTTAGCAACATTTGTTTTCTGGGGACTTCAAATCTAACGCTAGCCATGATCTGAATAGTCTTTCATAGAGAATTTAAATATTTTATCAGTGTACAATATAGCTTGGGATGGGATAAAAAGTCTAAGTGATTTCTAAGTTGTACATTTTCTCAAGTCCCTAATTACCACAGATCAGTAGGTAAACAAGGAGATAAGAATGAGACTCCTTAGGGGAAAAAGGCATTGTTTATAAAATGGTTCCACTAGCTCACATATAATTGATGAAAATATCTCCCTTTTCCCTGGGGAAGTAAATTATTTCCACTAACCCCAAATCTCATTGACTTTCCAAGCACCTAGACAATGCTCCAGGCCATTAGAGAATAGGACCTCATTTGGCAGAATAGCATCCACTGCTTCACATTTCCTGTTAGAATGATCTGTTGTGTTGAAGGATTTCAAAGTACAATTTCCAACTTTTTAAATGACACAAATTGTTCAAAATTGAGGAATGTTGAGTCAGAAAGCCATTGCAAGGCTGTGTAAGTGAGAAAAGGTGGCAGATGAGTTCCACTGTGAGCAATGGGAACAAGAATCTTCATGCATCCTTAAGTAAATAGATGTGCAACACTTCTGAGGGTGAGAAGTTCGGTACAGGATGCAGATCAATAGCAGTATCCAGTGGATTAAATCTTACGAAGTCTAAAGTACAAGGGCTTTATTCTTTACCCTAACTAGCTTTCTTAAAAGATGGCCTCAGTAAAAGACCTTGGACCTCTTATTGGTTAGCTTGGAATTAGCTTGCTACCAATCAGATAGGGTCAAAAGTTTTATGCCTGGAAGGAAACTTAGAAATCACTCTGTCCAAGTTCCTCATTGTAAAGAAAAGGAAATGGGATTCCAAGGGTATCTATAGGAACAAAGTAGGGCAAGACATAAACAAAGGTTTTCCTTTGATCCTTCATCTGACCCTCTTTTTCTATCATACTGTATCCTGTAGGATTATTATGAGAAAACATTTTGTAAATATGTAATATACAATTATAAATTATCACCATCACCATCATCATCATTTTCAATGTATACTTCCTTGCTGATAGCCAGGAACTGACATGGACTTTCCTTGTAGTAGTTCATGTTAGACATTGTTTATGTTTCCACTTAACATATGCATACCTTATCAGAATAATGAAAGCTGCTTTGTCCATGATTCTGGATGAACTACTGCTTATATAAAAATAATTTCACAATTACAGGTAGGAAGTTTGAGAAATAAAACCCCAATTGCTGTTCCTGACATATCCAGTAAGACCAAAAATAAGAGCTTCATTAATAATTACAGACTGCTAACTGAAAGCATTTGTCTAATTCTCTCTCTCTTCCATTCTCTTCACTCTCTTCTCTCCCCTTATCAAAATTAAATCCATCCTCTAAGAACTAAGAACTAAGAACTAAGTTCTGTCCTTTATGAAATTTTCCCCAATACGCTCAACCTGGTGTGATGTTGCCCAGTTTTAAACCAAGTTTCATATCATTTTGCCTAGATTTCACTCTTCCAGCAAATATTTATTAGGTGCATTCATTGTGTTACATAATATTCTGGGAAGAATATGTAAGATATTCTGTTTGTCCTATGGTTATTTGTCACATTGCCCTATCTTTCCTAGAAAATTGTAGCCTACTTTGGGACAAGGGCTATGTCATTTTTGTATTTTCCATAGGATTATATACATAATATATACTCAGCAACTGTTTATGAAACTAAATTGAATTTCTTAAAAGCAAGTTGTAGGAAGGGAGAGGGTTGGAAGGAAGAGTCTGGGCACCTGATAATGTTAATAGATAGTCATAGAAAGATCACAGAAAGGGGAGGAAAAATGATGAAGAAATAATTTAAAAACTTTTTATTTGGATACAGCATGTGGGTTTTTCCCAGGATTGATATAGAGTAGATTCCTTTCAAGGTCAGGTTAGAATAGGTGCGCTTGAAGTCCATATCAATTCTCAGACTCAGTGATTCTGTGAATGAGAGTCAGCCATGCTTGACTTTATATTCCAAACCTCCTCATCTATGTTTACGTGAATGCATCTAGTTCTGATTTGGGAATCAACTGAAAACTTCTGATTTGGAAAAACAAATGACACACAGAAAATTTAAAAGAAATTCATTTTTCCCAAGGAGTAAAAATCTATAAATAAGAAGAGTAGTTTGTCTAAGTAATAGAATATATAGAATATCAGAAATCATAACCTTGGTAAGAAATAAGGTCTTGGAAATTAATCAAGATAAAATGAGCTGATGGAATTGAATCCCTTACTCTGCTCACACTCATGTCACCAAGGCTAGGATCCAATTAAGAGACAATTTAGAATAATTAGAAGCACCTAATGAGTAAAAGGTAATGAGACATGAGGTATGCCAGAGACTTAACAGAACATGTGCCCTTGCTAATTAGGAAGTAAAGTGCTCTCCAAGAACTCAGAAATTTACCCTTACTGTGCCTGTTCTGAGATAGAAGCTTTGCCAGAGGGAAAGAGAAACTTTCAAACAAAGGGTTCTTTAACATGCTGGATCCCACTTTGCAACATTACAGCATACTCACAGCTCAATATGCCAAAGGGGATGGATACAATTAATCAATATCATTAATATTAAGATTCTTAATATTGTGTCTTGTCCATATCCCTGATGTTGTTTCCCTAACTGGATAATTATTGACTGATTAATTGAGATTTACAGCTGTGAGAAATATTGTACAAGACTATCTTATCTCCACACACACCTCCCCCTCCCCCCCCCGGGAGAATTTTTCTCAACGTTTATGGAAATTGGCTATGGGAATATGAATTTTTACCAGAATTTGTGTCCCCTTTTTGTCTACTAAAGGACAGATACGTTCTCTTCTTTATACTTATAAAATGCTAGTGAAGATCAGCTCCTATTTAAAGAAACAGTTATGATCATAAAAATATTGCATCTCAGAATTAGAAATAACTTTTAGAGGTCATGTCATTTAACATATGATTATACATATATGATGATATTGCTTCAGGTTGGATAATACAGATGTTAACCATCTTCTTGGATGAAAGTGAGAAATTTACAGAGAGGTATTTAGATGATGTATCTTTTCTGCAAACTCAGTGTTACAATAAGTTGAAACACTATTGTCTTTTTGAGTATCCATGAATGTCCTAGGATAGGACTGGAGACAGTGTGGGTAGATAACAGAAACAAGCATTTTTTATTACTAGCTTTGCTTCTGTCCAAGGTATCAGAGTTAGGGAAAATCTCTACCAGCCAAAACCAATCATGAGAGAACAACTCCCATTTCATAAAGCTCCAGCTCATATTAGATAATTACTTCTATAGTTATATCTCACATAAGTAATCACACTGTTCTTATTGGTCCCTTCTTAAGCCATTCTATTTTTCAGTCTCTCGGGACACAACAATTCTAATGCAAGGGAAAGGAGGTACTGCAGCTTGTATGGCTTTACCATAAAAGAACATTATCTGTCCTACCTACTAAGATAACTTATATGACAAGCTATGTCTCATTGACAATTGTTATCCCCCTCTTTAATGCATTCTCTGTGACTCCCAACTAGCTGTCTTGACTTTAGACTTTTTATAAACTCTTTTTTTCTATCTCATACCTAGCCCTTGATTTGGGTTTCCTTGTGAATTCTATTTTGACTGGACATAGCATCCGTTTGAAGCAGCTAGGTGGCACACTGGATAGAGTACTAACTCTGAACTCAGGAAGACTCATCTTTTTTAGTTCAAATATGGATTCAGACACTTCCTACCTATGTGAACCTGGGCAATTCACGTAACCCTGTTTGCCTCAGTTTCCTCATCTGTACGATGAGCTGGAGAAGGAAATGGCCAACTGATCCAGTATCTGTGCCAAGAAAATCCCAAATGGGGTCGCACAGAATTGAATATTAGGGAAATGCCTGAATAATAACAAGAGTAATCTGGTGGCATTTTCACGTCATGACTTGGACCATGACATTTTTTTCCAGGAAGCTTATTTCCTACAGATCCACCTATGTGGCCTCTAATAGCATATATGATTACAGCTCTACTGGGAGAAAAGTTGAACTTTAGAGCTTCAAAATATTTATTATTTACACATATTATGGTATAGAACATTGAGTTTTCTCCCTGTCCTGTGGAACTAGATGTCCAGGGTTATTGCTCTTATCTTTTGATATTATAGGCATTTATCAATTTTCCTCCATCTTATTTAATGAGAGATGCTATCACCTCTGCACCTACCAAAATGTTCTACTTATCTTCTTTAAAACTTTAAGTTGGGGGCAGCTAGGTGGTGCAGTGGATAAAGCACCAGCCCTGGATTCAGAAGGACCTGAGTTCAAATTTGACTTCAGACACTTGACACTTACTAGCTGTGTGACCTTGGGCAAATCACTTAACTCCCATTGCCCCACAAGAAATAAAATAAAAATCATACTGGGGGTGGATCCAAGATGGTGGATGAAAGGCTGTGACTCTTGTAGCTCCCAAATAATCCATCCTTATACCTCCAAAAATGCCATAAGACAACTCCTCCAGGAGTAGACCCCACAAAAGAACAAAGTGAGATCCTTTTTTAGTCAAAGATGGCTTAGAAGTTCTGCAAGAGGGGTCTTTTATACCAGGGTGAGAGAGGAGCTCAGCAAGCAGCACAGACTCAGCCCCAGGCAGGCTGTGCCTCCAGAGCCTTAGGAATCTTTAGCATCAGTGGCTTCTTATGAATCTTGGCTCACAGAGTGGGGAGGGGGTCCTGTGGTTTCTGGGGGAAAAATATTGGGGGTGTCTCTGGCAGCAGAGGCAGAGTACATTGTCAAAGAAGCAAACTTGGGTGGCAGAGGTCCAGTGTGGGAGGGGCACAGGAATGCCAAGCTTGCAGAAAACAGAGAATCAGATTTCAATCACACTTCTGTTTCTGGGTTAAGGAGGAAGCATGCCCTTGTTTGCTTACAGGCCAGGCAGTCTGAGAATGAGCCTCTCCTTAAATTGTAAAACCTGGGAACCTCTGTAGCTTTGGGCAGTGCATCCTGCAAGTAGTGATCCATGGTAAGAAGTTAAAAGTCAAGAAATAGGTGGGCAGGATGAACGGGCAAAGAAAGCAATGGACCATTGAAAGTTTCTTTAGTGACAAGGTAGATCAAAATATACCCTCAGAAGAAGATTATAACAAAGTCAAAGCTCCTACATCCAAAACTTCCAAGAAAAATATGAATTGATGTCAGGCCATGGAAGCACTCAGAAAGGACTTTGAAGAGAAAGTAAAGGAGATTGAAGGAAGATTTAGAGAGGTAGAGGAAAAAATGGAAAGAGAAATGAGAACAACGAAGGAAATTTAAGAGAAAAAAGTCAATTGTTTGAAAAGCCAAATGGAAAAGAAAATACAAAAACTCTCTGAAGAAAATAATTGCCTAAGAATTAGGATTGAACAAATGGAAGTTAGTGACTTTTTGAGAAACCAAGATGCAATAAAGTAAATCCAAATGAATAAAAAAATAAAGGGCAATATGAAATATCTCATTGGAAAAACAACTGACCTGCAAAATAGATCCAGGAGAGATAATTTGAAAATCATTGGATTATGTGATAATCATGACTAAAAAAGAGCTTAGACATCATTTTCCAAGAAATGTCATGGAAAATTTCCCTTATATTCTAGAATCAGAAGGTAAAATGGAAATTGAAAGAAGCCACCAATCTCCTCCTGAAAGAGATCCCAAAATGAAAACTTCCAGGAATATTATACCCAAATTCCAGAGATCCCAGGTCAAGGAAAAAAAAATATTGCAAACAGCTAAAAATAAGCAATTCAAGTAATGTGTAGCTATAGTCAGGATACCACAAGATCTAGCAGCTTCTACATATGATATTCCAGACTGCAAAGGAACTGGGACTACAACCAAGAATCACTTACCAGCAAAATTGAATACAATCTTTCAGGGGGTAAATGGGATTTCAGTGAATAAGAGGACTTTCAGGCATCTGTGAAGAAAAGACCTGAACTGAATAGAAAATTTATCTTTCAAATACAAGACCCTAGAGAAGCATAAAAAGTTACACAGTAAAAATAAATCTTGAGGGATGTTAAAAGGTTAAACTATTTACATTCCTATATGGGAATATAATACTTCTAACTCATAAGAACTTTCTCAGTATTAGGGCAGCTGAAAGGAATATGCTTAGACAGAGGACACAGGTGTGAATTGAATATGAAGGGATGGCATCTGTAAAGCATTTATTTTTTTATCCTTCTTTTTTATGGGGAAGACAGGGTAGGGTGGCTTATGTCTGGGGCCGGATTTAGACTTGGGGCCTCCTGGGTCTAGGGCTGATGCTTTGTCCACTGTGTCATCTAGGTCACCCATGATGACATCTTTCAAATAAAGTTAAGGGGTAAGAGGCATGCACTGGAACAAAGGGAAAAGGAGAGGTGGAAGTTGGTAAAGTAGCTCACATAAAAACAAAACAAAACAATAAAAGGCTTATGGAGTAGAGGGGAAGATGGAGAAGGATTGGGGAAGTGAGTGAGCCTTACTTTCATTAGAATTGGCTCAAAGAGGTAATAGCATACACACTCAGGTGGGCATAGTAATATATCTTACCCTAAAGGAAAGTGGGAGGGGAAGGGGATGGGGGTGGAGGTGAAGGAAGGGAGGAGAGATTGGAGGAGGGGGCAGTAAAAAGCAAAACACTTTTGAGGAGGGATAGGGTGAAAGCAGATAGAAAATAGTGTAAATATCAAGGGGAGAAAATAGGATGGAGGGCAATACAGTTAGCAAAAGTAACTGTGAAAGAAATGATGAGCAGGATGCTATCAGAATGACTTATGAAAAATGCAATCCATCTACAGAGAAAGAACTGATATCTTAATACAGATTGAAGAATATTTTTGTTAATTTATTTTTCTAAAAGTATTTGTCTGTTTTTGTTCACAAGCAGACCAATGTGAAGATTTTTTTTTCACACTACTGGTAGCATGCACCTTTTTATGTCATATAGGCATCTATATGATCCTAAAATTGGCTCACTAGTGTGCTTTAGTCATGTTGCTATTAATTTTTCAGTGTTTCAGTGGATCTGGGAGCAATCAGGTAAAGAAAAATATCTGAAAGATTATCTTGGTGCTTGTTTTTTATAGCTGTACAACATAGCTACCCCTGGATTTGTGGCTAGCTGCAAGGATGGATAAAGCTATTGGGAATATGTCCAAGACAAAAGTTGCACAACAGTTCAGTGAGGAAGAGCTATAGCTGAAACATCATAAAAGAACAATGCCTTGAGTTAATAGAGTTTCGTGACACAAATTATCAGTTGTTTATAGTGACTTAGGTTTATAAAGTTTTAAGATTTATAGAAAAAACCCTCATTACCTCATTTGATCCACAACATATTTGGAAGTGCTATTATTATGGCTGTTTTATAGATGAGAAATTTGAGGGTTGGAGAGGCCAAAGTAAACACAAATAATACAGTCGTGGTAGGATTTGAATCCAGTCCTTTTGACATCAAGATCAGTATTTTCTCCATCATGCTATACTATCAATTGTCTTTCACTTATCTCACACTTTGTCCTCCTACAGCAATATTATTTTTCTGGCCTTCTTTTTTGTTGTCTACTTCTGGCTTTAAACCTATTGAATTTTTCCTCAGGTCATGTTCTTTGTTTTTTGTTTCTTTCTTTCTTTTTTATTGTTTTGTTGTTCTTATTTTCTTCATATGTCCTTTTTTATGGTGGAAAGGTTGATTTTTTGTTTTTTAATCATAAAAGTATTTTTTTTATTATCCAGTTACATGTAAAGATAGTTTTCAATGTTATTTTCACAAGAGTTTTAGTTCCTAATTGGTTTTTTTGGTGTTTTTTTTCTGTTCCCCCCCTCCTCAATAACATTTTATCTTTTCTAATTACATGTAAAGTTAGTTTTCAACATTCATTTTTGTAGAATTTTGAGTTCCAATTTTTTTCTCCCTCCCTCCTCCCTTCCTAAGACAGCAAGCAATCTGATATAGGAAATACATGTACAATCATGTTAAACATATTTTCACATTAGTCATGTTGTAAAAGAAGAAACCGAAGAGAAAAATCATTTTTAAAAAAGTGAAAATAGTGTTCTTTGATCTGCTTTCAGACTCCCAAGTTCTTTTTCTGGAAATGGATAGCATTTTCCGTCATGAGTCTTATGGAATTGTCTTGGATCATTGTTTGCTGAGAAGAGCTAAGTCTATCATACTTAATCATTGCACAATGTTGCTGTTATTATGTACAATGGTCTAATGGTTCTGATCACTTCACTCAGCATCAGCTCATGCAAGTCTTTCCAGGTAATTTTTTTTCTGAAATCTGCCTGCTCATCATCTCTTATAGTAAATTAGTATTCCATGGCATGCAGATCCTACAACTTGTGCAGTCATTTCCCAATTGATGAGCATCCCCTGAATTTTCAATACTTTGCCACCACAAAAATAGCTGCTTTATATAATTTATATATGTGGGTCCTTCTCCCCTTTTTTATGATCTCCTTGTCATACACACTTCATAGTGGCATTGCTGGATGAAAGAATATGCACAATTTTGTAGCCTTCTAGGCATAATTCCAAATTGTTCTCCAGAATGGTTGGCTCAGTTTACAACTCCACCTGTTCCAATTTTCCCACATCTTTTCCAACATTTGTCATTTTCTTTTTCTGTCATATTAGTCAATCTGATAGTTATAAAGTGGTGCCTCAGAGTTGTTTTAATTTCCATTTTTCTATTTGATAATGACAGAGCATTTTTATATGATTGTAGATAGCTTTAATTTCTTCATCTGAAAACTGCCCATTCATATACTTTGGCCATTTATCAATTGGGAAATGATTTGTTTTCCTATAAATTTTACTCTGTTCTTGTTCATTTTCTTTTTCTTAAATAGGGCAACTTTAAGTACTCTAGTTTCTCTAATCTGGGCAGTTAAAATTTTCAGAAATATTTAACAATTTCCATTAGATTACCAGTTTTGCTGGCAAAAATTGGGCAAAATAACTTTTAATAATTGCTTTAATTAGACCTTCATTGGTGGTGCATTCATATTTTCCATTTTTTTTTTAGTGAGGCAATTGGGGTTAAGTGACTTGCCCAGGGTCACACAGCTAGTAAGTGTTAAGTGTCTGAGGCCGGATTTGAACTCAGGTACTCCTGACTCCAGGGCCAGTGCTCTATCCACTGAGCCATCTAGCTGCCCCCATATTTTCCGTTCTTGATACTGGGATTTGTATTTCATATTTCCTTTTTTAATTAAATTAATCAGTGGCTTATATGTTTAATTGTTGTTTATTTGCATATAAATAACTCCTAGTTTTATTTAGTAGTTTATTTTTTAACTTTCATTTTTATTAATTTATTTTGATTTTTAGGATTTCCATTTTGCTGTTTAATTGAGAATTTTTAACTTGTTCATTTTCTAGTTTTTTTTCCTCTGCATATCCAATTCATTGATCTTCTCTTTCCCTATTTGATGGTTATATACATTTAGAATAATAATTATGTCCATAAATACTACCTTGGCTGCATCCCACCAATTTTTGAATGTTGTCTTGTTGTGGTCATTCCCTTTTATGAAATTATAGATTGTTTTAGATTATTTAATTAATAATAACATTTTTGGGGGGGGGAGGTTGTTTTGTGGGGCAATGGGAGTTAAGTGACTTGCCCAGGGTCACACAGCTAGTGAGTGTCAAGTGTCTGAGGTCAGATTTGAACTCAGGTCTTTCTGAATCCAGGGCCGGTGCTTTATATACTGCACCACCTACCTGCCCCAATAATAACTTTTTAATCTATGTTTCTATACCCTTTATTGAGTGCAGTTTTTATTGCATGAAAGCCTTAAAATGATGCAATGAATATTTCTGCTTTTATGCATTTTTTTATGAGGCTTTTATGCCCTAATACATACCCAATTTTGTGAAGGTATCATATACAGCTGAGAAAATGGTATTTTCCTTTCAGTTCCCATTAATTTTTTTCCCATTCGTTTTTTTTTAACAAAGTGTAGGGGCAGCTAGGTGGCACAGCAGATAAAGCAGTGGCCCTGGATTCAGGAGTACCTGAGTTCAAATCCGGCCTTAGACACTTGACACGTACTAGATGTGTGACCCTGGGCAAGTCACTTAACCCCATTGCCCCGCAAAAAACAAAAAACAAAAAACAAAGTGTATCATATCTAAGGTTGTTTTTCCCCCTAAGGTTCTATTCATCACCTTAACTTCTTTTTTAAAAAAATTTATTTTATCATATTTATCTAAAAGGGGAGAGTTTCTTTTGTTTTTCCTCCGACTATTTTAGTTTTATTCAAATTCTATTTCCCATACATTGTATAATTGTATTTCCTCTATTTCCTCCTGTAGTTCACTAAATTTTTCCTTCAAGAATTTGGATGCTATGTCACTTGATGCATATACATGTAATATTGATCATATCATTATTTCATTATTTAACGTTCCTTTTAGCAAGATGTAGTTTCCCCTGCTTATCCTTTTTAATTAGGTCTATTTTTTTGGCCTTGTCTGAAATCATGATTATTAACCCTGTTCTTTACATTTTTCCTGAAGCATGATAAACTTCTCTAACCCCTTCCTTTAGCTTTGCTTGTGTCTCAATATTTCAAATCCATTTCTGATAAAGCAAATATTATTGGATTTCATTTTCTCTTCCATTCTGCTATATACTTACATTTTGTGTGTGAATCCATCCCATTTATGTTGAAAGTGGTCATTAATTACTGTAAATTTTCCTCCATTCTATTTTTGTTTTTCCTTTTCTCACTTTTTATTCTGTCCCTCCTTTAAAGTCTGTATTGCCTCTTATTACTGCCCTATTTTCTCTGCCCTTCCTTCTATCACTGTTCCTTTCTTTTATTTCCTTTCCTTCCTACATTCTACTTCCCTGTTTGGTAAGATAGATTTCTACTACCAATTATGTGTTTGTGTGTGTATTCCCCCTTTCAACCAATTTAGATGTAAGTGATGTTCAAGCATTGCACAAAGCAAGCTCCTCTTTACATACCTCTTATATGTGAGATAATTTTCCCCATTCTTTCTCTCCCTTTTCTCTTCTCCCATGGCATCCCTCTGTCTAGTCAATCCATTCATTAACTCATTCCAATATAATTGATTCACTCCTACATCCACTTTCTATGTAAAATCCATTTAACTACCCAAATAATGAGAAAGTTCTTTGAAGTTATACATACAATCTTCCCATAAAAAAGTAAACAGTTTAACCTTGTTGATTCATTTATTATTTCTATTTCATTTTTCCCTTTTTCTGCTTCTCTTAACTATTGTTTTCTATACAGATTGCTTTAAAGTCCTCTATTAAATTAAGTATCCATTTTTCCCCTGAAAGTATTGTACTCAGTATTGTTGGGTAGGATATTCCTGTTTGTAATCCCAATTACTTTACTTTCAGCTATATATCATTCTAAGCCCTGCCCCCCAACCCCACATTTGCTTTAATGTAGAGGCAACTAAATCTTTTGTGATTCTGGCTGTGGTTGTATATTTTAATGGTTTCTTTCTTTCTTTCTTTCTTTCTTTCTTTCTTTCTTTCTTTCTTTCTTTCTTTCTTTCTTTCTTTCTTACTTTCTTTCTTTTTGAGGGGCAATTGGGGTTGACTTCCCCAGAATCACACAGCTAGTAAGTGTCAAAGTGTCTGAGGCTGGATTTGAATTCAGGTACTCCTGAATCCAGGGCCAGTGCTTTATCCACTGCACCACCCAGCTGCCCACCCCTCCCACCCCCCATGGTTTCTTTCTTGATGTTTGAAGTATTTTCTTTTTGACCTGGGAGTTCTGGAATGTAGTTACAATACTCCAGGGGTGTTTACATTTTGGGATCTCTTTTAAGTGGTGATGGTTGAATTCTTGCAATTTCTATTTTATCCTCTAGCTCTAGGATATCAGGGCAGTTTTACTTGATAATTTATTGAAGCATGATATCTAATTTTTAAGGAATTATTTTCTTCAGTCAGCTTTTGTACCACCTTATCCCCTATTAAATAATTCATCTTTTGAAAAAGTTACTTTCATCAGTGAAATTTTGAACCTCTTTTTCCATTTGGTCCATTTTGGTTTTAAAGGGTTTTGTTTTTCAGTATTTTTTGCACCTCTTTACTGAGTTGTTAATTGTCTTCTCGTAATTGTCTTCCTTTACTCTAATTTATTTACCAAATTTTTCCTCTACCAACTTAATTTTATTTTGAAAATTATTTTTGGTACTTCTACAAATCATTTTGGGGCTTGTGCCAAGTTTTTGTTTTTTGTGGGGGTGGCAATGAGGGTTAAGTGACTTGACCAGGGTCACACATCTAGTATGTGTCAAGTATCTGAGGCCGGATTTGAACTCAGGTCCTTCTGAATCCAGGGCTGGTGCTTTATCTACTGCTCCACCTAGCTGCCCCAGTTCATTTATTTTTTTCTTTGAGGCCTTCCTTGTGGCTCTTTTGCTGCCATTGCCTTTTCCTGAGTTTGTTTCTTGATCTTTCTTATCATCATAGTATCTTTTTATGGTCAGATTCTTTTTGTTGTTGTTTGCTCATTTTCTACCATATTTCTTGATTTGGAACTTTATGTTTAAGTTAGGGACAATTCCTGGTGTGGCTGGAAAAGAAGACTTGTCTCAAGCTTCACATTTTTTGCACTGCTGTTTTCAGAGCTAATTCTGGGGGTCTGGACATTTTCAGTGCTTCTACGGTGGTGTGATCTGGGGAGGGGTATGATCACTGCTCTCCTGCTTTGCACCTTCGTGTTTACCCTGGAAGGGCCCCAGGTGCCTTGGGATTGTGATCAACACTTGCTCCTTAGGGTTCCCACTCTCTTTATGACTGAAAGTCCTCCTCTTTGCCCTTGAACCATAACACAGAAATGAGTATAGGCAATACAGTTGCCAAGCAGTAACTGGTTCTATGTCCAGTCCTAGCACAAGTGTCTCCTGTAATATATATATATGTGTGTGTGTGTATATATATATATATATATATATATATATATATATATATATATATATATATATATTTGGTGAGGCAATTGGGGTTATGTGACTTGCCTAAAGTCACATAGGTAGTAATTCTTAAGTGTCTGAGGCCAGATTTGAACTCAGGCCCTCCTGAATCCAGGGCCAGTGCTCTATCCATTGTGTCACCTAGCTGCCCCTCCTGTAATATGTTTCTGATGAGTTGTCAGGTAACTTGAGCTATGCAAGCTGCTGCTGCCTTTGATGCCACCAGCTTGTTTCACCACTAATATTTCATCTACATGAGCTCTAGGTTAGCCTCCATTCCTATGTCAGAGATCTCTCTTTTTTACCTCCTAAGTTTTCTTTAGCTGGAAGAATGTCTTACTCTGAACTTTTGTTGACTCTAGTGTTCCAGAATTCAATTTGGAGCTTTATTTTAAAGCTGTTTGGAGGGGAATGTAGGGAAAGCTTGGCTAAATACTTTCTTTCCTTTGCCATCTTGGTTCTACCCCCTGAAAATCTTTCCATCATTTCTACAAAGCCTTTCCTCCTCAAGGACATCCACCCTACCCTTTCTAGCCTCTCTTTATATGACTTCTCAAAATGATATGTAAGCTATTTGAAGGGAGTCAATGTCTTCTTTACTTGTTTTTTATATTCTGTGATTAAAACAATGGCTGGCACATAGAAGACACTTAATACATGCCTTATCAATCCATCTATCTTTTTAGTCATGCCTTCATCTATCCAACCATACATCCATCTGTCTATCTACCTTCCTATTTATCTACCTACCTAGCTAAACTGAAATAGTCAATAACCAAGTGTTAAATCATGAGGTATTACCATCAAATTTATAGACTGAAGAAAATTTAGAGATAATCAAATCATTATTAAATAGAGCATCAGTTTTCTCCTCATATCTTGTTCTTTGCTGGTCTCTTTGTCTCTCTTTCTCCCTTCCATATAGTTTTCAAAACAATATTCCTAAAATACAGGTCTAACCATATCACCGCTTCATTCAATAATCTATTCATTTCTTATTGCCTTTATAATAAAATTCAAGAAGGTCTTTTTGATACTCAAAGCCTTCACTCCATTGTACTTTTCCACATTTATTATATATTACTCTCTTTCATATACTCTATGGTCCAGCCAAATTAGTCATTTTGCTATGACTATGATCAAATGATGTTCCATCTTTGTTTCATTCTTTGTGCCTTCATCTGTTCCATATGACTCCTGCCTGGAATGCACTCCCTCTTCACATAAACTTCTTAAAATTCCTTCTTGATGCTTCTTGATCAACACAGGGGTCACCTTCCAAATGAAACCTTTCCTGATATCCCCAGAAGCTAGTGCTGCTTACCAATCACCTTGTATTTATTTTGTATATATTTTAAAATCCACATAATCATGAATATGTATTATACCCACATGAATGTATATGCATGTTTATTTGCACACAGTAGCTCCCCATAAATATATTGTCTCGGAAGTAAGATACTGTTTAATTTTTGCCTGTATACTCCCTGCACCTAGGGTAGTGCGTGACATAAAATAGAAGTTTAATAAATGTGTATTGATTCATTATTTACTTGTTGTCCTGGAGATGATACTCCATGGAATATAGACTCTCATGAGTAATTTAGTTATATGGGAAATGGGACAAGAATGTACATTTGGAACTTGAAAACTTAGTTTGTCATTCCTTTGTGGTGAGTAAAATTATATGTGGTCACCTTATTTCTGTCCCAAGCTTAGGGAAAATTAGCTGGGGTTTCTAACATCTTTTTTACTTATAAATTAGAAGTTTTAGCTCCAGTTTTGGGCATTAAGCATTTATTAAAACAAACCAAATATTAGTAAAGAGAGAACACTTGGCTCAGAAAGTTAAGAATAGGCCTATGTATCCTAGAAGTCAACCTGGCCTGCTTCTTCCTCTAAGTCCTCCTCCATGAGCACATCTGAGACCCTCTCTGAGAGTGCAAGCTTCCTCTGGGTCTGGAGGAAAGGTAGTCCTTACACACTGCTTCAGGCTAATTGGCTAGCATCACCCAAATCCAATGGTTCACTGGACTTGAGGGTGCTCCACGAACAGAGTGTGCTGTGGTCAGAGTTCAGAGAACACACTCTAAGGGCCAGGACTTCAGGTGGGTGTGGTTCCAATCAAGTGAACTCCAAGTGAGTCAATCAGCAAAGTCAATCCAATCAATCTTAATATAATCTGGGGGGGGGGATCTTGGCTTCCCCAAACCCATTATTTTCTCACACCCTGTTTGGGGTCTTTTTGCTACTCAGCAGCACTTTATAGGAGGAACAAGAACCCTGATAATGTGGAAAGAACTGTAGAATGGGAATCAGATTTGGGTTTGAGTCCTAGCCCTTGGGGCAAATTACTTCACACTTTTTATCCACATTATAAGATTTAATATTGAAAAGGACATGTGACATAATTTCATCACACACACACACACACACACACACACACACACACCTGCCCAATGTACAAATGAAGGAATAGAGACTCAAAGAGAGCCAGTAATTTTCCTAGTCACACAGGTAGTAAATAACAAAGCTGCAATTCTAACCCAGAGCCTTTAGAAACAAGGTGGAAAAAGGTCAGAAAAAGGAGCCCTCAGTTTGAATTTGGTCTTTAGTATTTACTAGCTATGAAGTCACAAGTCAATCATTAAATTCCCAGCCTCAGTATTCATATCACTAAAATGGAGAAAATGCCTACAGCACCTACTTCAGGGGTCATTGTGAAGATTAAATGAGAAAACATCAGCAAAGTGCTTTTCAGGCTTTAAAGCACTATATTGTTTTTGTCATTGTTGTTTAGTCATTTTCAGTTGTGTCCAAGTCTTCATGACCCCATTTGGGGTTTTCTTGACAAAGATACTAGAGTAGCTTGCCATTTCTTTCTTCAGCTCATTTTAATGATTAGTAAACTGAGACAAACCGGGTTAAGTAATTTGACCAAGATCACATCACTTTTAAGTGTCTGAAGATGGATTTGAATTCAGGAAGATTCTTCCTGACTCCAGTCTAGCACTCTATTTACTGTGCTGACAAATAAAAAAACACTTTTTAAAAGTATTATATTATTATTCTTAATAATTATATTTTGTTTCAAATGCAGCCCTCTTTCTAGTATGTCATGGTAGAAAAATGCTTGTTATCAAATGAGTTGATGCATAGCAATCATAAAATGCCATATAAATGCAAACTATTTTCAATAATTGCTATTGTTTGGGAATAATGTAAATGAGGTTAGGGTTTTAAAGCCATATTGTTTGTTAATGCAAAGGCTCTCAGAAGATTCTCCATCACTTTTTCCTCCTGTCCAGCATACCCCGACCTGTTTTCCCTATCAGGATGTATCTGCTCAGAATTCTGTGGACTCTAGAATGCCTCAGCATTTACTGCTCTGTCAGGTCCAAGTTTGCCTTCTCTGAAGATTGATTTTGAATCTCAGTTGATCTAATTAAATGCCTTCTCCATGATGCCACCAGATGTGAAAGCAATGAACAGAGTCAGTGACATGGATAATGAATTATCAGGAAGACAAACAGGGTTAAGTAACTTGCCCAAGTTATATACATACATACATACCTGCATGCACACACACACACACACACACACACACACACACACACACACACACACACACACATATATATATATATATATATATATATATATATATATATATATATATATATATATATATATATATATATAAAATCACTCTTGGCTGCTGTAAACAAGGGGGGGGGTCAGGTTTTGCTAAGTTGGCTGTGCTATGCAGGCAGCAGGAGAAAGGATGCCTTGCTCAATGTCACCCATATGAAGCCTGACAAAGGACTCATTTGGCACATGCCTAGCAAGTGGAGTGGAAGTTGACATTAGAGAAACTTCTCGAGAACAGTATTGGAAACAGTTAATTAAATTCCAGATGTCCATGCTTTTCTGTTAATTACTTGAGGACAGGGATGTGGAATTTTAGCTTCTGATTGTATATGCTATCTTTATCTGATGTTGATTGCACCTTTACTTTCTGTGAACTCAGCACATTGCCACTTACCTGACAGTCTCATGTACTTGATTTTCTTCTTTGCGGGTTTATCTGTCATCCCTAGTCAGATTGAAAAATCCTTGATGGCAAGGACCATCCCCTATATTGCTTGAGTTTCTTCTTCCATAATGTCTAATATATATCTTGACACACAGTTGATGCTCAATTAAATTAAAAGTTCTCAATTTACAAGTGAACAAAGAAGAACATGCATCATATACGACTTGCTTAGAGTCATCATATAGTAACAATTTGTTGGTATAAGATTATAGTTTCTTTCAAATTTCATTTCAGGGTATAGTGAGAGCTCTAACATTTTAGAGAATAGTATGCTGCTTCAAATTAAGGAATTCTGAGTCAAGGGGCCCTCTCAATAAAAGGAGGCAAAAAGTGTCAGGAGGCAAAAGTGGCAGATGAGCTCCAGTGTAAGCAAAGGATAAATGAATCTTTATATCTCCTAAGGATACAGACCAAGGAACCTAAGTAGCAGTGTTTGGAGGTGAATAGGGAAATACAGATAGAGATTAAAATTAAACCTAGTAGGAGCAGCTAGGTGGCGTAGTGGATAAAGCACCGGCCCTGGATTCAGGAGTACCTGAGTTCAAATCCGGCCTCAGACACTTAACACTTACTAGCTGTGTGACCCTGGGCAAGTCACTTAACCCCCATTGCCCCACCAAAAAAAAACCAAACCAAACCAAAAACAAAAAAACAAAAACAAAAACAAAATTAAACCTAAACACTCCAGAGGAGCAAATAGTAGCAAGTCTGTATTGCAAGAATAGTTTCTCCTCCCCTTTAATCTGTATGAAAGATTCCTTGTATTTCAGCTCTTGGACCTTCTAATTTTAGACTGGAATTATCATGTTGCATTCTACAAAAGAACCAAGTATTTAGGTCTAGAGGAAATTTTATCAACTCTCTATTTCAATAATCTTAATTTAAAAATAAGGGAGCCAAAAAATAAAGAAATAAAATAAAGATAAGGGAACTAAGGCCCAGAAAGTTTGCATTATCCAAGGTCACACAAGTAGCAAGTAACAAAACTAGGATTTGAACCCAGCTCTTTCAAATCCAAAATCAAATACTCTTTCCATAACACCATTCTGTCTCACTATTCTGGCTCCCTTACCTTTCAAACAGGGAAAAGACAAGTTTTTATCTTTCTGTCATGTTTAGTCATTTCCTTAATTAGTCAAAATTATTTTAAATGAACATAAACTCCCTTGCAACACTTAAATTATTTGACTCTGTCAGCCTCATCTTTTGTCCTTTCCCCTTTATCTCAGATTCTCCATAGCACTCCCTCATACTGTGTTTAATAAATGCATGTTTCCTTAACCTAAATGACATCAGCCTGGTTAGGCTGCTGCTACTGCCTTCCATTTTCCATTCTCTCTCCATTTGTTACTTTCCTTCTTCCCTAGAATTTAGGGCATTTTTGATAAAATCCTTCTTGGCATACTAACATGCCTTTCATCAAAAGCTTCACACTAATCAAATTGAAGGGAGAAAAAAGGATAAAAATTGATGTATAAAATAATGATCCAGTGAGTACACTCTATCTTGTAAGTCATTTATGGGTCCAACTAAAGATCAAAGAAATGGAGATAGTTTCTACCTATCTCTACTGATTTGTGTTAAAGTAAATTTGGTGATAGAAAACAACATTGGAATAATTCTGTGGAGAGGGGAAGGTCTGCTCAAGGAAAAATTAATTTAAAGAAGCAGTCACAATCATAATATATAGAGATCAAAGATTATTGTCTCTAATTTTTCAGGAAGGAACAGCACTCCAGAACTAACAGCAGACCCTATTAGATTCCATGAAAACAGCAGTATTACTCAAGTCATTTTTATCTACCAAATAAAAGAAATTGCTGTAATATCCTAACATTTATGCACTACTATTCATTTTGTTGTTAATCTAGGAAATATCCTCAAGGCTGTGGCATAAATTTCACAAGAGAATTTCATCCCTTGATTTCCTCATTGCTGATAATATTTTTTTCCTGTAGGTGAAACTCCAGAGTTATATGTACTGAATAGCATTTGCTCATTCTATATTACTTCTTAACAACTAAATTTTACATTTCTATAAGTAAAATGGCTCTGAAAGACCCCCCCCCCCAACCCGTGTTTAGAAAAAATCTCAAGCCATGGACTTAATGAGAAAGCTAGAAACCATTTAAGATTACAGGATTTTTAAAGCTGGAAAGGATCTATTCTCATGTACTCAGTTTATGGATGGGAAAGTTGAGAAACAAAAAAAGTAAAGTGAATCTTTAAGGGTCACATAGCTACTCAGAACAAGAATTAGATTTAAAATCAGGCCATTTAACCATTTAACTCCAAATCCCTCATTATTTTCATTAAATTGTTAAGGGCTAAAATTCTAGCTAAACTGTCTAAAATATCTAATGAGTGGTCGCCAATCAATTACAAGCTTTAGCAAGAGTTAGACTTTTAAGCATTTATTAAGGAGAATAAGAATTTGGTAAAGAGAGAGAGAAAGGCCTAGATTCCTATCTATTAAAGGGAGAGCACATTTCTAGCTCCCTTCTCCGCCAGTGTCCTCAGGAAAGAGCGCGAGACTGAGCGCCAGTCTCTTCCTTCCTCCTCCCACTAGCCCGCGTCACTTCCTGACTCCTGGTCTTGCCCTCAAAGACCTTCCCTTCATGGGCAGAACACCTCTACAGTAAGTATCCAGCAGGTGGCGTTATTCCAATCGTTACAGTCCCCCCTGTTGTTCCTCAAGAAACAAAATGTTTCCTTGACGGAACAGTAAAAACAATATGATAACTATTGCTAACTAATAATATGTGAACAACAATATAGAAAAGGAAGAGAGGAAAGTTTTGTCCAGAGGGGCGATTTTTTTTGTCCTCATGAACTGACGCTTTGACATTAGTCTTGCAAAGGGAGGGCCTCTGCAGAGAATACATGTTACAGATGGTGTATATTATAACAGAAAGAGAAAAAAACCAACAAAAAGAACAAATCAAAACTGTTCATTTAAAGTCTCTGAAAGTCTTTTCTCAGATGTCCTCTAGGTGTAGTCGTGGAATGGAAGTCTTTTCAGGGGTTGATGTGTGGATGCTGGTAATCAGCCAGGAAAATTTCCTACAAAATTGAGCTTAACACAACTTTAAAATAGCTTTGTCAATAATCAAATCAAACAATGAAAGTTCTCAAAAACATGTCTAAGGGAATTCAGAATCTTAGTTGTTACACATGAAACATATAATAAAACAAAAATTGAACCATTCTTTAAAATTATAATATTACTATAGTCCCCCCCTTATGGAGGGTAATTGAGAAGACAATTGCTGCGATATTAATTATTAAAAATAATTTTTTATCTTTGTTTCATCACTTTTTGCATCATCTGCCTAATTATCCTCATGCCATTATGAGAAATTAAAAAATCTAATATAATTGGTAACAGATGTCAAGGCCAAATTCAACACTGTATTTATCATGACACCTGAGATAATTATGGGGGTTACCATAAAAGAACAGAGAAATGATGGGATATGAGCATTCCCACACTTGAGCAGTATGTACTGCCCATACAGTATGCCAGGCTTAAAAGAGGTGGATGGAATATATGTCCATGCCACCAAACATATTGGAAGAAACTGAGTCAGACTTAATCAGATGCATGGGATTGAGATGTCCATGGCATCAGGCATATAGGAGGGAGCATAGAAGCCAGGTGTAGAAGTGAGATGGGTGGGATCAATACTTCCAGCCATCTGTACAATATTGTGGGGAAAAATAAAATATTAAACCAAGAGAATCCAACCTCAACATTTGTCAAAAGCCGTTCCCTTGGCCATACCTTGACTTCATGCATGTCTCCCCTCATGTGACAGTTCAGTGTCTGCTCTTGCGTGTATTCCTCTTGTGATTGGATGGCATCTTGGCCAACTGGCACCTGATAACTCAGAATAAAGGCAATTCATGTCTTAAATGATAAGTTCCCATAATCCAAGTCTCATATGTATTTAAAAATTGAGGATAATAAATGATTGCAAAAAATGTGAATACATCTTGACTCAGAACACAATATATAATTATGCAACAATTTCAAATAATACCCCTTTTTTAAAAACTTAGTATACAATTACTTTTGTGAAAAATCTGAATATATTTAAATACAAGTTAAAGCATAACAGAATCTCAAAGACAACTTTTACAAATGTTCCCCTCTTTTTTTTTTTTGAATATGCTTATCAAAAATAATACTTCTAGAATCAATTTACACTTGCCATGGCAAACAATTTGCTAGGGAAATGCTTTAAAGAGTTTGATCAAATAATCAGTTGAGAAAAAATAACAAAAACAAATAACTCAGAATATGGGAGCACAATACTCCTAGAATTAACATTGTATAATAAAATCAAAACCATCTTGCAATGTTTCAAAATTAGATAGACAAATGAATAGAAGAAAATACACATGGAACAATAAAATACAGTGAAATTCAAACTAAGGAAATCTAAATGAATATGAACTTAATATCAATAAGAGTATTATAAAATATAAACTTGATCACATGACTATAAAAAGCTTTTACAAATATTCTCCTTGTTTTAGAAACTAAGTATAAGACACAATCTCAAAAGCATTAAAATCTCTATGAAAATAAACCCATACCATTAATTTCAAAATGTATATGTAATAGCATAGAAATCCTATGTAACCTCTGAACTGATACTGTTAATAATCTGAGTGAATTCAGAACACTCTTGATTCCGATATCTAAAATCCCCAATACTCATATCAATACCTTGCTGCTTACTTCTACATTTCTGTAAAATATATACCCTTCCATGGCAAAAGCAGAGTCTTGAACTATGTTGATGATTGTCATTCTTATTCAGCTTAAGTTTTTCTTCTTTAACCCCTCTATATTGTCTGTCAGTCTTTTCACCATACAAATGCTTTATAAGATTACTAATGAAAGACAAAAGCAGGTTAGCAAAATTATGAACAAAACGAGCATATCTGGAATTTAAAGAGTTTTCTAAGATTGTCTCAAAAGCACAGCCAGGGCGGGGAAGGGCTGAGCCTGAAGCTGCAAATGTAGTTAGAGAAAGTTGAGCATGTGCACCAGATCTCTGGACTTCCCAGGCAGGGGAAGCTATGGGCTTGGCCATAGGAGGAGTAGAGGGTGGGGTCTGGAGAGGAGGGGAGGGACCAGAGCAATTTGAATCAGACTTGATTTTGAACTCAGGCCTGGATTCCTCTTCCCCCACTTTGCCTCCAGGTGCTAGGGGATTAAAAGCTTCTAGAGGGTGGGTCATTGCCTCCAGGCATGCAAAATTAAAGCAACAATTACTGTTAGAACTGGGAAAAGCTGCGGGAATCTCTTCAGGTTTCTCTGAAAAAGCATGGTTGGGAGAGGGAGAAATATTTCCTTGTGTGAGTAAGTTGCTGGCTCTTTTAACAAAAATAAAAAGAAAAATAGAAAATCCACAAAAACAAAGCATTAACATGATCTTATCTCCCATTTGTCTGGTTAAACAGACTAAAATAAAAAATAGGATAATTAGGGAGTTTAAAAGGTCCATTCGAAAAAATTTAAAGGAAAACACAGCCAGTGCGCCAGTACTTAGCAGTTAAAGGGAGAGGGAGGGGAAATTTCTTACCCAACCAGAAGATCAGAAGACTGAGGGTTAGCTTTCCTCTTCGTGGTCAGCCATCTGTTAAGGGCTAAAATTCTAGCTAAACTGTCTAAAATATCTAATGAGTGGTCGCCAATCAATTACAAGCTTTAGCAAGAGTTAGACTTTTAAGCATTTATTAAGGAGAATAAGAATTTGGTAAAGAGAGAGAGAAAGGCCTAGATTCCTATCTATTAAAGGGAGAGCACATTTCTAGCTCCCTTCTCCGCCAGTGTCCTCAGGAAAGAGCGCGAGACTGAGCGCCAGTCTCTTCCTTCCTCCTCCCACTAGCCCGCGTCACTTCCTGACTCCTGGTCTTGCCCTCAAAGACCTTCGCTTCATGGGCAGAACTCCTCTACAGTAAGTATCCAGCAGGTGGCGTTATTCCAATCGTTACAAAATGTTCTACCTCAAACTGTATTATGGTAATATGAGGAGGGGAGGGGAGGGAGGGAGGGTAGTGCCTTTGGATTGAAAGAAATCTGGTTCTGGATTAGAAAACCTGTGTTCAATTCCTTTCTGCTACTTATATGCTTAAACCCATTAACCTCCCTGAGCCTTGGTTCCTTCTTTTTGTGAGAAAATTATTAATAATTTTTTGGGAGGGACTCATGGACACCCCTGGTGGCCCTGGTTTCCCAGGGCCAGCTCAGAGTCAGTAGAATTGAAAAAGAAATGTAGATTGACCTTTCTGACTATATAAAGGAAGTTAACTCACCTAGGCAACCCCCCAAGTCATGTCAATCAATGAAATTGAATGTTACTAGCTAATTAGCTTGAATCAATGTGCAGTGACCCATCTCCACCTAAGAGACGATAAAAATCCTTGGAGAGAGGGGGTTAGCTCTCTGTTCTTCTCTTCTCCTCTCTTCTCTCACTCCCTCTCTTGGCTGGGACTCTGGAGGAGACAGTCATGAGTCCCCCGCCTTGCTCTCCTCTTTATCTAGGTAATGTAGGGCTTCTGAGCTCTAATTCTGAGGCATGTGCTCTCTCTCATTTTCTAACATTTAATATGGTTAATAAATGCATAATGCCCAAAGAAGCAATATATTAGAAACCCCAGCTAAGTTCCCCAATAACTTAGAACAGAGACAGGGCCCCCCCCAGTATATTTCTGTATTTTTTGTTTTTGTTTTTGTTTTCTTTTTGTTTTCTTTATTTTTTGAATAGAATTTTATTTTCCAAAATATATGTAAAAACAAAATTTTAACATCAATTTTTAAAAAACTTTGTGTTCCAACTTCTCTTCCCCCCTCCATTCCCACCCCCCAACCACAAGAACTCCAGCAATTCAAAATAAGTTATACATGAGTAGTCATGGCAAAATTCCCATATTAGCTAGTTGTGAGAGAAAACAGTCAAAAAAAACCCCAAAACTTCAGATTAAGGAATTGTCAAAGAGGAAATGAAAAAAAAAATTATATGTATTTCCCTCTGTTTTCAGATACTATCAGTTCTTTCTCTGCACATGAGCTGCAATCTTTATAAGTCTTTCAGGGTTATTTGGATCATTGCCTTGCTTAAAATAAACACATGCTTCCCAGCAGATCATCCCCCACTACTGCTGTTATTTTGTATACAGCACATTTCACTCTGCTTCAGTTCATGTGGGTCTTTCCAGGTTTTTCTGATAGTATCCTGTTCATCATAACCTTTATATAGTACCTTAAGCTTGACAGAGAATTTTCTTCATAAAAGCCCAGCAGAGTAGGTACCATATGGGCAGCTAGGTGGTGCAGTGGACAAAGCACCGGCCCTGGAGTCAGGAGGACCCCAGCTCAAATCCAGCCTCAGAAACTCAACACCCACTAGCTGGGTGACCCTACACAAGCCACTGAACCCCAACCACCATACAAAACAAAACAAAACAAAAAGTAGGTACCATGCGTTTTGCCATTATAATCAATCATTATAACTATTTTCTTCCATCCCATTTCCTTCCCATGACATTTACTCTATCTTCTTTTTACCTATTCCTCCTCAAAAGTGTTTTACTGCTGACTATCCTCTCCCTCGCTCTGCACTCCCTTTTTCTGCCATTCCTTCCTTATCCTCTTCCCCTCCTATATTCCTGCAGGGTTAAATAGGTTGCTCCTCCCAATTGGGTATGAAAGCTATTCCCTCCATGAACCCACTCCAATGAGACCAGGGTCCCTGAGCTAATTCTGTGTTCTAAATTTTTCTTACTCCCTCCTCAACCCTCCCTATGAAATCAGCAATTCAATATGCCATACAGGTGCAGTAATGCAGAACATCTTCATCTTCCTTGAAAGTGTTTTGCTTTTTACTGCTCTCTCCCCCAATTTGCCCCTTCCTCCTTCCCTTCTCCCCTCCCCCTTTTCTCCCTCCCCTCCCTCAGGGCAAAAATATATTACTATACCTACTTGAGTATGTATGTTAGTCCTTCTTTGAGCCAATTCTGATGATATTAAGGTTCACTCATTCCTCAACTCCTTCCCCCTCTTCTACTCTCCTCCATAAGCTTTCTTCTTGTTTCCTTCATGTGAACTACCTTTCCCCAGACCATCTCTCCCATTCTCCCTCCCCCAGTTTATTCCTCCTATAACTCAACCCTATTTTAATGATGTCATCATGGATTAGTTAGGTGGCACAGTGGACAAAGCACCAGCCCTGGACCCAGGAGGTCCCAAGCCCAAATCCAGCCCCAGACATATGACACCCCACCCTGTTTGCCCTACAAGGAACAAAACATAAATGCTTTACAGATATCTTCCATTCATATTCAGTTCTGCCCTGTCTTCTGTGATTTTCTTACTGAGATAGGTCTTATGATTTCAAAGTATTATCTTCCCATGTAGGAATGTAAACAGTTTAATCTTTTAATATTCCTCACAAAGTCTTTTTCCTGTTTACCTTTTTATGCTTCTCCTGGATCTTGTATTTGAAAGTCAAATTTTCTATTCAGTTGGTGTCTTTTCATCACAAACGCTTGAAAGACCTCTTTCTCATTGAAATCCCATTTTTTCCTCTGAAAGATTATACTCAGTTTTGCTGGGTATGTGATTTTTGGCTGTAGTCCCAGTTCCTTTGCCCTCTGAAATATCATATTCCATGCCCTTCAGTCCTTTAATGTAGAAGCTGCTAGATCTTGCTTTATCCTTATTGGAGCTCCACAGTATTTGAATTCCTTTTTTCCAGCTACTTGCAGTATTTTCTGCTTGACCTGAGAGTTCTGGAATTTGGCTATAATATTCCTGGAGGTTTTCCTTTTGGGATCTCTTTCAGGAGGTGATTGGTGGATTCTTTCAATTTCTATTTTAGCTTCTGCTTCTAGAATATCAGGGCAATTTTCCCTCACATTCTCTCGGAGGATAGTGTCTAAGCTTTTGTTTTGGTCATGGTTTTCAGGTAGTCCAATGATTTTCAAATTATCTCTCCTAGATTAATTTTCCAGGTCAGCTGTTTTTCCAAGGAGATATTTCACATTGCCCTGTATTTTCTCATTCAATTGGATTTGCTTTACTGTGTCTTGGTTTCTCGCAAGGTCACTAGCTTCCATTTGTTCAATCCTAATTCTTAGGCAGTTATTTCCATCAGACAGTTTTTTAATCTCCTTTTCTATTTGGCTTTTCAAACTGTTGACTTCTTTTTTATCATGACTCTCCTGCATCTCTCTCATTTCCCTTTCCATTCTTTCCTCCTTTTCTCTACATCTTCTTTCTATTTCTCCTACTCTCTCTTCAACATCCCTTTTGAGAGCTTCCATGGCCTGAGACCAGTTCATATTTTTCTTGGAAGCTTTGGATGTTGGAGCTTTGACCCTGTTATTATCTTCTTCTTCTGAGGTTGTATTGTGGTCTACCTTACCCCCAAAGAAGTTTTCAATGGTCTTCTGCTTTCTCTGCCTACTCATCCTGGCTTATTATTTCTTGGCTTGTAACTCCTTCTTAAAGTGTGGCACTCCTTCCAGGACACACTGTTCAAGCTACAGCATGGCCCGGGGGATGGTTGGGCTTCTTCTCAGCCTGCCTGGACTCACTTTCATTTGATTTTAAACCCTCCACTGGGGGTTAGTGTGTGTGTGTGTGTGTGTGGGGGGGTGATCCTCAACTCCACTCCTGTTCTCAACTTCATAGGGTCCCAGGTGTTTTGGGTTGAGAGGGGCAGGCTTCAATCTCACCTGGCCTATTCTCAGGTCTGGAGATAACCTCACGCCTACTTTACTAAGCAACCAACCAGCAAAGCTTTCTGTGTTGTGTTTCTCAGCTTCCAATGAGACTGCTCCCCTGCTCCTCTCCCCGACCTGGGTCTCCTGCCCCTCAGGATTTCTTCCTGGTTACCCGCTGGGAGTTGAATCCTTCCCCCCATCCACTGGTACCCCTGCACTTACCCCACTGGGCCAGCCGTTCAGTCCAACCATGCGTTTGGTTCCAGAAGACGCCAGTGCTGCAGCCGATTCAGAGGCACTGGGGCAAATTCCTCTGGCGGGTGTCTGGTGTGTCACCCCAATTGCAGGGTTAGGCTTTATTCATGGCCCAGCATGGTCCCCTGAAATCTCTCTATAGCTGGAGAAAACTCTCAGCCCGTATTTTTGTGTGTTTTTCTGCCCCAAAGGTTCTTTTATTGCTATTTTTGAGGTGATTGTATCAGGAGCCTTGTGGGTTTAATGTCTTCCCTCCACCATCTTGGCCCCACTCCCCCCCAATATATTTCAAACAACACATTATATCAAACTATGGAATGGACTAGATGTTTCTATCAGTTCAAAATCTATGATTCTTTTATTACATTAGTCATGGCCTCTATTATTCTATGCTTTTTGCTTTTCTCTTTCTTCATTAAAGTATGGTGGTGGAAAATTAAAAAAAGCCTGATATGGGTTCAAGATACTTGTGTTTGAAGTCCAGCTTTGACACTTAACAGCTTTGTTTCCATGAACAAATCATTTAGTCATATGGTAGAACCCAGATACCATATTGCTTTAGGCACCATAGAATTTAGAGCTGGGTAGGACATTCAAGATTGTGAAATCCAGAAAAGTCATTTTACTGATGGAAAACTAAGCCTTGTATCATTTGTCAGTTTTAGGCATGTATTTTATTTCCCTACTTTAAGTTCAATGAGGGCAGGAACTAGCTCATACTAATCTTTTCATTCCCCTTGTGGCTAGTGCAGTGCTGAGAAAATAAAGGAAGTTCAATAAATTCTTTGGATTGATTCTTTTCTCTAACTCCATTTTTCTTTTTGACCTTGGTTCAATGGCTAGAGAAGGATGACTTGTTATTGCTGGTGATAAAGACATAACATACTATCTTCCTGAATTTAGTCACTGTGATTTTTTTTTCATGCTCTCTATGTTCAACCAAAATCTCTGAATGATACTGCCTTGGTCCAAGCCATTAAAATGTCAGCAAAACTTTTTGCTGCTTGAATAGATGAAATTCTTCAGCTACACACTGGTGATGATAGATCAATATTTCTTTCACAGCAAGCCACTTTTCTGGGGTTGATATGCCTTTAGTGTGTTTAACTTCCCTGAGAACGAGTAATATTCCTGCTGTTGATGTAGAAGGAGCATTAGATTTAGTGGAATGAATCTCACCCCTTGAAATTCAAATATCTCTGGCCTGACCTCTCCTTCTGTTAGGGCCAAAATTTAATATACGGAGCATTATTTGGGTGATTCACCTTAATATTGGGGTCCCAGAAATATGAGGGACCTTTTAGGTTTAACCTTCCCCTCTGAACTGCCCTTTTTAGATATTTCTCCCAGGCCAGTAAGAAAGGAGCCTCTAAGCTTTAGTTCACAAAAGGATCAGATGTTATTACTTGGGAATTAATAAAACAAGAAAGGTGAAACTAATAAAAATCAAAGATAAATAAATAGGAAAGTAGAAATACAGATAGATATTCTTAACTCTAAGCCTAACCGATTTACTGCCCAGAACATTCCCAATTAAACTAGTTCAAAGGAATTTAGGGTTTTCCTTAATTAACTCACCAACCCCAGGGACAGTCTGCAGTTGCTCGCCAGAACAGTGGTCGGCCAAGACAGACATGAACATGGCGCTGCCAGTGCAAGGGTCAAGAAGGAAAAGGCTGAGTTCCAGAAGACGCCTAGCATTCTGGAAGCAGCCTGTCTCCCTTCAGGGAGCATTCAATCTCTCCTCCCCCAAAAGGGGAGGTCCTTCAAAAGCTGCCTTTCTGAGCTCAGTAGCATAGGTAACCTTGGGGTGGGCCAGGTGTGGCCCCTCCCAAATGAGTTAGCTAAAAATGGAAATATTAATCTTTACCACAAATAATTTTTACCACATTCCTTAATTGAAAGCAACAAGGTACTGTTGGGAGTTCAGAGATCTGACACACTGTGTGCCTCTGGACAAATAATTTCATCTTTCTGGGTTTTAGTTTCCATATCAATCAAATTAGGGTGGGAGCCTAGATAATTTATAATTTCTCTTTAAGCTCTAGCATTTAATAGTTCTACCTATTATCCATGCTGCCATTTTAAATGAAACTCAAATTTTTACATTATATTCTACTTCGGTAGGACTCTATCACCACCCTGATTATGGCAGCACTTATTTTTAATCCCTTTGGTCCTTCTTTTCTTTTCTTTCTTTTTTTTTTTTGACATGGCAGTGAGGGTTAAGTGACTTTCCCAGGGTCACACAGCTAGTAAATATCAACTGTCTGAGGATGAATTTGAACTCAGGTCCTCCTGAATCCAAGGCTATCCACTGTGCTAACTAGCTGCCCCCAGGCCTTCTTTTCTTGACTAAATAGCCAAAATCTAAACTTTTCTACTCAACATGGTCCTAAATCTCTTCACATAGGCTTTCCAACCCTCCAACAGGAAAGTGTGCCCCCTGCTATCTGATTTTCCTAGTGTGACCTTTCTTATCTATATGGACTTTTGCTACACAATGAAGAATTACACAGTTTTTATTTAAAGACTTCCTGTGCCTCCTAAGGCATCCCATTATACTTTGGTGTTGCTGTTCATATATATATATATATATATATATATATATGAGTGTATGTATACATACATACACATATATGTGTGTTTGTGTGTCTATATATATGTGTGTATACACACATGTACATATACATATAAGGAAAGGAGAAATTTTGGAACTCAATTTCTTTAAATGGATGTTAAAAATTATGTTACATGTAATTGGAGGAAAACATAATACATGAAAAATAATTCTAAACATTCAATTATGTGTATATATATCATAAATTGATTTAAATATATAAACATACAAGAATATATGTGTATACATGCTCATATATGTATATATATATACTTTTAATTCCTCCCAATTACTTATAAAATAATTTTAACCTTAATTTAAAGAAATTGAGCTCCAAATATTCTCTCTCTCAACATATACAATAAATACAGTAGTATTTATATGTCATACACATATACATATATGTATATTTATGTGTGTATATATGCATGTATATTTATGCATATATGTATTGTATGTATGAACATGCATGTTACGCACACACATATATCTATACATATACAGACACATGTGTGTGTGCAGATACCATCACTTGTCAAGCCATTCTCCAATTGATGAGTATCACCTCAATTTCCAATTCTTTGCTACCACAAAAAGAGCTGCTATAAATATTTTGCTTTTGTTTTTGTTTTTGTTTTTGCAGGGCAATGGGGGTTAAGTGACTTGCCCAGGGTCACACAGCTAGTATGTGTCAAGTGTCTGAGGCCGGATTTTGAACTCAGGTACGGTACTCCTGAATCCAGGGTCAGTGCTTCATCCACTGCACCACCTAGCTGCCCTCTGCTATAAATATTTTGTACATGTGAGTCCTTTCCCTCCCCCTGCCTTTTTTTCTCTTTGGGATACAAATATAAAAGTTGTATTGCTGAGTCAAAGGGCATACACAATTTCGATACTCTTTGTGCATAGTTCCAAATTGTTCTCCAGAATGTTTAGGTCAGTTCACAACTCCACCAACAGTGCATTAGTGTCTTAATTTTCCTATATCCCCTCCAACATTTATCATTTTATTTGTGTCACATCAGGCAATGAGATTGGTGTGAGGTGGTACCTCAAAGTTGTTTTAATTTGAATTTCTCTAATCAATATCGATTTATAGCATTTTTATCCATATGGTTATAAACAGTTTTGAATTCCTCATCTGAAAACTGCCTGTTCATATCTTTGATCATTTTTCAAGTAAAGAATTAATTCTATTCTCATAAATTTGATTCAGTTCTCTATATATTTGATAAATGTGGCCTTTATCAGAAACACTTGCAATAAAAAGTATTTCCCAGCTTGCTGCTTTTCTTCTAATCTTGGTCACATTGATTTTCTTTGTTTAAAATCTTTTTAAATTTCATGTAACTAAAATTATCCATTTTATATTTCATTCTGCTGTTTATCTTGTTGGGTAATAAATTCTTCCCTTTTCCATAGATCTGACATGTAAACTATTCCTTGATCTTCTAATTTACTTATGGTACTACTCTTTAAGTCTAGGTAATGTACACATTGTATATCATGTAAAATCTTGGTCTATGTCTAATTTCTGCCATACTGTTTTGTAGTTTTCCTAGCAGTTTTTGTCAAATATTAAGTTCTTATTCCAAAAGTTGGGGCCTTTAGATTTATTGCAAAATAGATTACTATGGCCATTTACTACTGTGTCTTATATACCTAATCTTTTTTACTGACTCACCACTCTATTTTTTTTCTATTTTCTTTTCTTTTTTATCATAAAAGTATTTTATTCTCTCCAGTTACATGTAAAGATGGTTTTCAACATTTATTTTTATAAGAATTCTAGTTCCAAAAGTTTCTACCTCACTTCTTTTCCTGCCCCCTCCCCAAGACAGAGAGCAATATAATATAGGTTATATATGTACAATCACATTAAACATATTTCTGCATTACTCATATTGTGAAAGAAGAATTAGAATAAAAGGTAAGAACCTCAAAAGAAATCAAAACAAAAAGTAGAAACAGTATGGGTCAAGCATCATCCTGATTCCACCATTTTTTTTTTTTTAATGTGGAGACCATTTTCCATCATGAGTCCTTTGGAATTATGTTGGATCATTGTATTGTTGGCTCTTTTCAGCAATACAATGATCTGATAATTCACAATATACAATGATCCAACATAATTCACAGTTGATCATAACACAATGTTATTGATACTGTGTACATTTTTCTCCTGCTTCTGTTCATTTCACTCAGCATCAATCCATGGAAGTCTTTTTAGGTTTTGCTGAAATATGTCTACTTATCATTTCTTTTTTTCTTGCTCTTTAGGAGCATATATTTAAAGAAATATTAAACTCAGTTTTACTGGAAAGGTGATTCTTGGTTGTAATCCCCATTCCTTTATAGTCTGGAATATCATATTCCATGCAACTCCAGTCCTCTAATGTAGAAGCTACTAGATCTTGTGTTATCCTGATTGTAGCTCCACCGTACTTGAATTGTTTCTTTCTAGCTGCTTGCAATATTTTCTCCTTGATCCAGGAGCTAAAGAATTTGACTATAATATTTCTGGAAGTTTCCATTTTAGAATCTCTGTCAGGAGATTGGTGGATTCTTTCAATTTCTCTTTTACCGTCTGATTCTAGAATATCAGGGAAATTTTCCCTGACAATTTCTTGGAAGATGATATCTAAACTCTTCTTTTGGTCATGGTTATGATTTTCAAATTATCTCTCCTGGATCTATTTTCCAGGTCAGCAGCTTTTCCTAGGAGATATTTCATATTGCCCTATTTTTTTTTTATTCATTTGAATTTGCTTTATTATGTCTTGCTTTCTCATAAAGTCATTAGCTTCTATTTGGTCTAGCCTAATTCTTAAGCAATGATTTTCTTCAGAAAGCTTCTGTACCTCCTTTTTCATTTGGCCAATTTGGCTTTTCAAGCTATTGACTTTTTTTTCTCATTGCACCCCTCCCCCACCCTCTGCATCACTCTCATTTCTCTTTCCATTTTCCTCTACCTCTCTTACTTTATCATTAAAGTTCTTTTTGAGATCTTCCATGGCCTGAGACCAATTCATATTTTCTTGGAAGCTTTGTATTAGGAGCTTTGACTTTGTATTTTGATCTACCTTGTCACCAAAGAAACTCTCAATGGTTCACTGCTTTTTCTGCCTGCTCATCTTGCCGACCTATTTCTTGACTTTTAACTCCTTCTTAAAGTGGAACACTGCTTCCAGAATGCACTGTCCTAAGCTTCAGGGTGTCCCAGGTGGTGCAATTTAAGGAGACTTGTTCTCAGCTTGCCTGGCTTCTAAGCAACCAACCACAGGCCTGCTTGCTCTTTATGTTGGAAGCAGAAATTTTTGAAATCTGATTCTGTGTAGTAGCAAGCTTGGTGTACCTGTACCCCTCTCCCACTGCACCACTGCCACTCAAGTCTGCTTACTGCTTCAGAGCATGGGCACTCCGCCTTAATTCCAAAAGAGACCCATACTATTTTCCCCTGGCCAACCATTGGACCCTCTCCCTGGTCCATGAGCCAAGTTTTAGAAGTAGTTGCTGATGCTGATGATTACAAGGTTCTGAAGGCATGGCCTGCTTGGGGCTGGCTCTGCTCCAGAGTTTTGTGCTCCTCTCTCATTGTGGTATAGCAGTCCTTCCCTGTTGCCTTTTTAAAAAGTCTTTGGAAAATGATCTCAATCTGTTCTTTTGTGGTCTCTGCTGTTCCAGGAATTGTCTTATGGCATTTTTTTTTTTTTATGTTATGTGGATGAATCATGGGGCGTTCCAAAAGTTTCTGCCTTTCTCTGACATCTTGGCTCCACCCCATTCACTTATTTTCCCAAATAGTTTGAATATAATTGGAATTAATTGTCTGTTAAATGCTTGGCAGAATCCGCTAATAAACCAGTCTGGCTTTTTATATTCTTTCTTCGGGGATTCATTAATGGCTTCTTCAGTTTCTTTTGCTAAGATGTTGTTATTTAAATATTATATTTCAACTTCTTTTAATCTGAGCAATTTATATTTTTGTAAATATTCATCAATTTCATTTAGATTATAAGATTTATTAGCATTTAATTGGGCAAAATTATTGTTAATAATTGTTTTAATTTCATTTTTATTTGGTGGTAAATTCACCCTTTTAATTGTTGATTTAGGTGTACTTGATTTTTTTCTTTCTTTATTTTATTCAAATTAACCAGCCTGTTTCTGGCTTGCCTGGACACTGCCTGACCTGGATTATGCTCCCTTTATAACTGAGTGAAACATACCTTTCCTGTTGACTTCCTAAGGTGTTGGCTAAAAAATTACTTCACCCCATTTTTTCTGGTTCTGCTCTTCCATAATTCATTTTGAGACATTATTTTATTGTTGTTTGGAAATGAATTTTGGAGAGTTATTGTGATTTCCTGCCTTATTCTGCCAACTTAGCCTTTATCAGACAAACATACTTCAAAAATTTTTCAGTAATGATTGCTAACTGTATTTCTCTCCATCCTATTCCCTCCCCACAACATTTACTCTATTCTGTATCTCCTTTCACCCTCCCCTCCTCAAAAGTATTTTGCTTCTGACTGCCCCCTTGCCCAATCTTCCCCTCCCTTCTATCACACACTCCTCTTGTACTTTTACCCTACTTTCCTACAGGGTAATATAGATTACTATCCTGAATTGAGTATGTATGTTACTCCCTCTTTGAAACAATTCTGATCAAAGTAAGGTTTACTCACTCCCTAGCACTTTCTCCATCTTCCTCTCCACTGTGTAAGAATATGTTGCCGACTTAAAAAAATCAGGAATATTTGTAGACAATGATATGGTAGTAGCTTTTTCAAAACATAACCAGCTGAATGTAATCATTCATCAGTTGAATAAACCCATATGGCAAATTCATGGTACAGACAAAGCCAAATTCCAATAATCTTAGCACGACTTATAGGTCCAAGAGTCCTGATCCTGATTTGCTGGGGCTGGGACTGGGGCTGTGCTGGCATGGCCTATGCTGGACTGAGCTCCACTCTCACCCTGGTACAACTGACCTTCCCTGCTGACCTTCTCAGTTGTCTTTGGCTGGAAACATATTTCACTTTGTCCTTTCGTGGTTCTGCTCTTCCAGGAATTGTCTTATGGAATTATCTGAATGTATTTGGAGGGGTTTTGGGGAGAGCTCAGGCAAGTCAGTAATTTTCCAAATCCATCTTGTCTCTTCCTCTAGGATCATAGAATGTAGTGTCCTCCTTAGTTTACAAATAAGAAAATTGAGTCTCAGAGAGGTAAGGTGATTTCTCCATTGGCATGCAGAGATGCCCAGGAAATAAGAGAACCAGGGCATGAAAACTAATTCCCCTATCCTGAATGCAATGGCATCTTTCCACTCTGTTTTTCTCTTTAGTTTCCTCTTTTTAGCTTGTCACTCCCCTTCTGGTGACTTATTCTTCAAAAAGAGTCAGACTCCAGAATTCTGTTATGGTATTTTAGTCTGTCTTTACATTGGTTGTGCTGACCAGACATGATGCCTATGGCAGTGACATGATTTCTAAACTGAGACTTGACAAGTCTTTTCTTCTTGGAGTCCACATATTTATCTGTATTTACATGTAGTTCCCCATCAGTTTAACCAAGGCAATGCACAGTAGCATTCATTACTCCAAAATGTATCATTACTCCAAAAGTATTGATCTGGTAACTTCTGCATTTTAGTAGGAAATGTTTCCAAGATTTGAAGATTATACTCTGTGCCATACATCCAAATAGAAATGCATACAGATTCTGTATATGCAGTATGCATGTGTGTATGTGAATATGTATGTGTACATGTATGTGTGTATATATATACATTTACGTGTGTGTGTATGTGTGTGTGTATATATATATATATATATATATAATAAAGAAGTTCACTAGGGTAATCAACTCCTGGTTGACTCACCAAAACTGTGGGGACCAATTATTTTTTGGAGGGGGGTGAGGCAATTGGGGTTAAGTGACTTGCCCAGGGTCACACAGCTAGTAAATGTTAAGTGTCGGAGGCTGGATTTGAACTCAGATCCTCCTCAATCCAGGGCCAGTGCTCTATCCACTGTGCCACCTAGCTGCCCCTGGGACCAGTTTTTAATTGGGGAATGTTAGCTAAGTGACTCATCGCAATATTGGGGCAAGGAAGGGGACAGACAGCCTCCCTCAAAACAGAGCAGGATTTATTTAACAAGAACGAACTTAAAAAAATACAAACGGGATCAGTAGTATTAAGAGAAAGGAAATAAAATGTGGAAAGGGAAATTATACAACCTGAACAATACCACCACCCAGGAATCAGCTGAGAACACACAGCTGCATCGTGTCACCTTCCAGCTTCAAGCTAGAATGCTGGAAAAACTTGCTTCTTCCCAGCAGACCCCAGGCTGACCACACACAGCTCCCAGCCAATTGGCTGGCTGCTCTGACAGTCACATGACTACCCTCACCAGGCTTCCAATCATTATAATTTTGCCGGGCCCATGTAGGCATCAGCGAGTGGTGATTACACGAGGTGCCAGCACCATGGCAATGGCTACAACCAGCAGGTGGAGCACTGTGTGGTTCACTATTTCTTTCTCCAGCTCCTTTGACAAATAAGGAAACTAAGGCAAACAGTGTTATGTGACTTGTCCAGGGTGATACAGTTAATAAATAGTTAATCTTATTAATGTTGATAATATTAAGATAAATATTTTATTGTGTAGGTATACATATATATATATACACACATATACATATATATGGCATCACTAATAAGCACACATAAATGGGTGTCCAATAGATCTACCCAAAGCTACAAACATGTTATATATCAATTGAGCATTCAAACTAATATATATTTAACATGCATATATAAAATCATATTTAATATATGTAAATATAGAAATATATATTCACATACCATATATACATTATTTATATATTACATAGAGATATTTGTACCCACAGAACATTTATCTACAGCTTTGGAAGATGTTTGTAATATGCTGGCCAGAGAACACCATTTCATTTGGGATTAGGGAGCTTTAATAATTTTACAATAGCCATCCAAGATATTCATAAAGTGTTTCTGAAGTTTTTATTGTCTTGATGTGAATATTTAATAGTGGTTAGAGGAATACTGTTTTAGGGCACACCTCTTTGGATGGTGGCTTGCTGTTTTATTGGGGAACAATATACTTTGTAATCTTGATTCTCACAAAATTGTTTCTGTAAAGATATAATGCTATATTTCATCTAGAAAATCCTGGAGGGCGAATAATTAGGATTTTTATTTGAGAAGAAAGCATTATAGGGGCAGCTAGGTGGTGCAGTGGATAGAGCACCGGCCCTGGAGTCAGGAGTACCTGAGTTCAAATCTGGCCTCAGACACTTAACACTTACAAGCTGTGTGACCCTGGGCAAGTCACTTAACCCCAATTGCATCCCTAAAAAAAAAAGAAAGAAAGAAAAAAAAAGAAAAGAAAAAAGAGAAGAAAGCATTATATGGGTTGAAAAATGGACTGATTGGGATAAAAAATGTTTTTGACACAAAAGGAAACAATAAATATGTTCTGATTTTTTTTCCTCACCATAACTTCAAGAGAATGTCACTTCCCTAGAGGCAATTGTTAATTGAAGCACAGAATCAAAATTTTTAAAAGACTACAAAACAAGAACATGGATTATGTTAACCATGGAGACAAAATTTAAATTTCAAGTTGCCATCATTGAGTAATAACTTAGATATTTGCCCAGCCACTCCCTAGGTATTATCAGGCATACTAGAGGAGACCTTAGAGATTTTCTACTCCAATCCTTTAAAATTTTACAGATAAAGAAACTTAGGCTCAGGGAAATAAAACTATTAATTCAATGTCATACATAAAAAAGCAAAAGACAAGATTAAGATTTACTTTGTATTGTTTTGTTATGCTTTGTTTTTATCATTTACTGTGTTGACTCAACAAATGAAGGAAAAGATATGTTTCAGCTCTTCTTCTCTGGAAGCCTGGAAAATGACAGAATATATATATGACATGATTATTGAAGACAATGCACAACAAAGTTCTAAAATGGTCTGTTAGACTAAAGAAGACAAGAAGAGATTAAAAAACAGGAGATGATATAATTCAGAATTGAATGAATAAATTGTTCAAGACTTTTTTGTGTGTTTACTATGTGCCAAACATTGTGGTAATCACTGGGGATACCAATAAAAAGTAAGACCCTGAATTATAAGATCATAGGATAATTAATCTAGATTTGGAATGGACCTCAGAGGTTATCAATCTTTTAAATTTACAGATGAGGAAATTGAGGTTTATTGATTTTAAAAGGCTACCACTGAAGAACTTATATTCTTTTAGAGGGAGAAAATATGTATAATAGGGTTAAGCTGAAGTGCATATAAGATGGGCAAATCATTTGAATAACATCTTGGCAGGGTACATTATAAGGTATGAGTGTCTGGAAGTTTTATCTTTAGGGAGGACAAATGAGGGACTGTGGGAAAACAGGCACATCAGTGCAGTGTTGGTCAATCTATGAATGTGTACAGTCATTCTGGAAAGCAATTTGAAATGAAAGATAGAAAGATAGGAAGAAAGGAAGGAAGAAAGTAGGAAGGAAGAAAAGAAAGAAAGAAGGAAAGGAAGAAAGATGAGAGAGAGAGAGAGAGAAATTCCAGGGAGAATGAGGAGACTGGCATGATGAAAAACAAAAGATATATTTATATAGTAAGGGGAAATAGGCCTTGAGCCTATTCCTTAACCCATGCTACCTTTGTTAGGGAAATGAGGTTTTTGAGAAACACAGAGTTTAAAATGATTGCAAGTCCCTTTGCAACTATAAATTGTTAGAGAATTGCTATTTTGATTGGGGGCTGGTCTGTCAGAGAGAGTGAAAAATTAATTTATGCTAACCATAATTTCAGAATCCTTCTGAAGAAAGATAAGATGTTGCTAAATTAGTGTGTTTCTAATTCTATTTAATTGCAGGATAAGAAAATATCTTCTCCCTTGCTATTATTGCCCTCTTCCCTCTTGTGTCCACCATTTCTAAGAAGAAGCAAAAATGAAAAAGAAATGGACTACTGCACTAGATTAAATATGATACACCAAAAATACATATGGCAATCTTTTACATGGTGTTGAAGTCCGCTGCAAAATTTTATTAATTTAAACTGAGTTATTTGTGCCATTTTTTCCTTGGCAGGGAGTAGAATTTGTACTACATCCTCCTAATGATATTTAAAAATATTTAATGGCACAGTACTTTTGTAGCTTTCTGCATTTCAATAAGTATATTGTGGGGGCAACTAGGTGGCACAGTGGATAAAGAACCGGCCCTGGATTCAGGAGGACCTGAGTTCAAATTCAGCTTCAGATGCTTGACACTTACTAGCTGTGTGATCATGGGCAAGTCACTTAACCCTCATTTCCCTGCAAAAAACAAAGCAAAACAAAATGAAATAATATTTTTTACCTATCAAAATTCATCATAGGCATGTGGTTAACTTATCTTGAATGTCTAACAGCTAAGGATTAGTAAGAAAGGTATGAAATTGTATTTATGTATTTATTTCCATAATAATAATAATAACTTATGTATGTTGAATTTTAACATTCTCAAAATTCTTTACATATATTTTATCATTTGGATTTCACAACAGTCCTGTGAATTAAGTATACTCCTAGTATTATTCACATTTCATAAATAAGGAAAAAAATGACTGAAAGAGTTTATGACTTGACCATGACAAGGTTCTAACCTAACTAATAAGTTTCAGAGTTGGGATTTGAACTTAGTTCTTTAAAATTCCAAGTTCAGCATTATTTCCATTTTAAAGGCATTCTGTGTTATTTTGTAATTTCCTACTTGGTATTGGTGTATGTGTGTGTGTGTGTGTGTGTGTGTGTGTGTGTGTGTGTGTGTGTGGTGTGGTAAAATAATGGAATTTGGCAGAAACCCAGGGGTCTGACCTGATTGATTTAGTAGTGTTTGAACTGGGTGTGAATGAGAAACTACTTAAGGATGATTAGATTTTAGCCACACCTGGCCTGCCCTGTTAAACCTAGTTTAAACTTGGCCAACCCTGAGAAGCAGTGTCCTCAGAGGCTGTGGACTTCATCTTCAACAGGGAACCAGTCTCAGCCACACAACTTGAAGGACCTCCCCTTTGGGGGAGGGAGAAAAAAGTAGAAAAAGAGACCCCCAAGAGGAAGTCTCTCTCTCTCTCTCTCTCTCTCTCTCTCTCTCTCTCTCTCTCTCTCTCTCTCTCTCTTGCCTTGGAGGAGCTTTCAGAGCAGACTGGAGACTGGCTGCACAACAGACTCCCATAGAAATTACAGATCACTGGAGGTGAGTTAATACAATCCAGCTCTTTGAATTAGCTGAGCTGAAAGTGAGTTTGGGTTTTGAGACAGTCTTTGCTAGAGCCAGGGAGATTATCCATTTGCCTTTTTCCCTATTCCCTTGTCATTGGCTTAATTAATTTCACCTTTGCTGTGTCTTTTATTCCCATTAATAAAACCTGATTTGTTTGTGGAAAAGAGGTTGTTAATCTCCTTTCTTATTGGCCTGGGAGAAATAACTAAAAAAGGCAGTTCAGAGGGGAGGATACTTTGTACCTAGAGGTCCCTCATTATTTTTCTGAACTCCAATATTATGGTGAGCCACCCAATTAACTCTCCCCATATTAAATTTGGACCCTACAGTTGTATATGAATGACTGCTTCCTTCTGTTTTAAGGCAAAACTTAGGATACAGTTATCAAGTGAGTATTACTAAAAATATTCTATTACTATAGACTAAAGTATTATAGACTATAATAGGCTCTTGATAATCCTATCATAAGTTTTGCCTTGAAACAGAAGGAAGTCATTCATATACCAAAAGTAATACATAAATAAATACCTTTAATGTCCCTCCCCCTTTTCCCCAATCCTAGCTAAACTTCATGGTATTATATCTATAACATTATACGGTATGTGGTGTGTTGGTATATACACACTATCTCTCTCTCTATCTCTGTCTCTGTCTCTTTCTATATATATACATACACAAATGATATATATTCATATATGCAAAATGTAACAATGTAGCAGTTTACATATATTACATATATTATATATTTATACATATATGTGAATTCATAACACTTTATATACATTATTATGTATGTACGCACATGTAATTTCATAGTATTCATTATATGTATTATACACATATAAAATGTATATGCATATTTGTATACATATACATAGAGGAAAATAGAAAGAAAGAAGGAAAGAAAGAAAAACAAACAAAGAAAAAAGAGAGAGAAAAAAAGGAAAGAAAACCAACCAACTTGAATCAAACCTGTGCATGAGTTAGGGTCATGTCTATCCTTATCATGTGAGGACTTTCCCCAGAAAAATGAGCACATAAGAATAATTTGTTCCAGTGACCATGAGGGTGGCTGAGAGGCAGTGTGGAGGACTTAGGGGTTGATTAGGCATCAAAGACACCATGGTCATTGTAAGGGGCTAAAATTCTAGCTATAATATTTAAAATCTAATGAGTGGTCACCAATATATTATAAGCTTTAGCAAGAGTATTTAAGTATTTATTAAAGAGCATTAGGATCAGAGAGAAAGGTAAAAATGTAACTATTTCTAAGAGACCCCATCATCAGACCTGTCATGGCAAGGTCAGGAACAAAAAAGACCCAATGCTTCTTCCTTCCTCCCAGAAGCCTCCTGTGAACCTGGGAACATCACCCATCCACACGCACACACATCTCCAAGCTAATTGGCTGGTAGCATTGATAGACAGTACCCATAAGCCAACGTCACTTCCTGATGCCAAAGAAAAGCCACATGGTTTGCTCTCAGATGCCTTCTCCTCACGGCGGAGCTTTCCTACAGTAACTCTCCAGCAGGTGGCTTCTCTCCAATCATTATAGTCATCCACTAAATCCTGGGCTTTTTCCTGCTGCTGAACTTTGATTACTCAGAAAGAGAGGCTGATGACTTTACACAACTCACCCTCACTTAAATCTAATTCACACACAAGTTAAGACATCATCTGTGGAGCCATTGGTGCTTTATAATGAAGGATGAACAACACTATATATATACTTTCTTCCTCACAATTACATGATATAAATTATATCCATTTATATTGTGGTAAAATATGAAAGTTTTTAACAGTCGGTTAGGATAACTGAAAGATGCCAGTTTTTCAAGGACCACCCTTTTGGGGAGGAGATGAACAGGCCGCCTGCTGCGCATGTCAGACTGCCTGCCGGGTTTTTTGACTTCCGGGGTGGAGAGAATGAGGGGAGGCCTTTTGCCTGCTTGGCGGGACTCCTGAGGGCGCGGCACAGACTCTCTCTCCAAAGGTGGCCTTTTTCGGTTTGGTGAGTTTTTATAAGGAATATAGACTAAGCTTAGACTTAAGACGATTTGTATTGTGTTTCTACTTTCCTATCCTTCTAATCAACATCACCTTGTGACTATCATAACTATAAATAAAAAGGTCTATCTAGAAAACCAAAAGCTGCTTCCATTTACTAGTTTGGGAGATAAATTAAGGGAAAGGTTAAGTAGGGGAGATTTATGATCTAATATCCAATTTTAAATCTCACAATATGCATGACCTATACAAATTCATGACTTAACATCATTTTTCAAACTCTGTCATCAATGTATTTTAGTTAATCCTCAATATGACATCATGGAAATTCCCTGGAAAATTTTTCAGCCAACCATTGCAGATACCAATGAGATGGTCATTGACAAAATGAGCTAACAGAAACCTTCAGTGGCATTAAATCCATTGAAAAACAGTTCAATTACAGTCTGCATTTTTGTTTTCTGCCAAGGCACAAATATCACTCCCATTGAACTAATGTTCTCTGAAATCTTTTTTCACTGGCCACTTTTAATGGAACTAATTAATATCATTAGGTAGTTTACACCAGGATTCTTTGAGACTCTTCATTTTGAACTTGCTTCTTGCAAGTACTGTTATTCTCCTTTTCCATTTGTAATGACCAAGACTCAGAGAGGTGAATTGATTCTAATTCTACTTGGTAGAACCAGAAAAATATACTTCTAGCTTTAGAAAACTAGATCATATTGTGTTTGTTAATTTTAAAACCTAAAATAATAAAAACAAAAATAATTGTATTCCATTAATATGATGTTTTAACATTTCCAAAGTGATTTAAACATTATTTCTTATTTGTGCCTCATAATGTCCCTGTGAGTTAGCTTCTAGGGTAATTATTTTCTTCATTTGATAGATAAGCACACTGAGACACTAAAATGCTAAATTATTGGTCCATGGTCATATAACTAGCAAGTTTCAGAAGTATGATTGAAACACAGGTCTTTCTGACAACACATCCAATACTCTATCCACTATATTATGTTTAAAGAGGCATCATGTCTCATACATTTCCAGTTCACCCAAGACCAGCCCTCTTCTTTGGTTTCTTAGGATTCACTTAATTATTATACTAAACCAATAGGTATCGAATGCAGTGACTATATATCTGGGTAAGAAGGGGGTGTTCAAAGCAAGACACTATCATGAAATAATAATGCTGCTTTAAATGGAAATGTTTCATGACAAACCATTATACATCAATTCCTTGTGTTCTTTACTTCTATTTTTCTACTTCTGGTTCCTCCATCACAACTGACTCCTCTTTTTGCTCCTATTTCCTAAGTCATACACAGCCCTCCAAATTTGTTACCAATAACAAACTCTTTGATTTAACCCCAGCAAATTATTCTGGTTGTTCTTTCCATATCATAGCTTGGGCCACATCCTTTTTCTTCTTCATATGTGTACATTTCCTCCATGATTGCTAATTGGCATTAACTAGTTTTATGGTTGGGAGTATACTCACTGATATGGGAGATACTGTCATTTTACGTGACTCCGGGGTTGATGATGAAGCTTCTTTAAGCACCTTAGGGTCAACCAGATAAAACTCAATAAAATATAGTACACTGTATGTTAATTAGAAAATTAATATTTGGGAAATTACATATGGCCCTGCCCTTATTATGTGAAACAGAAAACTTCCCTCAGGATACCTAGTGCAGAAACAAAATGGCCAGAGACTTGTGAATTTCCCTATAAAACCAAACCAAACCAATCAGGAAAGGGAGAAATAGCATAATCAACAAAACTTGAAAAATCAGAACATGAAAACTATTCAAGAAGTGTCTTATTCAAAGAAGAAAAGTAGAGAAAATTATTGCTCCAAAGTGTCTATGTGAAGATTATTACATTGATTTTTTGTTTTGTGTTTTAAATTTTTTAAAAGGACATCAACACTGAGTCAAGATTTTAATTTCTGAAAACATTCCATTAAATTAACCAAAATCACCCCCCACAAGTAACATATTTCTTGTACTACATTAAATTGCCAATGTTTTATAACTAATCCCTAGAAGTCCAAACAGCAAAAACAATAAACATCCAATCAAAAAGTAATAGCTGGGGACAGCTAGGTGGTACAGTGGATAAAGCACCAGCCCTGGATTGAGGAGGACCTGAGTTCAAGTCCAGCCTTAGACTCTTAATATTTACTAGCTGTGTGACCCTGGGCAAGTCACTTAACCCTCATTGCCACAACCCCCCCCCCCCATGCACATACACACACACACACACACACACACACACACACACACACACACCACAAAAAAAAATTAGGAAAACAAAAAGTAATGGCTGACACCTAACAAAATGGTAGTCACCAGTAAAATACAAAAAAGCTTTCAGAGTTCACAAATGTTAAAACAGTAAGATAAGTGATTCAAGTAGAGTGCTGTTGGAGTTATTCCAACAATAAGCATGTGTGTATGTTGTATTTTAATTGTTTTCTTTGAATCTTTACATTGAAAAGTCATTAACATTTTATCATTAGAGAGTAAATTGCAGGGTTGCTGACTAAATTGCATTTACATATCAAAACAGGGAAAAGTAAAGCAATAATCCCACAAACTGCTCTGTTTTGTTAAAACAAGTCCCTTACAAAGTAATCTAAAACACTTAATTTAAGTGAGTCATCCACTCATCCTCTATTAGATTTTGCATTTTTTAAATAGTAGTTTTCCTCAAGAGATATCATTGTTTATAAGCCTGAACTTTTGTTTTTCTTTTAATATTCTTTGAATGTCTACTCCTTAACACTTTGATCTTTAAGGCACGACAAAATGAAGTTCCCTTTAAAATAAGTTAAAAGAAGTAATTTAGGTATGGCTAAGATCTCTTCTAAATTCACTTTTCTACTTTGATTAATAAACTAGAAGTAATTTGTTATCTGAGAACATAAAACAAATTTCACCTAAGTAATTTACATCCTAAGAATCCAAATGTTTGTAATCATATTTTTCTTTTTTTAAAAAAAGAACTGTGTCCAAAATTCAGGTGTATGTTTAGAAAGAAGAAACATACTTGAGACAAAGATAGGAAAATTTAAAGAAAGTTTTAAGCTATAAACCTTCTAAAACTTTTTTTCAAGTTACAAGTATTAGTCAGACTGCCATTAACATTGCAATTACACAACTACAACAAAGCTTACATATACTTAACATACATAATTACATTTAAAATAAGTTAAAGAACTTTAAAAATATATTCTATAATTGCTTGACTTCTTAAGGGGGATGGCAAGGGAGGGAGGAAGAGAATTTCGAACACAAAGTTTTAAATAATTGATATAAAATATGTTTTTACATGTAATTTTGGAAAATAAAATTCTAAATAAAAATAAATAAAAGTAAAGTACAAGCAAAGCTTAAAAATATATATACTATATTCTATAATTTAATTGGCCCTAGCATGTTTTCCCTCTGGGAAACATTAGCTAAACTTTGGCTTTTTCTATCCAACTGGTTAATTCAATCCCCGCCTCCCCCCACACACACATTTTAATAAGTTACTTTAAAAACTGGGATTGTTGTGATATTTGTTCTGTTTTTCTATAGTGGAATCCTATAACTGTTCAGAGTAAATGGTAGTAGAGGGAAAAGACTAGACAATAAACTATACATAAGGATCATAACTTAGAAAGAATATTATGAATAGACAGAAATCAAAGTTTAAGGAGTAAAAGGTTAAAATAATTTTGAATACAAACAATACCATTTATGATGAAAGGACAGAAAATACATCAATTTGACAGCTATAGTTCTGAACTATTTTTAAAAATTCAAAAAGTCTTAGAACTCAGGGCATGAGAATAAATATAAAATGGAACAGTGCAATAATGTGACCCTAATAAGAAATATCTTTTTAAATAAATAATCCAAATAAAATGAAATTTTGCAAAAACTCATCTTTAACAAAATATATTACACTACATATATCAAACACAAATTCTGCCCTTTTTTTTTCCTTTCAGGGAATTACACTGCCAAAGTTTTATATAATCAACATTTTATTTCTCCATGGCATCTAGGTCCAGTAGCATTAGTTGGAGGTCAAAGGGATTATACAGAATCTCTAACCTCTAGAATGACATCTATTCTCATTCCCAGCAAATGACTTATAGCTAAGCCAGTCAGTTTTTACTTCTATACATATTTTTCCATTGTAAAAAACTTAAGATCCTGTTATGCTCTCTCCTTTTACTGTGGTGTGTTTCATGAAGGTTTCTCTATATTGCAACATATTTTTTTAAATCTTGATTCTTAAATGAATCTTTTTGGTATTGCTGCATGGTGGGTTTAATGTAACAATATTTAGCATAAAATGGCAATGCCATTGTATTATATAAACTAATTCCAGGCTATCAGGAAAATTCTTAAGCTAACCAAATACAAGGCTGCAGAAATGATAAGTAATAGTAGAATACAAGGCAAAAATGAACAAATAAGTAAAATGACTTTTGATCAGTGGTCATTCATTAGTTTTCTTTCTGGTATATGGAAGGAATTATCTTCTTTGAATTTCAAATGTTCTGGTAAATCCAGTTGTCTCTTTACTTCTTCAATATCATCTTGAACTGATGAAATAAGGGCATCAATTGAACTAAAGTTTTTCTGTGGTCTGATGTAGCCAGTGATGATTATACTAAGGATTTCCCCCATAGAAGTCCTTTTTGAATGTATGTATAATGTGAGTTATCACAGATTTTTGTTTTTTTTCTATTCTTGTAGTATGGGTTCTATCCTATCCTTAAAACCATCTTATTCCAGTAGATAAGTCACATGGAAGATTATCCACTACTTGTTCAGGAAAGTTAGCTGTAGGGATAGCCATCTGTTTGGAGCCCAAGATGAAGCCCCACACCACTTTACCCCAGCAGAAATAAGGCATCACTCTGCTGGCTTCAGGCTCAGGAGATGACCCAGGTGGAGAGTCTCTGGGGAAGCTGCCATCTAGTTCAGGGCAACAGTCCCCCAGGCCAGCTGGGACTAGGGGGAAGGGGGAAAAGGGAAGAGGAAGGAGGGAAATAGCTAAGGACCCTAGGCAGGTGGGTGAGAGAGAGGCAAATTTACAGCCTGAGAGTCACAGTCAAGATCCGCCTACAGAGTGCTGCTGATGAAGAACGGGTGACAGAACGTACACACACCACTGACCCAACAGAAGCTGCAATCGAGCATTAAATTGTTAATAAGTAATGGAGGCTGAGCAGTAAGGGAAAATAGTATTTTTTCCAAACAAATAACAGATGGATATGGGATTGTGATGTAGGAATAATGCCAAAATTTGGAATCCTAGAATTAAAGACAAGGTTGTTAATTAAATTTTAGTTGATGTAGTTGGTGAAAGAAGCTCTGTGTGGGATTTGGGAAAATATATGTCTTTCTGTAGTACACACTGAAAGAAATAACTGGGACATGTAGGTGCCGCAGTGGCTCAATTCCATTTCATCCTATTCCAATCAAATCAAACCTTGCCATCATATTCCAATCCATCACAACACAACTATTTGTCCACCATTCTAACTCATGATGGTTATTGTTCTAGAGAATATTATAACAAGCTCTAAGGGGACAGACATTAAACAATATGACCTGAAGATAGGAATTTGGAGACAGAAGGAACTTTGGAAGAAATCTGATTCTCTCCTTCCTACATAAAGAGAAATAGGCATTAAGAGAGGGAAGGTTACTTTCATAAGGTCACACAACTCATAAGTGAAAGAGTCAGGTCAAGAAATGACATCCTAACAACCAAATTAATACTTTTTCTATACCTCTCCATTAGCTACAATAGGATTGTGGACTCTGCAAATCACTTAAAAATTAATTCTTCTCCTTCATTTTGGTCCATAAAAGTAAATGCCATTGGCCTGTTCTGTGGTAACAAATGGGTTTTTGGTTCTGAGAGCTTCTGGTACTTTTAGTGGCTCTGGGATTGGTGTTTAAAGCCCTTACAAAACTTGGGTTCACCTAGATCACCCTCCGGGTTTGAAAAACTGCTTCAGGAATATTGAGAATGATAGATAATATGTTCAGGAAAATGGGAAGAAAGGAGAGGACTACAGTTGCTGACTGCTGGATGACATCAGTATAAGCAACAATCAGTATACAATAGCTAGCTACTTGCAACAATTTTATTTGTAGTTTTCTCTGCCCCCATCTTTGTCTAGTTCATATTTGATTTTTAAAACAAATAAAAACATTTTTAGCATGATTTCTATAGTAATTATCTACCAGAGGGAGGAAGACAGTTCAAACTACTCTTTAACTTTAGTAATAATGAACCTTCTTTTTACATGCTATATCCATCCAATTCTTCCAATTACAATGAATATGCTTCCCGCAAGAGAAACCCTCCAGGTCCTACGTATTGGACCATTTAAACCACTCCTGGAGGTTCATATCATTCAAGACCCTGAGATAAAGGTAATCTTGAAATCAATAGCTCTACTGGCCTCCAGATTCATAACTGATGGCTCAGAATAATCTACCTTACCTGCTGGTCTCATTCTGGCCTGCATGTTACTTTGATTGTAATAACTTGTCTTTTGTTCACGTTCTGTTGACTAATAACCAATATTCTGAAATTACTTTACTTCTAGTAACTGATTCTCCTCAATCTCTTCCCTTTCCCTCTTTTCTACCCACATTTCTTTCTTCCATTTAACCCTATTACTCTCCAGATTTCCCCGTTCTGTGAAGTGTTCCAATAGTCCCTTTTTTTCACTTACCTCTGAAACCTTAGAGTCAATATTTACTCTTCCCTCCCCCTCATCCTTTACTTCCTTTAAATGTGTTTTTTTTTTTTTCCAGGGCAATGAGGGTTAAGTGATTTGCCCAGGGTCACACAGCTAGTAAGTGTTAAGTTTCTGAGGCCGGATTTTAACTCAAGTCCTCCTGAATCCAGGGCCAGTGCTTTATCCACTGTGCCATATAGCTATCCTCATCCTTTAATTCCAATCAGATCCCATCACCTTTCTCCTAATTGTTTTACTTCTTTTAGTTTCTCCCTTCTCTAGTCTATCCTCCAAATTAAGACACAGTCAAACATTTCCCTGGACTTTTATTGCCTTGAGGATCAAATACAAACTACTTGGATTGGCATTTAAAGCCCTCTTTACTCCAACATACATTTCAAGACTTATTTTAGTTTCCTTTGTGCACTCAACATACCAGTCAAATTGGTACTACTGTGTCCCTCAAACATAACATCACATCTTTTGTCTCCATTTCTCTGCACAGGTTACCCCTCCTGCCTAACACACATTCTTTCCTCAACTCCTATTTTCTTTTTTTTTTCCTTCAAGGCTTATGCAGTTTAGGCACTATCTCTTCTGTGAAGTCTTTCCTTGTCATATTTCCGAACTAGATGTCAATATCTCTTCCATTTTTAAACATTTACTTTTCTGTTTATGTTACATCTGTGACCAATCACCTCAGAAGAATGTAAGCTACCTGGATAGAAAGATTACTGCTTTTTATTTTCTTTATAGACCCAGGACCTAGCATAGGACCTGGCTTTGCATAGGTGCTTAATAGATACATCTTCTTTCTTTGAATTGAATTCAATGTTGACATAATTTTAAGGGTCCTCGTCATTTCATTTGACCTCTTCTAGACACATTCCAGTTTTTCTATGCCATTTTCAAATTTTGTCTGTGTCAGTACTGATGGTTTAGATTTACTTCTGCATGGAAATAGAAGAGGGAATAGGTGACCTCTGCATGTGCCTTTTAACTACAATAATCTTTGATACTTGTATTGTCTGACAGTCAACAAATCTTTAGTATTTTTTTATATGTCTAGCCCTGAGTTAGGCTCTATGGGGGATAAAAAAAAAAGAAGAAAAAAGACACATTTCTTCCTTCAAGAAGCTTTTAGTGCAGTTAGGCTTTTAGGAACTACATTTATAAAGCAATAAAAGAATAATGGATGTAAAAATATAATAAGGTGTCAATTTTTTACGTATCTCACATAATAAGGACTTCAACCATCTCAGTTGGTTCCCTAACTAGGATACTTATTTTAACATATTTCTTTCAAGTATTTTACATATTTTTTTTTACTTATAAGTGGTAAAAAAAAGTGGGATTTCTTTTATCTGGCTTTTTTGGTAAGGTGGAATCCAACCTTTTCATTTTTATCATGTTCATTTATTCAGTAACCATTTAATTGCCTCATATAAGGTGAAAATTAAGATTAACATGCTATTAATTTGTGCAATTGACTATTATGAAGAAGAGACTATATTTCAATAAAATATTCTTCCCTGTTCATAATTTTTATATTCCACATAAGAGGTATATAGGCACAGGTGAATTTTTTCAAGAAGAAAATAAACCTTACGATTCTATCATCAGATATTTCCTAGTTATATATCAGATATGGCTGGTGTGTTGCTTAGTGTATACAGCGTTGCACTTAGAGATAGGAAGACCTGAATTCTAATCCTACTAGATATTTATTAACTGTGTGACCCCTCCTTAATCTCTTTTAAGTTTAATTTTTTTATCTGAAAATGGAGATAATGAGAGCAGCACCCCCAGTGTTGTTGTGAAGATAAAATGGACCAAAGTATATAAAAACCTCCAAGTTTTATAATCCTATATAAATGCTAGATTTTTTTTATATTTGGCTTTACTTAACAGTTCCACAAGCTATATACCTGCTTCTACTTTACATTAAAAAAAACTCTATTTATATCATTGTGTTGTAATGACTAGTAAACCTGAGTATGGTACCTTCATTGCAATCTGCTAGTAGAATTTATTACAGGGATAATTGATCTAGGTAATATTTTGAAATGTTTATGCCTAAAATTATTTAACACAATGTCAATTTACTTAGCATATCACTACATTTTTAGAAGGAAAAAAAGGTATGGAAAAACAAAACACATAGAAAGTTATGCAACAGTAATGGGCTAAGTATGCATTCTCCCTTTCACTTTCTTTCTCAGAACTAAATTTATTCAAAGATAGAAAAGGCAGCTGTATATATGATATGATTTCAGTGACAGCAGGAAGGCCCCACTTACTTGGAAAATGTCTCCCCAACTGTTTCCTGATCCCACTTGTTCATCATTTTCTATGGAATAAAAAAGAAACTCTTTATTCTGATATTCATGAGGAAGGGAAGGAATAAACATTTATACTGTGCCTGTTATTTGCCAGACTCTGTGCTAAGAATTTTACAAATATTATCTCATTTGATCCTCACAATAACCTTGAAAGGTAGGACCTGTTATTATCCCCATTTTACAGTTGAGCAAACTGAGACAAACAGAGGTTAAATGATTTGTCTTGGGTGATACAGCCAAGTAAATGTCTGAGGCCACATTTGAACTCAGCTCTTTCTGACTCCAGGTATTCTATCTGCTGTACCACCTCACCGTTTCATTGGGTATCACAATCTGGTTCCAATCTTCTCTTCCTGTTTTTTCTCATACTACATGTCCCCACACTCTAATTCCATTTAGGCTGAACTATTTTTGTTTTCTCTTTTGTCTTGACCTTCCCTACCATTGTCCTTTCCCTTAAGTTTGAATTGAATTTCTCCAACATGTCAGAGAGAAGGTTTCATGATGCAGTAGAAAAAGTACTGGATTTGATGTCAAAGGTCCTAAGTTAAGAACTTGATTCTGTTACTTATTACCTGTATAACCTTAGGAAAGACATTTAATTTTTCTGAATTTCAGTTTCTTCACCTATAAAATGAGTGGGTTGGATAAGATGACCTTTAAGGTCCCAAGAACAAGAATCACAGAACCTTTTCCTAGAGTTGAATTTGAATGGGTTGAAAGAAAAAAGGCGTGCTTGACAGTACTATGTTACCTCTGCACTTAAAGAGGCAGAAAAATGTCCTAAATAGGGATATTAGGACTATTGTCAAGGCATTTTTTTCTATTTTCAAAATTTTGTCAAGGATTATTCCAGATGTCTTCAGTTTCCAGTCTAAACTCGGGGGGCAGGGGGGGGGCGGCATCTGAAGGGGCCAATATAAGGGAAACCTTTAATGGGAAGACTGGGTATCTAAGGGCAACAATATCAAGGCTCTGGGAAACATTCCCAAACAAGAGGGTTCTATAGGTTTTCCCAAATTTATCTAGTGCTTACCTTGCCCAAAAGCATTTGCTCCCTATCCTTTCAATGAAAAGGATGCAAGAAAAATAGATATGGTAAATGAAGGAGGGGGTAAAAATATATGCTATGCAAATGGAAGCCTTGGGAGGAGTCAGAAGGGGTTAACTAGGAAGAAGATATAGTAAATGTGGGAGAAGGGCTTATAATATAGAAAAACTGAATTGCTCAGATGTGCCTGAGCCATTTAGCTTGGGGAGCTCTGACCTATATACAGTCCAAGGTCATTAATTCAGCCCCACTAATTCTGAAGTCATGCTATCTCCCAGGAGCAAAGCTGAAGTCTCCTTTTGCTGTGTATATAAAGAAAAGAATTCTTAAACATTAACAAAATACACTATGGTATTTGACCCAATTATGCCAACACATTTTTCAGGTTCTTTTAGCCTTACATATTTGTATACAAGCAATTAATATGTCTCATCATTCTATTAAAGTAGAATTAGATGGAACTCTACCCAGCAACACATTATTAGTTCAAATTTCACTATGTGCTGGAAAGTAACAAAACTGTATTTCTTATTAAATAGTCTATGTGTCAGACTTTAGACTAATTCATCTGGGTCTCTCTCCCAAGCAGGCCAAATTAATGAGGTTTGACTTGTATTAACAGAGCACATAGATGTATAACAGCTTCATTTGAGTCACAGAAAGCCACTAGATAAAGTGAAAGCAGGAAGCCTAATTGAAATTTTCCATTCTTCTTTCTTTCCCCCTCCTCTTCCTCCTCCTTCCTGGTTTTCCTTCTTTTTCATACTTTCTTTTATCCTTTTCCCACTCCCAGTTCCTTGATATCCATATGATTTCCATTTTTCTTAAACCTTTCTCCAATCTTCCCATCATTCTCTCTCCCCAATGCATTTTTCCCACTTGTCTTAATTTCACGGCTCTTTTCCCTCTCTTGTCTCTTCTAACCTTAATCCTTTTCTCTCTGCCCAAGGCCTCTCCCTTTTCTATTTTGTCCTTTCCTTTTCTCCCCTCCCACCTCTTTTCTCCCTCCCTCTCTAATCTACTTACATTTTCAACTCGGGATACTATAACCTTTCATTATTTCAACTTGCCACATTTTTGTAATACACCAGGGAACCAAGTGACAAGGCAAAATGAGGAAATGTCAGGTCCTGTTGAAAATGTAGGGAGATATGCAGGCACAAAGCTGAAATCACTACCAGTCCCTTAGGGCAGACAGAGAGCATGATAATGGAAATAGGAAGAGATTGTGCAGACTCTGCAAACCTCTGGACCAAATTCCTGCAGGAGGAAGGCAACTTTTCAGCTGTTTGTGACTTCTACTGTGCTTGGATTTTATCAGCAGAGATGCAACTGGGTCTTTGGGGAGAAAATTTCTCAGCCTGAGGAAACCAAGTTTAGTGAAGCAAAGCAACTCTTTGGCTGCTAGAGCATTGCCTCTGATCTTAATCAGTAAGAGACATTCACAGAAAATATCTACTTCTTATGGATCATAAAAGTGGTATGGCTTTCCTCTGGGCTGGGGGAAGTGGGATCATTTGGGAGTTTTTCAGTAACTCAACAAGTATTTATTAAGCACCAATTATGTGTCAGGGCCTGTGCTAAACTCTGGGAATACAAAAAAGTTAAAAAGATAGTCCCTGCTCTCAAGGAGCTTATATTGAAATGAGAGAGAAAACCTGTAAATGAGTTACTATGTACAAACAAAATATATCCAAGATAACTTGGAGGGGAAACATTACTAGTATTAAGCAGAATCAAGAAAGACTTCTTGCAAAAATTGGGATGTTAGCTGGGACCTGAATGAAGCCAAGGAAGTTAGGAGTTAGAGATGACAAAGGAGAGAGTTCCACATTTGAGGGGCAGGCAGTGAAAACTCCCTGAGTCATGAGATGGGACAGCAAGGAGGGCAATGGCACTGGATTCCAGAGTATGTGGAAGGTAGTAAGATTAAGACAGAATGGTAGAGGGGCAGCACCGACCCTGGAGTCAGGAGTACCTGAGTTCAAATCCGGCCTCAGACACTTAACACTTACTAGTTGTGTGACCCTGGGCAAGTCACTTAACCCCAATTGCCTCACTAAAAAAAAAAAAAAAGACAGAATGGTAGAAAGGGGACAGGTTAGAGATAACTTTAAACATCATACAGCATATTTTATATTTGATCCTGGAAGCAATAGGGAGCCATTGGAGTTAATTGAATCAGAGGCTGGCGTGGACAAACTTATACCTGACCAAGATCAGTTTTACAGGTGAATGAAGGATGGACTGATGTGAGAGAGATCTGAGGCAAGAAGACCAACAACAAAGCTATTACAATGGTTTAGCCTTGAGGTGATGAGGGCCTGAAACAGGGTGGTGGCAGTGACAGAAGAGAGAGAGGCACATGTGAAGATGTTTTTAAAAAAAGTAGAAATGGCAGGCCTTAGTGACTACTTGGAAAACTTTTGTCTTGGGAGGGGAGAAGATGTTGAGAGAGAGGGAAAAGTCAAGGGTGACACATAGACGGATATATAATGAATTCCACTTGGTACATATTTAGTTTAAGAAGTCTATGAAATATCCAGTTTGAAAAGTTAAATGGGCAGTTGGACATGTCAAACTGAAGGTCAAGAGAGAGGTTAGAACTAGATAAATACATCTGATAATCATCTGCATAGAGATATTTGAAACCCTGAGAACTATTGAGATCACCAAGTGAAATAGCATATTTGCAGAAGTGGAGAAGGTCCAGTACAGAGCTTTGGGGAATACATAAAGTTAAAGGTTATGACTTGGATGAAAATCTATCAAAAGAGACTGAAAAGGAACAGTCGGACAGGTAGGAAGAGAATCAAAAGGGAATAGTGGCAGTGGCAGGAAAACCCAGATAGAAGGAGATCAAGAAGAGAGCATCTGATAGTGTCAAATTTTTCAGAGTTTCAGGAAGGATGAAGATTGAAAAAAAGTCCATTAGATTTAGAAAATATTGGCTTTCCTTTCCTAATTCTCTGACAATTCTTTTATTTATACAATTGGACAAATATGGCCACTGTCTTAGGTGAGTGACAATAGGGAACTCCTTTGACCTCACTGAGTCCCAGTTTACTAGTCAATAAAATAAAGGAATTATTTAATTAGTATAATCATATTATCCACATTTCACAGATAAAGAAACACAGAAAAGAAAAATATGAGGGTCACAAAGGTAAGAAAGTTATTTATAGTCACATATCTATTAAAAGTCAAAGATGGAGGGGCGGAGCCAAGATGGCGGAGAGGAAGCAGCAAGCTGCCTGAGCTCTCCTTCTGTTCCCTCAAAACGAACATTAAATCAAGCCTCTGGACGGATTCTGAAACTACAGAACCTGCAAAGAGACAGAGAGACACAGTCCTCCAACCAGAGATAATTTAGAAGACTTCAGGAAAAGATCAGTCTGACTCGGGCAAAAGGGAGGCCCAGCGCAGGGCAGCAACCCAGCGCCGAGGGGGTTGGGGCAAGTCAGCAGGAGCTGCGGGCCACAGCCGAACAACTGAGCCTCCCAGAACCTGGTTCAAAAATCTGTTGGCCAAGAAGGACAGTGGAAAAACTTACCTGCACTGGCCGAGAGGGCCACGAACGGTGGGATCAGACGCCGGGGTCTGGCGCCTGGCTGGCTGAGCACAATCATACAGGAAATGCAGGGCGGGGCATCTCCACACACCATAAAGGCCTCAGAGTAAAAGCCCGGTCACACAGCACCTATACACCTGCACAAGAAGCCCAAAACAGGGACCCTGGTGCCCCTAGAGCAGACTTCAACTTAAAGAATAAATAAATAAGCTGCAATAATGAGTAAGAAGCAAAAAAGAGCCCTCTCCATTGAGAGCTTCTGTATCAATAGGGAAGAAGCCAACACAAACTCAGATGAGGACAATAGCCTCAAATTGTCTACATCTGAAGCCTCACAAGGGAAGGTGAATTGGTCGCAAGAACAAAAAGCCTTCCTGGAAGAGCTCAAAAAGGATTTTAAAAATCAATTGCAAGAGGTAGAAGAAAAAATGGGGAGAGAAATGAAAGCAAAACAAAAAAACTATGAAAAAAGAATCAGCAGCTTGGAAAAGGAAGCTGAAGAAAACAAAGCCTTAAAAAATTCATTTGGCCAAATGGAAAAAAAGCTGCATAATCTCACTGAAGAAAACAATACCTTAAAAAATTCACTTAGCCAAATGGAAAAAAAGGTGCATAATCTCACTGAAGAAAACAGTACCTTAAAAAATTCACTTAGCCAAATGGAAAAAAAGGTGCATAATCTCACTGAAGAAAACAATGCCTTAAAAATTAAAGTGGGACAGTTGGAAGATAAGGAATCCATGAGACACCAAGAATCAGTCAAGCAGAATAAAAAAAATGAAAAAATAGAAGAAAATGTGAAATACCTCATTGGAAAGACAACTGATCTGGAAAACAGATCGAGGAGAGACAATTTGAGAATCATTGGACTGCCTGAAAGCCATGACCAGAAAAAGAATCTAGATACCATATTCCAGGAAATTATTAAGGAGAACTGCCCTGATATCATAGAATCAGAGGATAAAATCATCATTGAAAGAATCCATCGATCACCTCCTGAAAGAGACCCCAAAAGGAAAACTCCAAGGAATATTGTAGCCAAATTCCAGAATTATCAGGTGAAGGAGAAAATACTCCAAGCAGCCAGAAAGAAGCAATTTAAATATCATGGAGCCACAGTCAGGATTGCGCAGGACCTGGCAGCTTCAACATTAAAGGACCGCAAGGCTTGGAATATGATATTCCGGAAGGCAAAGGAGATTGGATTGCAGCCGAGAATCTATTACCCAGCAAAAATGTGCATTTTCTTTCAGGGGAAAAGATGGACATTTAATGACATTGGGGACTTTCAATCTTTCCTGGTGAAAAGACCAGAACTGAATAGAAAATTTGATCTCAACATACAAGACTCAAGAGAAGTTTAAAAAGGTAAACAGAGGGGAAAAAAAAAAGTTACCCTATTAGGTTAAACTGTTTATATCCCTACAAAGGAAGATAATACTCATAACTCTTAAGAACTGTAAATGTATTTGGGCAGAGAGAAGGACTTTATATAGAGGGTATAAATATAAATTGTCTTTGATGTGATGATACAAAAGAATTAAGGGGATAAAAAGGGAGTCTATGGGGAGGAGAGGAAAGGGGAGGTGGAATGGTATGAATTATATCATATGAAGAGGTGGAAAAAAACCTATTATAATAGAGGGAAAGAAAGGAGGGGGGAACATGGTTTCAACCCTATTCTCATTAGATTTGACTCAAAGAGGGAATAACATATACGTTCATTGGGATAAAGAAACTTAACTCATTCTTTAGGGAAACAAAAGGGGAAGGGAAATGGGGGGACTGATAGAAGGGAGGACAAAAGCAAGGGAGAAAAGGGTAAAGAAAAGAGAGGGGGGTGATAAAAAGGGAGGGCAGATTGGGGGAGGCAGGGGTAAGAAGTAAAATGTCGGTGAGGAGGAATAGGGTGAAAGAAGGGGGGAAAAGTACAAAGGGGGTAAATAGAATGGAGGGGAATAGACAGTCAGTAATAATAACTGTGAATGTGAATGGGATGAACTCTGCTATAAAACAGAAGCGAATTGCAGAGTGGATTAAAAACCAGAACCCTACAATATGCTGTTTACAAGAAACACATTTGAAGCAGAGAGATACACACAGAGTAAAGGTAAAAGGCTGGAGCAGAATATATTATGCCTCAGCTAAAGTAAAAAAGACAGGGGTAGCAATCCTTATCTCAGACAAAGTGCAGGCAAAAATAGATCTCATTAAAAGAGATAAGGAAGGAAATTACATCTTACTTAAAGGTACTATAGATAATGAAGTAATATCAATATTGAATATGTATGCGCCAAGTGGTATAGCATCCAAGTTCTTAGAGGAGAAGTTAAATGAGTTACAAGAGGAATTAGATAGTAATACTATACTAGTGGGGGATTTGAATCTCCCCCTCTCAGAATTAGATAAATCTAGCCAAAAAATAAATAAGAAAGAAGTGAAAGAGGTGAATAGATTACTAGAAAAGTTAGACATGATAGATGTCTGGAGAAAATTGAATGGGGATAGAAAGGAATATACCTTTTTCTCAGCAGTACATGGCACATTTTCAAAAATTGACCATGTATTAGGGCACAAAAACATCATAGTCAAATGTAGAAAGGCAGAAATAGTAAATGCATCCTTCTCAGATCATGATGCAATAAAAATTACATGTAAGAAAGAGCCAGGGAAAAGTAGAATGAAAATCAATTGGAAACTAAATAATTTCATTCTAAAGAATGAATGGGACAAACAAGAAATCATAGAAACAATCAATAACTTTATCCAAGAGAATGACAATAATGAGACAACATACCAAAATCTATGGGATGCAGCCAAAGCAGTGCTTAGGGGAAAATTTATAGCTCTAAATGCTTACATGAATAAGAAAGAGAAAGAGGAGATTAATGAATTGGGCATGCAACTTAAAAAGCTAGAAAAAGAACAAATTAGAAATCCCCAATTAGACACTAAATTAGAGATCCTGAAAATTAGAGGAGAAATCAATAAGATTGAAAGCAAAAAAACTATAGATTTAATCAATAAAACTAAGAGCTGGTTTTATGAAAAAAACAATAAAATAGATAAAATACTGGTTAATTTGATTAAAAAAAAGAAAGAAGAAAACCAAATTACCAGTATCAAAAATGAAAAGGGTGATGTTACCACCAATGAAGTGGAAATTAAAGCAATAATTAGGAAATATTTTGCCCAACTGTATGCCAATAAATTTGACAATCTAAATGAAATGGATGAATATTTACAAAAATACAAACTGCCCAGGTTAACTGAAGAGGAAATAAAATCCTTAAATAAACCCATATTAGAAAAAGAAATTGAACAAGCTATTAATGAACTCCCTAAGAAAAAATCCCCAGGGCCAGATGGGTTTAAGGGTGAATTTTACCAAACATTTAAAGAACAATTAATTCCAATATTATACAAATTATTTGGAAAAATAGGTGAAGAAGGAGTTCTACCAAATTCGTTTTATGACACAAATATGGTGGTGATACCAAAACCAGGCAAAGCAAAAACAGAGAAAGAAAATTATAGACCAATTTCCCTAATGAATATTGATGCTAAAATCTTAAATAAGATATTAGCAAGGAGATTACAGCAAGTGATCACCAGGATAATACACTATGACCAGGTGGGATTTATACCAGGAATGCAGGGCTGGTTCAACATTAGGAAAACTATTAACATAATCAACCACATCAATAAGAAAACCAACCAAAATCATATGATTATCTCAATAGATGCAGAGAAAGCTTTTGACAAAGTACAGCACCCATTCCTAATAAAAACACTAGAGAGTTTAGGAATATGTGGAGCTTTCCTTAGAATAATAAACAGTATCTACCTAAAGCCATCAGCAAGTATTATATGCAATGGAGATAAATTAGAGGCCTTCCCAATAAGATCAGGGGTGAAACAGGGATGCCCATTATCACCCCTATTATTTAATATTGTTCTAGAAATGTTAGATTTAGCAATCAGAGAAGAGAAAGGAATTAAAGGAATTAGAATAGGCAAGGAGGAAACAAAACTATCACTCTTTGCAGATGATATGATGGTATACTTAAGGAATCCTCGAGAATAAAGTCAAAAATTACTTGAAACAATTAACAACTTTAGCAAAGTAGCAGGATATAAAATAAATCCACATAAATCATCAGCATTTCTATACATGACCAACAAAGTCCAGCAGCAAGAGATAGAAAGAGAAATTCCATTTAAAGTAACGGTAGATAATATAAAATACTTGGGAGTCTACTTGCCAAGACAAACCCAGGAACTCTATGAACACAACTACCAAACACTCTTCACACAAATCAAATCAGATCTAAATAATTGGAAAGATATCAATTGCTCATGGATAGGCAGAGCTAATATAGTAAAAATGACAATACTGCCTAAATTAATTTACTTATTCAGTGCCATACCAATCAGGCTAACTAAAAATTATTTTATACAGCTAGAAAAAATAATAACAAAATTCATCCGGAAAAACAAAAAATCAAGAATATCCAGGGAAATAATGAAAAAAAATTCACAGGAAGGTGGGTTAGCGGTACCAAACCTGGAGCTTTACTATAAAGCGGCAGTCATCAAAACTATCTGGTACTGACTAAAAAATAGAGTGGTAGATCAATGGAATAGGCTAGGCTCAGGAAATGCAGTAGTAAATGACACTAGTAATGTAGTGTTTGATAAACCCAAAGACTCCAGCTTCTGGGATAGGAACTCAGTATTTGACAAAAACTGCTGGGAAAACTGGAAGGTAGTATGGCAGAAATTAGGCATAGACCAACATCTTACACCTTATACTAAAATAAGGTCAAAATGGATACATGATTTAGACATAAGAGGTGATACCATAGGTAAATTAGGAGAGAAAGGAATAGTGTACCTATCAGATCTTTGGAAAGGAGAACAGTTTTTGACCAAACAAGAGATAGAGTATATTATAAAATGCAAAGTGGATGATTTTGATTATATTAAATTAAAAAATTTTTGTACAAACAGAAGCAATGCATCCAAAATTGGAAGGGAGGCAGAAAGCTGGGAAACAATTTTTGAGGCCCGTGCTTCTGATAAAGGCCTCATCTCTAAAATATATAGGGAATTAAATCAAATTTATAAGAATCCAAGTCATTCCCCAATTGAGAAATGGTCAAAGGATATGAACAGGCAGTTTTCTGATGAAGAAACCAAAGCTATCTATTCCCATATGAAAAAATGCTCTAAATCTCTAATGATTAGAGAGATGCAAATTAAAACAACTCTGAGGTACCACCTGACACCTATCAGATTGGCTAAAATGACAAAAAAGGAAGATAATAAATGTTGGAGAGGCTGTGGGAAAATTGGAACACTAATGCATTGTTGGTGGAGCTGTGAGCTGATCCAACCATTCTGGAGAGCAATTTGGAATTATGCCCAAAGGGCGATAAAGCTGTGCATACCCTTTGACCCAGCAATCCCACTTTTAGGTCTTTTGCCCAAAGAAATCATGGAAGGGGGAAAGGGACCCACATGTACAAAAATATTTATAGCTGCTCTTTACGTGGTAGCAAGGAATTGGAAGTTGAGGGGGTGCCCATCAATTGGGGAATGGCTGGACAAGTTGTGGTATATGAATACAATGGAATACTATTGTGCTGTAAGAAATGATGAGCAGGAAGAGTTCAGAGAAACATGGAGGGTCCTACGTGAGCTGATGATGAGTGAGATGAGCAGAACCAGAAGAACATTGTACACAGTATCATCAACATTGAGTGTTGACCCACTGTGATGGACTATATTCTTCTCACCAATGCAATGGTACAGAAGAGTTCCAGGGAACTCATGATAGAAGAGGATCTCCAAATCCAAGAAAAAAAAAAGAAAGAAAGAACTGTGGAGTATAGATGCTGATTGAACCATATTATTTCTTTTGTTTTGGGTGCTGTTGTTTTTTTTTTTTTTCTATTTTGAGGTTTTGCATCACTGCTCTGATTCTTTCTCTTGTAACAGGATTAATGCAGAAATAGGATTAATGTTATTATGTGTATATATATGTGTGTGTATATATATCTATATGTATATGTCCAGAGATATATAGATATAACCTATATCAGATTACCTGCTGTCTAGGGGAGGGGGGGAGGGAGGGGAGGGAGGGAGAAAAATCTGAAATTGTATAGCTTGTATAAACAAAAGTTGAGAATTATCTTTACATGTAACGGAAAAAATAAAATATCTCATAAAAAAAAAGTCAAAGATGGATCTCAATGTTAAGTCTTTTGTTGTTCAGTTGTTTCAGTCATATATGACTCTCCATGACTTCATTTGGGGTTTTCATGGTAGAGATACTGGAGTGGTTTGTCCAGCTCAGTTTACAGATGAGGAAACTGAGGGAAACAGGGTTAAGTAACTTGACCAACATCACACAACTCTATTAGGCCTCTTTACTGGGATCCTAAGATGTTTTCTGCTGTATCATACTGCATCTCTTAATGGAAGTGATTAACCAGAATAAGGTTGATGTATGACTGTAGTCCCATCTCCACAATAACTTCCTTAGGCACTACTCTGTCATGAAAGCACGTCTCTTCTATCTCCATCACTCTTACAGCACTTACTATAGATACCACAGCTTTAATTCCATAAGCCACATGCAAGAAACAATTTTGTTACTTTATAAACACACTCTGATCTATGGTGTATCGAATTTCTGGTCATGTTGTATGCATGTGTACACATATCTGTACATGTGAACACACAATCATATAAATTTATATATGCATATGGAAGTCAGTTGGATAGAATACTATGCCTGAAATCAAGAAGTTTGACTTTCCTAAGTTCACATCTGGCCTTAGACACTTACTAGATGTATGACCCTAGGCAACTAATTTAACACTGTTTGCCTCAATTTCCTCATCTGTAAATTGATTTGGAGTAAGAAATTGCAAACCACTCTAGTATCTTTACCAAGAAAAGCCCAAATGGAGTCATGAAGAGTTAGACACTAATGAAACAACTGAGCAACAAAAATGTATGAATAAATATACAAATGCATGCATATATGTTTATTCCTTGCCTCCCGGACTAGATTATAAACTCATAAAAGGTAAAAACAAATAATACTCTGAATATGGCTGTATATAATCCAGTGTGGCATAGGGGATTAACAAGTAGCCTGAGAGTCAGAGAAGATTGAGCGAGGATATTAGCAGTTGAAAAGATCAGAAAATAGTTCATAGACAAAATGGTTCTTGAGCTACATCTTGCAGGGGGTGAGGCATTCTATGAGATTAGATTGGTTGTGAAGGAATTAAAAGTATATTCCAGTGACAGAATCCTTAGTATAGATTTTACCCTTTTACTTTCTCATTTTCAAAACTTAAGTCCCCTGAATTCTATTCCCTCTAAATAAGCTGTTGCTTTGGGAAGTATTTTATCAACTGATTCCTACTAAAGTTAAAATTAATGTTAGTAGCTTAAATAACTTTTCATAAGGATATATGAATTTTAACTGAGGATACTTGAATTGGAATATTCTTTAATCAAAGGAATGCATTGCTAATAAAATGTTAGGCACTCTGAAAAATCAGCTTAAGAAAGTTTTTGTTGTTTCTGCTTTAAGATAGGCCTTCATTATGACTCCTAAATCTGACTATATAATAGGCTACCATACATAAGATCTCTGAAGAATAGAGTCCAGGTATCAGATCTCTATTTCCATCAACACCAATATCATAGGCTGTCTAAGTAAAATCCAGCAATTACCCAGAAATTTCAGCTGAAAATCCTATCATTAAGAAAAAGACACTTAATGGAGCTTGGAAGATTGTGATTAATCATCTTAATTCATGGATTTACAGGTATGCCATTCAATTCTGAATTTCATTTTATGTATAAGAAAACATCAATGGAATCTTTTTTAGGAAAAGCCTCATGTCCTTAAGTTACTCCATCAATAAATCAAGGAGCATTATAATTTCTCTTCCTTTCACTGGAAAATTCTGGGAAGTTCAGTAAGAGAGCAGTATATTGACATTATTAGTTCTTACACATACTAATGTCAACAGAAATATTGAAAAACTATAGTTAATGCTAGGCATCCTTACTTTATACTCTACTTACTTAGTTACCATATATTTGACTATAGTATATCAATTGGGTATTTTTTAGTATATAATTATTTTGTATATACTTTGCTGATATTTATGTCATTAGATAAGTCTTCTAAAAGTTGTGTACAACTTACTTAAAAAAATTACTCCTAAATGCTAAATCACTATTGATTAGAGAAATGCAAATTAAAACAACCTCACACCTATCAGATAGGCTAATATGACAAAAAGGTAAAATAATAAATGCTGGAGAAGCTGTGGAAAAATTGGAACACTAAGGCATTGTTGGTGGAGCTGTGAACTGATCCAACCATTCTGGAGAGCAATTTGGAACTATGCCCAAAGGGCTATACAGCTGTGCATACCTGTTGACCCAGAAATATCACTATTAGGTCTTTTCCCCAAAGATACGAAAATATTTATAGCTGCTCTTTTTGTGGTAGCAAGAATCAGAAATTGAGAGGATGCCTGTCAATTTGGGAATAGTTGAACAAGTTGTGGTATATGAATGTAATGGAATACTATTGTGCTGTAAGAAACAATGAGCAGGCAGATTTCAGAGAAACCTGGAAGGACTTACATGAACTGAAGCTGAGTGAGAGGAGCAGAACCAGGAGAACATTGTACACAGTATCAACAACATTGTGTGTTGATCAACTGTGATAGACTTGACTCTTCTCAGCAATACAATGGTCCAAGATAGTTCCAAAGGACTCATGATGGAAAATACTCTCCAAAAACAGAAAAAAAAAGAACTGTGGAATCTAGATGCAGATTGCACCATACTATTTCTACTTTTTTGAGGTTTTTTTTCCCTTTTGCTCTGATTCTTCTTTCACAGCATGACTAATGCAGAAATATGTTTAATTTGATTGTACATATATAACCTATATCAGATTGCTTGCTGTCTTGGGGAGGAGGAAGGGATGGGAGGGAGGGAGAAAAATTTGAAACTAGACATCTTATAAAAATAAATGTTGAAAATTATCTCTACATATAACTAGAATATAATAAAATACTTTTATGATAAAAAAGAATGCCATAAAAAAATTGACTCCTGGGGAAAGGTTTGAAGAAATCTTATCCATTAAAGGAATTACATGATAAATCCTCCTGCCATGTGAAGAAATAACATAATTTATTTTTTCCCCTGCAGGGTTAGGAAAGTATCAGTTTTGAATATCAATATTTCACCAAATCATATGCCAAAGTTTGTCATAATATATTTTTAGGCAAGATAGAGAAATGTGGTCATAGATGGTTGGATTATTAGTTGACTTAATGAGTGGACCAGAGGAGTGTTAATTGATTATATAACAGTCAGCTTCAAGGAACGTATGTGGTGTTGTGCCAGAGAGTTCTGTCCTTAGCCCTATCCTACTTAAAATTTTAATCATTATGATGGATGAAGACATAGATGATATACTTATCAAATCTGCAAATGGTATGAATCTTAGGGGGGAATCAACAACCCATTAGACAACGGAATCAAGTATCAAAAAAATTCTTGATAGGCTAACACAATAGACAGAAACTGACAAAAGTGAACTTGAATGGTGATAATTACAAATATCAAAAGTTTAGTTCTGAAAATTAACTGCATATTAGGTGATTGGGAAGGTCCAGATAGAAAACAGGTCATGTATAACCCATAAATATTTTCCATAATTTTTGTTTCTTAACTTATTTGAAATAGATAATTCAAAAACATTTTAATGTAGAATGAGATGAATTTGACAAAATTATTCACATTCCCATGAGCTTTAGTATACAAAGTTCGTGTGATATTAGTCTCTATTAACAGAAGCAATATCTAAGATCAAGGTTTCATCATTATTGTGAATTTGTTGTAAATTATGAATCTGATATTACAACAAATTTTTCAGTGTTTCTTTTTTAGAATATAAAAGATGGAAGTATTCAGGTAATTCATGAAAACTTCATTTAGATTTGTAGAGAAGCCCAAAAAATCCAGTCTTTCAACACATCCATCAGTTGACCCACATTCACCTATGATGCTGCTATACTCTCAAAAGTGTGTGTATGTGTATGTGTATCATGTGTTCACCATCTATATCCAGATTTACTTTGAACTTACCATCACACTTATGATACCATCATCAGAGATGTGATATTTGGAAATTATTGTTGGAGAATATATAATAATTAGTCATTTCCCATTACTTTACAACTAGTTGATGCAGTTAAAAAGCATCAGACCGAGAGTCAGGAAGACTTTATTTCATATACAGGCTTTGACACTTATTAGCTATGTGACCCTGGACAAATTACTTAACTTGCTAGCCTCAATTTCCTCATCTGTAAAAATAGGGATACTAATAATTCATACCTCCCAGGGATTTTTGAGGATAAAATTATATATTTGTAAAGTGCCTTACAAACCTTAAAATGTTACATAAATGTTAGTTACTATTATAGATGACTCCCTGAAATATCCTTACAAGGTAAGTAATGATATCATTAACATTTATAGAAAGCTTTAACTTTAGTACTTTACATACATTTTCATTTGAACCACACAATATTACTATAAGCTTAGTAAATGTTGGCATGATTTCCCCAATTTTATGGATAAGGAAAATGAGGCTGAGAGATTAAATGATCTGTTCATGTTCACATAGTTGCTATGTACCAGAGCTTGGAATCTAAGTGTGTAAAACCTCATCTTGCCACACTTTTATTAGACTCCATTAAATTACTAATGTACTTTTTTCTAGTTTCCTCTGAATTCCTTTTTTGTATCAGACAGGACCCCATAAGGTATAATAACACTTTAGCCATTGGGAAAAGTCAAAATGGTAGCATTATTTCTTCTGTCATCCCACTAAAGTAACCAAGGCCCTTCCCAGTACCATGTATACTGGGATAACTTTGTTGTTGTTTTATTGGTTTTAGTACTCATTGACTCTTTGTGAAACCATTTGTAGTTTTCTTGGCAAAGATACTAGAGAGATTTATCATTTCTTTCTTCACCTCAATTTATAGATGAGGAAACTGAGGAAAATAAAGGTTAAGTGACTTGCACAGGGTCATATAGCTAATAAGTGTCTGAGGCTAGATTTGGACTCCTCTTCCTGAGTGCATACCATATGTTCTCTCCACTATTTCATATAGTTTTTGGACCCTGTTGCTGGGAAGGCGGAGACTGTTGAATTATTAGGGTGCAAAATTTGAAGCTAAATTTGACCTAATGCCTATCAGATGTCTGTACCAACTCTAGAACTAATATGGTGAATCCCTGGGAATAGAGAACAGTCAGGCTTCTTAAAGAAGGGTGAAATAGTTCTGATCAAGAGCAGGTTAAAGCTTATATACAACTTGATATTGGAATCAGGCTCATAAGCAGCTGTTATAGTTATAATCTAGGTGACATAAGAGAACAAATCTCAACTTTTCTCACCCAAATGGGGAGAGAGGAATGCCAAATGTGGTTCAGTTTAAAGACCATTGGCCTTGGAGTCATGGGATCTCAGTCTAAACTCCATCTCATCTCATGCCATGTGACCATGGCCATTTTCTCTGGCTCCCAGGTTTTTATCTATAATATGAGATTGGACCAAATGACCTTTAATTTATCTGCTAGTTATAATTCTATGATCCTGTGTGTTGAAGAACACTCTAGTTATTTTCCTTTAGGCTTCTGCATGGACTATAGTTAGTTCCCAGTCATAGGATCTCAGTAAATAAAGGAGAGGATAAACAGTGAAACCCTGAAGCATGGAGGTCACCTACTAGATTACACTGTTCTTGGGCTTCATGAAAAAGGGATTACACTGTCTATGTCATCATCTGATTATGGACCTTGGCAGTTGACACACTACTTAGGTCTATGTCCAGTTGAATTATCCAGGAAGTGTATAAACTCTAACGAGGTTCAGCAGGAATATGTCTCTTCCTAGTACCAACTAACCACAATGGAAATAGTAACTACCAAGAGCTAATCTCTTTAAATGAGCCTCATTCAAAGCCCTCACCTTTAATATCAAAATCTTACTTTTTATCTTAGTGCTTTTCAGGATTCGGTGGTTGACTAAAGATGATCCCTGTCACAACAGTAAAAGCAGATCACATTACATTCCTTACCCTGTCTCTTATAATGCTGACCTCATTGACCTTGCAGGCAACTCCCTAATAAATGTTATATTATGAAATCTGAGAACCTGTGTCCATCCCCACAATAATCACAAATGTGAGATTAATGTAATCAGAAGAGCCCCTATTTTGGTTGGCTATATGTACCCCCTCTCAAACCTGATAACTGATGAAGTTAAAACTATCTATAGTCATGTGAAAAAATGGTCTTACTCACAATTGACTAGAGAAATGCAAATTAAAACACTCAAATTGGCCGATACAACAGAAAATAAAAATGATAAATGTTGAAGATGTGGGAAAATGGGACCCTAATGCACTGTTGCTGGAGTTGTGAACTGATCCAACCATTCTGGAGAGTAATTTGAAACTATACCCAAAAGGCCATAACATCGTGCGTACCCTTTTATCCAACAAAACTACTGTTATATCTGTATACCAAAGAGATCATAAAAAGGGAAAAGGATCTAAATGTACAAAATTATTTATATCAACACTTGTGGTGGCAAAGAATTGGAAATTTAAGGGATGTCCATCAATTGGGGAATGACTTGACAAATTGTGGTATATGGATGCAGTGGAATACTAATGTACTATAAGAAATGGATTTGATGAAAAACTTACATGAATGAATGCTGAGTGAAGTGAAGAGAAACAGGAGACCTTTGTAAACAGCAACAGTAACACTGTATGATTTTTATGATAGACTTAGCTCATCTCAGCATACAATTATCCATGAAAATTATAAAATACTCGTGATGGAAAATGCTCTTCACATCCAAAGAAAGAACTGGTGGAATCTGAATGAAAATTGAATCATATTATTTTTTACTTTGTTATTGTTTTTTTTTTGTTTTTCTTTCCTTTTGTTATGCTTCTTCTTTCACAACCTGACTAGTGTAGAAATATGTTTTACATTATTGTACATGTATAATCTAGGTCATATTGCTTAATATTTTAGGTAAGGAGGAGGGAGGGAGAAAAATTTGGAACTCAAAATCTTTCAAAAATGAATGTTGAAAATTATCCTTGTATTTAAATGGAAAAAAATAAAATGCCATTAAAATTACCTGATTTCTTAGATCTTCAGGAGTTTTATGAATTAGAACACATAGAGTTTTCCTTTGTTGGAATACTGGTACTTATAGTGTCTGGAATCTCACCTGTAAGCTAAGCCAATGCTCACTTTGAGATCCACTTTCTTCAATTGTTTAACTCTATACTTTTCTTTGCATCCCACCCCTATTTCTTCCCTGCTTCAATCACTTAGACTGTGGTCCTGCTAGTAGATGACTATCCAAGAGAATTCTAAACTCCCAAAATCACACCATAGATTGCAAAGGCAGTCTAAATTTTTCACTAAATTCCAGGGAGCTACTGTGGGCAGAAGACTAGCTTTGGGTGCTTATAAAGAACTTTCACCCTACCTAGCCCTCTAAGAAGTTATAAAACCCCAGTCCATATGATTAGTCTTATAGATTTTCAGTTCTACTTCCTTATAGCATTCATTAATAGTTAACTAGGGTGTACAATACAATGAGAAGAGTACTATACAGGATGTCACAGACCTAAGTTCAAAGTTTAGTTCTTCCATTTGCTAAAAGTGTAGCTTTGGACAAGACAACACTTCTCTGAGCCTCAGTTCTATCATTTGTAAAATCATTCTGGTAACATCATACAATGTGTTTATGTGTGTATGTACTCATATACATATATGTGTATACACATACACATATGTGTATATATTGATGTGCATTATATATAATATTTATATATAAACATTATACACATGCATATATGCATGCACATTTTTATATACATATATACAAATACATGTACATATATGTGTATGTATGCATATATATGTGTGTATGTATCCAAAAATAAACCAAACTCTCCTATTTGAAATAACAAGAAAAATGTCTTGTATTTACTGAAAGACTTCTAGCATTGTTTTGGCTTTTTGCCATAAGCAGAATGTTTACAAGCCCAAGTCATAGACAGAGATGAATTGATGATCTTTTCCCTGTATGCAACTACACAGGAAGATGGTGGGCTGAAGAGTAGTCTTGGTAAACAGTATTTGTCATTGTTTCTCAAGTTTTATTGTTTAGTGACAAACAATTTAAAGGCACAAGTAATTGTTTTTTATGTTTCATTGACTGCCTCTGATTACCATGCTAATTATATTGCAAACATACCCTGGGATCCCCAGAAAATAGCAAATTTTATGTTATTTCAAGGTAAAGTACTTGTTCAGAGATCAATGAAGCAAGACTCCTTTCTGCTGGGTATGGAAAAGCAAAATAGGCTTTCTTTGAAAATCTATGTAAATGAAATGCATTTCATGTTTATTTAATAAAATAAAGGCTGAATATTTCAGATTTACATGACTAATGGACTATTCCTAATTTTTAAAGAGTGTTGTAAATGTTATTTCTCTGGTCCATGCACATGCACTGAAGATTACTATTAAAGGGGTGTGTGTGTGTGTGTGTGTGTGTGTGTATGTGTGTGTGTGTGTGTGTGTGTGTGTGTGTGTGTGTGTGTGTGTGTGTGTGTGTGTGTGTGTGTGTATTTGGAGGCAACTTGTTGTGAGGTAGCATCTTAAAACTGCAGTCTGTATATTAGGTGAGCTACCGTGTTAGGCTGAATTTTGCCTTCAGCCTCTCAAAATCTGCTCTCTGTAAATCCCATAAGTGAACCAAATGAATATTTGCAGTAAATGGGGCCTTCCAGCAGTTCTGAGAAGATGAGCCAGTCTCTTCCTGAATAAAATAACCTAGCTTTCCATTAGCAAGATGGAAAGGTAGATGCAGTTTGCAAACCAACAGATAAAAGATAGTCCATGAAACCGAGCTGTTTCAAGGGGAATAAAAGAGGGGATTAGCATTTATAAAATAACTCTATTATATGCCAGGCACTGTGCTAAATACTTTTTACACATATTATTTCACTTGATTCTCACAACATCCCAGGGAAATAGTTGCTATTATTATCCCCCATTTACAATTGTAGAAACTGAGGTAGATAGAGGTTAAGTGACTTTCCCAGCTGTTCATACATATAGTGTCTGAGACTGGGTTAAAATTCAGATCTTCCTGAATCCAGGCCTGGTATTAAATCCCCTGTACCATAACCAGCCTTGGTTTAATGTTCCAGGATGAATATAGAAATTGTTCAATGTCTTCTATACACTGTCTTTTGAAGGTGAAATTATGTATGTCAACTTCAGCAAACTCTTGCTGTCTCCTTTTGAGACCCTCCCTTTTCTCTTCAACCTATTTCTACTCTTTCTCCAAAGCATATAACTTCCAAATCAACAGAGAATCATAGGATCATAGACTTAAAGTTTAAGAGGGAAGATAAAAATTATCTACCCAAAACATCTTCTTTTATGGAAAACAAAAATGAAAGAGGATTTTAAAAATCAAAATAACATAAAAAAATCACATGTTTTATAATTAGTTGAGCTGATATTTGACCATGAGCCTGCTAACTCCAAATCCAATGTTCTTTCTACCATATCATGCTGACTTCACCTAAACCCTGGCCTCTCTTTTAATTTAGGATCACCTACCTCCATTGACCAGTCAGATAGATCCATGGGGAATTCCTAATATAGCCTGAAAGACAAGTTTAAAACTGAATTTATCCATCTCCTCAATTAATATTGGCTTTCTTCTAACTGAAAGCATAACATGGGGGATGATAGCATCATATAATTTAAAAAAAGAAAAACAGTACACTTGAAGTCATAAAACGTGAGAGTCCTGGCTCCAAAACTTACTAACCATGTCACTGTAGATACCTTTCTTAGCTTCAGTTTCCTCATAAATAAAGCACATGGTAACATGATTCTACTTCTGGTTTTTTATTAGAGACAGTTGCATGAATGAAAGCTTTGAACTAAAGGACAAGGACCTAAGAATATTTGGAGGGTTTTGGAATTATGAAGGCCAGAGACTGAACTTGTGAAGCAAAAATTTGGGAATACATAAGGAGAAATTAAATGAGAAGAAACTTAAGTTGAAGGAGAAGGACTAGAGCTGAATAAGGGGAATGACTTAAGCTAAAAGAGGAAAAATCCTTGGGATAAATAAAGACTTGACTTTAAGATGAATTTAAGGAGAACTTAAGAAGTGGGGCAATAGGAGAAAGACTGGAAAATAAGGAAGAGAAAGAGAAGGAACAATAGATTTAAAAGAAGAGAAGAGGTGGATGAGGAAGACAAGGAAGAAGAAAACAAAAAGAAGAGGAAGATGAGGAAGTGGTAGAGGGAAAGGAAGAGGAAGGAGAAAGAGAAAGAAGGAAGGAAGAAGGAAGATGAAGAGAAAGGAGAGGAGGAGGAAGATAAAAAGGAAAGCAAAGAATACAAGGGAGAGGGAAAGGAAGAGGAATAGCAAGAAGGTGGAGGAGGAAGGAGGAGGAGGAGAAAGAAGAGGATAAAGAATAAGGAGGAGGAAGAAAAAGAAAGACGAGAAGAAAGGAGAAGAAATGAGGAGGAGAAGGAAGGAGGAGGAGAAGGAAGGAGGAGGAGGAAGGAGGAAGAGGAGGAGCAGCAGCAAGGTAATAACATGTTATAAGGTTAGGTGAGACAAGAAAAAGGCAAGTATAGAATTTCAAAATGATTGGGTACTGTATGGGCCTAATTCAGTATGGGGAGAGTTAATTGGGCAGTTTGCAGTAATATTGATGTTCAAAAAATAATGAGAGACCTCTAGGTCCAAAGTTTCCTCCCTTCCAAACTGCCTTTTTAGTTACTTCTCCCAGGCTAATAAGAAAGGACATTAACAGCCTCTTTCCCACAAGCAATCCAGGTTTTATTAATGGGAATAAAATTTACAAAAAAGATGAAGTTAATAAATCCAGGGACAAGGGGATAAGGGAAGAGAAACCTAATAAGCTACCTGGCTCTAACAAAGACTGCCTCAAACCGCAAATTTGCTTCCTGCTCAGTTAGCTCAAAGTTCTGGCCTTAATTCCACTCACCACCTGGGTTCTGTAGTTTCAATAGGAGTCAGCTGTGCAGTCCCTCTCAGGTACACTCCTCTGCTCACCAGAAGGAAAGAGAATGCTTAAGAGTGAGCATTCCCCTTTTTGCCTTTATTTCTCCCTCCCCAAAATGGGAGGTCCTTCAAGCTGGATGGATGAGAGTGGTCCCCTAGTGATGTGAGTAGTACACTAACAGGTCACTTAAGGCAGGCCAGGTGTGGCATATATCTAATCATCCCCAAGTAGGTACTTAGTTGTTTTCTTATTCTCAACCGATTAAAACAATACTAAATCAATCAAGTGGGGCCCCTGGGCATCTGCCAAATTCCATTATTTTATTACATTCCTCCCCCCCTTTGTTTCATAGAGAAACACTGAGTGTTTCCTTGATGAAACAGTACTTGGGAGGTTGGAACACAACTAATAGAGACTAAAGTGATGATTCTTGATCTGAAGGTTCCCAAATTTAATTTAATTTTACAACAGTTCTGCAAAATTTCCTAGAAAAAATGACAATGTAAGAAGGATCTCACTTTAGCCAGCATAGAGAAAGTCTTACAGTTTTCTACAGAGAGTGCAAAATATTTTGTTTTCTTGCACAGTCAAGTAGATATAATATATGAAAATAGGTTTTAAATCATAAAGTATCATATAAATGTTATATAAATGTTTTTGATATTGTTGTTACTTTATCATCATCATTGTACATTATCATCATTATCATTTTTATTGTCATGATTTTTCAATGTCCAGTACCTCAGGTCTCTGATTTCATTCTCTAAATTTCTATTGCATTCTTCCTGAGTGCAAGGAATGTCTATACAGAAGTATACTGGTGTACTGGCAAATATGTAATAATCAGACTGGGGTAGAGGGTGGAGCTTAACCTGCATTACTAATAATTTCTTAAGACAATAAAAAAAATTAAGTCCTGATTTCTAGTAATTCCTACTTGATTCCCAGGGTATAAATGATCACACTGAAAAATTAATAATGGTCTTTGGCTCTCAGGAAATTTTTACAATTTATACAAAATTCTAGTTATCTTAAATTGGGGTATTGCTTCTGCAGCTGAATATTCTCTTTTCTCTTATAAATGGGCCCTAGTCGAAGAATACTTAATGTTGAATCAATGAACTTATTTTTTAGTATTTTGATTAGTCTGCTTCTGCATAATTAGCTTTTTAAAATAATGTAATATATTTTATTTTATGCATTAAAAACATTATTCTAAGGGGATTACAATCTTCACGAGGTTTCCGGATGGATTCAAAAATAACAAATAAATATTCTAAATAAAATTCCAAATAAAATAGAATAAAATTATGAGCAAACAACAATAACAAAATCAAGAAAATAGAACATAAAAAGCTACTATAGTGACAAGGAAGCATAAAACAAAAATTCAAAGAAAAAATGAAGTCAAAACAGCTACAAGCAGAACATCAAAGAGAAATGAGAAATGGACAAAAGATGAACAAGAATTCTTGGAAGAGGCAAAAATAAGTTTCAAAATCAAGAGGAAAAATTATCTAAAGAAACAAAAGAAAAATAAGAAAATATTAAAAAAAAAAGACAATTAACAATCTGGTAAAAGAGACAAAAATAGTGAAACAATAAAATCTTAAATAGAGAATTGTCCAAATAGAAAAAGTGGCACATAAATTCATTGATAAAAATAAATCTTTAAAAAGCAGAATTTGCCAAATGGAAAAGAGGAACAAATGCATGATGAAGAAAATAATGCCTTATAAATTAGAATTAGTCAAGGAGAACCTAAGGACTACATAAGACATAAAGAACAACAATCAAACAAAATAAAAAGCATGAAAAATAAGAAAAAATGTAAAATATCTCACTAGAAAAACAATAGCAACAATAACTGACCTAGAAAATGGATGGAGGAGATGCAATTGAGGAATTATTAGAATATAAGTAAGGCATTCAACAAAGAAAGTGCTGGGACATTGTATTTCAGTAAGTTATCTAAGAAAACTGCTCTGATATTCTAGAACTAGAAGGTGAGATTAGAAATTGAAGGAATTGTAGCCAAGCCAAGATGGCGGAGAAAAGACATTAAACAGAGGGCTCCTGATACAATCACCCCAAAAATAGCAATAAAAGAACCCTTGGGGAAGAAAACCACACAAAAATATAGGCTGAGAGTTTTCTACAGCTATAGATAGATTTCAGGGGGCTGTGCTGGGCCACGAATAAAGCCGAACCTCACAATTGGGCCAACACACCAGACACCTGCCAGAGGAATTTGCCCCAGTGCCTCTGAATCGGCTGTAGCACCGGCGTCTTCTGGAACAGAGAGCGCAGTAGGGTTGAACAGCTGGCCTGGGGTGGGGGGTAAGTGCAGGGGTACCAGTGAACTGGGGGGAAGGATTCGACTGTTCCACCCCAGCAGGCAATGAGGAAGAAATCCTGAGGGGCAGGAGAACCAGGTTGGGGAGGGGAGCAGGGGAGCAGTCTCATTGGAAGCTGAGAACCACACCACAGAAAGCTTTGCTGGTTGGTTGCTTAGTAAAGTAGCCCTGAGGTTATCTTCGGACCTGAGAACAGGCCAGGTGATATTAAAACCTGCCTTCCCTCAACCCAAAACACCTGGGACCCTCTGAAGCTGAGAACAGGAGTGGAGCCAAGAAGCAGCCCCCCCCCCCCCCAACACCCCCCCCATCACCCCCCAGTGGAGAGTTTAAAATCAAATGAAAGTGAGTCCAGGCAGGCTGAGAAGAAGCCCAACCATCCCCCGGGCCATGCTGTGGCTTGAACAGTGTGTCCTGGAAGCAGTGCCACACTTTAAGAAGGAGTTAAGGGGCAGCTAGGTGGCACAGTGGCTAGAGCACTGGCCCTGGAGTCAGGAGTAACTGAATTCAAATCCGGCCTCAGACACTTAACACTTACTAGCTGTGTAACCCTGGGCAAGTCACTTTACCCCAATTGCCTCACAAAAATAAATAAATAAATAAATAAATAAATAAATAAATAAATAAATAAATAAATAAATAAATAAATAAATAAACAAATAAATAAATAAATAAATAAATAAATAAACAAACAAACAAACAAACAAACAAACAAATAAATAAATAAATAAATAAATAAATAAATAAATAAATAAATAAATAAATAAATAAATAAATAAATAAGGAGGTAAAAGTCAAGAAATAGTAAGCCAGGATGAGTAGGCAGAGAAAGCAGAAGACCATTGAAAACTTCTTTGGGGGTAAGGTAGACCACAATACAACCTCAGAAGAAGAAGATAATAACAGGGTCAAAGCTCCAACATCCAAAGCTTCCAAGAAAAATATGAACTGGTCTCAGGCCATGGAAGGTCTCAAAAGGGATGTTGAAGAGAAAGTAGGAGAAATAGAAAGAAGATGTAGAGAAAAGGAGGAAAGAATGGAAAGGGAAATGAGAGAGTTGCAGGAGAGTCATGATAAAAAAAGAAGTCAACAGTTTGAAAAGCCAAATGGAAAAGGAGATTAAAAAACTGTCTGATGGAAATAACTGCCTAAGAATTAGGATTGAACAAATGGAAGCTAGTGACCTTATGAGAAACCAAGACACAGTAAAGCAAATCCAATTGAATGAGAAAATACAGGGCAATGTGAAATATCTCCTTGGAAAAACAGCTGACCTGGTGTAATGATTGGAATGACGCCACCTACTGGAGACTTTCCTGAGACTCCTATTACATTCAAAAATCCTACAGGTCTACACCCAGCATCTGGTTTGCTTATTAATACTGATTTAGAAGCTCCTGTGTCTAGTAAACAGTCATAATACATGTCCCCTACTTTGAGGGTCACATGAGGTTCATTACTCTGGGGAGGTGAATGGACTGGCACAAGTGCATTCAAAAAATCCGGATCTGGGAATATGTTGCTTTCATTATCTTTGTTCCATTCCTCCCCTTCCTCTTGTCAATCCTGTGCCCCCCTTTGAGGGAGTCCATGGTTACCCTGATTCTGGTTCTGTCCTTCTGTTCCTCCCTGATAGGGTCTACGGTTATTCTGATACTGTCTCTTTGTATCCCCCTGAAAAGATTTATATCCATTTTGATTCTGCCTGTAATAAGGCCTATAATTACTCCGGTTGTTTCCTTTCTGATAAAAGTTTCCAAAATTATTTCGATTTCCCCCAAAGAATTCCTCAAGGCTCTCGGTCATTGTCCTCTTAAGGTCTTGTTTTCTAGTTCTACATTCCCTCAAGAAGTGTCCTTGTTTTTTGCAGTACTCGCAAAATTTAGGGGGTTGATAACGATTTTCAATTTTCCAGTTTCTCTGCCCTGTTGTTTCCTGTACTGGAGCTAAAATGTCCTGTCTGTTCCTTTCTTCTCTCTCATTTCCTTCATAAATATATGTTGCTATTTCTTTAATCTGTCAGGACTCAAACTATTCCACCCAGGACATTGCTTTTTAAAATATTTCCAAATTTCTGGTAATGACTGGTTTACAAAATGAGAGCAGATAATATAGGCGTCTCTACTGTCTAATGGGTCTAGTCTAGCATATTGCCTGGCATACTTACACAGCCTAAACCTCTCATAGCTCTTACAAAAAGTTCTGTTCCAGACATTTTACATCCAGACCAGAGTCCAGAATCCAGAATCCAGACCAGACTCCAGAATCCAGTTTTCCAGACCAGAATCCAGTTTCCTCCTGATGACATCTTACCACTTCAAGAAGACAAGAGAAATCAGAGACTCTATACGAACTGTTTTGTTTTGTTAGTTTTTACTATCTCCTTTCTGTTATAATATACATCATCTGTAACATGTACCCTATGCAGGCCCTCCGTTTGCAAGACTAATGTCAAAGCGTTGGTTCATGAGGACAAAAAAAAAAAATCACCCCTCTGGACAAATGTTCCGTCAAGGAAACATTTTGTTTCTTGAGGAACAAAAGGGGGGACTGTAATGATTGGAATGACGCCACCTACTGGAGACTTGCTGTGGGAAAGCTCCACCATGAGGAAAATGCCTCAGAGGCATTGTGGCTTTTCCTTGGCGTCAGGAAATGACATTTGCTCATGGGTGCTGTCTATCAAGGCTACCAGCCAATCAACTTGAGGAGCCTCCTATGGTCTGGGAGGAGACAGGAAGGAGGAAAGGGAGCCTGCACAGAGAGTGCTGGGGCCTTTTGGCTTCCTGACTTGATGGTGGTGGTGGCAGAGGACTTCACAGGAAATTTGAGGAAAGATAGGAATGCCAGGCTGTTAGAATTCTGTTCTCAATCTTTTTCTTTCTATTTTCCAATAAACCCTTAAAAACCTAAACTCGTTTTATCAGTGATTTTTAGTCAGTTTCCCCAAAAACTGGGGAACAGATTAGAATCCACATTTAGAATCTTAAATTACACACTGGAAAATTAATCTAGGAGAGATAATTTGAAAATTATTGGACTACCTGAAAACCATGACCAAAACAAAAGCTTAGACACTATCCTCTGAGAGACTGTGAGGGAAAATTGCCCTGATATTCTAGAAGCAGAAGCTAAAATAGAAATTGAAAGAATCCACCAATCACCTCCTGAAAGAGATCCCAAAAGGAAAACCTCCAGGAATATTATAGCCAAATTCCAGAACTCCCAGGTGAAGGAGACAATACTGCAAGCACCTAGAAAAAGGGAATTCAAATACTGTGGAGCTCCAATAAGGATAAAGCAAGATCTAGCAGCTTCTACATTAAAGGACTGAAGGGCATGGAATATGATATTCCAGAGGGCAAAGGAACTGGGACTACAGCCAAAAATCACGTACCCAGCAAAACTGAGTATAATCTTTCAGAGGCAAAAATGGGATTTCAATGAGAAAGAGGTCTTTCAAGCATTTATGATGAAAAGACCTGGGGGCAGCTAGGTGGCGTAGTGGATAAAGCACCGGCCCTGAATTCAGGAGTTCCTGAGTTCAAATCTGGCCTCAGACACTTGACACTTACTAGCTGTGTGACCCTGGGCAAGTCACTTAACCCTCATTGCCCCGCAAAAAAAAAAAAAAAAAAAAAAAGAAAAGAAAAGAAAAGACCTGAATTGAATAAAAAATTTGACTTTCAAATATAAGACCCCAGAGGGGCATAAAAAGATAAACAGGAAAAAGACTTCATGAGGGATATTAAAAGATCAAACTGTTTATATTCCTACCTGGGAGGATAATACTTTGAAATCATAAGAACTATCTCAGTAAGAAACTCAGAGAAGACACAGGTCTGAACTGAATATGAACAGAAGATATCTGTAAAGCATTTATGTTTTGTTCTTTGTGGGGCAGACAGGGTGGGGTTTCTTATGTCTGGGGCTGGATTTGGGCTTGGGACCTCCTGGGTCCAGGGCTGGTGCTTTGTCCACTGTGCCACCTAACTAATCCATGATGACATCATTAAAATAGGGTTGAAGTGTAATAGGAATAAACTGGGGGAGGTAGAAGGGGAGAAATTTCCTGGGGAGAGGTAGTTCATATGAAGGAAACAAGAAAAAAAGCTTATGGAGGAGAGCAGAAGAGGGGGAAGGAGTTGGGGAGTGAGTGAACCTTAATATCAGAATTGGCTCAAAGAAGGACTAACATACATACTCAAGTAGGTATAGTAATATATTTTTGCCCTGAGGGAGGGGAGGGAGAAAAGGGGTGGGGGAGAAGGGAAGAAGGAAAGGGCAGATTGGGGGAGAGAGCAGTAAAAAGCAAAACACTTTCAAGGAAGATGAAGATGTTCTGCATTACTGCACCTGTATGGCATATTGAATTGCTGATTTCATAGGGAGGGTTGAGGAGGGAGGAAGAAAAATTTAGAACACAGAATTAGCTCAGGGACCCTGATCATGTTGTAGTGGGCTCATGGAGGGAATAGCTTTCATACCCAATTGAGAGGAGTAATCTATTTAACCCTGCAGGAAAGTAGGAGGGGAAGAGGATAAGGAAGGAAGGGTAAAATAAAGGGAGTACAGAGAGAGGGAGAGGATAGTCAGCAGTAAAACACTTTTGAGGAGGAATAGGTAAAAATAAGATTGAGTAAATGTCATGGGAAGGCAGTTATGATGATTGATTATAATGGAAAAACATATGGTACCTACTTTTCTGGGCTTTTATGAAGAAAATTTTCCGTCAAGCTTAAGGTACAATATACAGGTTATAATGAAAGTACTCACCTGCTTATTTGTTTAGGTCATACAAAATGATAATAATTTCAGGTTGAACAGAATAAGATCTTACATACTTGCATCCTGTTATAATAACTTAGATGTGTTCCAATATTTATCTATTAAATAATAAAATGAGTATTGTGCTTATGCTTTCTATAAACCATCTGATCTATTTATAAAAATTTGCTATAAGAAGAAAAAGCAGAGACATGATTATATTAGCATTAAAACTTGTCCTCCATACTTAAGCTTAAGGGGGCATAATGACTAACCATGGGTATAATAGAACAGAGCAGCCTTAGTTCTGTTTGATTTCAGGTAAGAGTCATGTAGGCAGCCAATTATCTAACAGAACATCACAGTGGGACTCAGAATTAACCAGGTAGGAAAATTTCTCATATAGGAAACTGAATCAAAAAGGTTCTACCTTTGTCTTCCCAAAGTCATTCCTACCCACACCTCACCAACTATTTCCCAGGGACAGATATCCACCAGTAACAATTCATAGGCTTCATTTCCATTACACTGCTGGCATTTGCCTTGAAGCAGAGAAATATTGGCTTAATGACACAAACATACCTGAATATAAAACTCAGAAAGAAAACCCACATTCCCTTAAACAGCATTTCACTAATCATAGCTTAAGGCTGGACAAAATTATTATTACTTTCATGTTATACTAATACAATACTTAACAAAGAGTCTAAGAGACAACATCCTTTATTTCTTCTTTTATTTCTTCCCCAGTTTAAACTTATTCTCGTTTCAAAATCAATCATTAGAAAAAAAGAAAAATAATTACATTCTGGAAAACTGCCTGCATAGTAGTAAACCCCTGAATGGGTGGGGGGATGAAAGGGCTGAATCAAAACACCAGATGTCACTCCTCTCTTATCTTAAATTTCCAAACCAGGAGCCTCCTCAGATAAAGTAAATTTTTTGAAGTTTAAGAATTCCCTATAAAAGGGATCAACTCTTTGAAGAAATATTTCTCCAAGGGTTTTAAGTCCTCTCTTGAAAACCAAGAGTCAATCTTGAAAAATGAATTTTTCAAAGTTCTAAGTTCCTTACATGGATTTCCCAGGCTTCATATCACCATTTTCCACTTAAATTATCACACTGAACACAGAAAAATATGCATAGAATTGTAACTATTCCCCAATTGGGTATCCACCTCATACCTCAGAGAAGATTTTTGTGGAATTCAGAGGGGTGGGGGGAACCTCGACTCACATAGAGTTATTTAGAAGAAACTTTCCCTTCAGGTAGAAAATTCTATCAGGGTACCAAGAAGAGAAGAGAAGGGTTCTACCTAGAGGCTGTGAAGACCAGGTTCTATCTTCCAATCTTGATAGGACTTCCAAATTGGTATGAGTAAAGTCAATAAAGGTAAGTTAAAATACATCTCTGAACAAAATCAGTGTACTAACTGTGACATATATAACTTTAACATGAAGTAGGTTAGATCAGACACTTGAGTAAGGCCAGCAATACCAATGAGAGGGAGGAATGCTCTTTATTGACACATCGGAAAGGAGGGGGTAAATGTAGTTGGTGATCATTATAATTGGCTAGTCTGAGAAAAAAATTATTTAGCATTCAGGAGTAGCTAACCATGCCATCTGTGACAGTTAAGGTATGTTATCTTGTGAACTCATATGCTTCCTATAATCTTGACTAGAAGATCAGTATCATCAGCTTTGATGGAGACACTAGCTCCCTGAGATAGATAGATGAATCTAGGCCTCTTTCTCTCTCTTCACCAAATTCTTATGCTCCTTAATAAATGCTTAAAAGTACAAATTCTTGATAAAGCTTCTAATTTATCAGTGACCACTCATTAGATTTTTAGACAGCCTACCTAGAATCTTAGCCACCTTACAGACAGAATCTATTCAGATGGTGACCATGAAGTATTCATACCCTACTCTAGGAATGATCTGCATCAGTTGTGTCAAACTCAAATAGCAACAGATTCGACTAAACTGTACAGAAAGATCCCCATGGGCTCATATTGACTTAGAAAACCATATATTGGGGCAGCTAGGTGGCACACTAGATAAAGCACCGGCCCTAAATTCAGGAGGACCTGAGTTCAAATCCAGCCTCAGACACTTGACACTTACTAGCTGTGTGTGACCTTGGGCAAGTCACTTAACCCCCATTGCCTCACAAAAAACAAAAAAAAAAATGAACAAAAAAAAAAAGAATTAAAGGGAGGTCCCTGGATACCCCAAGATATAGATATAGATATAGATATAGATATAGATATAGATATAGATATAGATATAGATATAGATATAGATATAGATATAGATATAGATATAGATATAGATATATAGATAGATATAGATATAGATATATAGATATATAGATATATAAAGAAAACCACCTATTGACATTATATATGTGAAGTCATACAAAACATCTTCTGTCCCCTTCAAGGAAGTCAAACCTCTCCTAATTGTACAACAATAGGTGAGGACAGCAGTTGGCTCTAGTTTAAGCTACTTGGGGCTTACAGACAACAAGTGGTTGTCCAAAGGACTAAAGGCATTAATGACAACAACTTTTCCTTTGAAGCACACCTTTGAACTAACTTGGAGAGAAAATTGTATCCTTGAACTTAACTCAAGAATATAAAAGTAGCTTGGCAAAATAGGCAAAAATATTCTGTATTGCTAAAATACAGAATAGGCTAATTTACAGAATATAATCAATTATTAAATGATACATAATATTTTTTATTTTCCCACATTCTTTCAGTGAGGTTTTAGCTATGAGGTTTATGAAGAAGATGGAGAACTTTGGCTTAAATGCTAAAATAATCAGAGGGATTCTGAACTGGTTGCATGGCCAGGGTTGAAGATGAGGTTTTAATGCTTCATTGCCAACACAGCAGATCTCCAGTGCAGTAATCCAGGTATCTCTGCTTAGTCTTCTGCTGTTAACATTTTTTTAAAATTTATGACTTTGATAATGGCATAGATAGTATGCTCATCAAATTAGTAAGATGACACAAAGCTTAAAGGGATAACAAATGAAATGGATCACAGAGTAAGGTGTCAAACTCATGGCCTATGAGAGTTACCAGTGGGTCTGGAACCAAATTAAAATGTAATTAGGAAATATTTAATGAAATAAATGAAACTACAATGCAAAATAGATATTATCTTGTGGTTTTTTAAGTCAAAATACAGGTTATAGCATTTGTAAAGGATCTTAAAATATAAAATATGAGAGATTTTACAGATGAGGGAACTAATGCAAAGAGCATTAAGTGACTCTAGAGTCACATAGCTAGTATCTGAGTCTGTATTTGAATGCCTGAAGATGTCTTCCTGATTCCAAACCCAGGGCCCTATGCACTGCATCTCACCTACATGCCCCAGTTGAAGAAATAGAGTGTGGTTAACCTAGAGAAAAGAAGACTCAGGAAGGACATGAAAGCTATGTTGAAGCATTTCAAAAGCTATTGTGTGAAGGAGGGATTAGACTTCTTCTATTGGGCTCCAGAAGCCAACTCCAGGAGTTGAAAGTCGCAAAGGAGCCAAATTATGTTTGATGTCAGAAAAAAACATCAACTTTCCCAACAATTAAAATTGTCTAAATGCAGAATTTACTGTCATGGACAAGTGGTATCTTCCTCTTCCTTGAAGGATTTCAAGAGGTTGGCTATGGAATTCCTTTGTACATAGGTTGGATCAGATGACTAATGAGGATTCTTAGACTTCTCAAGTCCTCTGATTCTGATTTCTCTTGGTCATCTAGGTTTAAAATTTAAAAATAACATTAAAATTATCACTACCTCTTGCCTAGACTGTTATTATTTTTTTTTGCCTAGACTGTTATGATATCTTCTTAATTGGCCTCTTTTCTCCTACCTCTTCTTTCTTTGATTTGTACTTTTTGTAGTTGATAAATTGATATACTTAATGAGCAGATTGGATCATGCCAGTGTCCTGCATCATATCTATGTCTCCCTTTTTTCCATTATGTTAAATACAAGTTTTTGCCCTGGCAATTAAAGTCTCCAATAACCTCAATATATGTTATCATTTTTTTTGTCTTATGTCATTCTACTCCCAATTATTTACTCCAAATATATTTAAATTATCTCTTCTCTGATCTCATTTTGTCTATTCTTGCTTCTTGGTGTCCTTCCACATGTCTATTTGGTGAAATCTTTGCCTATATTTGAGGCCTAGAGCAGTAGTATCACCTTTATTCAAGTTTCCCTTATTCCTCTAGTTGAAAGTGTTACTTTCACATCCCCCAAAAGAGAAAAAGACCTATTTGTAAGAAATATTTCTAGCACATCTTTTGTGGTGACTAAGGATTAGAAATCAAAGGAATGCCTATCACTTGGCTAAACAAACTGTGTTATATAATGGTGATGGAATATTATTGTGCTATAAGAAATGACAAGCAGAATGATTTCAGAAAGGCCTGGAAAGACATATAGTGAAATGAGCAGAAACAAGAGAAAATACTGCAAAGAAATTGCACTATTGTTTGATGAAGAAATGTGAATGATTTAACTATTCTCAGCAATACAATGAACCAAAACAATCCCAAAAGACTAATACTTTCTTTAAATTTTTTTTGGTGGGGCAATGGGGGTTAAGTGACTTGCCCAGCGTCACACAGCTAGCAAGTGTCAAATGTCTGAGGTCAGATTTGAACTCAGGTCCTCCTGTATCCAAGGCTGGTGCTTTATCCACTGCACCACCAAGCTGCCTCCCCTCCAAAAGACTAATGGTGAAACATACTATTCCCCTCCAAAGAAAGAACTGATATTGATTGAACACAGACTAAAGTATGATATTGTTCACTTTCTTTCATTTTTTTCTTTTATTCAAGTTTTCTTATATAAATGACAAATATGTTAATGTTTTACATAATTGCATATGTGCCATCCATATCTGATTGCTTACTGCCTCAGGGAGAGGGAAAGGAAGGAGGAATAAAATTTAGAACTCAAACTCACAAATAAAAATATTTTTTTAATTAAAAATAAGTAAAATAGGGAGCATGTAAAAAAAAAAAAGAAAGTGTGACTTTCTTGAACTCCCTCATTATACTTCATTTGGATCTACTTTTCATTCTTACCATATTCTACCTGCCTTACCTAAAATCATGCTCAATTGTATATATGTATTGTTTTCTCTTTTAGGTCAGAAGCTCCTTGAAGAGAGGACTGTTTTTTAATCTTTGTTTTCTCAATATCTAGAAATATGTGACTGAAAAAGATGTGTTGGTAACATAGCTAGAGGGATAACTGATGGAGATTCAGGTTGTTCCAAAGGCATTTTTTTTCCATAGGCACTTTCCAAATATCAAGGCCTTCCACAATCTGCTTCCAAATTACCTCACCAAACTTCATGTCCACACTGGGGTCAGCTCTCCTATCCTCAAAAACTTATACTTGAGCAGGAAAAAACCAAAGACCTTAAAAAAAAGGCAACAGAAGAAGGTAAAATGAAATCCTGGCACAACTCAGGTAAGAGTGACATAGAACATCCACCCTAAAGCCTTGATGAAGCTTGTTTAAACTATTAAAATATCATAAGCAGGAGACAGGGTGGGAAAGGTATATAATAAGGAGAAGGGGCCAGAATTCTGATTTATCTGAAAAACTACTTGACAAAAGGGAGAAGCCAAATTTTGGAGCAAAAAGAAACAATATCTATCAATTATCTAGTGTACCCAGGAAAGTAGTACTTAAAAACAGAGACATGTAATCCTCTCTCTCTCTCTCTCTCTCTCTCTCTCTCTCTTCTTTATGTGTGTTTATATCTCTAAAAAGGGTTTCACTTAAGCCTTGAATCAAGGAAATTCCTAGATTTCTTTAAAAACAATTGGTTGATGTTACCCAGACCTATATGCTATGTTTAAAAGAGATATAGGAACCTAGAGCAGGAATTAAGACAGTGTTATTAGGCTAAAGCTTCTTTTTTAAAGCTGAGGTCTGCTCCAAGGGTACCAGGGTTCCTGTTTCAAGTTTCTTGAGCTGGGGGATAGTGGCTTTCTACTCTGAGGCCTCTATGGCTTGTGGAATTCTCACTGCCCTGGGCTTGCTTCCTACTCTTGTTCCAGGCACGCTGGGATGGTCAGGCCTGGTCGGGCCTGTCCTGTAGGTGGCCTTCTAGCTGGCAGCCTGCCCTCTCAGCTGGTGCTGGTGGATTTTACCACTGGCCTGCTACACCACCAGCTTGCTGAACCAGGATCAAGAGGCCTCAGGTACTAGGCTGTGGCCTAGAGCTTCCTGCTGTTTTGCCCTGACCCCCTCCATGCTGCACTGTGCTGAGGTGCACTGCACCTCCCTTTTACCTAAGTGAGACCAACCTTTCCTGAAGTCTTCTAAATTATCTCAGGTTGAAAGATTGTCTTTCTTTTTGTAGGTTCCATAGTTTCAGAATCTGTTTAGAGGCTTGATTTAATGTTCTTTTTGAGGGAACCTAAGGAGAACTCAGGCAACTTGCTGGCTTCTCTCTGCCATCTTGGCTCTGCCCTAAAGCTTTTTTTTTTTACTGTATTTTGGGGGAATGGGGTTATAGAGTGTTGGAAAAAATAAGGAACTAAACACATACAATAATTCCTTCACCATTGGATGGCAGGACCCTTAGAAACCTGTGCTAAACCTTCTTTCCTTTTTGGTGAAAAGGAATCACATGCAGATATCTGACCCAAGATGAGACTTATCCTTCAGAATAAGCATGTACCTTCATGGATTGAGGAAACTCTTCTTCTTAGAATCTACTATCCTTCAAAATTCTGCTCAAGACAAATTGTACACAAAGTCTTTCTATGTCCCACTAATGATATTTTTTTCAGCTTAAAAATACCTTGGGTGTTTACATATGTGTATTGTGCATATATGTATTTATGTACATGTTTTCTCCCCTGAGAGAAAGTAAACTCCTTGAGAGCAGAAACAATTTCAATTTTGTCCTTGTATTCACATCACCCTTCATTATAGGCACTTAATAAATGTTTATGACTGATATTTTGACTATTCAGAAATATCTCTCACCACTCAGGCGCCATGGAGTTTATTATTCAAATACTAGAGATTCATTCTTTTGTCTCCTGCTCTTCTTCTTCTTTAGAGTTGTTTTAACAAACATACTTTCAGATTTTACTGACTCATTAAAACCACCTTCTTGAGAGGAGGGATAGCATGCTTGAAAAGAAGAAGGTTCTAAAAGTCATGGGAAGAGGGAGAGGACCATAAAAGTGATATAAAGGCATTTTGCTGACCTCAGTTTTTCTGTGAGCCAGTGGAAATCTTTCCCTATTAACATAGAAGTATGTTTTACAAATCTCCCCCCCCCCAAATTAAACTACTAATCATAAGTGCATGCTTAAATGAGAGTCTGTAGAGGTTGAAAGGAATTGCTTTTATATCAATGTTGTTTAATATTATGAGGGGGTCTTTCTTCTCTGTCCACTTATTGACTACTAAATTAAAAAATTGGAGGAAAATGAGCCAAGATGCTTCCATTTTCCAAAGTCATTTGCAGCCAATATTCAAAGGAATCAAGCAGATGACATTTTATAGCTATGGAGTCAAACAAATGAGATTTGTATGCACCTCTAAATGGCTTAATAATGAAATATAACTTTAAATATTATAGTCCCCTGAAAGATCCAACCAGTCCTGCTTGGATTAGATCAGATAAAATCATCGTGGGTGTCTTATTAATTTTTACCTACCTTGGAGACAAGATCATTTTAGACAAGATCTCTTTTGACATGTATAAAAGAATTCAATTAATGCCAATTTTCTATCAACCATCCTTTCCTGAATTCAGAACGAGGGATCCCATTTTGTCTAGGATTTCAGACTTGCTCAGGCTGACATTATTAATATCAGAGCCTGGATGGAAGAAGTAGATATTGTTGTCCTCTTGGATTTAAGTTCTCATCAGACTGGGACACTAACCTAAACCAGACATCTAGTGCCAAAAATGAATGAAAGGAAAAGAGAAGTATCATCAGCAGGTATAAAAATGAGTCCTCATGATTCTTTCTTTTACTTAGTTGTCAAAATCATCCTACCCTTTCTCATCATTCTATGACAATTCTATTTCTCCCTGTTTTAGGAGAAGTTATCTTTCAATCTCTTAGAAAGCTCATAAGAAATTAAGGCTTTCTATGATAAATTTTCTAGGTTTCTAGTAACTTAGATCTCTGGCAAATTATATATCAACAAGGAGATCTAGATAATGGGCTATGATGAAGAGACACTTGCTTATTGTGTGTATGTGTATGCATGTCTATGTATGTGTTTATATATAAAGCATATGTATATGTTACATATACTATATATGTATGTATATATATAGACATATATAGACATGCACACACACACACATACACATAGAAAGTAATCAAGCAAATGTATACAGAGTAAACTGAAGGGAACCTTAGAGGGAAGGGCACCATCAACCTAGAACAAAAGCCTACTAGGGATAATAGACATTTCAATTCATTCTTGAAGAAAGCCAGGGTTTAAAACATCATGGACTGATTTAAAACCTCAGACATGCCTTTGTATTTGTTAATTTAGAGTATGAACAAATGTTATGAACTTCTAAAACAGTCTTACCTGGAAAACTATTCCCAATTACAGGTACCTGTCTATCCTGCTATGAGAAATTATTGTTGCAATGACAGTGGTATTTGTTTACCAATAAAACATTTAATCCAAACTACACATTTTTTGGGGGGGAACATAAATATGAACTTCAAACTGTGCCAGGTTTTGCGGGGAAACAAAGGGAAAGAGACATTGTCTCTACCTTTAGGGATATAATAGATAAATAAAGATATGAGCATGTATACATATATGTGGATATGCTCATACATACACATACACACACACAAAAATATATTCAGATTTCAATAGTATATCAACATAGTTCTAGAGCAGTATAAAAGTAGATAGAATTTATATAGAACTTCAAGGTTTATAGAGTGTTTTACATCTTTTAAGTCATTTGACAACACAAAACCAAAAAAAAGCTGGGAGATATGTATTATTATTATCCACATTTTAGGAAAGAAATTAAGACACAGACAGGTTAATGATTTGCTTGGGAATACATAGTGAAATTTTGAGACAGAATTTGAACTCATCTTCCTGACTCTAAGGCCTGAGGTGCTTTATACAGCAGATCACATACCTATCTAGATACCAAGATGGTGTATTAGTCAGATGGGTTAAATAGAAGGTTTTGTGAAGGAACAGAGACAAGAGGAATAAGATCTTCATCTAAGCTCCATTTATCATTTCTCTTAATAGCTCCTGCAATTTCCCAAGAGGGAAAGAAATGACCCCTGAAACTGAAGCACAAGATAAGAGCCATTTTTAAAATTCTACTCAGGCATTGTATTCTTTTCTGATATTTGAGAAATTCATTTCTCCATGGAAATTTTCCTGTCCATCAATGCCATATGGTAACATCTGGTTCTGGGCCTCTGATCACAACAGCACAAACACACAGCTGGGGCAGAGCTAGCATTTCTCTTTCAAAAATTATTGAAATTTTTGCATCCATTCTACCAGATAAATGCCATTTGGTGTGCACTTTTAAAACCAACCCGATGAGCTGTCACTTTGTAAGCTGTATCATATGTGTAGTCCATGGGGCTGTTCCAGACAGTATAAGCACTGGTCTGAATTTCAATGAGTCAACATTTACTGAGCTTCATAAGCTCATTATGTTCCACAAATTCGTAGCATTCACGGTGTGTGTAAGCATAACTATCTATACATGTGGTTTAATAACATGTTTTTCAAAGATGATTTTCTTACTTGAATACCTTCAGTGGCTGTCCATTGCCTTTGGGTAAAGAAACCCAAAGTCCTCAGATAAGTAACATAGTAAAAGAGCAGTGAATCTAGATGTAGTATCTTTTTAAAAATCCTTTCTCTGAAGCTTATCACCTCTGTGATTCTGTAACTTCCATCGACCTCAGTTTACTCATCTGTAATATAACTAAATTAAACTACATGGTCTCTGAAATCTTTATGATTTATAGAATTATGGTCATGTGTCTCTTGATAATCATGTTCTTTTCTGAAGTTCTGTATTACTTATTATCTATTTCATTCATTTGAAGCTGAATATCTATTTGTCCTGTCCCTCCAAAAAGATTTCAAATTCCTAGAGGACAGGTATCACATTATATGCTTCTCTGTATCCAAATAGAAGATATTCAATATCTGTTTGTGTAAACACATTGAACCCAACTATCTTATTTTACAGATTAGGAAATTGTGGACAAAGTCAAAATAAGTGACTGGTCTTGTGTCATATGGTAAATTGTTGTCTGAGATAGGATTTTAAATCAAGTCTTCCTGACACCAAGGCCAGTACACTATCCACTGCCTTACATAGCTATTTCTAAATATGATAGGTTTTAATTTTTCATCTTATAATGTTTCATATATTTTGTATTCCTAGTCCTTATTTGTACTTTGAAGCATCCATGATTTCAACATTGTGGGTAATCCTTGTTTTGAGATAGATCATGATATTTTTATATATGTTTTTACCTAGGACAATTTGCATAAGACTATGTATTGAATTATACATTATGTAGATAAGCAGTTATTTATTAGTTTATATTAAGAATTCAGTAGAGCTCAATGCATCACCAGTAAGGGTCAATGAGAATCTTCCAAGATACTCATGAAGAGAGAAACTACCAGTTTGGTTGGGATGCTAACAACACATTCTGCTCTGACTAACCTCCATATTTTCTTGAGGTCCCTTAGGCTATTTCTATTACATTTCCTCCCATCTCTTCACTCCAACATCAGATACCTTACAGTAAAAGTAAGAACAATACAATGAAATTAGTTCTTCTATATGAAATGTATTCATTATTCTAGTTATATTTTCCTTTATTAAGTCCCCCCTTGTCCATCTTCTGTGAACCTATCTTGTTTTCACAATAAAAGAAAAAATGATAAAACCTCATTAATAAAAGAAAAAATAAAGTTCATTTATCACATACTTCTTCTTACCATTTGGCTTTTTTTTGCAGGACAATGGGGGTTGTGCCTTGCCCAGGGTCACAGAGCTAATAAGTGTCAAGTGTCTGAGGACAGATTTGAACTCAGGTACTCTTGAATCCAGGGCCGGTGCTTTATCCACTGTGCCACCTAGCTGCCCCACCATTTAGCTTTCTATAAACACCTACTCTGGGCTTTAGTTTGCTTATAAATAAAATGCAGAAGTTGTACTAGATAATCTCTAAGTTGTCTTATACTTCTACATTATTTGACTTTGTGATCTTGTGTTTCTTGTTCTCTATTAAAATAAACATTCTTTTAGTGTTATTCTTTTAAAAATATAGCAAAATAATGAATTCAGACAGTAAAGAATTTATTAAACGTTTGCCATGTTTTAAACACTGCACTAAGTATTGAAGATACAAAGAAATGGGAAATAATAACAATAGTTCTTGTCCTAGAGTAACATATTAATTGATAATTTAGAAATAAAATTGTGTAATATTAGAGAGTTATGGGAACTCTGCATATAATATAAGTGATCAGATTATCCTGTTCTTTTCCCCCATCATTTCCAAGGAAATACTTTCTAAATAGATATTCATGGTTAAGAAAGACAAAAACAAAACAAAACAAAACAAAAAACCATGAAAGAAAGCCCAGGAACAATACTTATGTATGAAGCCAAATTTATTGGTATAAAATTTTAGATGTCTTAATAAGCCCTTGATCTCATGATAGATTCAAGAATACAGTTTTTTAATTGGTCCCATTTTAAATAGGGACATATTTCATTACTGAATTTATACAATAAACATTTATTAATCAGTAAAATAGAGCAGCACTGTGTTAAGTGACAGGGATATAAACGAGAAAAAGAAAAATAGATTCTGCCCTCAAAGAGCTTACAATCTAATGGGGAAGACAATATACACGCATACACAACTACAAAATGTGTATAGTGAGAAGGGGAGGGCCAAATCATTCCAGGGGCATGATGAAAATGATTATGAAGTTAAAACCAAAGCAAAGCAGCTAGCAGAAAATGAAGAAATGGCTGGTATTTTGAGCATTTTCTAAAGAGAGGCTCTTGGGGGAGTTTCTACTTCGAATCTTTAGCCCTCTAATCAGAGGCAGAAGCAACTGAGGGTACTGATGAGGTGTGAGTAGCAAAGCTACTCCAGCAGCAATCTCCATGTTGATTTCTTGGTGATGAGGTGATAGATCCTGGTGATGGTGATTATGTGTTCGAGATCCCTCATTTGGGGTCTATTTTTGTCCGATAACTTTGTCAACATTGAGATGCAGTTCTATGAAGATAGCACCACACAGAGAGGAATTCCTGGTATTCGCTTATAACTGGAAAAACCATGGCCCTAAATAGGCTATGAAGATTTTTCTAAGAGCTTTTTTTTTCAGCTTAGATTGAAGTGGTCAGACTTATACTTGATGAACTTTATCATTATCTCACTCCAGGCCTATAAGACTTCCTTTTTGGTTATTTATAGAGTTAATAGTAGCACTACTCCACCCAGGCAGTTATCATTCATGCAGACATATTTTCTTGGGATTTTAAAAGTGGTTTAGGTATGTTGGGATAGAAAGGAAAAATAAATATTCACCTTCCCACAAGATGCTATTAAATCTATTTACCTAAATACATGGTCAACCTAAATATTAATCTAAATAAGTACCTCAAATCTCAAGAATCGGCATGAAATTTTTTAAGCATTTTAAGCAATATATGTATAAATATATTGTTATAATAACCAGATTAGTATAAATCAATTTTGTTTAGTATTTATATATTTAGGTCTTGCATGTTTATGATGGATCATTATGACTGAAAAAGAAATGATCATTTTGGTTTGGTTGAAAATTAAAAAAAAAAACACTAGGCCAGGACTCACTAAATCTACTAGGTAAATCACTTTCTTTCTTTGCATCTAAGTTTATGTACATGAAGTAGCCATATTATGTACTTTTTAACATCCTGTTGTGCTCTAACATTCTATGAGCCTGTCAGCTATATCATTCAAAACCTTTGGTAGGATATGGAATGCTTGATTAATTTCTAGGAGAATATTTTCCACATTTTTTCTCTTTCTCTTTTTTTTTTTTGATAACAGGAGAGAAAGTATTCTTGTATTATACCACTATTTTATTTTCAAACCTAGTAACTAAAACATTCCCATCTGGAACTCTAAACACCAAGCTAACAGACATATGCCCATGTCCATTCACTTCCCACACATCCTCCATGAACTGATTTACCCAATTCTGTTGATTCACATATATTTAAATATTAGGACTTTCATTTTGGAATAAATTATATACTTGTTCGCCCACTTCAGAATAAGGTGTGACCTCTAATTTTTTTAAGTACTATGTTTTTCTTGGTATATTTTTCTGGCTGCTGATTTGGACTGCATAATTCTTTTAAATTTAATATTTTCAGCATCTCAACAAAAAACTCCCTTGCTCTCTTATTATATATGTCTTAATTTGGATTTTGGCATAGGCCCAGTATAGTTCATATCTTTTTCCCCAATGCTAATTTGTCCCTTTTAGCTCAAGTTATATTTGATTGCCCTTCAAGATACCTTTTCCCATTAACAAACCTTATCTCTTTAATGAGAATTATAGTAGTAAATCAAGGTTTCTTAACCAGGGATATGACATTTTGTTTTTAAAAACATTTAGTAAGTATTTCAATATAATGCTTTTCCTTTGTTAGATTTTGCATTCTATTTTAGATATTTTAAAAAATTGAAAAGGAGTCTACATACTTCACTAAACTGCCAAAGGGTCTATGACATACAAAAAGATTAAGAACTTCTTTTAATACAGAAAAACAAGAAAAATTTAGTTATAGAAAGTAATAATAACAATAATTTTATGCTTATATTTATCTATAATTTTTAAATGTTAATGTTATTCACATTCATTATTTCAATTGATCCTCACAACCACCAAGACACATAGAACATATATTATTGCCCCACTTTACAGATGAGGATTCTAAGGTCCAGACATGTTAAACAACTTCTATTAAATTTAGGTATCTCATAAATAAGAGAACCAAAATCTCAATCTTAAGTCTTTCTCTAAGCCCACTTTTCTTTCCATCAAACGACATTACATTGAAATAAATACAAAGGTCAAAATGAAGAATTAAAGCAGTTGAGCAGATCATCCAGCACCTAAAAATTACTTTGGCCTGATTTTATTTCCAGATAACTGATCCATTTTAAATCATATATCATCAAATAATATCCTTAATTTTCTACTTGTACATGATGGCTTGTATAAAGAATCACACATATTTGGGGTTTTTGCCCTTGATACAGTTCCATAATGCAGATTTTTTTTTTGCAAATTAAATCACTTCTAGGATAATTTAAATAACATGGGTACAGTGTCATAGGTGAAGATGGAAAAATGGAAAGTTATATTAGGGAAAGATCAAAGCGACTTCTCTAAATGCCAAAGGGAAGTAGATTAGGGAAGTTGTGCCGACTTGAATAATAGGTGTATCTCCCAAATATTAGGGATGAAAGAATGTAAATGATACCAAATCATCATACATTTATATAGAATTGATTATACAGATGCATTTAAATGGTGCTAGAAAAGGGTATTCCCATAGTAGTCTGAAAATCCTTTGGTATAAGAAACCATAGATTATGGAATTCATGTATACTGAAGGAAGGTATTCCCCCTTTTCAAAGGAATAGAGGAACTCTGCCCCTAAGATGTGTTTTAAGTGGCAATGCAACTAGATAAAATAGAAGATCTAATGTGCTCACTTTATACAGATCAGTGATTAAAAAGCTGATTCCCTGCAGAAATTGATAAGTGCCAACTGATGGAGAGTGATAGACTTGTGCATATAAACAACAGAATTGTGTTACAAAAAGCAGGGCTACATAAAGAGAACAGATATATTAGGAACAAAACTAAAAAAACAGAATTATTTAGGACTGCAAGCCTAAGAGAAGTGACCACCACCTTCTGAGAAATGAGGGGATCTAATCCATAAGCAGCAGAAATAGACATATAACAGTAAAACCTAACCTCTTAACTTTCTGGGACCTAACCATTCTCAACAATATTATGTTTCATAGCCTGTATGGGCTGTGCAGATCTCTGTGCAAAACATTTCTTTCAACTTCTATGATCTTGGATGCTACAAGTTTTTTATTTTCTGTATCTATTGATTGTAAGTAAAATTGTTTTATTTTTTGAGCCTTGAAAGCCTGATTACTTGAAGGGATCTCATGACTAAAATAGGTGTCAATAGGAGAAAGAAAAGTCAAAGAAAAAAATAGATTGACAAGAGAGATGGAAGAAACACCAAAATAATATAGCACTGGGTGCTTAAAAGGGATGATATGTAGCCTGTAGAAGAATGAAGAGGTTACAGAAAAGGAAGATTGGGATGATGAAGATAAAGTCTGTCTTTTGGTATGGTATGGAGGGCAGGAAGGGGCCAGTCCAACCAGAAGAATTAAGAGCATTGATATTTAAATATTTTGTTGAAAATTTAAAGAATCAATGAATAATGGCTGAATAATTTTAAAAGGATTTATGAAGCTCAGATAAGACAGGTTGAAATTTTATTTGGATTCTAGGAATATTTATAAATCCAGATCATTTTGATAAACACCCATTTAAAAAATACTCCTTTGCTAGCTGTGTGACCCTGGGCAAGTCACTTAACCCCAATTGCCTCACTAAAAAAAAAAATACTCCTTTGAAGCCAATGATCCATAATGTGGAAGGCCTGTTTATATGTCCCCCAACTGATTTTCAATGACATAGAAATATAGATTGTTAAACCTATCTATTTTGGCTAAGATCATGTCTCCATAAACCATCCATTAAAATATAAATATTTCTTGAGAATGGCACTTAATCTCTTAAAGAGAAAAACTATAGCATATTATAAAAAACCCAGGCCAACCTTTGCCCTTAACTAGCTGAGTGAGCTTGGTCAAGGTATTTCAAAATTCTATAATGGTAACTTGTGATAAAATAGTTAATATTTATTGGCATCTGGTCTACAATTACTTTATTAGATCAATCATCTGCCATTTTGAGAAAACAAGAGGTAATGGGAAAAAGAAATGTTTAAACTGGGGTAGCTAGGTGGCGTAGTGGATAAAGCAGAAGCCCTGGATTCAGGAATGACCTGAGTTCAAATAGGGCCTTAGACACTTGACACTTACTAGCTGTGTGACCCTGGGCAAGTCACTTAACCCTCATAGCCTCGCCTAAATAAATAAACAAACAAACAAACAAATAAATAAATAAATAAATTGGGGTGGGGAAATAGGAAATATAATAGGAAATAGGAAAGGGAATAACTTGAGCTAGGGTACTGTTAGAGAATAAAAGAGACCAGGCATAGAATCAGAACATTGGGTCTTCAAGGCAAACTGCAAGTTGCCTAGAAGTTAACCCTCTCATTTTCCTGAAAAAATCCAAGGCCCAGAGAGAGACATAATTTTTACAAGGCAAAAAACTAATTAGTGTAACTAAGACTGGAAATGAAATTAAGATTGTGTTATTCCTTCGCATAACTGGTTCTAGACCTTGGGCTACTTATGCCTTTATTTTTTTTGCAATAAACATTTTTATTTATAGTTTTAGGTTCCAATTTTTATCTCTCTTTCCCTCCCACTGCTAGCCGCTTCCTGAGACTAGCAATCAGATATGGGTTATACATGTACAATTATGTAAAACACTACCATATTTTTCTTCTGTACATGAAAACTTGATTAAAATTTTAAAAATTAAAGAAAATGAAAAATAGCATGCTTCAGTTTTTTCTATCAATATCAGTTCTTTCTGTGGAGATGGATAGTATGTTTCACCAACAGTCCTTTGGGATTGTCTTGGATCACTGTATTATTTAGAATAGTTAAATCATTCACAGTTATTCATCAAACAATATTGCTGTTTCTGTGCCCAACTCTCTTTTGGTTCTGCTCACTTCACTATACATCATTTCATACATCTTTCCAGACATTTCTGAAGTCACCTTTCTTGGCATTTCTTATAGCACAGTAATATTCCATTACCATTATATATTACTGTTTGTTTAGATATTCCTCAATTGATGGGCATTGCTTTGATTTCCAATTCTTAGCTACCACAAAAAAGAGCTGATATATACATACATAATACATATATATATATATTTTTTTTTAAAGGTCTTTTTCTCTTTTAGGGGATGTCTTTGGGATATAAACCTAGCAGTGGTATTGCTGGATCAAAGATGTATGCACACTTCTCTAGACATTTGGGCATAGTTACAAATTGCTTTCCAGAATTGTTGGATCTTTTCACAACTCCACCAGCAGTAGATCAGCATCCCTGGTTTCCCACATCCCCTTCAACATCCAATATTTTCCATTTTTATTATATTTGCCACACTCTAATAGGTGTGAGGTGATATGTCATAGCCGTTTTAATTTGCATTTCTCCGATCAATAGTGATCTAGAGCAATTTTTTCATATGATTATAGATATATTTAATTTCTTTGTCTGAAAACTGCCAGTTCATATCCTTTGACCATTTATCAATTGTGGAATGACTTATGTTTTAATAAATTTGACTCAATTCTCTATATATTTGAGAAATGAGGATTTTATCAGAGATATTGTTTCAAAAATTCTTTCCCAGGGGCAGCTAGATGGCGCAGTGGATAGAGCACCGGCCCTGGAGTCAGGAGTACCTTAGTTCAAATCCGGCCTCAGACATTTAACATTTACTAGCTGTGTGACCCTGGGCAAGTCACTTAACCCCAATTGCCTCACTAAAAAAAAAAAAAATTAAAAAAAAATTCTTTCCCAGTTTTCCACTTCCCTTATAATCTTCATTACCTTAGTTTTGTTTGTACAGAAGCTTTATAATTTTATATAATCAAAATGATCCAATTTACATTTTATTTTACTCTCTGTATCTTCTTTGGTCTTAAATTCTTCCTCTGTCAATAAATCTGACAGATAAATGATTCCACGCTCTCTTAATTTTTTATGGTGTCATCCTTTATGTATAAATCATGTACCCATTTTGACATTATTTTAGTATATGGTGGGAGATATTGGCCTATACCTAGTTTCTGCGATACTGTTCTCCAGTTTTCCCAACAGTTTTTTCTCAAATAATGAGTTTTTGTTCCAAAAGCTTGGATCTTTTGGTTTATCACATAATAGATTGTGCTAGTCATTTAATATAGTATAATTTCTAGCTATTCTATTCCACTGATTTACCTCTCCATTTCTTAGCCAGTACCAGATTGTTTTGATAATTACCAATTTATAATACAGTTTGAGATCTGGTACTGCTAACCCACCTTCTTTCATATTTTTTCACTGATTCCCATGATATCCTTGAACTTTTGTTTTTTATAAATAAATATTCTTATTACTTTTGTAGACCTATAAAATAATTTTGAAAGTTTGATTGGTGTAGCAATAAATAAATAAATTAACTTAGGTAGGATTATTATTTTTATTACATTGACTCTACTTACCCATGAACAATGAATATTTTTCCAGTTGTTTAAATCTGACGTTATTTCCGTGAAAGGTGTTTTGTAGTTCTTGTCACATAGTTGCTGTGTTTGTCTTGGGAGGTAAACTCCCAAGTATTTTATATTGGTGGCAGTTATTTTAAATGGAAATTCTCTTTATATCTGTTGTTGCTGGACTTTATTGGAAATGTATAGAAATGCTAATTATTTATGTGCATTTATTTTGTATCCTGCAACTTTGCTAATGTTGTTAATAACTTCAAGTAGCTTTTTAGTTGCTTCTCTAGAATATTCTAAGTATAACATCATATCATCTGCAAAGAGTGATAGTTTTGTTTCCTCATTAACTCTTCTAATTCCTTTAGTTTATTTTTCTTCTGTTATTGGCATAGCTAACATTTCTAATACAGTATTAAATAACAGAGGTGATAATGGGCATCCTTGATTCTGCCTTGATTGTCTTGGAAAGTCTTTTATTTTATTGCTATTAAAGATAATGTTTAGGTGCAGCTAGATGGCACAGTGGATAGAGCACCAGCCCTGGAGTCAGGAGTATCTGAGTTCGAATCCGGCCTCAGACACTTAACATTTACTAGCTGTGTGACCCTGGGCAAGTCACTTAACCCCAATTGCCTCACTAAAAAAAAAAAAAAAAGATAATGCTTGCTGATGGTTTTATGTACATAGTACTTTTCATTTTAGGGTAAGCTCATTTTATTCCTATTCTCTTTAGTGTTTTTAATAGGAAAGGGAACTGTATTTTGTCAAAGGCCTTTTATGCATCTACTGAGATAATCATATGATTTCAGCTGCTTTTGTTATTGATATGGTCAATTAGGCTGTTAGTTTTCCTAATATTGAACCAAACCTATATTCCTGCTATCAATCCTACCTGGTCATAGTGTATGATCCTGATGATATATTGCTGTAATCTATTTGCTAGTATTTTATTTAAATTTTTTGAATCAAAATTCATTTCCAATATTGGTCTATAATTTTCTTTCTCTGTTTTGACTCTTCTTGGATTGGGTATCAGCCCCATATTTGTCTCATAAAAGGAATTTGGTAAGACTCCTTCACTTATTTCTTCAGATAATTTATATAGTATTGGGATTAATTGTTCTTTAAATGTTTTGTAGAATTCACTTGTGAATCCATCTGGCCCTGGGAATTTTTTTCTTAGGAAGTTCATTGATGGCTTGTTCAACTTCTTTTCTTTAAATTGGGTTATTTAAATATTTTATTTCTTCTTCTGCTAATCTGGGTAATTTATATTTTTGTAGATATGCATTCATTTCATTTAGATTGTCAAATTTATTGTGATATAATTGGGCAAAATAGTTCATAATAATTGTCTTAAGTTCCTCCTCATTGGTTGTAAGTCCACCCCTTTCATTTTTTATTCTCATAATTTGGTTTTGTTCTTTCCTTTATTTGATCAAATTAATGGTTTATCTATTTAATTGTTGTTTTTTATAAGACCAGCTTCTAGTTTTATTTATTAATTCAATGATTTTCTTACTTTCAATTTTGTTAATCTCTCCTTTCATTTTTATGATTTCCAATTTGGTGTTTAGTTGGGAATATTAAATTTGTTCATTTTCTAGTTCTTTTTTTTAAGTGGCATGCCAAAATACTTGATCTTTTTTCTCTATTTTGATATAAGAAGTTAGGGATATAAATATTTCCCTAATAACTGCTTTGACTACATGTAAAAAAATGTTGATACATTGTCATTTTCTTTAAAGAAATCATCAATTTTTTCTATAATTTTTTTGTTGATCCACTTGGTTTTTAGGAACAGATTATGTATTTCTGATTGATTTTTAGTCTCTCTTTCAATTGTCCATCATTGAATGTAATTTTTATTACATTATTATCCAAAAAGGATGTGTTTATTATTTCTGCTTTTCTGCATCTGGTTGTAAGGATTTTATGTACTAACACATGGTCAATTTTTGTGTAGATTCCATGTATGGCTGAGAAGAAGCTATATTCCTTTCTGTTCCTATTTGATTTCCTCCAGAGATATATCACATCTAACTTTTCAAGAAATTTTTCATTTCCTTAATTTCTTTTTTGTTTATTTATTGGTTAGATTTATCCAGTTCTGAGAGGGAAAGGTTAAGAGCTCCTGGTAGGATAAATTTATTATCTATTTCCTCCGGGAATTCATTCAACTTCTCCTTCAAAAATTTAGATGCTATACCATTTGATTCATATATGTTAAGTATTGATATGACTTCATTGTCTATGGTAACTTTCAGCAAGATAAAGTTTCCTTCTTTATCTCTTTTTAACTAGATATATTTTTTGCTTTTACTTTGTCTGAAATCATTATTGCTACCCCCTGCTTTCTTTACCTCAGATGAAGCATAATAGATTCTGTTCCAGTTCCTTACATGTACCCTGTGTGTATCTCTCTACTATAAATGTGTTTCTTGTTTTCTTTTTTCTTTTTCTTTCTTGGTTTCTTTGTTTCTTTCTTTTTTGTGGGACAAGGAAGGTTAAGTGATTTGTCCAGGGTCACATAGCTAGTAAGTGTCAAGTGTCTTGAGGCCAGATTTCAACTCAGATCCTCTCGAATCCAGGGCCAGTGATTTATCCACTTGCCATCTAGCTGCCCCTTTCTCTTTTTTTCTTTATTTTCATAAATGTGTTTCTTTTAAACAACATATTGTAGGACTTCTGTTTTTAATCCATTCTGCTATCTGCTTTAATGGGTGAGTTCATCCCATTCACATTTATAGTTATTATAACTGTTTATTTCTCTCCATGCTATTTTTTACCTGTTTATCCCCCCCATTCTAACCCCCACCCTCTCCCTTCTCACAAGTGTTTTACTTATGATCACCACATTCCCTATTATCCCCTCCCTTGTATCAGTGCCCCCTCCATCTTCTATTATCACCATCCCTTTTTAAACTTCCTTATAGGGTATATACGTTACTATATCCAAATGAGTATGTTTGTTATTCCCTCTTTGAGCCAACTTTGATGAGAGTAGGATTTATTCTTTGCCCATGCCCCCATCTTCCCCACTATTATGATAGTTCTTTCATACCTCTTTGTGTGTGTGTGCATGGGGGGGCAATTTACCCCATTCAATTTCTCCCCTCCTTCTTCCATGTAAATTCCTTTTACCCATTTATTTTGTTTTGGGAGTATCATTCAATCAATATCACCTTAAAATCTCACCCTCTGTGTACATATACTCCTAATTATTCTTATAATAAAGTTCTTACAAAATTATCATCCCTTCACTATTACCTTATGACCACATCCTCTCTCTACATATACTCATAATTTCTCTAAAATTGCTTTTATAATAAAGTTAGTGACTTATAAATCTTATCATATGAAAATATAAATAGTTTAACCTTATTGAATTTCATACAGTTTTTCTTTCTTGTTTATTTTTTATCATTTAATGTTTCTTTTGGATCTTGTATTTGGAGGACAAATGTTCTATTCAACTCTGGCCTATTAATCAGAAATGCTTGAAAATTCTCTATTTCATTAATTGTCCATTTCTCACCCCCACCTCCCCCCAAAAATATATTCAATTTTGCTGGGTAGGTGATACTTGGTTGTAAACCTTCCAATATATTATATTCCAAGCACTGTGATTCTTTAATGTGGAAACTACCAAATCCTGTGTAATTTTGACTGTAGCTCCACAGTATTTGAATTGTTTCATTTTGGCTGCTTGCAATATTTTTTTTATTTGATTTCTGAGTTTTGAAATATAACCATATTGATTCGGGGAGTTTTCGTTTTGGGATCTCTTTTAGGTGGTGATCAGTGTATTCTTTCAATTTCTATTTTGCCCTCTGGTTCTAATATTTCAGGGCAGTTTCCTTTGATAATTCCTTGAGAGATGTTGTCCAGGCTTATTTTTTTTTTTTAGTGAGGCAATTGGGGTTAAGTGACTTGCCCAGGGTCACACAGCTAGTAAGTGTTAAGTGTCTGAGGCTGGATTTGAACTCAGGTACTCTTGACTCCAAGGCCAGTGCTCTATCCACTGCGCCATCTAGCTGCCCCATGTCCAGGCTTATTTTAATCATGGCTTTCAGGTAGTCCAATAATTCTTATATTATCTCTCCTGGATCTATTTTCTAGATCAGTTGTTTTTCCAATGAAAAAGTTCACATTTTCTTCATTTTTTTACTTTTTTGATTTTGTTTTATTATACCCTGGTTTCTCATAGAGTTATTAGTTTCCATTTGTTCTATTCTAATTTGTAAAGAATTATTTTCTTCAGTGACCTTTTGTACTTCCTTTTCCATTTGGCTAAATCTGTTTTTAGGGAGTTACTTTCCTCCATAATTTTTGTATTTCTTTTTCATTGTTTTCTTGCATTAGTTTTATTTCTTTCCCCAATTTTTCTTCTACTTCTCTAATTTGCTTTTTAAAGTTCTTCTGTGAATTCTTTTTAGACCTAAGACCACTTTGCATTTCTCTTTGAAGCTTCACTTGTAGTTATTTTGTTGCTACTATGTTAATGCCTTGATTTTCTGTTTTTGTTTTTTTGTTTGTTTTTGTTTTGTTTTTTGTTTTGTTTTATTTCTGAGGGGCAATGGGGGTTAAGTGACTTGCCCAGGGTCACACAGCCAGTAAGTGTCAAGTGTCTGGGGCCAGATTTGAGCTCAGGTCCTCCTGAATCCAGGGCCATCCACTGTGCCACCTAGCTGCCCTGAAACGCCTTGATTTTCCCTATCACCTTAGTAACTTTCAACTGTAGGGCTTTTTTTTGGATTGTTGTTTTTTCCTAACTGTTGTGCCTTTTTTTGTTCCTAGATGTTTTTTGGTTTTTTGTTTGTTTTTTTGTTTATTTTTTCTATGTGGGCTCTATTAGTAAACTGTCCTAACATGTGTGCTGAGGCTCTGGGTGTTATTGGTGGTTTTCACTGGCTTTCAGGGCTTAGCTATTTGTGTTTGCTGGGTTGCTAAAGTTAAGAAAGTATTTCTTGTGGCTAGCCCTGGAGGAGTGAAATTGTTGTTTGGCCCCAGGGGTGTTGCCTTGCTGCTGGGTTACTCTGTTAGCATGGCCTCTCTGTTAGCAGGCCCTGGAGGAGTAATTTTGTTTATAACCTGCCCAAGTGTGTATGTGTGTGTGTGTGGGGGGAGGGTCGAGTACTCTTGCTAGGTTTCTATGGTAATCATTAACTCTGCTAGCAGGCCCTAGAAGGGTACTTTTGTTGTGATCTCTTGATTCCCTGCTGTTGATTTGAGCTGGAAACAGTCTCTCTGCTGGGAGGTCTCAGGGGTGGGAATTTGCTGTTGACTGGTCTTGGGTAGGTCTTTACTACTAGTGAGTAGTGCGGTCAATGCCTTCCTGGCGGTCTATGCTACTTTTGGGGAGCCTAGACTGCTCACCTGCCCAGGGAGCTGCTGGTTGGCAGGTGGGTGGAGACTCACTGATGGATTGCTCCAGGCTCAGAGCCCTGCTTCAGCCCCCTTGCTGTGAACCCAGAAGCTGCTGCTGCTTCTTCTGATCCTGGACCTCATTTCCTTCCCACCCAGGTAAAACAGACCTTTCCTTCTGTGATGGTAGCATTTTGCCCTGGTCCTGGCAAGATTCAGAGGCAGTTTTGTGTCATTTTGGAAGAGAAATCTGGGAGAGCTCCAGTGAGTTTCTTCCTCACTTAGCCATCTTGGCATAGGAAGTCCTCCTTATGTCTTTAGAATTAAATAACTAGCTACAAGAAAAGGAAGGAAGGAAGGAAGGAAGGAAGGAAGGAAGGAAGGAAGGAAGAAAGGAAGGAAGGAAGGAAGGAAGGAAGGAAGGAAGGAAAGACATGCCACCAAAGATAACATTTGGGGGGGTGCATATAATTTCATCATTGTAAGGAACTCCCAGGGAAAAAGCTCCCTCTATAAATGCTGTTGTATACCAACTCTACAATTTATACTGAAAGAGTCACTTGACAGCAATTAAAGATAATGTCACTTGCCAAGGTCTTGTATCTAGTGTGTCAAGAGACAGGACTTGAACTCAAGTATTCCAAATCCAGTTTTTTCTAACTTAGCTATTCAAAATTTTTTATGGTATAACCTTAGTTCTACTTCAGTCATTCTGTTTTTACCTTTGGCAATGGACTCTTTTTCCTTCCCCCCACCATAATCAAATGACTAGCAATGAATTTTAATAATCTTGCTTTAAATTGTTTTAGTTCAAATAGCAGCTGGAAGTTGGTCAGGACCTTTGATTGCTAACTCACTGTTTTTCATGAGTAAAATTATTCTAATACTATTTGTTTTGCATTTTGACTGCTGCTAAATGGGCATAGTTGTATCAATTTAGAATCTTGAAATAGGCCAGATTTATAATTTCTCTCAGTTTGACACACTCCAGGAACCATACAGACTGAAAATATTGTAAGGTTGGAGTACAATGCTGACTTAATTAGTGGTAGAATAAAACCAACTTAGAACAATGGAGATCAAAGGACTTTCCCATCAGAGGTAAATTACTTCCCAGGGGAGGCCAGAAAAGTAATATTTGATTCCTGGAAAAGGCAATGTTCCTTATTTGCAAAGTGTAAGATACATGGCTTTTACTTGTAAAGGGAAAACACCATTAAGGAAAAAGACCTAATTAGGTTTACAGGCAGTCAGAGAGCCTGTGGTGAAGTCAGGCTAATGGGGATCAAGTTTGAGTTTATTTATTGATAGCTGTCTGTGAGAAGCTGGTCAAATTCCATTACATGAAAATCTCTATAAAATTATCATACACCCTAATTTCTCTGGCTCTTATCGGAACAACTCTAATTGAACATCTACAGATTAACTCTCCACCCCTCCCCCCTAACACTACTTCTAAGCTTTTGGGTCTAGACCTAGGGAAATCTAGAAGGAATTAATAGAGTGGCCAGAAGACCAATAGTGTCACCCAAAATAATTTATCATTCCGTTCTTTGGTTGAGTATCTGAACCAATGGGGATTCCTGGATTTTGACTCCTGAAAATCAGTTAATTTTTTCTATCTTAGTAAATCCCTGACTCCTGACTTGATACCTATATTCTTAGATGTTCATTTTTTTTACCAATGCCCTTAATTAAAATCTTGACTCCTGGTTTATGGTAGTCTCCCTTTGCAAGGAACTTTAAATGAAGGATTGGATTAGGATAGGAATATTTTTTATATAAATATTTTATTATTTTCCAGTTACATTTAGAGGTAGTTTTCAACATTTCTTTATATAAGATTCCTAGTTTCTAATTTTTCTCCCTCCCTTCCCTCCCACACCCTCCCCAAGACAACAAGTAATCTGATATAGGTAATATATGTATAATCACATTAAACATAATTCTGCATTAATCATATTATCAGAGAAGAATCCGAGCAAAAAAGAAAAACCTCAGAAAAGAAAAAACAATAATAACAAAACAATAGAGTATGGTTCAATCTGCATTCAGATTCAACAGTTCTTTTTTTTTTTTTCTTCTCTATTTGGAGAGCATTTTCTATCATGAGTCCTTTGGAACTAACTTGGACCACTGTATTTCTGAGAAGAATCAAGTCTATCACAGTTGATCAACACACAATGTTGTTGATACTGTGTACAGTGTTCTCCTGGTTCTGCTCATCTCACTCATTATCAGTTCTTGCAAGGCCCACCAGTTTTCTCTGAAATCAGCCTGCTCATTGTTTCTTACAGCACAATAATATTCCATTACATTCATATACCACAATTTCTTCAGCCATTCCCCAATTGATGAATTTCCAATTCATTGCTACCACAAAAAGAGCAGCTATAAATATTTTTGTACAAGTGGGTCCTTTTCCATTTTTTATAATCTCTCAGGGAAAGAGACCTAATAGTGGTATTGCTGGGTCACAGGGTATGCAAAGCATTAAAGCCCTTTGGGCATAGTTCCAATCTGCTCTCCAGAATGGTTGGATTATTTCACAGTTCCACCAACAAAGCATTAGTGTACCAATTATTCCACAGCTTCTCCAACATTTATTATTTTCCTTTTATGTCATATTACCCAATCTGATAGGTATGAGGTGGTACCTCAGAGTTGTTTTAATTTGCACCTCTCTAATAGATAGTGAGTTAGAGCATTTTTTCATATGACAATAGATAGCTTTGACTTCTTCATCAGAAAACTGCCTGTTCACATTCTTTGACCACTTCTCAATTGACGAATTACTTGGATTCTTATCAATTTGATTTAGTTCCTGATATATTTTAGAAATGTGGCCTTTATCAGAAGTACTGGCTATAAAAATTATTTCACAGTTTTCTGTCTCACTTCTAATTTTGGATGCATTTCTTCTATTTGTACAAAACCTTTTTAATTTAATGTAATCAAAATCATCAACTGTGCATTTCATATTATTCTCTATCTCTTGTTTGGTCATAAACTCTTCCTTTTTCCAAAGATCTGAAAGGTAAAGTATTCTTTCCTCTCCCAATATACCTATGGTATCACCTTTTATGTCTAAATCATGTACCCATTTTGATCTTATTTTAGTATAAAGTATAAGATGTTGGTCTATGCCTAGTTTCTGCCATACTCTCTTCTAGTTTTCCCAGCAGTTTTTGTCAAATACTGAGTTCCTATCCCAGAAGCTGGAGTCTTTGGGTTTATCAACCAGTACATTAATAAAGTTATTTACTATTGTGTCTCCTGTGCCTAACCGATTACATTGATCCTCCACTCTATTTCTTTGTACAAGATAGTTTTGATGACTACCACTTTACAATAAAGCTTCAGATTTGGTACAGCTAGCCCACCTTCCTGGGCATTTTTTTTTCATTATTTCCCTTGGTATTCTTGACCTTTTGTTTTTCCAGATGAATTTTGTTATTTTTTCTAGCTATATAAAATAATTTTAGGTCTAATCGGTATGGCACTGAATGAGAACATTAATTTATGTAGAATTGTCACATTTATTATATTAGCTCAGCATATCCATGAGCAAATGATATTTTTCCAATTATTTAGATCTTATTTGATTTGTGTGAAAAGTGTTTTGTAATTGTGTTCATAGAGTTCTTGGGTTTATCTTGGTGGGTAGACTCTCAAGTATTTTATATTTTCTACCATTACTTTAAATGGTATTTCTCTTTCTATTTCTTGCTGCTGGACATTATTGGTCATGTATAGAAATGCTGATGATTTATGTGGATTTATTTTATAGCCTGCTACTCTAAGTATACCATCATAGCATCTGCAAAGAGTGATAGTTTTGTTTCCCCCTTGCTTATTCTAATTCCTTTAAATCCTTTCTTCTCTGATTGCTAAAGCTAACATTTCTAATACAATATTAAATAAGAGAGGTGATAATGGACATCCCTGTTTCACCCCTGATCTTACTGGGGAGGCCTCTAATTTGTCCCTGTTACATATGATGCTTGTTGATGGTTTTAGGTAGATACTGCTTATTATTTTAAGGAAAGCACCACCTATTCCTAAGTTCTCAAATATTTTTATTAGGAATGGGTGCTGTATTTTGTCAAAAGCTTTCTCTGCATCTATTGAGATAATCATATGATTTTGGTTAGTTTTGTTATTGATGTGGTTGATTATGTTAATAGTTTTCCTAATGTTGAACCAGACCTGCATTCCTGGTATAAATCCCACCTGTTTCATAGTGTATTACCCTGATGATCACTTTCTGTAATCTACTTGCTAATATCTTATTTAAGATTTTGGCATCAATATTCATTAGGGAAATTGGTCTATAATTTTATTTCTCTGTTTTTGCTCTGCCTGGTTTTGGTATCAACACCATATTTGTGTCATAAAAAGGAATTTGGTAAAACTCCTTCTTCACTTATTTTTCCAAATGATTTGAATAATATTGGAATTAATTGTTCTTTCAATGTTTGGTAGAATTCACTTGAAAACCCTGGAGATTTTTTCTTAGGTAGTTGATTAATGGCTTGTTCAATTTCTTTTTTGGGGGTATGGGCTTATTTAGGGATTTTATTTCCTCTTCAGTTAACCTTGGCAGTTTGTATTTTTGTAAATATTTTGTAAATATTTATCCAATTCAGTGGCCTACAGTTGGGCAAAATATTTCCTATTTATTGCTTTAATTTCCACTTCATTTGTGGTGAAATCATCTCTTTCGTTTTTGATAGTGGTAATTTGGTTTTCATCTTTCTTTTTTTTAAATCAAATTAACCAATGATTTATCTATTTTACTGTTTTTTTATAAAACCAGCTCATAGTTTTATTAATTAATTCTGTAGTTTTCTTGCTTTCAACTTTATTAATTTCTCCTTTAATTTTCAGAATTTCTAATTTAGTATTTAATTGGGGATTTCTATTTTGTTCTTTTTTCTAGCTTTTTAAGTTGCATGCCCAATTCATTGATCTCTTTCTCTTTTTTATTGATGTAAGCATTTAGAGATATAAAATTCCCCCTAAGAATGTGGATGCTATACTAATTGGTGCATACATGTTTAGTATTGATGTTACCTCATTATTTATAGTACCTTTTAGCAAGATATAGTTTCCTTCCTTATCTCTTTTAATTAAATCTATTGTTGCCTTTGCTTTGTCTGAGATAAGGATTACTACCCCTACTTTTTTGACTTCAGCTGAAGGATAATATATTCTGCTCCAATCTTGTACCTTTACTCTGTGTGTATCTCTCACTTCAAATGTGTTTCTTGTAAACAGCATATTGTAGGATTTTGTTTTTTATTCCACTCTGCTATTCACTTCCATTTTATGGCAGAGTTCAACCCATTCACATTCACAGTTATTATTACTAGTTGTCTATTTCCCTCCATTCTGTTTACCCCCTTTGTACTCCCCCCCTTCTTTCATCCTATTCTTTCTCACCAACCATTTGCTTCTTACCCCTGCTTCCCTCAATGTGCCCTCCCTATTATCAGCCCCCCTACCTTTTATTTACACTTTTCTCCCTGCTTCTGTTCTCCCTTCTATTAGTCCCCCCCATTTCCCCTTTCCCTTTTACTTCCCTAAAGAGTATGTTGTTTCTTTATCCAAATGAACATATATCTTATTCCCTCTTTGAATCAAATCTAGTGTAACGATTGGAATGGTGCCACCTGCTGGATACTTACTGTAGAAGAGTTCTGCCCATGAAGCGAAGGTCTTTGAGGGCAAGACCAGGAGTCAGGAAGTGACGCGGGCTAGTGGGAGGAGGAAGGAAGAGACTGGTGCTCGCTCTCGGGCTCTTTGCTGAGGACGCTGGTGGAGAAGGGAGCTAGAAATGTGCTCTCCCTTTAATAGATAGGAATCTAGGCCTTTCTCTCTCTCTTTACCAAATTCTTATTCTCCTTAATAAATGCTTAAAAGTCTAACTCTTGCTAAAGCTTGTAATTGATTGGCGACCACTCATTAGATATTTTAGACAGACTAGCAAGAATTTTAGCCCTTAACAGATGGCTGACCACGAAGAGGAAAGCTAACCCTCAGTCTTCTTCTGATCTTCTGGTTGGGTAAGAAATTTCCCCTCCCTCTCCCTTTAACTGCTAAGTACTGGTGTACTGGCTGTGTTTTCCTTTAAATTTTTTCGAATGGACCTTTTAGACTCCCTAATTATCCTATTTTTGATTTTAGTCTGTTTAACCAGACAAATGGGAGATAAGATCATGTTAATGCTTTGTTTTTGTGGATTTTCTATTTTTCTTTTTATTTTTGTTAAAAGAGCCAGCAACTTACTCACACAAGGAAATATCTCTCCCTCTCCCAACCATGCTTTTTCAGAGAAACCTGAAGAGATTCCAGCAGCTTTTCCCAGTTCTAACAGTAATTGTTGCTTTAATTTTGCATGCCTGGAGGCAATGACCCACCCTCTAGAAGCTTTTAATCCCCTAGCACCTGGAGGCAAAGTGGGGGAAGAGGAATCCAGGCCTGAGTTCAAAATCAAGTCTGATTCAAATTGCTCTGGTCCCTCCCCTCCTCTCCAGACCCCACCCTCTACTCCTCCTATGGCCAAGCCCATTGCTTCCCCTGCCTGGGAAGTCCAGAGATCTGATGCTCATGCTCAACTTTCTCTAACTACATTTGCAGCTTCAGGCTCAGCCCTTCCCCAGGCTGGCTGTGCTTCTGAGACAACCTTAGAAAGCCCTTTAAATTCCAGATATGCTCGTTTTGTTCATAATTTTGCTAACCTGCTTTTGTCTTTAATTAGTAATCTTATAAAGCATTTGTATGGTGAAAAGACTGACAGACAATATAGAGGGGTTAAAGAAGAAAAACTTAAGCCGAATAAGAATGACAATCATCAACATAGTTCAAGACTCCGCTTCTTTTGCCATGGAAGGGTATATATTTTACAGAAATGTAGAAGTAAGCAGCAAGGTATTGATATGAGTATTGGGGATTTTAGATATCGGAATCAAAAGTGTTCTAAATTCACTCAGATTATTAATAGTATCAGTTCAGAGGTTACATAGGATTTCTATGCTATTACATATACATTTTGAAATTAATGGTATGGGTTTATTTTCATAGAGATTTTAATGCTTTTGAGATTGTGTCTTATACTTAGTTTCTAAAACAAGGAGAATATTTGTAAAAGCTTTTTATAGTCATGCGATCAAGTTTATATTTTATAATACTCTTATTGATATTAAGTTCATATTCATTTAGATTTCCTTAGTTTGAATTTCACTGTCTTTTATTGTTCCATGTGTATTTTCTTCTATTCATTTGTCTATCTAATTTTGAAACATTGCAAGATGGTTTTGATTTCATAATACAATGTTAATTCTAGGAGTATTGTGCTCCCATATTCTGAGTTGTTTGTTTTTGTTATTTTTTCTCAACTGATTATTTGATCAAACTCTTTAAAGCATTTCCCTGGCAAATTGGTTGCTATGGCAAGTGTAAATTGATTCTAGAAGTATTATTTTTGATAAGCATATTCCCCCCCACCAAAAAAAAAGAGGGGAACATTGGTAAAAGTTTTCTCTTTTCAAAAAAAAAAAGTTCTTTGAGATTCTGTTGTGCTTTAACTTGTATTTAAGTATGTTCTGATTTTTCACAAAAGTAATTGTATACTAAGTTAAAAAAAGGGGTATTATTTGAAATTGTTGCATAATTATATATTATATTCTGAGTCAAGATGTATTCACATTTTTTGCAATCATTTATTATCCTCAATTTTAAATCCATATGAGACTTGGATTATGGGAACTTATCATTTAAGACATTAATTGCCTTTATTCTGAGTTATCAGATGCCAGTTGGCCAAGATGCCATCCAATCACAAGAGGAATACATTCAAGAGCAGACACTGAACTGTCACATGAGGGGAGACATGCATGAAGTCAAGGTATGGCCGAGGGAACAGCTTTTGACAAATGTTGAGGTTGGATTCTCTTGGTTTAATATTTTATTTTATTTTTCCCCACAATATTGTACAGATGGCTGGAAGTATTCATCCCACCCATCTCACTTCTACACCTGGGTTCTATGCTCCCTCCTATATGCCTGATGCCATGGACATCTCAATCCCATGCATCTGATTAAGTCTGACTCAGTTTCCTCCAATATGTTCGGTGGCATGGACGTATATTTCATCCACCTATTTTAAGCCTGGCATACTGTATGGGCAGTACATATTGCTCAAGTGTGGGAATGCTCATATCCCATCATTTCTCTGTTCTTTTATGGTAACCCCCATAATTATCTCAGGTGTCATGATAAATACAGTGTTGAATTTGGCCTTGACACCTGTTACCAATTATATTAGATTTTCTAATTTCTCATAATGGCATGAGGATAATTAGGCAGATGATGCAAAAAGTGATGAAACAAAGATAAAAATTATTTTAAAAAATTAATATCGCAGCAATTGTCTTCTCAATTACCCTCCATAAAGGGGGACTATAATAATAATATAATTTTAAAGAATGGTTCAATTTTTGTTTTATTATATGTTTCATGTGTAACAACTAAGATTCTGAATTCCCTTAGACATGTTTTTGAGAACTTTCATTGTTTGATTTGATTATTGACAAAGCTATTTTAAAGTTGTGTTAAGCTCAATTTTGTAGGAAATTTTCCTGGCTGATTACCAGCATCCACACATCAACCCCTGAAAAGACTTCCATTCCACGACTACACCTAGAGGACATCTGAGAAAAGACTTTCAGAGACTTTAAATGAACAGTTTTGATTTGTTGTTTTTGTTGTTTTTTTTCTCTTTCTGTTATAATATACACCATCTGTAACATGTATTCTCTGCAGAGGCCCTCCCTTTGCAAGACTAATGTCAAAGCGTCGGTTCATGAGGACAAAAAAAAATCGCCCCTCTGGACAAAACTTTCCTCTCTTCCTTTTATATATTGTTGTTCACATATTATTAGTTAGCAATAGTTATTATATTGTTTTTACTGTTCCGTCAAGGAAACATTTTGTTTCTTGAGGAACAACAGGGGGGACTGTAACGATTGGAATGACGCTACCTGCTGGATACTTACTGTAGAAGAGTTCTGCCCATGAAGCGAAGGTCTTTGAGGGCAAGACCAGGAGTCAGGAAGTGACGCGGGCTAGTGGGAGGAGGAAGGAAGAGACTGGTGCTCGCTCTCGGGCTCTTTCCTGAGGACGCTGGCAGAGAAGGGAGCTAGAAATGTGCTCTCCCTTTAATAGATAGGAATCTAGGCCTTTCTCTCTCTCTTTACCAAATTCTTATTCTCCTTAATAAATGCTTAAAAGTCTAACTCTTGCTAAAGCTTGTAATTGATTGGCGACCACTCATTAGATATTTTAGACAGACTAGCTAGAATTTTAGCCCTTAACACTAGTGAGAGTAAGGTTGAAACAATGTTCACCCCTCCTTTATTTCCATCTATTCTAATGGGTTTTTGGCACCTGTTTATATGATGTAATTCACACCATTCCACCTCCTCTTTCTTCTTCTCCCCATAAACTTCTTTTTAACCCCATAATTTTCTTTATATCATCATATCAAAGAAAATTTATGTTTATACACTCTGTGTATAATCCTTCTGTCTGTTCAAATATATATACAGTTCTCAAGAGTTATAAGTATTATTTTCCCATGTAGGAATGTAAACAGTTTAAGCTTATTTAGTCACCTTTTCCCCCCATTTACCTTTTTAAATTTATCTTGAGTTTTGTTTGTTAAGATTGAATTTTCTATTCAGTTCAGTTTCATCGAGAAACTTTAAAAGTCCCCTATTTCATTGAATGTCCATCTTTTCCCCTGAAAGAGGATGTTAAGTTTTGCTGGGTAATAGATTCTTGGCTGCAATCCAAGCTCCTTTGCCTTTCACAATATCATATTCCAAGCCTTGTCATCCTTAATGTTGAAGTTGCCAGGTTCTGGGCAATCCTGACTGTGGCTCCATAATATCTAACCTGCTTCTTTCTGGCTGCTTGGAGTATTTTCTCCTTCACCTGATAATTGTGGAATTTGGCTACAATATTCCTTGGAGTTTTCTGTTTGGGGTCTGTATCAGGAGGTGATCAGTGAATTCTTTCAATGACAATTTTATCCTCTGATTCTAAAATATCAGGGCAGTTCTTCTTGATAATTTCCTGGAATATGGTGTCTAGACTCTTTTTCTGATCATGACTTTCAGGCAGTCGAATGATTTTCACATTATCTCTCCTGGATCTGTTTTCCAGGTCAGTTCTCTTTACAATGAGGTATTTCACATTTTCTTCTTTTTTTTCTTCTTTTGAATTTGTTTGATTCCTGATTTCTCATGGAGTCATTAGCTTCCAATTTGAATGTTTAAGTCATTATTTCCTTCAGTCAGATTATGTACCTCCTTTTCCATTTGGTCAATTGAATTTTTTAAGGAATTGTTTTCTTCAGTCAATCTTTGTGCTTCCTTTTCCACGCTGCTGATTCTTTTTGCTTCATTTTTCAAGCTGTTGATTCTTTTTTCATAATTTTCTTGTGTTGCTTTCCTTTCTCTGCCTATTTTTTCTTCTACTTCTCTCAATTGATTTTTTGTTGTTGTTGTTGTTGGTTTTTTGCAGGGCAATGAAGGTTAAGTGACTTGCTCAGGGTCACACAGCTAGTAAGTTTAAGTGTCTGAGGTCGGATTTGAACTCAGGTACTCCTGACTCCAGGGCTGGTGCTCTATCCACTGCGCCACCTAGCTGCCCCTCAATTGATTTTTAAAATCCTTTTTGAGCTGTTCCAAGAAAGCTTTTTGGTCTTGAGACCAATTCATCTTCCCTCTTGAGGCTTCACATGTATGCAATTTGATAGTATTGTCCTCATCTGAGTTTGTGTTTGGCTCTTCCCTGTTGACACAAAAGTTCTCAATGGTGAGAGCTATTTTTTCTTTCTTACTCATATTTCAGTTTATTATTATTATTTTTTTAAAGTTGAGGTCCACTACTTGGGCACCATGTTTCAAGCTTCTTGTGCTGGGAGATATGGGCTGTGTCACTGGCTTTCTACTCTGAGGCCTCTATGGATTATGGATTTCCCACCACCTTAGGCATGCTCCCTGTGCTTGCTCCCGGCATGTGCTGGGATGGCCAGGTCTGGTCACTCCCATCCTGTGGATGGCTTCCTACCTGGCAGCCTGTCCTCTCAGCTAGTGCTGGTGGATCTCACCACTGGACTACTGAGCTACCAGCCCACCAAGCCAAGATCAAGGTGTCTCAGTTGCTCCACTGTGGCCTATTGCTTCCTGCTGACTTGCCCCAATGCCCTCCATGCTGCACTATACTGAGGTATGCTGTGCTCCCCCTGCCTAAGTGAGACAGACCTTTCCTAAAGTCTTTTAAATTAGCTCAGGCTGGAAGTTTGTGTCTCTCTGTCTTTTATATCTTCAGTAATTTGAGAATCTGTTTAGAGGCTTGATATAATGTTCTTTTTGAGAGAACTGAAGGAAAGCTCAGGAAGCTTGCTGTCTTCTTTCTCCCATCTTGGCCCCACCTCCCCAAGGAATAAATTTCTAAAACAGGCAACCTAAACTTAAAGACTTTCAATATCTGTCCTCCTCTCTGACTGTCTGGAATCAAACCTTTGCCAATGAACCTGGAATATTATGCTAGTAAGTAGATATATGTGGTGGAAAAGAGAAATGACTCATGCACAACATAAAGGTTGCAACCAATGATAACTATAAGAATGATACCATCATTGAAAATAATAGGGAAGTTCAAAAAAGAGATGTGTTTGGGGAAAGAGATAATAACTTCTATTTTATACATGTTGAACTTAATATATCTATGAGACATCTAGATCAGAATTTGCAGTAGACAATTTGGTGATGCATGTCTAGGGCTCAAGAGATAGGTTAAGTCTAGGCAAATAGATCTACAAATTATGAAAAAGGAAACAGAAAATTGTAATCCTAAGGTAAATTACAAATCAACAGACTCCATGAGGCAACAACAGAAACCCAAAGTTTATCTTACTGAGACACATTGTATTCAAACTTTAGAATTACATCACTCAATTGTTGTTGGCATACAGGGGAAAAGCACTTAAAAATAATTACTTATATTTATAAGAAACTACTGGAAAAATGGAACATGACATCATGAAAAGCAAAGATTGTCTTCACCAAATAACATATCCTGCAAATATGAGGTTCCAAAGGGAATCTCTCTCTTTCTCTCTCTCTCTCTCTCTCTCTCACTCTCACACACACACACACACACACACACACACACACACACAGAGTAACAAGGGATAATTCAAATGATTCAACTCTTTATGATTAATCAGAAGTAATTAGTATATTAAACAAAGAAAAATTGTAAATGTGTTTACCTAAAAATAAAAGACTAAGAAACAAAATGTTTGTTTTCACCTGACAGGTCCTAGAAACAATTAAGAATGTAGATTGGGGAATTTTGGAGTTTTTTATTTCTTTGACTACTTACACATTGTCTGAGAGGCATTGGGAAGGCAAAGAAGGGATAAATTCTCTAAAGAATAAAATAATTCAAAAGACACAATGGGAAAGGTTAAGAGGCCAAGAAGAAAATTAATATTACTGGTAGTAAACATCACTTTATGATTAGCAAATATTTTTTTTTCTATTTTTTTTTGGGGGGGGTAATGAGGGTTATGTGACTTGCCCAGGATCACACAGCTAGAAATTGTGAAGTGTCTGAGGCAGAATTTGAACTCAGGTACTCCTGAATCCAGGGTCAGTGCTTTATCTACTGTACCACCTAGCAGCCCTAGTAAATCAATATTATAGAAATTATAACAATAAAAGCAAATTGAAGGAACAGAATTTGGGAAAGTATGAGTAAACTATGGCCTCTTCTCAAAACTCTTAGTGAAGCCTTCATTCCATTTCCATGCTGCTTCAAGTCCTCCATTGAACACATTATAACATGCCAAAGTTCTTCCTGAAATATATTGCTCAGAGCCAAACACAATACTTCAGATGTGGTCAGAAAGTAGCAAATAAACTTCTGCTTTCAGCGAACATTGATAAATACATTATTTAGTATGAGATCAAGAACAGATTACTAGAGCACTCACTAGGAGCTCTTCCTTTCCATAGACATTAACCTAATAATTATTATTCTTTAGTTCCAGTCATTAAGCTAATTCCAAATAAACATAAATATATAATCACATAGCTAATTTTTCCATATTGTACATTGAAGAGTTTTTATAAAATGCTTTAACATCCAGATAAACTATATCTGCTTGTTCTAATGCTCCAGTGACTTGTAATTGACTTGCAGAGACATCAGTCCAAAGGTACCACTATAATTTCAAAGTAGAAAGTATACTCTCAAATGTAATGTTATTGATAATAGTGATGGCATAGGGATGCCAAGAATGTGGATATATCTGTACCATAGACAACCAAACTAGTTTAAACATATGTGTATGTGTATTGTGAGATTTAAAATTGGATATTAGATCATAAATCTCCCCTACTTAACCTTTCCCTTAATTTATCTCCCAAACTAGTAAATGGAAGCAGGTTTTGGTTTTCTAGATAGACCTTTTTATTTATAGTTATGATAGTCACAAGGTGATGTTGGTTAGAAGGATAGGAAAGTAGAAACACAATACAAATCGTCTTAAGTCTAAGATTAGTCTATATTCCTTATAACAACTCACCAAACCGACAAGGCCACCAACCGACAAGGCCACCAACCGACAAGGCCTCCTTTGGAGAGAGAGAGTCCGTGCCGCGCCGTCAGGAGTCCCGCCAAGCAGGCAAAAAGGCCTCTCTCCTTTTCTCCACCCCGGAAGTAAAAAAAAAACCCGGCAGGCAGTCTGACATGCGCAGCAGGCGCACTGTACCTGGCAGGCAGTCTGACATGCGCAGCAGGCGGACTGTACCCGGCAGGCAGTCTGACATGCGCAGCAGGCGGACTGTTCATCTCCTCCCCAAAAGGGTGGTCCTTGAAAAACTGGCGTCTTTCAGTTATCCTAACCGACTGTTAAAAACTTTCATATTTTACCACATTTCCCCCCTTTGCTTCCTCAAGAAACGGAATGTTTCCTTGATGGAACAGTAAAAAGAATATAATAACTTTTGCTGACTAATAATATGCGAACAACAATACAGAAAAGGAAGAGAGGAAAGTTTTGTCCAGAGGGGCGATTTTTTTTTTTTCCTCATGAACCGACGCTTTGACATTAGTCTTGCAAAGGGAGAGCCTCTGCAGAGAGTACATGTTACAGATAGTATATAACAGAAAGGAGATAGTAAAAGCTAATAAAGCAAAACAGTTCATATAAAGTCTCTGAGTTCTCTTGTCTTCTTGAAGTGGTAAGATGTCATCAGGAGGAAACTGGATTCTGGTCTGGAAAACTGGATTCTGGACTCTGGTCTGGAAAGCTGGATTATCTTCTTTAACTGTTTGAATTGCTGTATTTTTAAAACCTTAGCATAGCATTGTCAATGATCAAATTAATAAATTCCATTACATTCCCTCCTTTATATGGTTAGACTTGTAATAGAGGGTTGAGGTAGTTATGCAATGTGTAACACTTTTTACCACCATGTGTCTGGATCAAAGCCAAATTTAGTATGTGTTCATGACACCTGAAAATGTTATGGAAAGGTTATCATACCATATCTCATGGTTCTGAGACAGCCAGTGATTGTGCTAGGCCACAGGTGAATTCAACTGAGTGAGATAAAAAGATAAATAAGTTCAGTTAAATTAGGTTAAATTAGGAGGGAGAGAGGATGAATACTGGACTGTGCCTAGTAATTGTGCTCTACATAGTCACCATCATAAGCAAACCATGGACTTACGTATACCTGTCTCTCCTTTTGTTGCACATATATTCTCTCCAGGGCCTGCGTCAGAGTTCACAGCAAGTTAGTCTCTGAAATGATAAGTTTCCATATTTCTGAAATCTCATTAATTTCACCAAAGACAATATGATGGTAAAAATGTGTGCTATGCTGCATAACTGAGAATATATTAGTGATATATACAATAATTCCAAACCATACCCAGAGTATAATGACATATAAATAATAAACGAATGTAAATAGCTGATTATATTAGACATTGTTACATAATCTTCTTTTAGACATTATTACATAATCTTCTTTTAGCAAGTAGACCACATCATCTTATACATGAATTCTCTGGTATAACAGTAGCAGATACTTAAAGTGGTGATTAATTCATCAAAAAGAAATAAGACTTCAATTAGCAAGATTCAATATTCAATGTTTTCAGTGAGGTATCAAGCAATTTCTGGTACTTTTTAGTTAAACAGAACAACATACAAGAGAAAGGAGAAAAATAAATAAATAAAACAAAACTCATTAGAACTCATGGTTCTCTCAAAAAGAAAGAGTAAATAAAAAAAAAGAAGAATTCTGGTAGCTTCTGAGGCCCGATAGCCTCACCCACAGCATATACTTAAAATGTCTTTGAATAATCACTTAGTTTACAAAATTTAGTTTTAAAGAAAAGCAAAAGAAACAAAAGTAAAAAAAAAACCAAAGCAAAACCAAAAATAAAAAATAAAAAGCAAAAGATTCGCTAAGCACCCTTTTGTGCTCTTAAAGAACTTAAAGGTGCAGTCAATTCCAGGTCTTTTCAGTGCCTTTCAAAAGTCAAAACAAAAACAAAAAAACCCAAAAATTAATAAAAAAAAAAAAATAGTTGAGGTAGGCCAGAAAACTAGGCCATGTACTTCAGTGCTTTTGCCTGTAGAAGGAAATGCTTGTTAAATTATAAGGTATTTAAGCTGCTAGAGTTTGGGGTATGCCACATTGTTTTAACTGGTTCCCCAATTCTCTGCATGCCAAAGTGGCAGGGGTTTCTGAATTGTCATTGATCTTTCTAATGCTGTCATAATGTTCTTTATGGTAGAAAATGTGGAGTTCTGTAGCATCAGTTTTGTCTGTGCCACTGATTTTCAATAAAGGCTGATTTAATTGATGAACCACAACATTCAGCTGATGCTGCTTAGCAAATGCTACAATTGTATCATTTCCTCCCCACTTTCCAAATTTCTTTAATTCATCAACATATTCTTCAAAAGGGGAGTCATTTACTATAAAAGACTCAAACTCTTGTCTATGGTTAATCATATAAGAAGCAGCTTCTTGTCTGTGTCTGAGATGATTTCTACAGTGACCTTCTAGCTGGTCTGCTAAAGCCCTAAAAAGGCAATTTCCGTCTCCTGATACTTTACGAAGACTGAGTCCCAAAGCATTTAACTGATCAGTGGGATTCTTAAATGGGAACTTCCTGTTTCCTCTGAACTTTCTTTGCTCTTTAACAGTTGCTATCGTTAGGGTTTTTACCTCTTTAGCTCTACCTCAGGTCTATCTGAAATCTCTTCACCTATGAATGGTGCAGGCTTTATATGAGAGCAATGAATCCATGAGTCTTTTTCACCAATTTTAATGGCGGTAGGAGTTGTCAATAATACCTGAAAAGGTCCTTCCCAGGCAGGTTGAGTTCCACTGGTTCTCTGAAAATTCTTTACATATATTTTATCTCCTGGGTTGAAGTTATGCAATGAAAAGTCTAATGGTCCTGCCTGGACCACAGCTCCTGCCTCATGGAGTTCACGTAGCCTGGTCTGTAATTCCTGTATATAGGAAGCAACAGAAGTATCACCTCCCACCAGTGATGTATAAACTGGGGAAAAAGTTTTAGCTTGGATAGGAGGGTGACCAAAAAGCATTTCATAAGGAGATATATGAAGTTCTCCTCTTGGTCTACTTCGTAGATAGAATAATGCCAATGGTAGAACATCAGGCCATTTCAAATGGGTTTCAGTACATAATTTGCCAATCATACTCTTAAGCTCTTTATTCATACGTTCGACTTGGCCTGAACTTTGTGGATGGTAGGGCGTGTGGAATTTTGGAGTCACTCCCAAGAAAGAGTAGATTTGGGATAAAATCGAATCAGTGAAATGTGTGCCTTTGTCAGAATCGATGCGGGCTGGTGGGCCAAAACGAGGTACTATCTCTTTAAGAAGAATTTTGGCAACAAAGGCAGCTGTGGCTCGGGGGCTGGGAAAGGCCTCCACCCACCGAGTGAGCTGATCAACTATAACAAGGCAAAATTTATAATGTCCTGCTTTTGGCATAGTAATATAATCAATTTGTAAGTGCTCAAAAGGTGTATATGCTAGAGGACGCCCTCCATAAGCTTTGGCCTTAAAAGCATACTGATTATAAGACTGACATGTGGAGCAGCCCGAGCAGATTCGAGATGCTGTATTAGTCACACCTGGTGCTATCCAGGTTCTCTTAATAGAGTCTACAATGCCTTGTGTACCAAAATGGCCTTTTCTGTGAACAGAGAGGCATACCTGGTGGTAGAATTTCCGGGGAAGAAATGGCTTACCTTCCGGAGACACCCAGATGCCATTGATCTGTTTCGCCTTAAATTTCTTTTTCCACTTTTCTACTTCAGAATCGTCATAGGTTAGGTTGGAAGGAATATCCTCAGAAGGTGAAAGGTTAAATACATGTTCAGGAGCTTCTAATGCAGCAAGCTTGGCTGCAGAATCGGCTCGTGCATTTCCCTTTGAAACAGGGTCACTATTCCCTGTGTGGGCAGGGCAATGTACAACGGCTAGGGAAGAAGGCAGTTTTAGGGCATCTAAGAGGTCCTTGATAAGGTCCCCATTGGCAATAGCCTTGCCCGAGGATGTTAGAAAGCCTCGTTGACGCCAAATCATACCAATAAAGTGGCATATGCCAAAGCCATATTTCGAGTCAGTAAAAATGGTGGCACTCTTATCTTTAGCTATATTACAGGCCTGTGTAAGAGCCACAAGTTCAGCAGCCTGTGCACTAAAATGGGAAGGCAGAGAAGCTGCCCAGAGGGTGTCATAATCAGAAACTACAGCAGCTCCAGTAAAACGGGTTCCCTCTCTCATAAATGAGGAACCATCTGTATAGAGGACAAGATCAGGATTTTCTAAAGGTGTATCAAAAAGATCATCACGGGGTTTTTCAGCCATATCAACTAAAGAAGCACAGTCATGCAACGGTTCCCCCGAGAATGGTAAATTAGGGAGTAGTGTTGCTGGATTAAGAACTGTGCAGCGTTTTAAAGTGATATTCTCATTACCTAACAGGGTTATTTCATACTTAGCCAGCCTTTGATCTGAAAAGGCTTGTGTCCTGTGACGTAGTAAGAGAGCCTCCACTTCGTGAGGGCATTGCACAGTTAGAGGGTTACCTAGGACCAAATCAGAGGCTTTTTCTACCAAAAGCGCTGTGGCCGCCACTGCTCTAAGGCAAGGTGGCACTCCAGCCGCTACAGGGTCCAGCTGAATTGAATAGTAGGCTATAGGACGCTGGTTAGGCCCCAGTGACTGAGTCAGGACTCCAGAAGCCACCCCCCTTTGTTCATGCACAAAGAGAGTGAAAGGCTTACTATAATCTGGCAGTCCTAGGGCAGGTGCTGATAACAAGGCCCGTTTTAATTCTTTTATGGCTGAGAGATGCTGGGGATCCAACTGTAAAATGTCTGGAACAGAACTTTTTGTAAGAGCTATGAGGGGTTTAGTAATTTCACCAAAAGAGGGTATCCATTGTCTACAGTACCCAGCTGCTCCCAGAATGGCTCTCAACTGCCTCTTAGTAGTGGGGGCAGAGAGTTGTTGAATGGCCTGGACTCGCTTAGAAGAGACAGAGCGAGTTCCAGCAGCCAAAATAAATCCTAAATATTCTACCTGGGGCAAACACCATTGTACCTTTGTCTTAGAAACCTTGTGTCCTCTCTTGTGCAGCTCCAGCAGTAAGTGACGGCTATCTTCCTGACAAATTTCAGCATTAGGAGAGGCCAAAAGTAAGTCATCAACATATTGTACTAGTGTGGAGGCTTTAAAGGTAATAGAGGCCAGATCCTGCTGTAAAATTTGGGAAAATAATGTGGGACTGTCTACAAATCCCTGTGGGAGTCTAGTCCAGGTCCACTGTCTATTTTTCCAGGTAAAAGCAAATAAATATTGGAAGTCCTCATGTACTGGTATGGAGAAAAAGGCAGAGCAAAGGTCTACCACTGTGAAACATGTAGATTCATAGGGAATCGATGAAATTATCATAGCCGGATTTGCGACTATAGAATGTCTAGGAATAACATAATTATTAATCGCTCTAAGATCTTGCACAAAGCGATAAACAGGTTTACCATCTGGCCCAGGCTTGGGTTTTTTAACTGGCAAAATGGGAGTATTGCATGGAGAGTGATGACATGGAATAATAATACCCTGGTTTTTCAAAGCCTCAATTATAGGGGTGATCCCTTCTATTGCTTCCCTAGACAATGGATACTGTGGAATGGAGGGGGGTGGTCCCCCCTTAACTTTAAAGGTAACAGGCATGGCAGACTTAAGGAGCCCCACCTCATTAGGGGATGAGGCCCATAAAGACTCAGGAATGTCAGAGGGGATTTTGGATACCTCCCCTGCTGTTCCTTGAGCTTCTGTAAGTAAAATTGGTAATAAATGAACAGTATCCTCTGGCAATTGTAAGGAGACAGCCCCATCTGGAGCACAAGATATGGTTGCTCTAAGCTTGCAAAGGAGATCACGACCTAATAAATTTACAGGGGCATCAGGCATGAGTAAAAATGAATGTTCTACTGTTAAGGGCCCCATAGATACCATGCGAGGATTCAATTTTGCCACTCTCTGGCTCTTTCCTGAGACTCCCACTACATTCAAATATCCTACAGGTCTACACCCAGCATCTGGTTTGCTTACTAATACTGATTTAGAGGCTCCTGTGTCTAGCAGACAATCATAATAAGTCTCCCCCACTTTTAAGGTGACATGTGGTTCATTACTCTGGGGAGGTGAATGGACTGGCACAAGTGCATTCAAAAAATCCGGATCTGGGAATATATGGCTTTCATTATCTATGTTCCATTCCTCCCCAAGACACCATCATTCCTGTGTCCTCTTCTGAGGGGGGTCTTGGTTACCATTATTCTGGTACTGCCTTTCTGTATTCCTCCAAAAAGATCTATTTCTATTTTGATTTCGCCTGTAATTAGAATTAGAATTTCTTCTCCAAGTCCTACATTCTCTCAATTCATGCCCCTCCTTACGACAGTAACAACACACCTTAGTGTCCTTGCTCCGGTATCCACATGGCTGACTAGTAATCGCTGGTGCCAGAATGCTCTGTTTAGGGTGATCTGGATCTTCCTCACGTGAGTCAAAGACATAATTTGCAAGTTCCTTAATTCTATCTACTGAGAGATTTCTCCAGTCTGGACATTGTTTCAGAAAGTATCTGCGTATTTCTGGCAGTGAATTATAAACAAATGTGTTGAGAATGATACAGGAATCTCTTAAATCTACTGGATCCAATCTGGTGTACTGTCTAGCGGCCTCACAAAGTCTATCATAAAATCTGTTTGGTCTTTCATTAGCCTCCTGAGGTAGGCTTAAAAATTTCTGCCAGTTTTCTGGTTTTCTAGAGCAAGATTCCATTCCCTTCAGAAGTGTTTCTCTAGCATCTTTTAATCTTTGGAAATCCCTATCATCATTATAATTCCACTCTGGATCCTTTAGAGGCCATTCCACATCGGCCTTACCTTTCGCAACAAGGGCATTTCCTGCTGAGATAACATCTGTAATCTCAGTTGGGGACAGTAAAGTTTCCAAAAGGCAAGTAACATCAGCCCAACTGGGTTGATATGCATTAAATATAGTCCTTAACTGTGAAATTACAGTGTTAGGATTTTTCTCAAAACTAGGGATGATTGATTTCCATGCGCTCAAGTCACTTGGTCTAAAGGGGCTATATTTTCTGACTTGAATTGGCACTCCCTTCTTACTATGTTCTATAGCTTCCTGCAGAGGGAGTAGTTTCTGCTGATCTGATTCTGAACTTGGATCATCTCTAGTAGAAACAGCCATTTTGAGGTCTCTCTCCATATGTGAGAATTTCATTTCGAGGTCTCTCTCCATATGTGAGAATTTCCCCCATATCATAACAATGATAATAACAAAAACAATGATAATAACAAAAACAAAAAAAAACCAAAAAAAAATAAAATCCTTAGTCGTATGAACTATGGATGTGGTATTAAAAGGTATTTCAATTGCAGGCATAAAATTTCTACTTATATTAAACGTATTTTCCCAAAGATTCTCACGTATACTATTATACAAAAAACTTTTTGCTGCCTGAATGAGGAAAAAACCAATAATGTTATGAAGGACCATTGAGTAAACTATTCCTCTAAGTCGGGATGTTATGCTGTCCCAATACATTCCGATGAGAAAAATCAAAGGGATAGTAGAATATTCGAGCATCTTGCCCTTTAAACTGGGCTGGCTTTTCTGTTTAAAGCAAGACTCTTAGAGGCTTAAAGTCTTTAAGGGAGATTAGACAAAGGGAAAGTCGGGGGGGGGGGGTAATTTGGAAAATCCACCGAATTGGCCGGCTTATGGCCAAACTAGGGAGGGTCGGAGGGTCCTTAAGGTCCCTTCGGGGTCGCCAAAACTGTGAGATTTAAAATTGGATATTAGATCATAAATCTCCCCTACTTAACCTTTCCCTTAATTTATCTCCCAAACTAGTAAATGGAAGCAGGTTTTGGTTTTCTAGATAGACCTTTTTATTTATAGTTATGATAGTCACAAGGTGATGTTGGTTAGAAGGATAGGAAAGTAGAAACACAATACAAATCGTCTTAAGTCTAAGATTAGTCTATATTCCTTATAACAACTCACCAAACCGACAAGGCCACCAACCGACAAGGCCACCAACCGACAAGGCCTCCTTTGGAGAGAGAGAGTCCGTGCCGCGCCGTCAGGAGTCCCGCCAAGCAGGCAAAAAGGCCTCTCTCCTTTTCTCCACCCCGGAAGTAAAAAAAAAACCCGGCAGGCAGTCTGACATGCGCAGCAGGCGCACTGTACCTGGCAGGCAGTCTGACATGCGCAGCAGGCGGACTGTACCCGGCAGGCAGTCTGACATGCGCAGCAGGCGGACTGTTCATCTCCTCCCCAAAAGGGTGGTCCTTGAAAAACTGGCGTCTTTCAGTTATCCTAACCGACTGTTAAAAACTTTCATATTTTACCACAGTATTATATGTGTATATACACAAATAAAAACATATGTGTAAATATATATGTGTGTGTATATTGTATGTATATGTATATGTACACATATATACAATTATATATATATATATATATATATATATATATTTCTATTTCTATTATTTTAAGGGAAATAGGGAGGGGCAGAAGGGGGGGACTAAGAGAAGGGAGGATTGATTAAGTTAGGCCATGACCAGAAACAAAACAGACTTTTGAACAGACATGGGGATAAAGTGAGGGGCAGGTAGAGGTATAGAGGGGGTGAGGGATTACACAGTTAGTAACTATAACTGAATGTTAATGGGATGAAATCTCATGCAAAATGAAGTGAAAGAATGGACTACAAATAAGAATTCAACAATAATACATTGTTTATAATAAACATACTTGTAACAGAGGAACACACATAGTAAAATAAGGGGCTGGAGAAGAATCTATTATGCTTCACCTGAAGTAAAAATGCCAGGTGTAGCAATCATCACCTCAGACAAAGCAAAAACAAAAATAGACCCCCCCCCCCGCCTTCCCTCCTACTTCCCTGTTGGGTAAGATAGATTTCTATACCCAACTGTATGTGTTATTCTCTAATTGAACTAAATCCAATGAGAGTGAGGTTCAAACATTGCCTGACTAGCCCCCTTTTACTTCTTCCTTTTAACAGCTATTCCTTGCAAGCCTCTTTTACATGATATAATCTATTTGGGGAGATAATTTATCCCATTCTCCCTCTCCTTTCTCCCTTCTGCCTGTGCATCCCTCTTTTTCTCCCTTTAATTTTTTGAGATCATCCCATTATAGGTGAACTCACATACAACCCTTCTTTCTAGCTACAACACTTCTTACTGCCCTAATAATGATAAAGTTATTAGGTGTTACAAGTATCATCTTCCTCTATAGGAATATAAAAAGGTTATACATGGTAAATTACTTATGATTTCTTTTTTTATATTTAACTTTTTATGATTTTCTTTTTTCTTGTGATTGAATATCATTTTTTTAAAAATAAAGCTTTGGTCATAGGAATGTTTGAAAGTCCTCTATTTCATTAAATATCCATTTCTCCAAGAAGGATTATGCTCAGTTTTTCTTGGTGGATTATTGTTGGTTGTAATCTCAGCTCTTTTGCCTTCTGGCATGTCATATTATAAGTTCTTTGCTCCTTTAACATGAAAGCTGCTAAATCTTGTGTGATCCCTACTGTGGCTCCATGGTATTTGAATTGTGTGTTGTTGTTGTTGTTTTCCTAACTGCTTGAAATATTTTCTCCTTTACCTGGGAGTTCTTGAATTTGACTATAATATTCCTGGAAGTTACCATTTGTAGCCTCTTTCAGTAAGTGAATGGTAGATTCTTTAAATTTGTATTTTACCTTTTGGTTTCAGGATATATGGTCACTTTTCTTTGACATTTTCTTGAATTATGCCTTGTTATTTGTTGTTGTTGTTGTTGTTGTTATTGTTGTTGTTGTTTTACATCATGGCTTTCAGATAGATTAATAATTCTTAAATTAATTCTCTTCTATCTATTTTCCTGGTCAGTTGTCCTTATGAGACATTTCCCATTTTCTTCTATTTTTTTATTATTTTGACTCAGTTTTATTTTTTCTTGATTATTTATAGAGTCCTTAGTTTCCACTTAAACATTCATAAGTTTTTTTTTTTTCTACAGTGAGCTTTGGCTCCTGTCTTTCCACTTGGCCAATTCTGTTTTAAATTTGTTATTTTTTTTCAGTACTTTTCTGCTTCTTTTACCAATCTGTTGACTCTCTTTTCTTTTATTTTGTCAATTATTCTTCTATCTCTATTTTTTTTTACGTTTTAAATCTGTTTTGATCTCTTCCAAGAATCCTTCTTGGCCTTCTGACTAATTCACTTTTTTTCTTTTTACTTCAAGGCTTTTCCTGTAGCTCTTTTGACATAATTGTCTTCTGGGTTTGTTTCTTGATCTTCCCTGTCACCATAGTAATGTTTTATGGTCACTTTCTTTTTTGTTTATTTGATCATTTATTCAGACTATTACTTGCTTGTTAACTTTATGACAAAATTAAGGTCTCCTTTGGTGGTGGGAGTGGCACAATCTCAAACTTCAGGTTTTTGAGTTTTTTGTGTGTGCTGCTGTTTTACTAAAAGGACTAATGCTACAGTATTGTCAGGATTGGTAGGGAAATATATTATCCAGCACTCTGTAAAAAAACCAAAAAATCTTCCGAGACATTTTGAAGCAGGCGTATTTCAAAATATAATAATCCCAGCTGCATAAATAATTTTCATTTAGTACTATGGTCTGAGAACCCATCAAGGGAAGGCTTTTCAAATAAAATATCATGATATAGTTGGAGGTTGATCATTGCCTATGGAATAAAAGGGGCTTTTGGACTTGATGCCAGTGACCCAAAAGTTTTATCTTTTCATCAATGTTTGAGACACCAGTTTTTGACAAATAGGCCACACAATATAAAGATGAGTGACAAGATTGAGTTTGATGGGATTTTTCCCCTTACTGTGGACTTACAAGCCTCGCTAAATTAAATTTTGGCAACACTTAACATACCGGTGTCTATATAGGCAATGTGGACCTGTTTTCTCTGAGCCAGTGCACTTTTTCCTAACCCAGACCTGGATTCATTTCTAATTTTTTTAACCTGGTACAAAAACACTTGGGTATTTATGTGGAGTATAGAGGCCTGTCTGAGGATGATGAGGGACCAGTACTGCAGCTTATAGTTAAATTGCACCAGAGTAAGAGTGATTTGTTCTTCTGAGAATCCAGCCATCACACCTAAAGGTTGGTGGGGGAAGAGTAATATGGGCCAAGAAGCATAATGTCATAGCAATGAGAATTTTGGGGTAGTGGAGCAACAGATAGTTTAACCCGATGGATATATAGCTCAGAAGAAAATTGTAAAGCAGCCACCTTGGAGCTAACCCATTACACACACACATCCACACACACACACACATCCACACACACACACACACACACACACACACACACACACACACACACACACACACCACCACCACCACCACCACCACCACCACCACCACCACCACCACCACCACCACCACCACCACCACCACCGCCGCCGCCATTATCACTACCTCTACTACTGCAAGAATCAATGAAAAGGGCAAAAGCCATTATCTCTAGTTTGTTACATCTCTGCTCAAATCCATCTCATCCTGACATCACCCCAAGACAGCACTGACATACAAAAAAAAGCCTGATTCTTGGGTTAGGTAAGGAGACAAAATGATATAGCCTGTGTCAGACTAGGATGTAAGGCTTATGGTTGAGACTAATGGTTTCTATTCTGCATTGGGGCGAATGTGCCTTTGGTGAAAACTCTCAGTTCATGGTTCTCTAATAGTTTATCCAGTTCTAAGAAAAGGTATAAAATTGGCAGAAACTTTTGGTGTCCCCAGCTTTCCCCTTCTCCAGCATTTTTTGTATTTATTTTCATATATTTTATATTTTCTTATAAATGTAAATGTTGCCCTCCCCTCCCCAGTAATATATAAATTCCTTGTTTCATTTCTGTCTTTGTATTCCCATTGCCTTGAACAATGAGTTCCCGATATACAGAGAACTTCATAAATTCCTATTGATCAATTCATTGGTAGATTTGGAGCCACTATATACCCAGCCCATAGGTACCCATGGTGCTATCTTTACCCTCCAACTCATAAAAATTTACACTCAAATTTTTCATTCCTACTGAGGAGTTTCACAATTTGAAAGGAATGAAAGCTTTAAAATAAAATAAAATATCTGAGAATGGAATTTCAGGCATTACTTTGAAAACCCTATAAAGATTTTCTTGAGATTTGAAACCTTCCTATAGATGCTGAAATCATAATATTGAGGTTGTCACCTACACTGTGTATGCATGAGTCCATTTCCATTGGCTGAGCTCTGCTCTACTTTCAGAATGGGCACAGATCTTCAGCACTATTCTCTTGTTCTCCCCATTTTCTCTTCAACTATTTTTCTTGTCTTCCTTTTCCCTCTAAAAAGCCAAAAAGGTATAAGGGTTAGGGAAATTAATTCTAGTTTCTTAATCTTATTCAAGCCCTGAGTATGGTTTACTTGCACTTGTTCTTCCTCTGTCCAGTCTATTTAAATCCTATCTTTTAAAATCCAACTCAAACCTTTCCTCTTCCATTACTTTTATAACAGCATGGGATGGTGTTATTTTCGTGTTGTACTACTTAGAGTTACTTGATCTGGATAATGAGCAATAATGAAGTATATGGAGGATGGGGATAATTATTATTATAGTGCCTACTATGTCCTAGGAATTGTTTGAAGCACTTTATAAATGTTATTCCATTTAATCCTAACAACTCTGGGAGATAGATGCTCTAATTTGCCTGACTTTACAATTCAGGAAGATGTAGCAAACAAAAGTTAAATGGCTTGCTCTGAGTCACACAGCTAATAAAGTTCTAAGGTCAAAATTTAACTCAGATCTTCCTAACTTCACACCCAGGATGTTATCCATTGGACTATCTATGGATAAGACAAGAGGTCAGAATGTAAGACTGGGTCACAGTGTGAATAATAGTAAGTGATATCAATATAGTGCTCGAGGGTTTTAGGTTTGAAAACTTTTAAAAATAAAGTATCTCACTTGAGATTTACAATTCAAGGCATCATTTCTATTTTATAGATTAGTAAACTGAGGACCAGTGAGGATAAATGACTTATTCATGGTCACTCACCTAGTGTCAGAGAAGAATTTAAAACCAGGACTTTCTAAATCTAAATCCATTTCCTAAACTCTCTTTTGGACATATAGGGAAAAAGAACATAGCCCTTGGTAACTAAGTGGAACAGTGGATAAAGAACCAAGGTTGGAGTCAGGAAGATCTGAATTCAAATCTGACTTCAGATAATTACTAACTGCATGACCTTAGGCAAGTTAATTAATCCATTTACCTCAGTTTCCTTAACTGTAAAATGGAGATAATAATAGAATCTACCTCACATGGTTGTTGTGAAGATCAAGGGGATAATGTTTATAAAAAGCTCTTAGTAGAGTACTTGTCACATATTGGATGCTATATAAATGCTAGTAAGTGTTGTTGTTATAAAATGATAAAGGTAGAATAATGAAGATCCAATTTTAAATATTGCCTTAGAGTTTTACTAGTATAACCCTCAGCAAACCACTTAATGTTTCTGGGCCTCAATTTCCTCTTCTATAAAATGAGTTGATTGGACTTGATGACCTCCAAGTTTTCTGCCAGTTCTAAATGTATGGTCCCATGATCCTTGGTCCAAAGAGACAGTGTTCAGGAAGTCTTCAGAACTGCACCAGGGACTATGATTAAAGGATAGAAGAAGACAGTCAGAATCTCTACAACCTGTGATAATAGCAGCTGTAAAGTGTCCTAGCAACATGGTCTTCTTTTGATGCTACTTGTTCAACCTTGCCCTGTCCAGCCAAGTCCTCTCATTGAAAGGTCCCTTGCTGATCTTTAACCTTCTCATTACCAGTAGCTTCTGGCAGGGATATTTTTATCAATAGACCTGGGGAATCCTAAGAGCACTGAACAAAATTATCCTGCAAGCTTAGGCCTGAGGGTCTTAGTCTCCTTCTTGCTATCATTATCAACCTTTAAAGATTAGGAAGGAGCCTTGCAATTGAGTATCTAGAATATAAAGCAAGATTCCAATTAGGGAGAAACAAAAATACAAGGCAAATACACTAGTCACTCAAAGGCACAGTGAGCTCTTTTTCTCTTAACTCCAAAGGTATTTGTTATGACTAGCCCAATGTATCTCATGTAATAAGCAGATTTATGTTGTTCTTTTATTCATGTTTGCCTTTTCTCCCCCCCTTTCTGATGGGGGCTTTATCTAATGTCTTTTGTATGTTTATAGGGTCATATAACCATGGAATTTTAAAGCTATAAGGAAACTAAAGGTCATTTATCCAGTTGACACCTAACCCTGCTATGGAGGATGCCAGTTTATTATTAACTACAGTCATCATTTATATAAAAGGCATACACTGAAGCTAAGTTTCTGATTTTCTATTTAAATTACAATTTACAAAGTTACAGGTTCTACTTCTCTTGGATCCAATGGACTCTTGCTATGGATAACATATTACATTCTTCCTACACCAGATTCCTTCTAGCCCCTACTTTCCCTTGAGGTACCTTATACAGCTAACCCGAGGCATACCAGGGCACTTCTATATTTTTCCAATTAGCCCTCTTTTGAGGATTATAATCTCCTAAAACAAAAAAAAAGAATCATGCTGTATATGAGATATTGTTTGAAACTCCTAAAACATACTCTTCAATTGTTTATTAATTGAGGAAGCTTCCCAGGTTTCCACTATTAAAAGATTATGGGCCTAGCATGACACATGGTTGGTTATCTTTGTATTACTGCTACAAGAAACTGCTAAATTACACCTGCTCTTGTTTACCCTTTTCCTAATCATCACTTTAATACATTACTGTAAGTCTCTCATGTAGTCATCTTCTATACCCCTTAGCATGGTACAGCAGAACCAGTGCTGGAGTTAGCAGAAGGCATAACTGGGTGGAGTTCTACCTCAGATATCTATTAGCCATGTGATCCTGGGCTTCCCAATTCTCCAAATCTTGGGGTTGCTTTGCTGACCCAATAATATAAAAACCTTAAATCACCATATAAATGTGAAATGTTCTTAGTATCTAGTTCTGATGTTTTTCGATGGAGTTCAGAGAGAAACAGTCCTGGGACAGGCCACTATTCTACTATGATTCTTAGAAATTTAATGTTAATGCATTATTGCCAAATCAATATAATGATTGCATTTATAATTAATTATTGTTGTTATTAATTCAATCCTGAGCTAGTATTGCCTTTTTTATTCATGCTAATTACATACATTGTTCTCTATTTTTCCATAATGATTTCACAATAATGAGAATGACTCAACTTTCTATATCACTTTAAGTTTTCCAAAATATTTTGCTCAAAATAGCCCTGTAAAGTGGGCAGTTTGAAAACCTTTTAAGGCTATGTTGCATTATGTCAAAGGTGAACATTTGTTGTTGAATTATTTATTTATTTATTTTGCATTGAAAGGGCCCACTCTGGAAATCCACAGCACCCCAAGTTTATAAGTATACCAATGTTTCCATTTTTCTCATCCCATTTCTTTCCATCTCACCACAAAACATTTACTCAGTAAAAAGCTATTCATGCTAATAAACCTCCTGCCACATTTCAAATTTCACATCCATTTTTGTGACCTGTTCCTAAATTTTCTATTTTACCAAGTGAAAAGCAGTCACCTAACAAATTCTAACCTGTCACTGAAAGCTATGGAATTACAAAACTGCCAGGTGAAACATGATTATTTCTTGAATTTCCCACAAAACTGCCAACTCTTGTCATTGTCTAAATTCTTTCCTCACTCAAGATGTTTCCTATTGCTCTTCCTGCATGGCATGAGTCTTAGTAGCATATCCACAAGTGTTTTGTGCATAGCAGGTGCTGATTAGTGGCACACACAAACATAGAATAATAAAATCAAGGAATCAGATTTAGAGTTTTAAGGAGTTCAAAGTCCTTTAGTCCCAACCCAAATTTTATAGACAAAGAAACTGGGAACATTGAAGCTTATGACTAGCTCAATGCCTCACATGCAATATGTAGACATGTGTTTTTATTTTTTTTATTTTATGTTTGTTAGTCTTTTTGTCCCCCAATTAGACTTTAAACATCTTTTTTGATAGGAGATTTATCTAATTTTTTTCTATATTTCTAGTTTCATATTACCATGGTATTTTAAACCTATAAGGAAACAATAGGTCATTTAGTCCAACCCCATCATTTTACAAATGAGGAAATTAAGGATCAGAGAGTTGAAGGGATGTCCAAAGTTGAGCATCTAGTTAAAAGTGGAGTCAGGACAAGTTATATCTTAGTACATTTTATTTTGTGTGTAAATGAGCATATACATGATAAATATCATGTCTTCTACTTGCCTTAACCCTCTCAAAATTCCTAATACAGAATTTGACTCATAGTAGGTTTTATTTCATAGAAAAACTGAAAAGACAGAAATACTGGATCATTTTCTTATCCCACAGATAATAGTACATCTTATTTATGATTCAAAGAAACTAAATTATGAAGTTGACTAGGTTTTTTTTGAAATTCAAACAGATTTTAAGTGACCTTGATAGTAGTCAGGCTAAAAAGAAACATATATGGTGTGAATGCCCTCACATCACCTCATCCTTATCCCCTTCCAAAAAGGGTAGTGCTGAGATTATATCTATATGAAGCAAAATTTCCAGATAAAAAGGGGAAAGCAGATACTTCATGCAGATAAAATTATGCAGATATTTTACACACAAAATGCCAAACATCTTAATGATGTTGTGTAGACATTTTGAACCTCCTCTATTCTAGGTTCTTAGAGTGGTTTGTAAAGTAAGGAGAGACCATGTTCAGCTTACTTCCCTAAATTGAAACTCTCACCAGGGCAGGTGTTTAATTCATGCCTTAATTCATTGTTAATGAGACTAGATGCTGGCATAGTAAACAAAATGGTGCCTGACCTAACAATGCCTGTGGTGAAGGTCGATATTTCCATTGGCAGTTCCCAATAGTACAAGGAGTATGAGTAGAGGCCCTTGAATCTAGCTGGGTTATGTTTATTTTGCTTCAAAATCACAGTGAGCAGCTATAACTTAAACTCAAGATCGCATATTTACTCAGCTCCTAAACCTTGTTTGCTTCACAGACAGCCAATTTTTCCATGGTAAGGAGAACTGACTATAAACAGAAAACAGAGGAGTGTTTTCATTATTCATTCAGTCCCACAGAAGCACTGCTATTGAAGCATGATTTACAGACCTCAATGAGTTTAAATAAATGTCCACAGTGGTCAGTTCTGCAGTGAATGTAGAATAAACAGATGGAGGAGCTAAGTAATGGCACAAGAGTATCATTGCATTACATACATATGGCTTCATTGCCAAGAAGCCTGATCTGTATAACACAGCACAGGATTGAGAGACTGAGAAATCATCCCCCCAAAGAGAACAATATATCTTTGCTTTTCTGTATTTATATAAGCATAGAATGGGGGGCTCTTATCCAGCTATACTTTATCTAACATGCTCTGATCAATAATGGGCTTTTATATTCCTCTTTATTGATTTCATAACTAGATTTCACAAAATCAGGATTTAAGGAAACAGGATAGAATTCAGAAAACTTCTGATGCAAGATCAGGTCTTCAGTAAAGGCCTTATTGGTCAGGGGTGGGGAGGTAGAGATACTAGGACTTCTTGGGCATAGAAGGTTTTTTCTTCAAGTTTTAACCATCAAACAATATCAAGTGATGGTATTTTAAAAGAGCAAGGAACATTAAGAAATAACTATTTCAACTCTTTCATTTTATACATGAGGAAACTGAAGTAAAACAAATAGAAATTACTTGCCCAAAGACTTACAACTAGTCCATGGAAGAACTGGGACTCAATTTCTATTTCTATATCTTCTTTCCTGTATATCACACTTCAGGCATTTTAAGTAGTTTTTCTTACCCATTGAGCAGCTACCATCATTTTCTCATTGTGTAAAAATTACTGATTTCATATTTCCAATGCCTAGAAGAAAATATTACACTTGGAATTATGCATATATGCATATGTTTGCATGTTTCACAACACACATATCAATAAATGTATATATTTCAACACATTTACATATATACATTTATTTATACATGTGCAACATATGCACCTGTATTTGGAAAAAGTACTAGCATTTTCCATTGTTGGGAGAGGAAGGAAGCTGTTTTAATAATGTATTTATTTATTAAATAAATGTATACTATAGAAAACACTGTTCAATTAAAGTAATTAATGAAAACAGCAAATAAAATAAGCAATAAAAACATACACCAAATGAGAATTTCCAAACTATTTCCAGATTGACAGCGGAAAAGAAGATCTTTGGAAATGTTTAAAAAAAAAAAAGACGATCTTATTTGTTTCTGGTTTCCCTTTTATTTTTTCCCCATCTGTTTAATTATCAGATTTTACTATTATACAAGAGAACATTTTCTCATCTGATTGATATATGTGAATTTTCAATATAAGTGACCTGGATATAATCAGATTTTATTTTAATCTGCTTTTTTATTGTTTTTCATGCAAACTATAAAATTTGCATGCTTATTCCCTCACCTTGGTGAAAATCAATGTCTAGTTCTGGCTGTCAAGTATTACTCCATTTGATTCTTATCTTAAATGAATTTGGTCTCCAAGTTTTTTTGATCATGCACTTGGATCAATAAAGCATCAGTAAGTATACATTCCCTATATATGTACACATATAATATATAAATTATAAATGTATATTACTGTATGTATATTTATAAACCATTAATTTTTAAAATAAGCTAAAGGTGAAATAAATAAGATGTAGAAATCATTATTTAATTTTATGTATAAATGGAACAAAAATATTTTTTCCATTGATCAAAAAAAGAGAATTATATCACATCAGCAACTTAGAAAAGCTTTGAAAACATGAGAATAGTTCATTTTGGAGAATTTGGGGGAAGATAGGCATACTAGTATATTGTTTGCACATCTGTGAATTAGCACAACCATTTTAGAAAATAATTTATAATTATGCAAATAAAGTCACTAACATGTCTGTACCTTTTAAAACAGAGAGTCCATTCCTTTGAACTATAAAGCATACACCCAGTGGTGTCCTGACAAATGTTTTAATAATAAGCTCTGAAAATATGCACTTTGGGCTTTAGTATGCATTATTAATATTTTCTATCATTTTTAAAGCCCAGACTAGTAGTGTCAAACTCAAACAGAAAGAGATCCTGCTGCATATTGATTTAGAAAACCACAAATTAACATTACCTATGCTGTACTGTATTTTCATTTATTTTGTTAAACATGAAACCAAGCCCTGATTTGTAGTATTTACTGATTTTTACCATGTATTTGCTAATATAGAAAATCTAACAATTAACTCTCTCAAGATGTTTTGACTCAACTCTGCCACACCCAAGGAGGATATTGACAAAGAAATCCCCTATAAACACCAAAATATTTATAGCCACACTTTTTATGAAAGCAAAGAACTAGAAAGAAAGTGAATGATCAACTCTTGGAGAATTGTGAAATAAGTTGATACACTTGCATATACTGTGATTTTACTATGCTCCAAGAAACAGTTATAGAAAAACTTACACAAACTGATGCAGAGTGAAGTAAATAGAGACAAGATAAAATGTACAAAACACTACAATAATGAAAATTAAAAGAAAAAGAAAAATAGCCCAAATTGAAACATTGTAAAATTACAAATAATAAGCATGCCCTCAAGGTAGAGATCAGAGAAGACACTGCCACTATACTCCCAAAATAACTTTGCCAAAATGCAAAGTCCATGGGTAGGGATTATTACATATTTTTTCATGTTATTTAAAATGCATTTATTGGTTTTGCTGATTTTTTTAACATTGCCTTTTTTTCTTTTAAAAATATTTGTTGTTTTTTAGATAAATCTCTTGGAGGGGTTAAGGGTTGCAGCACAGTGTAAATTTAAATAGAAATATATATATATATACATATATATATATATCAATAAGAATTTATTTTTTAAGAAAAGGAATGAGATCTCTAATTTCACTGGTATTAGAATCTCCCAATTGAAGGAATTCTCTCTGCTAGTACAAATCACCAGCTTCTGCGCAACTTATGTTCATAAAGAATTTCCTAGAGCAATGTGAAATTACTTACCTAGGTTCACACAGCCTGTATGTATCAGATTTGGAAATTGAATGTAGGGCTTCCTAAATCTCACTATCCATTATTCTATACTGCTATTCATTATGAAATAACAAAATATAATTCATCATATTTTAGCAAGAGCCATATTATTGAATATGCTTTATTATTTTTTAAAATAATAAATTTTGATGTAGCAATTATACAGTCTGGTTATAAGTTCAGCCTATTTAAACCCTATGCATTAATAGATACTATGTCTGAAAAAAAATTCTCCAAAAGATACATAGATTCAAATAAAGTACATGATTGGCTCATTAAATCATGATCTTTATTTTCTAATCCTTTCCCCCAATGACTTTTATTTAAATTCAACTAGATCATCTATACGATCTCTTTCACCCTATTTCTATTAGCCCGTGAGCAGTGATACAATGTTTGTTATATTCAAAGATGGCACGAAGCTAGTAGATAACCAAATAATTGTATTTTAGAATCTGGATTTGAAAAGAACTTGTCAAACTGAGAAAATGCTTCAAATCCAAGATGAAACTTAGTAGGAAATAAATGTAAAGTTCTGCATTTAAGTTAAAATATCAATTACATATCCCAGAATGGAGATCTGACTAGAAGGCAACTCATTGTAAAAAAAAAATTAAAAATAGGTAACTTAATTGACTAGAAGCTCAATATTATAAATGATAATATGAAATAGTAGGCACAAAAGCCAATGTAAACAGCTACAATAATAGAAATATGGTATCCAGAATGAAGGAGTTTATGATGTTACTCTATACTATATTGTTAACATCTGTTGTATTGCATCCTTTTTTCTTTTTTGTGGGTGGGAGGGGTCAATGAGGTTTAAGTGACTTTCCAAGGGTCACACAGCTAGTAAGTGTCAAGTGTCTGAGGGCAGATTTGAACTTAGGTCCTTCTGAATCCAGAGCTAGTGCTTCATCCACTGTGCCACTTAGCTGCCTCCTGTTGTACTGCATTCTATTGCACATAACACATTAAAAGGAACATGAACAGGATAGAACATGATTTCTAAGTGTTCTTCCATTTCCAAAATCTATGATCTTGTGTCCACATTAAGGTAACCAGGAAGGTGAAGTGACTGCAAACTGTATAACACAAAGACAATATGAATGAACTAGAGATATTTAGCCTTGAGTCTTCCTTGACACTCTAAGACAACAATGTTCTCTCCATGTTCTCCACTCCTATAGCTCTTATTGTCTGTACCCCCTTATTTGTTGCCTATCATACATTACTGTTGTTCATTACTATTTTATATAAAACTCCTGCCTCTTTAGCTGGAGTCTAAGTTCATGGGGAGTAGTGACAATGACTCCAAACCTTTCCCTACAGTCTTTACCATAATTTCTTGCAGATAACAAGTTAACTAATTGGTTAATCTATAGTACTAGATGGAATAATCATTGCAAAGTCAAATATAAAAAGCATAGTTCTTACATTTAAAAAAACATATTCATGTTTATTATTTAATTTTAGCCCCCCAGGCAGCCCTATGAGATGTGTAAGTGAAGTTTATAGGTTAATGAATTTAGAGATAGAAGAAACAGTAGAAGCTATCAGGTCTAAATGCTTCATTTTACAGATGAGGAAACTGAATCATGAAGAAGTTAAGTGGCTTACCAAGAATCACATATATAGTAAGAAATCAGGTGGTAATTGAAATCAGGTCTTCATGACTCCAAGTCCAGTGCCTGATTCACTCAGTTAGTCAACTTAGCATATTATTGAAAGCATTTTACAGATGAGGTTCAAAGTGTTTACATGATTCATTCACAATAACAAAATGTGTCAATCAAAAAGCCAGTACTTGTCTATTGCTTCTTAGTTCAAGAATCCGCCAATTACTGTCAAAAGTCAAGGACAACACCCATCTTCAGGTTTTGCATTTTTTACATATTAACAAGTCTTTGGCTTATTGGCTTTGACCCATAGAAAGGGAATTTTGGAACCACATATAATGGGCTCATAGAATCACAGGATTTGGGGTTGGAAGGGTTGTTTGGGGTGTGTTTTTTTTTCAATCACAATTCAGCTGCTTCAATTGCAAAGGAGGAAAATGACACCCAGAGTATAGAAGTGACCAGAGGCTCCCTCAAGCTACTCTCTTATTAATCTCTTTACACATTCTGTGGTCAATGTTTGACACCAAAATAAACTTTTCATTTGGTTAATTGGGTAAAAAAAGTAACTGGGCAGCTGACTGAAATTTTTCAATTTTCAACTGGGTGTTATGGCTTTTTGTAGACACAGCCTCAGGCATACTCCCAGCATAACTACATGGCCCCATTAGAAAGGAGAATTTTTGTGCAGAATATTAAATATTGATTCCACATCTTCCTTAACTTTTTATTGCATTTCAGAGAACCATTTGCTTGCAGTGAATGTGGGGCAGCTAAGAGTTTCCCTTTGCCCCCAGGGAGCTGAAAATGTGGTAGGAAAAAAAGAGCACAGGTAGATGAGGAGAGAATCATAAATAAACCAGAGGTACTGCTACATTGGTCAAACTACTGTGTCTAGCACTCCTTCACTAATAACCTATCTTTCAGGGAAGTTGGAACCAAAAAGAATGGGTTATTTTCTAGGATTTAGGGAAAAAGAGAAAAACAGCTCCGTATAGTTTGGGACCTTGTGATGCTGTGAGACTAGCATTTGGATCATTTTATGGAGCCCTCTCAGACACATTTGTTTATTCTAAGTCACTATACACAGTCTTACTCTTGCCAAATCCCTACTAGACATTACCTTTCCATTTACCACAAGTATGAAGATCCAGAGTAACAATGAATGCTTTCCTCTGCATTTTATCTTGGCAGACAACATTAAGATGTTGAAAGGAAGATTGCCTCCAGTCAAGGACTGGATCTACTCTTCCTTTGGAAAGTGTGGAAGCAAGTAGTAAATTCAGGAGGGCTGGCATACCAAGGGAAAATTGGAGAAACAATTAAAACATTTTCTGGTCCAGTGGGAAAGTTTGTGTTAGAATCACTTTATTAACATAAGAGAAGTGTGATGCATCACAGTCACCACAAAGATTTAAATGACTGAAAAAATCATTGGAGACCAAATTGAATTCCTTTCTGCAGTCCTTCCTTTGATCATTAACCTTGTCTCTGATCCTGACATTGGACCTCTAAAGCAATGAACTTAAACATGGTTGACTATGTTTACTACTTTAATCATATACTTAAACTACAAATTCAGTGCATGTTTAATGTCATACAACAAATAAAACAAAATCAATGTATTTAGGAGGCACTGGAATCTGTTCCCCATTTCCAAGAATCCTTCCCTGACTACTATGGTAAATGATCACAATTTTCTTCTCTGAATTCATACAGCACTTCGATTGACACCAATTATCATACAGCAATATAACTTGCATTGTGTTGTATGTTAATTTAATTTTTCATGTCTGGATGACTGTATAGTTTTACTATATAGACCTCTATTGCTTAGTAAAGATTTTAAGAACAAAACGTCTTTCATAGTCTCTCTCTCCCACAGTATTTAGCACAGTGTTCTAATTATATAACAAATGTCAAATAAATATTTACCAGAAAACAATATTATCATATTTAGAAGAGACCATAATGGTCATAGATCAGGGATTTCAAGCTGGAAGGGGCTACATATAGATAGATGATGGAGATGGAGGATGGAGGATGGAGGATGGAGGATGGAGGATGGAGGATGGAGGATGGAGGATGGAGGATGGAGGATGGAGGACGGAGGACGGAGGACGGAGGACGGAGGACGGAGGACGGAGGACGGCGATGGCGATAGAGACATATAGATATATAGATATATATCATTGAATCTAACACCTTGATTTTATACATAAGTAAATGAAAGACAAATGTGTTTAGCTGCTATGCCAAATTCAAATATGTACTAAGTGACAATGTTAGGTTTTGAACTCTAGCACCAATCACTCCCAAACCAGGACTGCTTCAATGGTATTGTGTTTGTTCTTAGTAACTATCACCCTATTCATTTGCTAAATTATTCCTTATACAATATGCAATACGTTACCATTCATCCTTTGTTTGAGGGCCTCCAAAAGAAGAATTTACTTTCCTATAAAGTGTTTTCTTCTATTTTGAATAACCTAAATCATTAGGAAATTCTCCTTTAAAATGAGTTAAATTTGCTTTTTTTTTTCATCTTAGAAATAACATGATACAGTTAAAAGGATCAAAGAATCACAGAATACAGGAGCAGCTAGGTAGCGCAGTGGATAGAGCACCGGCCCTGGATTCAGGAGGACCTGAGTTCAAATCCAGACTCAGGCACTTGACACTAGCTGTGTGACCCTGGGAAAGTCACAACCCCAATTGCCTCACCAAAAAAAAAAAAAAAAGAAAGAAAGAAAGAAAGAAAAAAAGAATCACAGAATACAAGAGTTGGAAAAGGCCCAAAACAGCCATCTATTCCATACTAGACAGATTCCTACATTTACATAACTGAAAAGTGGTTTTCCAATCCCTACTTGAAAACCTCCAAGGAGAGAAGGAGAAAGCCACGTACCATTTCTGGTGAATTATTCTACTCCTGGATAGTTCTAATTTTGGGAAAAATGCTCCTGCTATCAAGTCAAAATTGTCTTCTTTGAAACTTTGACTTAGTACTCCTGGTTCTACCTTCTGGAACCAAATGGACACAACCAAATCTCTCCACATGACACCATTCAAATACGTGAACATAGCTAATGTGTTTTCTCTGAGTATTTTCCTTTTTTTTTTTTTTTTTGGCAGGGCAATGAGGGTTAAATGACTTGCCCAGGGTCACACAGCGAGTAAGTGTCAAGTATCTGAGGCCAGATTTGAACTCAGATCCTCCTGCATTCAGGGCCAGTGTTTTATCCACTGTGCCAAATAGCTGCCACCTCTGAGTATTTTCTATACTAAACATGCTCAATTCCTTCAACCAATCTTCATTTGATGGATTCAAGGCCCTTTATCATTCTGTCTATTATCCTCTGTGCATTTTTAGTTAATTAATATCATTTTTATATTGTTATTTCCAGAATTGAACATAATTCTCTATATGAAGTATGATGGGACAGGTATAATAGGATTATCACCTCCCTATTCCTGGAAGCTATGACCCCTCCTAAAGTAGCAAAAAATAGCATTAGTCTTAGGAGCAGCTAGGTGGCACAGTGGATAAGGCACGGGCCCTGGATTCAGAAGGACCTGACTTCAAATCTGTCCTCAGACCCTTGACACTTACTATCTGTGTGACCCTGGCACTTAACCCTAGTTGTCTCACCAAAAAAACCAAAAAACAAAAAAACAAAAAAATATATAGCATTAGTCTTGTTGGCTACTATGTGACAATACGGATTCATTGAGTTTATGATCCACTAAAAGCCTTAGATCCCATTTGTTCTTTATCCTTCCTTCTTCAACCTTATATTTTGGAGTTTATTGCTGTATTCAAAATCAAGACATTACATTTATCCCTATTAAAATGTCATTTTATTGTATTTATCTAAATGCTGTAATCCATAAGGATCTTTTTTTGTATTGTGATTGTTAGCTATAGCCCCCATATTTATGTCACCTACAAATTTAATGAGTGTAACATCTTTGCCTTTATTCAAGTCATTGATCAAAATATTAAGCAGCACAGAACCAAATACATGCCCCCTACTGGAAACTTCCTGTCATGTTGCTACCAATAACAGCTGTTCTTTGAGTTACATTGTCCTATCAGTTTTAAACCTTTCTGATTGAATTATCAATTAATTCTACCATTCTTTCTTTTTCATTAGAGTTTTAAAAGGTTTTCTATCAAAAGTTGTGTTATGTTGATTGCAGATATATAACCTATATAAAATTGCATGTTGTCTCATGAAAGGGGAAGAGAAAGGAGGAAATGAGTGAATTTGGGACTCAAAAGTTTAATAAAGAAATGTTGAAAATTGTTTTTAAATGCAATTGAGAATAAAATAAAATATTACTTTTAAAAGATGGCTAAAACCCAAGTAAAGTATACTTATAGCATGCTAACCCCTCACCTACTAGTTTAAGAATGTTGTCAAAAAAGGAAAGAAGGCCAGTCTGTCATAACTTGTTCTGTTTTGTTTTATTTTTAATTTCATCATATTTCATTTTTTATAATTACATGTAAAGATAGTTTTCAACAGTCATTTTTGTAAGATTTTGAGTTCCAAATTTTTCTCCCTTCCTTCTTTTCCTCCCCCTTTCCCAAGACAGCAATCCATCTGATATAGGTTATATATGTACAATCATGTTAAACATATTTCCACATTAGTCATGTTGTGAAAGAAGAATTAGAAGAAAAGGAAAAAGCCATAAGAAAACAAAACAAAACTAAAAGTGAAAATAGTATGCCTCAGTATGCATTCAAATTCCATATTTCTTTTTTTTAGATTTGGAGAGCACTATCCATCATCTTTTGGTTTTATTCTGGATCATTGTATTGCTGAGAAGAGCCAAGCCTACCACTGTTGATTATTGAACAACATTGCTGCTATTGTGTACAATGTTCTCCTGTTTCTGCTCACTTAACTCAGCATAAGTTCATGTAAGTATTTCCAGGTTTTTCTGAAATCTACCTGCTCATTATTTCTTATAAAACAATAGTATTTCATTATATTCATATATCACAACTTGTTCAGTCATTTCCCAATTGATGGGAATACCCTCAATGTCCAATTCTTTGATACCACAAAACAAACAGCTATAAATATTTTTTGTACATGCGGGTCCTTTTCCCTTTTTTGTTATCTCTTTGATATACAGACCTAGTGTTGGTATTGCTGGGTCAAAAGGCAGGAACAGTTTTTATTGCCCTTTAGGCAGAGTTCCAAATTGCTCTTCAGAATGTTTGGATCAGTTTACAACTCCACCAAGAATGCATTAGTATTCCAATTTTCCCACATCTCCACAATTTATCATTTTTCTTTTCTGTCATATTAGTCAATCTGATAGGTATGAGGTGTTAGCTCAGAGTTGTTTTAATTTGCATTTCTCTAATCACTAGCAATTTGGAACATTTTTTATGTGACCACAGATTGCTTTAATTTCTTTATCTGAAAACTGCCTGTTCATATCTTTTGACCAGGTCTCAATTCGATAATGACATATTCTTATACATTTGATTCAGTTCTCTGTTTGAGAAATGAAGCCTTTACAGAAACACTGGCTATAAAAATTGCTTCCCACTTTTCTGCTTCCTCTCTAGTCTGGGTTGAATTGTTTTTGTTTGTGCAAAAATTGTTTAATTTAGTGTAATCAAAATTATCCACTTTATATTTCATAAAATTCTTCCCCTCTCCATATTTCTGGCTGGTAAACAATCCCTTCCTATCCTAATTTGCTATGGTATCACCCTTTATGTCTGATTCATGTATTGATTTTGACCTCATTTTGGTGTATGATGTAAGATGTTGGTCTATGCCTAGTTTCTGCCATAATAGCTTCCAGTTTTCCCAACAGTTCTCATCAAATACTAAGTTCTTATCCTAGAAGCTGGAGTTTTTGGGTTTATCAAATAGTTGATTACTTCTATTTTACTACTGTGTATTTTACTACTATGTCTTTTGTGTCTAACCTATTCCATTGATTCACCACTCTGTCTTACCCAGTATGGGGGCCAAATTTAATATAGGGAGAGTTAATTGAGTGGACCACCATAATATTGGGGTCCTGGAAATAATGAGGGACCTCTAGGTCCAAAGCTCCCTCCCCTCCAAACTGCCTTTTTAGATATTTCTCCCAGGCCAACAAGGAGCCTAACAGCCTCTTTTCTACAGATGAATCAGGTTTTATTAATGGGAATAAAATAAACAGCAAAGGTGAAATTAATAAAATGAAAGACAAGGGAATCAGGAAAAAGAAATACAGATAATCCCCCTAACTCTAACCTAAGTCTATACAATCCCCAAACTCACTTCCAGTTCAGCTAACTCAAAAGAGCAGGGCTTGTATGTTAACTCACCACCTGGGATCCATAGCTTCAATGGAAAAACAGCTTTGCAACCAGGGCCCGCAAGACTCATCTGCTCCTGCAGCTCCCACCTGAAAGAAAGTGACACCAGAAAGACCCTGAGCTCCCCTCAGCAAGCATTTATTCTCCCTCCCCCAAAAGGGGAGGTCCTTCAAACAGCCTGTGGAGAGTGGTTTCTCCTGCTGACATCAGCAGCATACATCATTCAGGCCAGGCCAGGTGTGGCCCATCCCAATCAGTCTTCCAAATTCCATTATCTTACCACACCAGTAACCAATACTTTTGATGATTGCTGCTTTAAAATATAGTTTTAGATCTGGTACAGTGAGGCTACCTACCTTTACATTTTTTTTTTCATTAATCCCCGTGATATTCTTGACCTTTTCTTCTTTCATGTAAATTTTGTTATGATGGAAAATGCTCTCCACATCCAGAAAAGAGAAATGTGTAATCTGAATGCAGATTGAACCATACTATTTCTACTTTTATGTTGTTGTTTATTTTCTTTTTGAGGTTTTACTGTTTTGTTCTGATTCTTCTTTCACGTTTGGTAATCAGTTTTGAGTGATTAAAATGCATGACACACTTATGTGTTCTTTGGTGAATTTCCTAAGAAAATTCATCTGTAGCCTAAGAAATCCTCATTTCTTTGACTATCCCTAAAGAATCCATCACATCCAAGTGAAAAATTGGAAGCCATTTAATCATATAGATATTTGGCACTCTCTAGAAATAAGATCCCAAATGCAATATATGGGGTTACACACACACACACACACACACACACACACACACACACACACACACTTGTGTATGTGTATATGTGTGTATATACATATATATGTATGTATGTACATGTGTATATATATATATATAATATATATATACATATTTCATTGATATATGATGCTTTTTCAGTATGAGTTAAATCTTAATACTGACTGAGCCTCTCATATACTAGTAATACCTTCCTTTAAATAATTAAGCAAAACCATCTGATAAATAGGTATAGCAATTATAGATATAGCTGGATGCTTTACTTCTCATCCAGATGTTGGAAAATCTGTGGCATAGAGCATCTGCGGACACTTGCACCATTCTGTCTTCTTTTAGATACTTTGGGATGTAAATCCCACTCATTTGGTTGCTTGTTGTTCCACAATGGACATTTTCTACTGTTTTTCAGTGACAGATTTTGCTTCCTCTTAATGGGGTCTAGCCTAGTTACATAGACCTGGAAATACTACCAACCCTGCCAAGTTTTTTGTTAGCTTTCAAATTTGATTCATACAACCCCAACTTAGATGAAAAAAAAAATGCCCTTTGTGAAGAATGCTGACTTTGGGAGCCTGATGGGGCGGGAGGTGGGGGGTAGGTTTTCAAAGCTTCTCAGTTATCATGTGCTTGGGGTGTAGCTACCTTGCTAAGTGGTTCTGACTATGTCTAATGATTCATCAGTAATTCCCAGAAAGCTGTTTACCTGGTAATGCATTCACTCAATGTCCTTTGCTCAGGTCAGAAAAGAACAAGAATCAAATAGCATTTTCAGCTGAAAACATGTTTTCCTATTAATTGTGTTCCTCTTATTGTAAGAAAAATTCAGACTTCAATGGCACAGCTCCTCTCCTTTTAAAAGAAGCATTTCCTCAATTATTGGTCTGACAAAAAGGAGAACATATGTTCTGAAGAGCTCAGGGAATATAATACAAAGCATGTTCAAATAATTAATATAGCCCTGGATCTCAGCATGGAGCCCATTGATAAGGATTTTAATAATGTCCTTTCAGCTCTAGATATAGAAGGAGCATGATATATGGTCTGCATTTTACCTAACACATGCAACTCATATTTTATTTTTCAATTTATTACTATTTTTTTAAAAAATTAGAGATATTTCTTATCTCTAAACAAATAGGCACAGGATGCAAGTACTCAAACTAATGCAGGCTGGTTTCTTGTGGTTTGCATATAAGGAAGGCAAAAGAATCGCCATGTATAGAATGAATTGAAGATGCAGGTTCTTTGGGAACAAAACTTGCCTGACAAATTACTGAAGCTGCCTACCTATTTGTGATATCCAAGAAAGTGTGGACAGGCCTGGCCCTATGGAAAATCATGAACTAGATAAAGTTTGGCTATAAGATACTGAGCCTTACCTTTCTGCATCCTTTCCCTTTCCCCTAACACACTTCTAATTTTCCTCTTCATAGACCTCATACCTCTGTTCTGTCTTTACCCACTTTCTCCTATAAAAACTTGGGCTGAGGAATGCATTTGATATTAGTAATTTGCTCCTCAACATAACTCCATCATTACGATTCATTTTCCAGAGGTGATTTGCATTTTCAACCTTATCTCTCATTGGGCAATGGAAAAACAAATCCCTTTCTTAAAGGATTTTCAAGGACTACTAAACAGATTAAGATGGGGGAGGGGCTGCAAGAGACTTTTTCTTTTTATTCTACTTGGAATTTCATCATGTAAATTTCCCTGAAAGATCCCTGAACTTGGCATCTCAATACATGAGTCTGAATTCTAGCTCTGTCACTCACTACCTATGGGAACTTGATTGTCATCTAACCTCTAGGCCTCAATTTCCTCATCTATGAAATGAGAAGTTCAATGAATTGACCTCTAATGTACCTTTCAGCTACAGATCTATGACTATGTATATAATACTGCTCTTGAAAAAAGACATAGAGACAGAGAAAGATATTGATAAGCATCCAGAGGAATTATTTCATATAATAGACTAAAATGATATGAGAGTGGTCCTTGGCAAATACCATTCAAAATCAATTTATTATCTTCCAAATAATTGCCAAATAGCTATTCCTAGATCATAAATCTTATTTCCTTCTCATGAAAATCCAGTGACTTCCTATTGCCTTTAGGGTAAAATATCAATTCTGCTTGGCATTTAAATTCCTTGACAATGATTCCAAACTACATTATCAGGTTTAGGACACTTTATTCCCCATCATGCACTCTATGGTTCAGGCCATCTTGCTAATTTGCTGTTTCTCAAACAGCATTCCATCTTTGTGCCTTTGCAAGGCTATCCCACGTGCCTAAAATGTTCTCCTTCTTTGCCTCCCCCTCTTACATCCTTAGCTACCTTCAAGGTCCATGTAATGCTTACTTTCTGCATCTTTTTCCTTTCCCCTAACCCACTTCTAATTCTCCTCTTCATAGACTTCATACTTCTGTGCCCTCTTTACCGACTACCTCCTATAAAAACTTGCACTGAGGAATGCATTTGATATTACTAATTTGCTCCTCAGCATAACTCCATCATTATGACTCATTAACAGAGGTGATGTGCATTTTCAAACTTATCTCTCTTTGGGCATTTTCCTGATATATGTTTGTGTCCCATGATCACATATTACTTAGTATATATTTAATACTTACTTCTCTGTGTTTGTATTGTATTCAAAATTTGCAGAGAATATATATTCCTTGAGTACAAAGAAAGTTTCATTTTTTTTCTTTTTCTCCCCAGCGCCAAACACAGTTGTAGGCACGTAATAGGTATTAATAAATATTTACAGAATGAATGTATGAACAAACAATTTCTAAAAGAGTAAATTAAAATAGATAAAATAAAATTATGATATCCCAAAATTTATGATAGGCATTTTAAGTGATCTTACAATTCAACTCACAAGAAAACATATGCATGAATGGAGACAATTCAAGTTAAATATAATACAAAGAATGCACCTAAAGATTAACTGAATTTAAATAAATATAGTAATTCAAGATAACACAAAATATGGTACATGGGAGTAAAGAATAAGTGATGAATGATAAAGACAATAAGTATTAGACTTCAGAGAAGGGAGGACACATTGTGATTTCTAGGAAGATGTAAAATTTGAAAGGAATTACTCAATATAAACATATTAATTGAATTGTCATTGGTGAATATATGAACTAAAACTCAGTGCCATTACGGAATATATGTTCATTAAAAAATGGTTACCATTATATTTGAATATCCAGTCCAACTAAATTTGTTCCTAAACACTATTGATTAGTGTAATCTATCTATCTATCCAATTATCTATCTATCTATTACCTATCTATGTGTGTGTGTAGTTCATGATTTTAATTAGAGGGTATTGCCATCTAATTGCAGAACTTGCAACCTATGTCAAATGGGAAATTGAAGCTCAAGGTAAGTAAAGATAGCAATAAACCATTCACCTCCTGTTAATGAATTCAAGGCACTAGACCCAGATGAATTAAATCCAAGGAAACTAAGGAATGGCTGATGTGATTACTGAACCAGTATATGTGATCTTTGAAAGATCTTGAAAAATAATAAAGAAGCAAGACTAGAGAGGGCATGTATGTTGTTCTGATGAACAAAGTTAGAGAAGAGAATGTATTTGGCAAACAAAAACCTAATTCACTTTACTTTGATCCTTGGAAAAATTAGAATTTATCTTCCCAAACATGTCTATCTGTCAAACTCTACTATTTCTGTTGAAGGCATGGCCATTCTCCCAACTTTATAACTTCAATATCATTTTGAATTTCTTATTCCTCCACACATTCAATCACTTGCAAAATTTTGTCATTCTATCTTTACATCGCTCACATCTAAACCTTTCTCACCACTCATCCTATTATTCTGAATTCCCTGAAATTGGTCCTTTCCCCCTTCAAGTCTCTCATCACTTCATCCTTTGCAGCACCACCAAAGTAATTATTTTAAACACAAATCTAACCATGTGATTCATGTATTTAATCAACTTCAGCGGTCCTTGTTGCTTCCAGGATAAAATATAAATTTCCTATATTTATCTTTTAAAGCCCTTCACAACTAGATCCTACATACCTTTCTAACCTTAGTGCATATTACTCCTACTCATACACTCTATGATACAGAAAATCGGGCCTTCTCTCTGATTCTATCAGATTAACTTCATTTTCTTTTTTAGGACAGTAACTAGATTATTGCTGAGAATAATAATTTAGATATAGTTTACCCAAGTATAGCAAAGCATTCAATAAAATCTCTCATGCAATTGTGGTGAAGACAGAATAATATGACTTCAGGAGCTGGTTGACTTAGGCTGCAAAAAAAGAGAAACAGTGTCTTAGCACAAAGGTTATAGTAGTACTGTCATACTCAGTTCTGGTCAGATAATATTTATAGTATTTAAGTGAGGTGTGTGCCTCCTATGTTAGTATCATATTGATAAGTTCTAGAGTGTCAGGGGAAAAAAAAGGAAAAGACTCAAGGTGAGGTCAACCACAGTGGTGAAACACTTTGAGATGGTAATTTGAGGATCAGTTGCAAGAACTGGGAAAGTTTGGGCTTGAGAAAAAGGCATTTAAATGAAACATGACAACTCTCTTCTAGTATTCGAAGACTTGTCATGTGGAAGACAATCACGTTCATTCTATTTAACCCTAGATGGCAGAGAGAGGAACAATGGGTAGCAATTTTAAGAAAGTAAATTTAGACTCGATGCAAAGAAAAACTTAGTAAGTATTTGAATTACTCAGTATAAGAACAGGTTACCTGGGGAGTTAGGTGGTTTCTTCTCATTAAAAGCCTTTGGATGCTTTTTATAATTCAAAGAATTTGTGTCTCTGTTATTTTTCTATTTTGAAGTTATTCTTATCTAGGACTTCCCAAAAATCATCTGGGTATTTTAAAATTATGTAGGTATCAATACAACACTCAAGCTATCCATCTGTTTAGTCTTTAGCTCTAGTTACATGGACATATCATTTTATTTCTAGTAATTTATCCTCTGGGTGATATTTTAAGCCACTTCCTGTGTGTTCATAAGCCATCATTGAATAATATGCTGCTGCCTATGTAAGGTTACTTGATAACTTGACTTTTGAATGTAACCTTCAGCTTTTTTGAGGTCACCAGAAAATTTTGATTCTTCAAATATTGCCATGCTTTGTGATTCATAGATATATACAACCTCCGGGAAAATATGGGTACTAAAAAAGATGAGTTTTTATGTCACAAAGGAGTCTGAGGTCATTAGAAGGACGACACAATTTCCCAAATGCAATTCATACCTTTATTTATCTTTTATTTAGAAGTAAGAGTAGATATTTCCTTGTACCTTTCCTTCATATTCTCCATTTCTCTCTTTCTCTCTTCTACCTGACCTTTTAGATATCATTCATAAGGCAGCCCTGGGATCATTTGAATGACTTGACCCAGCTGCCTTAGAGAAAGATAGGAAATGAAAATACAGTCAAGGAGAAAGCAAATTTAAGTATCATTGAAAAAATGCTGATGTAAAAGAGAGATAAAGAACTCATAGGCTAGGAGAGAGAAAAGGCAAATAAGTCAGGCACAGAATAACTCTAAAAAAGGGGTTATAGTACCTTGAGAGTCCTTTGATATTTATTGATTGTAGAAATTGGAGGTACAAAAGATTATTTTTAAAGTAATAGTCATACTATGATTGGCTGAGAGCTGTGGTTCCAGCATGGTTGGTCCATATGGGCCATTCTAATAGCTAAAGAAGTGGTCTTCTAGGAAAGGTAATCACCGCCATCTGCTGGAGAGTGGAAGAATTGCAGAAGTTAGCAAATTAATTGAACTCCAAGACGCTGCATAGTGGAAGACAGTAGCGCTGGACCCTGAGATACAGCAGGTGGCAAAAAAGAAAGCAAAGGGAGGTAGATGAGATGTGAAGAGAGATGTTAGGAAAAAAGAAATGTAGTTCAAAGAAAATAGCTCATGAGAGGAAATCTCACTCTCAATAGTCAGTATGGAGGAGCAACTCTAAGCCTCCCCTACTTTGTGGGATCCCCTAAAAATATCCTTTAGGGTAGGTGTAAGTCATAAAAATAGGAGGGAAGAATGCTTAATTCTTATCTCTTTGGTCTATTACTTTATAAATAAATTCATTTATATTTTCAAGTTTGTGAGTCTGAGTTCTTGTGAGAACTTTTGACTCCCATTGATAGAAAATCTAACTTTCACACCAAGTGAATGTTTCCAAAGAGCTTATATAATCGAGAGTTGCCCCAAAGTGCATTCATGTCAGAAAAAACCCCAACATTAAGATCTAGGCTAATCTCATTGTCTTTATTCTTTGACTATTTAATAGCATAGGAAGTCAGATTTAAAACTAGAAGGGACTACAGAGGTCATCTTACACAAGTTGCTCATTTTATAAATGATGAAACTCATTCTAAGAAAGTATAAATGGTACTCAAGTAGGAGAGCAGAGACTTTAGCTTAGTTCTTCTAAACCCCACATCAGTGTTTTGTTTTTCCATTCTAAGTTGCCTCTCCAAATAGATGTGCTAATCCAGTAATCCAATATTCTACACTTCCAGTTATATTCCATACATAGTCTTGAGAATATACATTCTTTATTCATTTGTTTTTGTTTCATCCCACCCCCAGTGCAGTTCATTAGTCTGACCTCCTATTAGTGGCTATTGAGTCTCATAGAAAAAGTTCTATATTGTTCTGGGCCTTCAATATTATTATTCAATTATTCAATATATCATTTATATATTCAATATCATTATTCAATGGATTGTTCAATTATTCAGTGTTCTATATTATTCTGGGATTCAAACAATACAACATCACTTACAAACACAGTCATTTCAAAGACCTTACCATATAGGAAATAAATTCGAAATCTGTTTGGGCAGATTTTTATGAAAATGGTCAACATTTTGTAGTAGGGATGTGGGAATATACATGTCCCTGCTCTATGTTTCCCTGGGTTTTGATAATCAGAAGATCATTAAAGTAATTAATATGTATGGTTTCATCTACAAAGAAAGCTTTTACAATTTTAATATATTTGTGGAAGACATTCTTAGGCTTTATTTTGTTCAATCAAATCAAATGTTCATTATCATTATTAATTATTATTATTATTTTCAATAAATGTATTGGCAACTTGAATTCTCTAAATTTTCTGTCAGTTGTGTGACTGAAAATTGTATCTTCTATAGAAATTATTCTATAAAACCTTCCTACTTATTCCTCTTCACATTTTCATCAAGAATACCCTGGCTTTGTGTGTAGTTCACTCTCATAAAGATTAAATAAAGATGAGGAACCAGACATGTGAATTGTGAGTTACTAAAGTCCTCTTGCTTATCAAGTTTTAAATAACACTATTGATGATTTTCTCCCAATAATTTGCTATTTCCTCTTCAAACTATCATGAAAATTGAGTTATCAATGCTTTTAAAATTATATTTCCTACAACATGAATTTCTTATGTGTATACTTAATGAGGTTTAGCAACTCATTGACTTCAATTCCTCAAATGGTATTTGCACTTCTTTTTTTAATATTTCCATATTAGTCATGTTATAAAGAACAAAGCAAGAAAAATAAAGTGATAAAATTATGTTTCAGTCTTCAATCAGACCTCATCAGTTCTCAATCTGAAGGTAGAAAGCATTTTACATCATGACTCCTTCAGAATTGTCTTAGATCAATGTAATGACCAGAGTAGCTGTCATTTACAAGTGATAATTTTTCAAAATATTCCTGTTACATTGTACAATGTTCTCCATACTCTCCTCACTTCATTTTTTATCAGCTCATATAAGGTCATTTCAGAATCTTCTGAAATATCCCCTTCATCATTTCTTATAGCATAATTATATTCCATTACAAATATATGCCACAATTTGGCCATTCCCTTATTGATGGACATTTCTTCAACTTCCAATTTTTTGCCACCATAAAAAGCTGCTACTAAAATGTTTGTGTGTGTGTGTGTGTGTGTGTGTGTGTGTGTGTGTGTGTATATATATATATATATATATTTAAATTTTTTTCTTTTATGTCTTTGAGATATAGATCTAGTAGTGGTATTGCTGAAGAAAAAGTTATACATAGGTTTATAGCTCTTTGGGTATAGTTCTAAATTATTCTCCAGAATGGTTGGAACAGATCACTATTTCACCAACAATCCACTATAATCCCTATTTTCCCACGGTCCCTCCAATATTGGTTATTTTCCTTTTCTATCATGTAAGCCAATTTGTTACTTGTGAGTTGGTCCCTCAGAGTAGTTTAATTTGTTTTTCTCTAATCAATAGTGATTTAGCACATTTTAATATAAATATGGAGACTTTTGAATTCTGAAAACTTTTTGTTCACATCCTTTGAACATTTATCAATTGCAGAATGGATATTGTTTTTTTTAAATAAATTTGACTAATTTTTCAACAGGTTTGAGAAATGAAACCTTTATCAGAGAAACATTGCTGTATATTTTCATCAGTTTCCTAGTATTTGCCTTCTATTCTTGGTTGCATTGGTTTTGTTTGTGCAAAACTTTTTTTTAATTTAATGTAATCAAAATTTTTTACTTTACTTCCCATGATCTTCTCTCTTATTTGTCGTAAAATCTTCCCTTATCCACAGATGTGACAAGTAACATTTTCCATGTTCACTTTGCTTATAATATCAGCCTTTATTTCTAAATCATGTACCTCTTTTGACCATATTTTGTTATATAAATTGAGGTATTGGTCTGTACCTAGTTTCTGCCAAACTGCTTTCCAGTTTTCACAGAAGCTTTTGTGAGTTCTTGATCCAAAAGCTTGGATCTTTTGGTTTATCAAACATTAAATGACTATAGTCATTTACTACTATGTATTGTTTACCTAATTTATTTCACTCATCCTCCACTCTATTTCTTAGATACTAACAGATTGTTTTGTTGATTAGCACTTTGTAATATAATTTGGAAATCTGCTGCAGATGCTTACCTCTGGTTCTTGCTCAGCAGCCTTAGAGCTCTGGCTCTACCCCATGATGATTGCTCAGTCATTTGGTTCTGCTTTTCTTCTCATTCCTCTGCTGCCATGGTGGCCACCCTGCTTCTCTCCAAGATAGAGTATCTAAAATGCTACTTGCCCTAACCAAGGTAGCCTTGGATGGTCATTCTGAATCAAGTCCTAAGTGATTTGGTAGAAGCTGAGTGGTCCCAGAGACAAGGGGATGTAGGTAATGGAGGATGATGTGAGGTGGGCGACTATTTCTACCAAGTCAGAATAAGAATAGGAAGATAAGGAAGGTTTCACTGTAGTGGATGAATTCACTGGTGAATGCACAGAATAAGGGCAGCTGATAGAGGCATTCTAGACCAGTAAAAAGTAGAACTCTTGAGGAAGACATATCTCCATCCAGGAGCACTTGTCCTAAGACTCTTCACCTCCCAGGAGGGCCCATCACTCTTTGGACTTCACATAACCCAGAAGGACCTGTCAAGACCACAATACTTTTCACAAACACACCCAGGAGAGCCTGGCATTACACCATGGATTTGTGGCCTGCAAATAAGACCCTACCAAACTCCCCAGACTTCTTAACTCCCAGGAGAGCCCATCAGGAATTTTTTGCCACTCAGTCACCTGTCATGACTTTCCTTACTCCACACCTCCCAGGAGGGCCTGTGGAGACTATTTAAACTCATCATTACTCAAGAAGGTTCATTCTAACTTACAAGATTTAGCTCCAGAGGTCTATCAGTCACTGTCTAGTAAAGCCCCTGCTAAGTCCTCTCTTGGTCTAAAGGAGAAGAGCAATAGATATAGAGATGAAATTTCTCAGCCTAAAACTTGATTGTCGGGGAGAGCTAGGTGGCACAGTGGATAAAGCAAAGGCCCTGGATTCAGGAGGACCTGAGTTCAAATCCGGCCTCAGACACCTGACACTTACTAGCTGTGTGACCCTGGGCAAGTCACTTAACCCTCATTGCCCCCACCAAAAAAAAAAACAAAACTTGATTGTCATCCTCTCCTGCACCACAGAAAAAGCTTCATGACTCCAGAGGCTCTTGTAGTTGTAGGAAATTCTGAACAACCCATTCAATCAAGAAATACCAAAGGCATAATATAGATTCTTCTCTTCCTGGAAGGAGCACCAAGCAGTCTTCTGATTCAAACTTGCAACCTCCATGGAACAAGCAGAAAGAATACTCTGATTTAGACTTCTCCTCACTAAGAAGGAAGCAGAGGGGCAGCTAGGTGGTACAGTGGATAGAGCACCAGCCCTGGATTCAGGAGGACCTGAGTTCAAATCCGGCCTCAGACACTTAACACTTACTAGCTGTGTGACCCTGGGCAAGTCGCTTAACCCCAATTGCCTCACCAAAAAAAAAAAAAAAAAAAAAAGGAAGAAGAAGAAGAAGGAAGCAGAGAACTATGTTTTCTGATGCAGATTCCTTTCCATCTTGAAGGAGTTAGCATCCCAGAGCAATGGCAAGCAGATGTTTTCTTGGGCCAAAACTGAGTTAGTGTCTGATGTAAGGCAATAGCAGCAAGAGCTCATGAGGTAGGAAACACAAAGCAAAATTTTAGAAGCTGAATTCCAAAATGCTGAAAACATTTTTCAAGAGAAGTCTGGTTATCAAAGGGACTTTAAGTTGGAAGGATGGAAATAAGAGGAGTCAGAGAAAAATGAACAGTATGCTCAGGAAGGAAAGCATCTTGTCCAGAGCCAGCAGCAGCAGAAGAAAGTAGAGAATGCAGTGAAAGAGATGAAGAAGCCATTGGCCTACTACCTCAATTATGAGGAATTGGATTAGATGCTCTGAGAGCTTAACCTCATTAAAAAGAATAAGGGCCAGGACCTGAGCCAAGATGGCAGAGGAACAGCAGTTACTTGCCTGAGATCTCCCAAACACCTCTCCTAATAACTTCAAATACTGCTATTAGACAATTCTTGGAGCAGAAGAACTCACAAAAAGACAGGGTGAAATAATTTTGCAGGCAAAGACAACATAGAACATAAGCAGGAAAGGTCTGTTGCACTGGGGTGAGAGTGGAAAGTAGTTCAGCACAGTCTGTGCCATCACAGTCCCTGACCCAGCAAGCCAGGAACAGACTTTGGGATCCTCAAAGTCAACAGTGGCAGCAACTATTTCTGGACCTCAGCCCATAGACAATAAGTGGGTTGAACAATTGGACAGAAGCAGATAACAAGGGTCTCTTTGCTTAGCACTGAGGCAGGACTCTTGTTTTGCCCATACTCTAATCCAGGTCATAGTCTTTGGTGGCATTTATAGGCCAGAGAGGAGCACAAGCACACAACACCTTGCAGTCACAGTGGAGTTGGATGTTCCTCATACTTCCAGGGCAGAAAAGCAGACTTGTGGTTGCTTGCAGACAAGAAAACAAGCCAGGAGAGTAGTAAATATACTTCTTAAATCATACCACCTAGGAAGAACTAAAAACTTTAAAATCCCTAGAAGTACCTCTGAAAACAGCTGCACAAACCCTCAAAGCCTGGGACAGTATACCCTCCACCCTAGAAATTCTGACCAGAGAAAATTTATATAGTGACAAAGAAAATCAAAATACAACCTCAGAAAAAGATAAAAAAGTCAAAGCACCTACATGCAAAGGATCCAAGAACAATCTGAATTGGTCTCAGGCCATAGAAATACCCAAAAGGACTTTACAAATAAAGTCAGAGAGGTAGAGGAAAAATGGAAAAAGAAATGAGAGTGATGTAAGAAAATCATGAAAAAAAGTCAACACCTTGTTAAAGGAGACAGACACACAAAATACTGAAGAAAATCATTCCTTAAAAACAGACTAGGTCAAATGGTAAAAGGGTAACAAAAAGCCAATGAGGAAAAGAATGACTTGAAAAGCTAAATTGGGGGCTTTGGGGGTGGAGCCAAGATGGTGGAGAGAAGCCAGAAAGTTGCCTGAGCTTTCCCATGTTTCCCTCAAAAACAACACTAAATCAAGCCTCTAAACAGGTTCTGGAACTACAGAACCTACAAAAAGACAGAGAGAAAAATCCTCCTACTTGAGATAATTTAGAGGACTTCAGGAAAGGTATGTCTCACTTGGGTGAAAGGGGAGGGTGGCTCAGCATAGCTCAGCTCTGCTTGGCTCACCATTGCTCAGCTCAGCAGGTAGCTCAACACAGCTGAGAGTGGGGCAGCTCAGAGTTGTAATAAGCTAGCAAAAGTGATCCCTGTGCCCCAGGAGCAGACTTCAACTTTATCAGTTTAAAAATAGGCTACAACAGGAGTTATATAACCTTTATCGGTTTAAAATTAGGCTACAACATAAGTAATAAACAAACAAACAAACAAAAAACCTTACCACTGACAGCTTCTATAGTGAAAGGGAAGACCAAAACTCAAACTCAGATGAGTTCATCAAAATGCCTGAAAGTGAAGACTCAAGTGGGAAAAAGATCTTGTCTCAAGACTAAAAAAATTTCTTTGAAGAACTCAAAAAGGCTTTTAAAAACCAAATGAAAGAGGCAGAAGAAAACATGGAAAAAAGAAATGAGAGTTATGCTGGAAAAAGAAGCACAAAAATTGACTGAGGAAAACAATTCCTTAAAAAGTAAAAATTGGCCAAATGGGAGAAAAGAATAGCCAAGAGGGAAGAATAATTGGCCAAATGGGAGAAAAAAAAATTGTCCAAATGGAAAAAGAGGTTCAAAAGCTTACCAAGGAAAATAATGCCTTAAAAATTTAAATTGGGCTAGTGGAAGCTAATAACTCCAAGCAGAATCAAAAAACTGAAAAAAAGAAGAAAATGTGAAATACCTCATTGGAAACACAACTAACCTAGAAAATATAACCAGGAGAGATAATCTAAGAATTACTGGACTACCTAAAAGCTATGATCAAGAAAAGAGTCTAGATGCCATATTCCAGGAAATTATCAAGGAAAACTGCCCTGAAATTATAGAATCAGAGGATAATTCATCATTGAAAGAATCCACTGAACACCTCTTGAAAGAGACCCCAAAAGGAAAACTTCAAGGAATATTGTAGCCAAACTCCAGATTTATCAGGTGAAGGAGAAAATGCTCCAAGCAGCCAGAAAGAAACAATTTAAATATCATGGAGCCATGGTCAGGATTGCTCAGGACCTAGCAGTTTCAACATTAAAGGATTGCAGGGCTAAGAATATGATATTCTGGAATGCAAAGGAGCTTGGATTACAACCAATAATCAACTACCCAGCAAAACTGAGCATTCTGTTTCAAGAGAAAAGATGGACATTCAATGCAATAGGGTACTTACAAAGTTTCCTGTGAAAAAGACCACAAGTGAACAGAAAATCTGATCTCCAAATACAAGACTCAAGAGAATTATAAAGAGGTAAACAAAGGCAGGGGGAGGGAAGGTTATTCAATGAGGTTAAACTGCTTACATCCCTATGAGGGAGGATAATAATTTTCATCTCTTGGGATCTGTATCTCTATTAGGGCATTGTTATTAAATTGACTTTGATGTGATGATATAAAGAAACCTAAGGGGCAGAATAAAAGGATACTAGGGGGAGGAGAGGGAGTGGGAGGTGGAATGGGGTTAATTACATCATATGAAGAGGTACAAAAAGAACCCATTACAATAGAGGGGAAAAAGGGAGGGGTAAGCATTGTTTCAATCTTAATGTCATCAGATTTTATTCAGGGCAGGTAAAAAATTCACTCCCATTTGTATACTGGAAGTTAGCTTACACTTTAAGGAAACAAAAGGGGAAGGGGAAAAGGATGGTATTGATAGAAGGAAGGGCAGAAGCAAGGAGGGGGGAAGAGGGCAAGGAAAGGAAGAGCAGCAAATAAAAGTGAGGGCAGATTGAGGGAGGCAGTGGTCAGAAGCAAAACACTGGTCAGGAGGGAATGGGTGAAAGAAGGGAAGAAAGAGGACAAAGGGGAAAAGAGGATGGAGGGAAATAAACAGTTAATAATCCCAACTGTGAATGTGAATGGGATGAACTCTCCCATAAAACAGAAGTGAATAGCAGAGTGGATTAAAAATCTGAATCCTATAAAAAGATGTTTACAAGAAACAAACTTGAAGAAGAGAGGTACACACAGAGTAAAGGTAAAAGGTTGGAGCTGAATATATTATGCTTCAGCTCAAACCAAAAAAATAGGGGTAGCAATTCTTACCTCAGAAAAAGAAACAGCAAAAATATATATAATTACAAGAGATAAGGAAAGAAACCACATCTTGTTAAAAGGTATGATAGATAATGAAGTAATATCAGTACTAAACATGTATGCACCAAGTGGTATAGCATCCAAATTCTTAGGGAAGAAGTTAAATGAGTTATAAGAGAAGGGAGCCAAGATGGCGGAGAGGAAGCAGCAAGCTGCCTGAGCTCTCCTTCTGTTCCCTCAAAACGAACATTAAATCAAGCCTCTGAATGGATTCTGAAACTACAGAACCTGCAAAGAGACAGAGAGACACAGTCCTCCAACCAGAGATAATTTAGAAGACTTCAGGAAAAGGTCGGTCTGACTCGGGCAAAAGGGAGGCCCAGCGCAGGGCAGCAACCCAGCGCCGAGGGGGTTGGGGCAAGTCAGCAGGAGCTGCTGGCCACAGCCTAACAACTGAGGCTCCCCGAACCTGGCTCAAAAATCTGGTGGCCAAGAAGGACAGTGGAAAAACCTACCTGCATCGGCCGAGAGGGCCACGAACGGCAGGATCAGACGCCGGGGTCTGGCGCCTGGCTGGCCGAGCACAATCAGACAGGAAGTGCAGGGTGGGGGATCTCCACACACCATAAAGGCCTCAGAGTAAAAGCCCGGTCACACAGCACCTATACACCTGCACAAGAAGCCCAAAACAGGGACCCTGGGCTCCCAGAGCAGACCTCAACTTAAAGAATAAATAAATGAGCTGCAATAATGAGTAAGAAGCAAAAAAGAGCCCTCTCCATTGAGAGCTTCTGTATCAATAGGGAAGAAGCCAACACAAACTCAGATGAGGACAATAGCCTCAAATTGTCTACATCTGAAGCCTCACAAGGGAAGGTGAATTGGTCGCAAGAACAAAAAGCCTCCTGGAAGAGCTCAAAAAGGATTTTAAAAATCAATTGCAAGAGGTAGAAGAAAAAATGGGGAGAGAAATGAAAGCAAAACAAAAAAACTATGAAAAAAGAATCAGCAGCTTGGAAAAGGAAGCTGAAGAAAACAAAGCCTTAAAAAATTCATTTGGCCAAATGGAAAAAAAGCTGCATAATCTCACTGAAGAAAACAATACCTTAAAAAATTCACTTAGCCAAATGGAAAAAAAGGTGCATAATCTCACTGAAGAAAATAATGCCTTAAAAATTAAAGTGGGACAGTTGGAAGATAAGGAATCCATGAGACACCAAGAATCAGTCAAGCAGAATAAAAAAAATGAAAAAATAGAAGAAAATGTGAAATACCTCATTGGAAAGACAACTGATCTGGAAAACAGATCGAGGAGAGACAATTTGAGAATCATTGGACTGCCTGAAAGCCATGACCAGAAAAAGAATCTAGACACCATATTCCAGGAAATTATTAAGGAGAACTGCCCTGATATCATAGAATCAGAGGATAAAATCATCATTGAAAGAATCCACCGATCACCTCCTGAAAGAGACCCCAAAAGGAAACCTCCAAGGAATATTGTAGCCAAATTCCAGAATTATCAGGTGAAGGAGAAAATACTCCAAGCAGCCAGAAAGAAGCAATTTAAATATCATGGAGCCATAGTCAGGATTGCGCAGGACCTGGCAGCTTCAACATTAAAGGACCGCAAGGCTTGGAATATGATATTCCGGAAGGCAAAGGAGCTTGGATTGCAGCCAAGAATCTATTACCCAGCAAAAATGTGCATTTTCTTTCAGGGGAAAAGATGGACATTTAATGACATTGGGGACTTTCAATCTTTCCTGATGAAAAGACCAGAACTGAATAGAAAATTCAATCTCAACATATAAGACTCAAGAGAAGTTTAAAAAGGTAAACAGAGGGAAAAAAAAGTTACCCTATTAGGTTAACCTGTTTATATCCCTACACAGGAAGATAATACTCATAACTCTTAAGAACTGTAAATGTATTTGGGCAGAGAGAAGGACTAGAGGGTATAAATATAAATTGTCTTTGATGTGATGATACAAAAGAATTAAGGGGATAAAAAGGGAGTCTATGGGGAGGAGAGGAAAGGGGAGGTGGAATGGGATGAATTATATCATATGAAGAGGTGGAAAAAAACCTATTACAATAGAGGGAAAGAAAGGAGGGGGAAACATGGTTTCAACCCTATTCTCATTAGATTTGACTCAAAGAGGGAATAACATATACGTTCATTGGGATAAAGAAACTTAACTCATTCTTTAGGGAAACAAAAGGGGAAGGGAAAGGGGGGGACTGATAGAAGGGAGGACAAAAGCAAGGGAGAAAAGGGTAAAGAAAAGAGGGGGGGTGATAAAAAGGGAGGGCAGATCGGGGCAGGCAGGGGTAAGAAGTAAAACGTTGGTGAGGAGGAATAGGGTCAAAGAAGGGGGGAAAAGTACAAACGGGGTAAATAGAATGGAGGGGAATAGACAGTCAGTAACAATAACTGTGAATGTGAATGGGATGAACTCTGCTATAAAACGGAAGCAAATTGCAGAGTGGATTAAAAACCAGAACCCTATAATACGCTGTTTACAAGAAACACATTTGAAGCAGAGAGATACACACAGAGTAAAGGTAAAAGGGTGGAGCAGAATATATTATGCCTCAGCTAAAGTAAAAAAGACAGGGGTAGCAATCCTTATCTCAGACAAAGTGCAGGCAAAAATAGATCTCATTAAAAGAGGTAAGGAAGGAAATTACATCTTACTTAAAGGTACTATAGATAATGAAGTAATATCAATATTAAATATGTATACGTCAAGTGGTATAGCATCCAAGTTCTTAGAGGAGAAGTTAAATGAGTTACAAGAGGAATTAGATAGTAATACTATACTAGTGGGGGATCTGAATCTCCCCCTCTCAGAATTAGATAAATCTAGCCAAAAAATAAATAAGAAAGAAGTGAAAGAGGTGAATAGATTACTAGAAAAGTTAGATATGATAGATGTCTGGAGAAAATTGAATGGGGATAGAAAGGAATATACATTTTTCTCAGCAGTACATGGCACATTTTCAAAAATTGACCATGTATTAGGGCACAAAAACATCATAGTCAAATGTAGAAAGGCAGAAATAGTAAATGCATCCTTCTCAGATCATGATGCAATAAAAATTACATGTAAGAAAGAGCCAGGGAAAAGTAGAATGAAAATCAATTGGAAACTAAATAATTTCATTCTAAAGAATGAATGGGCCAAACAAGAAATCATAGAAACAATCAATAACTTTATCCAAGAGAATGACAATAATGAGACAACATACCAAAATCTATGGGATGCAGCCAAAGCAGTGCTTAGGGGAAAATTTATAGCTCTAAATGCTTACATGAATAAAAAAGAGAAAGAGGAGATTAATGAATTGGGCATGCAACTTAAAAAGCTAGAAAAAGAACAAATTAGAAATCCCCAATTAGACACTAAATTAGAGATCCTGAAAATTAAAGGAGAAATTAATAAGATTGAAAGCAAAAAAACTATAGAATTAATCAATAAAACTAAGAGCTTGTTTTATGAAAAAACCAATAAAATAGATAAAATATTGGTTAATTTGATTAAAAAAAAAGAAAGAAGAAAACCAAATTCCCAGTATCAAAAATGAAAAGGGTGATGTTACCACCAATGAAGTGGAAATTAAAGCAATAATTAGGAAATATTTTGCCCAACTGTATGCCAATAAATTTGACAATCTAAATGAAATGGATGAATATTTACAAAAATACAAACTGCCCAGGTTAACTGAAGAGGAAATAAAATCCTTAAATAAACCCATATTAGAAAAAGAAATTGAACAAGCTATTAATGAACTCCCTAAGAAAAAATCCCCAGGGCCAGATGGGTTTACGGGTGAATTTTACCAAACATTTAAAGAACAATTAATTCCAATATTATACAAATTATTTGGAAAAATAGGTGAAGAAGGAGTTCTACCAAATTCGTTTTATGACACAAATATGGTGGTGATACCAAAACCAGGCAAAGCAAAAACAGAGAAAGAAAATTATAGACCAATTTCCCTAATGAATATTGATGCTAAAATCTTAAATAAGATACTAGCAAGGAGATTACAGCAAGTGATCACCAGGATAATACACTATGACCAGCTGGGATTTATACCAGGAATGCAGGGCTGGTTCAACATTAGGAAAACTATTAACATAATCAACCACATCAATAAGAAAACCAACTAAAATCATATGATTATCTCAATAGATGCAGAGAAAGCTTTTGACAAAGTACAGCACCCATTCCTAATAAAAACACTAGAGAGTTTAGGAATATGTGGAGCTTTCCTTAGAATAATAAACAGTATCTACCTAAAGCCATCAGCAAGTATTATATGCAATGGAGATAAATTAGAGGCCTTCCCAATAAGATCAGGGGTGAAACAGGGATGTCCATTATCACCCCTATTATTTAATATTGTTCTAGAAATGTTAGCTTTAGCAATCAGAGAAGAGAAAGGAATTAAAGAAATTAGAATAGGCAAGGAGGAAACAAAACTATCACTCTTTGCAGATGATATGATGGTATACTTAAGGAATCCTCGAGAATCAAGCCAAAAATTACTTGAACAATTAACAACGTTAGCAAAGTAGCAGGATATAAAATAAATCCACATAAATCATCAGCATTTCTATACATGACCAACAAAGTCCAGCAGCAAGAGATAGAAAGAGAAATTCCATTTAAAGTAACAGTAGATAATATAAAATACTTGGGAGTCTACTTGCCAAGACAAACCCAGGAACTCTATGAACACAACTACCAAACACTCTTCACACAAATCAAATCAGATCTAAATAATTGGAAAGATATCAATTGCTCATGGATAGGCAGACCTAATATAGTAAAAATGACAATACTGCCTAAATTAATTTACTTATTCAGTGCCATACCAATCAGGCTACCTAAAAATTATTTTATACAGGTAGAAAAAATAATAACAAAATTCATCTGGAAAAACAAAAAATCAAGAATATCCAGGGAAATAATGAAAAAAAATTCACAGGAAGGTGGGTTAGCGGTACCAAACCTGGAGCTTTACTATAAAGCGGCAGTCATCAAAACTATCTGGTACTGGCTAAAAAATAGAGTGGTAGACCAATGGAATAGGCTAGGCTCAGGAAATGCAGTAGTAAATGACACTAGTAATGTAGTGTTTGATAAACCCAAAGACTCCAGCTTCTGGGATAGGACCTCAGTATTTGACAAAAACTGCTGGGAAAACTGGAAGATAGTATGGCAGAAATTAGGCATAGACCAACATCTTACACCTTATACTAAAATAAGGTCAAAATGGATACATGATTTAGACATAAGAGGTGATACCATAGGTAAATTAGGAGAAAAATGAATGGTGTACCTATCAGATCTTTGGAAAGGAAAACAGTTTTTGACCAAACAAGAGATAGAGTATATTATAAAATGCAAAATGGATGATTTTGATTATATTAAATTAAAAAAATTTTGTACAAACAGAAGCAATGCATCCAAAATTGGAAGGGAGGCAGAAAGCTGGGAAACAATTTTTGAGGCCAGTGCTTCTGATATAGGCCTCATCTCTAAAATATATAGGGAATTAAATCAAATTTATAAGAATCCAAGTCATTCCCCAATTGAGAAATGGTCAAAGGATATGAACAGGCAGTTTTCTGATGAAGAAACCAAAGCTATCTATTCCCATATGAAAAAATGCTCTAAATCTCTAATGATTAGAGAGATGCAAATTAAAACAACTCTGAGGTACCACCTGACACCTATCAGATTGGCTAAAATGACAAAAAAGGAAGATAATAAATGTTGGAGAGGTTGTGGGAAAATTGGAACACTAATGCATTGTTGGTGGAGCTGTGAGCTGATCCAACCATTCTGGAGAGCAATTTGGAATTATGCCCAAAGGGCGATAAAGCTGTGCATACCCTTTGACCCAGCAATCCCACTTTTAGGTCTTTTGCCCAAAGAAATCATGGAAGGGGGAAAGGGACCTACATGTACAAAAATATTTATAGCTGCTCTTTATGTGGTAGCAAGGAATTGGAAGTTGAGGGGGTGCCCATCAATTGGGGAATGGCTGGACAAGTTGTGGTATATGAATACAATGGAATACTATTGTGCTGTAAGAAACGATGAGCAGGAGGAGTTCAGAGAAACCTGGAGGGTCTTTCATGGGCTGATGATGAGTGAGATGAGCAGAACCAGAAGAACATTGTACACAGTATCATCAACATTGAGTGTTGACCCACTGTGATGGACTATATTCTTCTCACCAATGCAATGGTACAGAAGAGTTCCAGGGAACTCTTGATAGAAGAGGATCTCCAAATCCAAGAAAAAAAAGAAAGAAAGAAATGTGGAGTATAGATGCTGATTGAACCATATTATTTCTTTTGTTTTGGGTGCTGTTGTTTTTTTTTTCTATTTTGAGGTTTTGCATCACTGCTCTGATTCTTTTTCTTGTAACAGGATTAATGCAGAAATAGGATTAATGTTATTATGTGTTTATATATATATATGTGTGTATATATATATATCTATATGTATATGTCCAGAGATATATAGATATAACCTATATCAGATTACCTGCTGTCTAGGGGAGGGGGGAGGGAGGGGAGGGAGGGAGAAAAATCTGAAATTGTAAAGCTTGTATAAACAAAAGTTGAGAATTATCTTTACATGTAACGGAAAAAATAAAATACCTCATACATTAAAAAAAATGAGTTATAAGAGGAAACAGACAGCAAAACTGTACTAGTGGGGGATCTCAACCTTCTCCTCTCAGACTTAGATAAATCTAACCACAAAATAAACAAGAAAGAAGTTAAAGAGGTGAAGAGAATCCTGGAAAAAATGTGGTATGTTATTGCAATGGAACATTGTTGTCCTATGAGAAATGATGTGCAGGATGCTTTCAGAAAAACCTGGAAAGATTTACATGAGCTGATGCAAAGTGAAATGTACTGTGTATAAAGTAACAGCAGTATTGTAAGATGTTCAGCTGTGGATGACTTAGCTATTCTCAGCAATACAAAGATCCAAGATCAACTGTGAATGACTCATGATGAAAAATGCAATCCATCTGCAGAAAAAGAATTGTTGGTGGTTGAACACAGATTGAAACATAATTTTTTTAAACAAATTTTATTTTTCTTGAGGTTTTTTTGTCTCCTTTCTTTCAAAACCTGACTAATATGGAAATGTTTTGTTTGACTTCACATGTGCAACTTATGCTGAAAAAGATAAAAATTTTAAAATTAAATTAGTAAATACTAATAAGGCCAAAAGGAACAAAGAAAAGAAAGAAAAATCTTACTACGATGACCCCACACTTCTTCTCAACAGATTCAGTATCTGGCCCAGGTACCACTGGGTTGGCATGAATAGCTTCAATGGCTTTGAAGAGAAGTGTTTTGCCAGACTTGTCAGCAAGAAACTGTTGATGAACTTTCCTATGAATGGATTACTGAGGATATGTACCTCCTACAATTAATAAATAATAGCTGTAGGTTCTGGTTGTGGAAACAAGACAAATAAGACAGCTAGGCAGCTCCAGGGCTAACACTTTACTCATGCTAGCCATTCTTGGGTGCCAACAATGACTATGGGAGTGGGATTAGGATTTGATCCAGGGGAAGCATGATCCAGGGAAATGTCTATATTCTTTAGGCATTCACACAGTTTCTCCCTTCTTTGATGTGATACATGTTCCACAGAGGGTCATACAGGTACACTGGAATTCGTTCTTGATTGTTTTTTTTCATTTTTCCTAACAAGCATACATCAGTTCTTGTAATCTTGTTCTTTCTTTTTTCTTGAGGATTCTAAAGCCATTTGTTGTTCCTTCTAGTGCACCCTCTTGGGGGTGAGGTTGGGGGGATGACATATTTCATATATCTAGAAAATAGGTAGCAGGGGCTTTCTTGGAGTTAAGTGAGAGCTAGAAGTGGATATGAAGCAGAGATTAGGTTAAATTGTTTAAGTAACTGCTCACATCTCATGCTCCTAGAGAATGACCCTCTGGCCATTGCTCAGTCATTTGGAGCAGAAGTTGAGTTTGAATCAATCCTTCCATTTGTGAAAATAAGGGACTCATTTTTCACTTGAAATCTATTAGAGGAAATCACTGCCAAGCTAAGGTGCCATTCTCCCTCTCTTAACTCTGACCAAGAACTGTAAAAGAGAAGCCTAAGCTTACAGCTGATAGGTAAGAAGGGAGTGCTGGTTGATTCTTGTTTCTGGAAAAGGGACTGAAGTATGCAGAGCATAATTTTTTTTCAAAATGTCTATAGGACTCTATGGTCTCTAGGGTGTTCATGAAAATACACTGATAACACATTTTTAGAAAATCAGGTACTCCTAGGTTGCCTTCACATTTTTCTTGATTCCCTTCTTAGTGTTGACCTTTTGTTCTTACAGAAGAATTTTGTTATTAGTATTTCTACTTCTCACTGTAGATGGGGGGTGGAGCCAAGATGGCAGAAGAAAAGCTATGACTCTCCCAGATCCGGAAAACCTGTCCACATACATTCAAAAATAGTGTGAAAAGATACTTTTGGAGCAGCATAACCCACATAATAACAGTGAGACTCTTTTCCACCCAAAGATGGTTTAATTAGGTGACTGGGATCACCTGTGGTTCAAGCTGAGCGAGGAACACAGCTCATGGAACAGGAGCAGCCTCAATTAGGCTGCACATCCAACCAAAGCCTCAGAATCTTCAGCTGCTTATTCTGAAGCTTAGCTTGTGATGAGGGGGTCCAGCAGTTGGGGGGAATAGCTGCAGTCTCTGCTGCAACTGGGGTGGGAATCTCACATTCTAAACCAGTAAGCAAGGTTGAAGGACAGCCATCCAGTGGGGTAGAGGCACAGGCATGCCAAGCTTCCTACCATAGAGAATCAGATTTCAATTAGACTTCTATTTCTGGCTCAAAGAGAAAGCATGCTGTTGTTACTCACAGGCCAGGAAGGCTGAGAAAAAGCCAAATTACCCCCCAGGTGAAGCTGTAGCTCAGAATAGTGTATCCTGGAAGCAACGCTATGCTTTAAGAAGGAGTTAAAAGCCAAGAAATAGGGTATGAAGATGAGTAAGCAGAAAAAACAGCAGATCATAAAAAGCTGCTTTGGGGGCAAGCTAGACCAGAATACACCCTTAGAAGTTTCCGAAAAAAAGTATGAATTGGTCTTAGGCCTTGGAAGTGCTCAAAAGGGAATTTGAAGAGAAAGTAGGAGAGATAGAAGGAAGATTTAGAGAGGTGGAGGAAAGAACGGAAAGAGAAATGAGAGTGATGCAGGAAACTTATAAGAAAAATGTAAACAGCTTGAAAAGCCAAATGGAAAAGAATACTAAAAAGCTCTCTGAAGAAAATAATTGCCTAAGAATTAGGACTGAACAAATGGAAACTAGTGACTTTATGAGAAGCCAAGACATAGTAAAGCAAATCCAAATGAATAAAAAATTAAGGGAAATAAGAAATATATCCTTGGTAAAACAGCTGACCTGGAAAATAGACCCAGGAGAGATAATTTGAAAATCATCTGAATACCTGAAAACCATGACCAAATAAGAACTTAGACAGCATCTTCCAAGAGATTATCATGGAAAATTGCCCTGACATTCTAGAAGCAGAAGGTAAAATAGAAACTGAAAGAATCCACAATAACTTCCTGAAAGAGATCCCAAAAGAAAAACTTCCAGGAATAATAAAGCCAAATTCCAGAGATCCTAGGTCATGGAGAAAATATTGTAAGCAGCTAGAAAGAAGGAATTCAAATACTGTGGAGACACAGTCACAATAAAACATGATATAGCAACTTCTACATTAAAGGACTGGAGGACATGGAATAGGATATCCCAGAGGGCAAATGAACTGGGACTAAAACCCAAAATCATTTACCCAGCAAAACTAAGTATAATCTTTCGGGGGGAAAAATGAGACTTCAATGAAAAAGAGGAATTCCAGGCATTTGTGATGAAAAGACCTGAACTAAATAGAAAATGTGACTCTCAAATACAAGACCCTACAGAAGCATAAAAAGGAAAACAGGAAAAAGAAATCATGAAGGACATGATTGCAAGGGTAAACAGTTTCCATTCTTCAATGAGAAGATAATACTTCCAACTCATAAGAACTTTCTCAGTATTAGGGCAGCTGAAAGGAATATACTTGGACAGAGGGCATAGGTGTGAATTAAATATGAATGGATGGTATATGTAAAGCATTTATCCTTGTTTTTTTTTAGGGCAAGAAGGGTGGGGTGGCTTATGACTGGGGCTGGATTTGGGCTTGGGGCCTCCTGGGTCCAGGAATGGTGCTTTGTCCATTGTGTCACCTAGCTGACCCACGATGACATCTTTAAAATAAAGTTAAGTGGTGGGGCAGCTAGGTGGCACAGTGGATAGAGCACCAGCCCTGGATTCAGGAGGACCTGAGTTAAAATCCAACCTCAGATACTTAACACTTAACTAGCTGTGTGACACTAGGCAAGTCACTTAACCCCAATTGCCTCAACAAAAAAAATGAAACAAACAAAAAAAATAAAATAAAGTTAAGTGGTAAGAGGAATACACTGGAAGAAAGGGAAAAGGAGAGGTGGAAGCATGTAAAGTAACTCAAATAAAAGAAACAAGAAAAAGCTTATGGAGTGGAGGGGAAAATGGGGAAGGAGCAGGGGAGTAAGTGAATCTTACTTTCATCAGAATTGGCTCAAACAGGAAATAACGTACAAATTCGAGTGGGTATAGTAATATATTTTTCCCTGAGCGAAAGTGAGAGGGGGGGAGGAAAAGAAGGGGAGAGTTGAAGGAAGGGAGGGCAGATTGAGGGAGGGGGCAGTTAAAAGCAAAACACTTTTGAGGAGGGATAGGGTGAAAGAACATAAAAAATGGAGTAAATATCAAAGGGAAGGAATAGGATGAAGGGTAATACAGTGAGCAATAGTAACAGTATAAGAAATGATTGGCAGTATGCTATCAGAAGGATGTATGAAAAATGCAAACCATCAACAGAGAAAGAACTGATGGTATTTGAATACAGATTGAAGTATAATTTTATTTGTTAGTTCCTCTTGCTAAAGTTATTCTATTTTCTTTCATAACTTGAGTAATGTGAAGACGCTTGGCATAACTGCACATATATGATTTATATTGAATTGCTTGATTCCGTAGAGAAGGCTGAGGAGGGAGGGAGGAAAAAAATTAGCTTTTAAAAAAACCAACGTGAAGAAACAAAAAGCAGGTGGATTTCAGAGAAACCTGGGAGGACCTGCATGAATTGATGCTGAGCAAGATGAGCAGAACCAGGGGAATGCTGTACAACATTTTGTGGTCATCAACTGTGACAGACTTGACTCTTCTCAGCAAAACAATGGTCCAAGATAGTTTCAAAGGAGTCATAAGGGAAAGTGCTCTCCAAATCCAGAAAAAAAAAAGAAATGTGGTATCTAGATGCAGATTGCACCATGCTATTTCTACCTTTTTTTTGTTTTCCTTTAATGAGGCTTTTCCATTTGCTCTGATTCTTCTCTCACAGCATCACTAATGTAGAAATATGTTTAATGTGATTGTATATATATAAAACCCATATCAGATTTCTTGCTGTCTTGGGAAATGGGGAGGGAGGGAGAAAAATTTGAAATTTAAATCTTATAAAAAAACAAATGTTGAAAACTATCTCTACATGTAACTAGAAAATAATAAAATACTTAATAAAAATAAATAAATAAGTAAAATAATTATAGACAATATGAAATACTTGGGAGTCTACCTGCCAAGACAAACCCAGGAACTCTATGAACACAATTACAAAAACACTTTTCACACAAATAAAATCATTAGTGTTCCAATTTTTTCACAGCTTCTCCAACATTTATTTTCCCTTTTCGTAATATTAGCCAATCTGATATGAGTGAGGTGGTATCTCAGAGCTGTTTGCTTTTCTCTAATCAGTAGTGATTTAGAGATTTTTTTCATATGGCAATAGATAGCTTTGATTTCTTCATCTGAAGACTGCCTTTGACCATTTCTCAATTGGGGAATGCCTTGCATTATTATAAATTTAATTTATTTCCCAATATGTTTTAGAAATGAGACCTTTATCAGAAACACGGACTGTAAAAATTGTTTCCCAGCTTTCTGCTTCCCTTCTAATTTTGGATGCATTGCTTCTGTTTGTATAAAACCTTTTTAATTTAATGAAATCAAAATCATCCATTTTGAATTTCATAATATTCTATGTCTCCTGTTTGGTCATAAATTGCTTTGCTTTCCATATATTTGAGAGGTAAACTATTCCTTCTTCTCCTAATTTACCTATGGTAAGACTCTTTATGTGTAAGTCATATACCCATTTTTACCTTATTTTGGTATACAGTGTAAGATGTTGGTCTATGCCTAGTTTCTGCCATACTATCTTCCATTTTTCTGAGAAATTTTTGTCAAATGGTGAGTTCTTATGCAATAAGCTGGAGTTTTGGGGTTTATTAAACAGTATATTACTAAAGTCATTTACCAATATGTCTGCTGTGCCTAACCTATTCCATTGATTCTCCACTCTATTTCTTAGCCAGTACCAAATAGTTTTGATTACTGCCACTTTACAGTGGAGCTTCAGATTTGGTAAAGCTAGCCCACATTCCTGGGCATTTTTTTTTCATTGGTTCCCATGATATTCTTGATCTTTTGTTTTTCCAGAGGAATTTTGTTATTATTTTTTCTAGCTCTATAAAATAATTTTTAGGTAGTCTGATTTGTATGGCACTGAATAGATAAATTAATTTAGGTAGAGTTGTAATTTTTATTATATTAGCTGGACCTATTCATGAGCAATTGGTATTTTCCAGTTATTTAGATCTGATTTGATTTGTGTGAAAAGTGTTTTGTAATTGTGCTCATAGAGTTCCTGGGTTTGTCTTGGCAGTTAGCCTCTCAAGTATTTTATATTGTCTACCATTACTTTTTTTTTTCTTTTTAAGTGAGGCAATTGGGGTTAAGTGACTTGCCCAAGGTCACACAGCTAGTAAGTGTGTGTTAAGTGTCTGAGGCCAGATTTGAGCTCAGGTACTCCTGACTTCAGGGCCGGTGCTCTATCCACTGTGCCACCTAGCTGCCCCTGTCTACCATTACTTTAAATGGAATATCTCTTTCTATCTCTTGCTGCTGGACTTTGTTGGTCTTGTATAGAAATTTATTTTATATCCTGCTACTTTGCTAAACTTGTTGTTTCAAGTATTTTTTTAGTTGATTCTCTAGGATTCTCTAAGTATATCATCTGCAAAGAGTGATAGTTTTGTTTCCTCCTTGCCTATCCTAATTCCTTTAATTCCTTTTTCTTCTCTGATTGCTAAAGCTAACATTTTTAGTACAATATTAAATAATAGAAGTGATATTGGACATCTCTGTTTTGCACCTGATCTTAGTGGGAAGGCCTCTAACTTATCTCCATTACATATAATGCTTGCTGATGATTTTAGGTAGATACTGCTTATTATTTTAAGGAAAGCTCCACCTATTCCTAAGTTCTCTAGTGTTTTATTAGGAATGGGTGCTCTATTTTGTCAAAAGCTTTCTCTGCATCTATTGAGATAATCATATGATTACGTGGTTAGTTTTCTTATTGATGTGGTTGATTATGTTAAGAGTTTTCCTAATGTTGAACCAGCCCTGCATTCCTGGTATAAATCCCACCTGGTCGTAGTGTATTATCCTGGTGATCATTTGCCGTAATCTCCTTGCTGATATCTTATTTAAGATTTTAGCATCAATATTCATTAGGGAAATAGGTCTATAATTTTCTATTGTTTTGCTCTGCCTGGTTTTGGTATTAACACTATATTTATGTCAGAAAAAAAAACCTATCTTTACATGTAATTAGAAAATTTAAAAAATCCTTTAATGATTAAAAAAATTAGAGATTCCCAAAATGCTTTTGTTTATGAGATATATCTAATGATATTTACTTTATTATAATTTAAAAGTGATAAATTTAAATCAACTATTCATTAATACAATTAGAACAATAACAATAACAAAAGCATGTTACATGTTAATAAAATGTTAAAATTTTAAAAATTAAAAAATAAAGTATTTACACTTCCAATATACCACATTAAGCATGGATATATTAGAAACTAAATGGTTTGTTTTCATTGTTATCAATAATGAAAATATATTGTTGTCAATTTTTAGTCTATTTTCCTATTTCACATTTAATCCAGAAATCTGGATTATGTTTCTCTTAAATCAATCTTTGTGCATAATTTTTGTTTGTTTGTTTGGTTGTGGTTTTGGTTTTGGTTTTTGGGGGTTTTTTGCAGGGCAATGAGGGATAAGTGACTTACCTAGGGTCACACACCTAGTAAGTGTCAGGTGTCTGAAGCCTGATTTGAACTCAAGTCCTCCTGAATCCAGGGCCAGTGATCTATACACTACACACCTAGCTGCCCCCTTTGTGCAGACTTAACATTCTTTTTTACTAATCTTTCATGTTTTTTGATGTCCTCATATATCATTCTGGGTAAATTATTTGATATGCTATATTAGGTTTGCCTTTGGCTGTTATTTCTCTCTATTTTCCTTGGAATTGTTATCTGAAGACATTTCTGGGTTTTATGGAAAGTTCTTGGCTATTAATTGATGTTGGCTAAAATTTGGTAGGAAATGATTGTAGTACAAGTTGATATCTCTTTCCATTTTTGGTCATCAGTTGCTTCTTTATGAGTCAAGTTGGAGCTATCTTAATTTGTCATAACCTATTCCTTTTATCTTTTTGGAACCTAAATTTGTATGAGCATGCCCCTATTGCCTAAAATGGGTGCCATCTTTGTTCTCAATGGGTAGTTTTGTGTAGTCTTCTTTGACTGACCATGCTTCTGTAAGGGTCGTGCCTTTAAAACTGGTAAGAATGAGATAGATTGTCCTTTACTGCTACTCTTTATCAACTGGGTTCTTTTCTGGTTTCTCCTTTCTGCCATGACCAGAGGGTAAAGATCACACTTCAGCTTGGGTACCATGAACTGTTCTGGTAAGAGGGGAAGACTTTCTTCTGCGAATCTTATTCTCTTTTACCCCAGCTCCCAGAAATGGCCCTGTGGATGTTTCTTTCTGTTCTGTGTCATTTGTCATTCTAAGATCCAGGTGTCATTTATGATCCCTACAAAATTTCAAAGCTCAAGCCAGGGTAAACTTCGAACCAGGATTCCAAGCAGGACAGTATAGCCAACCACCACAGGGTAGACAGGAGAATTCAGGAAACCTCAGATTTAAGCCCAAGGAGGATATTTGGCTTAGAAATGGGACTATGATCTATAGGAACTGAGCTGAACTGTGAACTTAATCCCCTTTAGAGAATTAGTGGTAGGTATAAGAGGCAATGGGATTATATCTCCCATACACTGGGGGAGTAAGTTTGCATATTGGTAATTGCTTCTTTTAAAGTGAATATTCCTGGGGGCAGCCAGGTGATGCAGTGGAGAAAGCACTGGCCCTGGATTCAGGAGGACCTGAGTTCAAATCCAGCCTCAGACACTTGAGAATTACTAGCTGTGTGACCCTGGGCAAGTCGGTTAATCCTCATTGCCCTGGCCAAAAAAATTAAATAAAGTGAATATTCCTTTATGAAAGCTCAAGTGTTACATTTATCTTTGATTCAAGTTTATTTTGATCTCTGAACTGACTATGTGATGATGAGACTATAAAATTATTTCTGATATTCAGAAAGATTGGCATTCAGCCCTAGAAAGTCTGTTAATGTTACCAAGTCCTTTACTTTCCACTAAGCCAACATGTATTCAATTCCCCATAATATTTGAGGTTTGTTATGGTAAATAAATTGCTCACTCTCCTCTTAAGGAAAATATTTTATAATATACAGGAATGGGAGTTCCACAGTATACAAACTATGGTTATCTTTCATATCCTAATTGTTCTTCAGTCCTTTTGGTAGTTCCTGACTCTTTGTGACTCCATTTGGGATATTTTAACTAAAATACTAGTCGTTTATCATTTTCTTCTCCAGCTTATTTTACAGATAAGAAAACTGAGGCAAATTGGTTTAAGTTACTTGTCCGTGGTCACATAAGTAGTAAGTGTCTGAGGCCAGAATTTGAACTCAGGAAGATGAATCTTCCTGACTACAGGTCTGGCACTTTATCCATTGCCCCACCTAGCTTCCAATTCATAGCTTAATATTTAATCATATATTGCAATGTATTTTTCCACTCTTTCCTATATTGGCCATTGTGCTGAAATTACTGGACATCAAAATATTTTGCAAGTTCTTCACAGAATATATTTTAATCAATATTAGGTACATAACCTTCAATTATGTCCATGATCATCTTTTTTGTTTATACAAATCTGAATACCATAAATTGAAGTCACCAATTTGACAATGTCTTTCAATCTTTCTTTCTTTCTTCCTTCCTTTCTTTCTTCCTTCCTTTCTTTCTTCCTTCCTTTCTTTCTTTCTTTCTTTCTTTCTTTCTTTCTTTCTTTCTTTCTTTCTTTCTTTCTTTCTTTCTTGTTTTGGTGAGGTAATTGAGGTTAAGTGACTTGCCCAGGGTCACACAGCTAGTAAGTGTTAAGTGTCTGAGGCCAGATTTGAACTCAGGTCTTCCTGACTCCAGGGCCAGTGCTCTATCCACTGTGCCACCTAGCTGCCCCTATTCAATTTTTCTTATTGCCTTTTTCCACAAAATTATGACAATTCTGCCAACTACTTCACCTGACTTCCTAAGGAAAATCAAAATCCATCCTATTATTTCCACAGAAATTCTGTATGCCTTCTTGTCTTGTTCATAGTTAGAATGTCAGTATTGATGTGGTTCGGACCCTTTAGTAATATAGCATCATTGGAAGAGGAGCTCCCATTTAGAGTCTAAATTCATTCTTATAGATACTCCAAAGTCTTTGTGATCTTAGTACACTCAAAACCCTTACCAAGGGGCAGCTAGATGGCGCAGTGGTTAAGCACTGGCCCTGGATTCAGGAGTAACTGAGTTCAAATCCAGCCTCAGACACTTGACACTTACTAGCTGTGTGACCCTGGGCAAGTCACTTAACCCCCGTTGGCTGCAAAAAAAAAAAAAAAAAAAAAACCCTCTTACCAAGCACACTGTCATCATCATTATGAAAAGCTAAACCAATTGCACAAAACTGAAGTTCATCTATTTTGCTTGATTTCATGGGTTGCTGTGAACAAAGAATATGTTAGTAGACAACTTATTCATGATGATGTACTTCTTGATAAATTAGGCTAATCCTCAGCAGGCTTGAAATTTTCTCTCTTTCACAATGGTATTTCATATGGTATACCATATTTAGGTTTTTTTTAATTACCTTTTTAAAAATGATCCTGAAAAAACAAATGTAAAATCCCCTATAATAAAGTTAAAACTAAGAAATCACTGTATATGATTTAATCAAACATGCTTCAACCTGCATTAAGGTTTCTTCTCTTTGAGACCTATGATTTTATCAGTATAGTATATCCTCAGAGAGGAATTTAATCTACCAGTGCAGATGGTACCTGTTCTTCAAATGTTTACTAGAGAAATGGTGGAGTCAAGTGACTTACTGAACATCACAGAACCTGCGTTAGAGGTAGGACTTAAATTTACTTCTTCCTAACTTTAAGTCTTAGTTTCTATCCATTATACCACACTTCTATTTTGATATATAATTGTATCAAAATCCCCAATAAGATCCCACTCTAGTGCCTCTTCATTGCATAAAAATTACTCTGAGTTCTTCATGGCTATACCAATGGAATATAAAATGTATATTTTAATCAAGCATTGATCTTATAAAATGTGTAAGGTTTTAAATGAATTTTGTTATCAGAACCCATAGATTATATGGCTCTTCAAATTAGCCACCCAGCTAAATTCAGAATCATCATCAGAAAACTGACTAACAAGTCATGATTTGGGGTGGAAAAATTAGGTGACCACACCTAAATATTACTATCTATTAAGTCACAAAAAATTTGCATTATTTGCCTTAAAGCGAGTATCTACACTGATGAAATAATAGATTGTTCAAGGACTAAAGTAATTATACAATAGAGAAAAATAATTTCTTCATGCCAGGTGGAAATTTTTTTGAAAATTAGAACAATCATAAAACTAAGAGCAATTGAATAATTTAATAAAGTAACCACTCCAGCCAGGTGTGGGCCCTAGGCTTACAGAGGGAAATGAAGCATTTAATTGTTGGTGTTATATATTCAGCAAGAGATGCATAAGTGTTTCCTGGGCCTTGCTAATGGCCTAAATATCATTAATAATTCATTAGCTCCATTTGTAGGAGATAGCTTATATAGTGTCAGAGCTAGAGAATGATGCAAAATGACTAAAGCAGCAGTAAATGGGGATAGGGAAGAAAATCTGAGAACATAACTATAATCTTGAGTACTATTTAAAAATACCTTTGGAAATAAATTTTAAATGAGTCAGATATCTGCCTCACAAATGAACTAGTGGAGATTTCTTCAGTAAAAACTAAGGAAAGGAAAGGATAATTTATGTGTGCCAGTGGGGATAGGGGATGAGGGGAGATTTTTTAAATTCTATTCTTTGATTAAAATTTTGGAAGATTTTTAATATGTTAAGGACAGTAATTTTGAAGTGTCTCTTATTGGGTATATCCATTACCTGAAGTAGTTTACTCCAGGCTTCAAGGAGCCAGTATAAAAAGATAGAAGTGTTTCTGTGAAATCCTACAAACATAATGAAGGCAGGGCCTCATGGGATCAAAAAGTAGTCTGTGTGCAGACAGAAAGAGGAGGAGTGAAAATTGTTTCCACTTTCACCTTGAATCAAATTAAATCAAATCAACAAATTCCTATTAAGTATCTGGTATGGCTAAGGCAGTGTACTAGGCCTCCTGGAGAATATGAAAAAATATAAGATACAGTTTCTACACTTATTGAGGTCACAGTCTACTGGGGAAACCAGATAGAACATAACAAAAACCACATGATCTATGAGCACTGTTTAAATATGATAATGTTTTTAGTTTATATAATTACAAAGAAATACATTAGTGGCAGAATGGTACAATGGGTAAATATCAAGTTTTGGAGTCAGAATATCTGAGTTTAAATCTTATTTTGGATTGTAGAGTCATATTCAAATTTTTTGAGACTTTAAGTTATATGATGCTCTTCCCTAGTATAAGGAGTGTCCTTATTGAGGATTCCCTATACCAATGAAATCATGGGTCTGTTGAAAGTGAATGAGAGAGATACAAGCAATTTGAAAATAGACAGTTAAAATGTAATAGATAAATAACAATAAAAGAAGTGTCACATAGTTATATATAAATACCACATGGTCGAGATAGTTAGAATGGAGCACTCTGGAAATTCAGAGAAAAAAGAGAACACCAGATCTCAATGGCCCTGCAAGTTTCAGGATATGAATTGGTCCCCGAAGAATAGGTTTGATTTAGACCTTTTTAGAATAGAGAAGATATTCTAAATCCCACTAATACAAAAACTGATCATTCCCCCTGCAACTGGGCTGCTCGTTGTAAATTTTCAGACAAGCAAAATCAAATCCAGAGGCATTTTAAGTGAATAGAAAAAGCTTAAGTATAAGAATAGAGTAGGAAGGGTGTTTTTGTTTGTTTTTGTTTTTAGTGAAGACAGTTTGTTTAGAATAAAATACTCATATAGTAGAATAGAAAGAAATATAATGGAAAAAAGAGGTTATGGACAGATTACAAAGGACCTTGAATGTCAACTAAGGTGTTTTATCTTTACCACTTAGGTAATGGGAAACAACTGAAGATTTTTGATTAGAGGAGTGACATAATCCAAGTATTATGTAAAGAGAATTACTGTTGTAATGGTGTGCAGAATGAATTTTAGAGTATAGATATAGAAACAGGGAGATTATGGCAAAAGTTTAGGTAATTGAAAAAAAGGGTCTGAATAAGGGTTGTGAAAGTGGGAGTTGAAAGTATGGCATGGTTAGATATTTTTAAGAAATAAATGTCAGGATATGGTGAATGATGGGGGACAAAGGAGAAAAGTTGGTGAGGACTAATATTCCAAACCTAAAACTGTAAGAAGATTGGTCCCATTACCATAAAGATGTAAGAAATGAGAATCAGACTATAGAACTGTACATACCTTTTGATTCAGCAATACCACTGCTAGGCTTACATGCCAAGACATCCCCCAAAAGAGAAAAAAGACCTATTTGTATAAAATATTTCTAGCAGCTATTTTTGTGGGGGCTAAGAATTGGAAACCAAAGGAATGCACATCAATTGGGGAATGGCTAAACAAACTGTGGTATATGATGGTGATGGAATATTATTATGCTATAAAAAAGAACTTGAGGATAAGTAGGATGACTTTGGAAAGACCTGGAAAGTCATATATGAAATGATGTATTGTGAAGTGAGAAGAACCGAAGGAACAACATACACAGAGATAGCAATATTGTTTGATAAAGAACTCTGAATGACTTGACTATTCTTAACAATACAATGATCCTAGACAATCCCAAAGGACTATTGATTAAACATATTATCCTTCTCCAAAGAAAGAATTGATATTGATGGAACAGACAAATGCATGCTATTTTTCACTTTCTTTAATTTTTTTCTTTTAATCAAGTTTTCTTGTTCAAATTGACAAATATGGTAATGTTTTATGTAATCATACATGTAAACCACATATTTGATTGTTTGTTGCCTCAGAGAGTGGGGAGGGGAAGGAGGGATAAAAATTGGAATGCAAACCTATAATTTAAAATGTCTGTTGAATTAAAAAAAAAAAGAAAGGAGGGGTTAGCTAGGTGGCGAAGTGGATAAAGCACCATCCCTGGATTCAGGAGGACCTGAGTTCAAATCCGGCCTCAGACACTTGACACTTGCTAGCTATGTGACCTGGACAAGTCACTTAACCCTCATTGCCCCAGAAAAAAAAAATATTAGGAAGACTTGATCCTATTTGTAGATGCATATCTACCAAAAAAGTCAAATGATATGGAGTTAGTAATTTTTCATAGAGAGGATGACAGATGGAATAATAGATGGAATGAATGGATGATAGATGGAATACCCAGTTATAGGACAATTAAATTCAAAGAGAAAGAACATTTCTAATATAGATAGAAAAAAGAAAAGATGGGTAGGACAAAAAAAATTAGATATTGACAAAAGAAAAGAAAAATAATCAACGGATATAATATCACCCTCTTGTCCTGCATTACCCCTACCTCACTGGCTCTCTGCCTGTTGGATCCTTGATGATTCTTACCATGCTTTCAAACTATCCCCACTGGACATTTTTTTCTAGGTAAGATGTCTTCACTTTATCTTATAATCTCCACTTTGTGGAGAATAAAAATAAGGTCTGGAAATGTTGTTTCAGTGGCATGGGAAATTCTCTGGAATAGAAATTTCCCCTGCTAATTAATTCAGGTTGGCAGCATGCCTACAATTTAGAATATAAGAGAATTATCTAGAGCACTTGAGAGGTTAAGTGACTTGCTAATGATGCCAAAGCAAGTATGCCTCTGATTTGGGACTTGAATACAGGTCTTTCTATGTATGAGATGGGATATTGATGCTCCAATTGGTTAAAATGCCAATTGAATATTAAAAAATGTAAAAACCTCCACTTGGGGTCAAAAAGTCACTATTGGTAGATGTGAATTGATATAAAAATGAAACTTATCATCTTCACTTCTAAACTTGAATTCCCTTCAACTTTCTAACCTATTTGATCCTTTACTGTCATAGCTACAGAATCATCTGCTATGCTGACTATAGATCCTCAGCACTTGAATTCTTTCATTATAACTTCTTGCAGTATTTTTTTAACCTAGAAGCTCTCAATGTTGGTTATAGTGTTCCTGGCAGTTTTCATTTGGTACTATTTTTCAAGAGGTGACCAGTGGATACTTTCAATTTTCTCTATGCTATCTGGTTCCAAGAAATCTAATTAGTTTTCTTGGGCAATTTCTGGATAGTTTTCTTGAAATACCATGCCTCCTTTCTCTCTGACTCTGTCTTTGTCTTTCTCTTTCGGTCTTGGAATTCAGGGAGTCCAGTGATTCTTTTTATTGTCATGGTTTTTGCTCTCTTTTTCATATCAATTGTTTTTGTTATGGGATACTTTATATTTTCTTCTATTTTTCTATACTTTTTCATTCTATTTGATCTTTTATAATTTTCAGACAATATGTGGCTTCAGCAAGGTTTTGTACCTCTTTTGCCAAACTACAAATTTTCTTTGAATGAAAAAATGGAAAAGAAAATATATATATAATTATAGATGACTATATATAATTTAATTTCCAATTTTTTGATGAGGTAATGAGGGTTAAGTGACTTGCCCAGGGTTATACAGCTAGTAAGTATTATGTGTTTGAGGCTGGATTTGAACTCAGGTCATCCTGAATCCAAGGCCAATGCTCTATCCACTGTACCACCTAGATGCCACTATTTTCAAATTTTAATCTAGTATTCTTGTTAATTTTTGTTGTTGTTGTTTTGGTGAGGCAATTGGGATTGACTTGCCCAAGGTCACACAGCTAGTAAGTGTTAAGTGTCTGAGGCCGGATTTGAACTCAAGTCCTCCTGAATGCAGGGCTGGTGCTCTATCTACTGAGCCACCTGGCTGCCTCTATTCTTGTTAATTATAAATACATCATTTTAATTCTTTTTTCTCTCCTGGTTCATTGCTTCTAAAAATTCAAATTGAATCTCTACCTATGCTATGTTTTTCTTTGAGCATTTGTTTATAGATGTTTTATAGTCATTCTATTCTGGGTTCATGTCTTAAGCATTCAAATCACCATAATAGATTCTTGTGGTGAAATTATTCTTTGTTTGCAAATTCCTCCAACCTACCTTATTACTCAGACTTGCTAGATCTGGGTCCTGGGCACTTCTCCAGGGAAGGTCTGGGTGAGGGTTCTGTTACTACTTTCTTTGACTGTTCTATTTATTATTCCCAGATTTCAGGCACAGCACAAACTAGGGACCTGTAAGCATTAGGACTTTCAAAGTGGTCTGATCCAGGGCAAAGTGTGATCAATAACCACTGGTCTGAGCTCTGCAATTCTTGACCTGGATTTGGCTTCAGAAATAATAAGCTGATTTTGAAGTCAGGTACTATCAAGTGAGCTAAGTAGCTCTGCTAGTTTAAAGTAACAAAACTGTAAGTGTACTCTTGGTCTGGGATTCTTACCCTGGTTATTTCTGTACAGATTTCATATTGAGCTAGAAGAAGCTAGAATTATGACCCCCCATACTCTTGGGGATCTGACAAAGCTGCCAAATAAGACACTCCTTTCTCTCTTGATTTCTTGGTATAATTATGAAAATAGTTTTGACTCTGCCAAAAAAGAGTCTCAGGAACCTCCAGGTGTCCCCAGAATACATAGACAACTGCTGGTTTAGAAACTTCACAATCTGGCTCCAATCTAACCTTCCAGTCTCATTTCATATTTTTTCCTTTTTAATACTCTCTACATTTCATTAAATAGTATTTAGTAGCTGTTTCTCAATATTCTTGAGCTGGTCCCTCTTAACATATTGATCTTGTGCTAAGCATAAACATAAGTTAACATTAATGCTAGCCAGTTCTTCCCCCACCTCAATCCTAGATTGCATTCATCTTAGAATCCTTTTCTTGAATTAAGATTCATTTCAGGTGCCACCAGTTCTGTGAAACTTTGCTAAATTCTCCTCCCCAAATGAAAATGCTCTCCTCTTTTTTTCGAATTTTATTACAAAAAAATTTAAATGTCTTTTCTTTGCTTTTATTCTACCCTACCTTATATTATACTTACATTTATATATGTGTGTGTGCACACACACATAATATTTACTAAAAATGATCTTCAATTACTTGGACACAGATGCTTGAAGAAAACATTGCAATACTCCTATAAATATTTCTACTTTGAAAAAGAATTGTTTTTAACAAATGCCTCAGCTGCAGTTGGTCAAAAGTTGTGGTTTGTTTCCTTGTTTTAGAATGTCACCTGTAAAATAAACATTATTTATGATTTTATTGTATGTATTGTGTAAAGAAAGGGTCTGTATGATGTGTTATGATACTAGTTGTATATTTAACTTATAGACTTAACATATATCATATGCCATCATTATAATGTACTATGATTGACATGGTTATAATACATGCAAATCTGTCCTCTGCTATACAAATCTTTTTGTGTGTGGTCAATCGGTTTGAAGTAAAAGTGGGTTTGTGTAGGGAAGGAGATAAACTTATACTATAGGGAATGTGGTCAGGATCAGGAGGGATTAAATGTCTTGGGAGACAGACATTCAGGAGAAGAGAAGAACAAAGGTGATTATACTAGAGGGAAAAAAATTTTCCCCTAGGAAATGAGGAAGACTAAGCTAAGACAGTTACTGACCCAGAAAACCCTGACAGTTTATTGAACTCACTGGAGGATTAAGGGTTTTCTCTTATTGATGTGTTGCCTTGTTTGGTGTCCCTGAAAGACAGCCTACTTTATCAAGGAATTAATCAATATATTTTTCTCTTTTTATGTAATAAACATTTTTATTTATAGTTTTGGTTCCAATTTTTATCTCTCCATTCCTCCCTCCCCTCCCATCTCTCTGAGGCAGCAAGAAATCAGATATGGATTATTACATGTATGATTATGAAAAGTATTACCATATTTGTCATTTTATACAAGAAAACAGTTTAAAAATGGAATAAAGTAAAAAATATCATGCTTCAGTCTGTTCCATCAATATTTATTCTTTCTTTGGAGGTGGATAGTATATTTCATGAATAGTTGTTTGGGGGTGGGGGCAGAGCCAAGATGGCACAGGAAAGGCTGTAAGTTTTGGAACTCCCTGTGATCTATCCACATACCTCCAAATAATGCCATAAGATAACTTCTAGAGCAGCAAAACACACATAACAGAATTACATAATTTTTTCTAGCCAAAGATGACTTAAAAAGGTGGCAGGGAAAGTCCACTATACCAAGCTGAGATGGGACTGCAGACAAACCATCCATATCCAGCCTCAGAGAAGCCTAGCCTCCTGATTTTCAGAATCCTCAGCATTGGTGGCTACTTCTGGAACTCAGCTTCCAGACCATTTATGGGGTCCAGCAGTTGGTTGGAGGTAGATAGCAGGGGGTCTCTGCTGGAGTTGAAGCAGAGTGCCATTGTGCTGCACAGGAAGCAGACTTAAGGGGCAGTGGCCCAGTGGGAGAGGGACACAGGTACTCCAAACTTGCTACCACAGAGAATTACATTTCTGCTTCCAGGTTAAAGCAAGCTGGCCAGTGTTTACTTACAGGCCAAGTGAGTTGAAAACTAGCCTCTCCTTAAATCCTACTACCTGGAACTTCCTGAATCTTCGGATAATGCATCCTGAAAGCAGTGCCACACTTTAAGAAGGAGTTCAAAATGAAGAAATAGGCTAGGATAATGAGGAGGCAGAAAAAACTGGACCATTGAAAGTTTCTTCGATGACAAGGAGAACAAAATGCACCTTCAGAAGAAGATAGCAAAGTCAAAGCCTCTACATTCAAAGCTTACAAGAAAAATATGAATTAGTCTCAGGCCATAGAAGTGATCAAAAAGGACTTTGAAGATAAATTAAGAGAGGTAAAGGAGGGGTGGCTAGGTGGCGTAGTGGATAAAGCACCGGCCCTGGATTCAGGAGTACCTGAGTTCAAATCCAGCCTCAGACACTTGACACTTACTAGCTGTGTGACCCTGGGAAAGTCACTTATCCCCTATTGCCCCCCACAAACAAAAAAAAAACAAAAACAAACAAACAAAAAAAACCAAGAGAGGTAAAGGAAAAATGGAAAGATAAATGAGATAGATGCAGGAAGGTCATGGAAAAAAAATCAACAACTTGAAAAGCCAAATTGGCCAAATGGAAAAGATGGTATAAAAGCTCTCTGAAGAAAATTACTGCTTAAAAATTAGGATTGGGTAAATAGAAGCTAATAACTTTATGATAAATCAGGAAACAATAAAGCAAATCCAAATGAATAAAAAATATAGAGGGAAATGTGCAATATCTCCTTGGAAAAACAGCTGACCTATAAAATAGATCCAGGAGAAATAATATTAAAATTATTGGACTACCTGAAAACCGTGATAAAAAAAAAAAGAGCTTAGACAACATCTTACAGGAAATTTGTCCTAATATTCTAGAAAGAGAAAGCAAAATAGAAATGGAAAGAATCCACTGATCACCTTTTAAAAGAAATACCAAAATAAAAGCCTTCCAGGAATATTATAGCCAAATTCCAGAGCTCCTGGGTCAAGGAGAAAATATTGCAAACAGCTAGAAACAATTCAAGTACTTTGGAGATACAGTTGGGATAACACAAGATCAAGCAGCTTCTACATTAAAGGACTGGAGTTGCATGGAATAATGATATTCCAGACTGTAAAGGAATGGAGATTACAACCAAGAATTATCTGCACAGCAAAACTGATCAAAATCTTTCAGGGGAAAAACGGGACTTCAATGAAAAAGAGGACTTTCAGGCATTTGTGATGAAAAGACTTGAATTAATAGAAAATTTGATTTTCAAATACAAGACCCTAGAGAATCATAAAGAGGTAAACAGTAAAAAGAAATCATGAGGAATGTTAAAAGGTTAAAATGTTTATATTCATACATGGAAAGGTGATACTTCAATTTTCTTAGTATTAGGGCAGCTCAAAGGAATATATATATATATATATATATATATATATATATAGAGAGAGAGAGAGAGAGAGAGAGAGAGAGAGAGAGAGAGAGAGAGAGAGACAGAGAGAGACAGAGAGAGACAGAGACAGAGAGAGAGAGAGACAGAGAGAGAGAGACAGAGAGACAGAGAGAGAGACAGAGAAAGAGACAGAGGGCGTAGTTCTGAATTTAATATTAAAGGATGATACCTCTAAAGCATTTATTTTTTGTTTATCCTTTTTTCTGGGGCAGGCAGAGTGGAATGGCTTATGTCTGGGGCCACATTTGGATTCGGGGCCTCCTGGATCCAATGCTAGTGCTTTTTCCACTATGTCACCTAGCTTCCCCATGATGACATCTTTAAAATAAAATTAAGTGGTGATAGTAATGCACTGGAAGAAAAGGAAAGGAAGAGGTGTAATGGGGTAAAATAGCTCACATAAAAGAAAAAATAAAGCCTATGGAATAGAGGGGAAGATGGGGAAGGAGCACGGGTGTGAGTGAGCTTACTCTCATCAGAATTGGCTCAAACAGGGAATAACATTCACACTCAAGTGGGTATAGTAATATATCTTGCCCTCCAGGAAAGTGGGAGGTGAAGGAAATAAAGGGAGAGAGATAAAAGAAGGAAAGGCAAATTGGGGGAGGGGGCAATAAAAAGCAAAACACTTTTGAGGAGGGATGGGGTGAAAGAAGATAGAAAATAGAGTAAATATCAAAGGAAGGGAATAGGATAGAGAGTAATACAGTTAGCAATAGTAATTGTGAAAGAAATTATGAGCAGGATGCTATCAGAAAGTCTTATGAAAAATGCAATCCATCTACAGAGAAAGAATTGATGGTATCTGAATACAAGTTGAAGTATAATTTCATTTGTTAGCTCCTCTTTCTAAAGATATTTGTCTGTTTTCTTTTACATCCTGACTAAGGTGGAGATGCTTTGTAAGACTAAACATGTATAACTCATATTGAAGTGCTTGATTTCTTAGGGAAGGGTAGGGAAAGAGAGAAGATGAGAATTTGGAACACAAAGTTTTTAAAAATCACTATGAAAATTTGTTTTTACATGTAACTTGGGGAAAATTTTAAATAAATAAATTTATATTATTTTTAAGTAGTTCTTTGGGATTGTTTTGGATCATTGTATTTTTGAGAATAGTCAAGTTATTCAGGGTTCTTCATCAAACAATATTACTGTCTCTGTGTATCATATTCTCTTGGTTCTGCTAACTTCACTATACATCATTTCATATATGTCTTTCCAGGCCTTTCTGAAGTCACCATGTTTGTCATTTCTTATAGCACAATAATATTCCATCATCACCATATACCACAGTTTGTTTAGCCATTCCCTAATTGATGGGTAAGTTTTTGCACAAGTAGTTCTTTTTCTCTTTTTTTTTTTGGGGGGGGGGAGGATATCTTTTTTTTTTTTACATATAAGGTATTTTATTTTTTCCATTACATGTAAAGATAGTTCTCAACTTTTGTTTATACAAGCTTTACAATTTCAGATTTTTCTCCCTCCCTCCCCTTCCTCCCCCCTCCCCTAGACAACAGGTAATCTGATATAGGTTTATCTATATATCTATATATCATATACATATACATATAGATATAGATATACACACACATATATATATATACACATAATAACATTAATCCTATTTCTGCATTAATCCTGTTACAAGAGAAAAAATCAGAGCAGTGATGCAAAACCTCAAAATAGAAAAAAAAACAGCACCCAAAACAAAAGAAATAGTATGGTTCAATCAGCATCTATACTCCACAGTTCTTTTTTCTTTTCTTGGATTTGGAGATCCTCTTCTATCATGAGTTCCCTGGAACTCTTCTGTACCATTGCATTGGTGAGAAGAATATAGTCCATCACAGTAGGTCAACACTCAATGTTGATGATACTGTGTACAATGTTCTTCTGGTTCTGCTCATCTCACTCATCATCAGCTCACGTAAGACCCTCCAGGTTTCTCTGAACTCCTCCTGCTCATCATTTCTTACAGCACAATAGTATTCCATTGTATTCATATACCACAACTTGTCCAGCCATTCCCCAATTGATGGGCACCCCCTCAACTTCCAATTCCTTGCTACCATGTAAAGAGCAGCTATAAATATTTTTGTACATGTGGGTCCCTTTGGAGGGGGGGATATCTTGAGGATATAAACCTAGCAAAGGTATTGCTGGATCAAAGGGTATGCACAGTTCTTTAGCCCTTTGGACATAGTTCCAAATTACTCTCCAGAGTGGTTGGATCTTTTCAAATTTCCACCAACAATGGATTAGTATCCCAGCTTTCCCACATCCCCTCCAACATCCAATATGTTCCTTTTATGTTACATTTCTCACTCTGATCAGAGTTTTTTAAATTTGCATTTCCATGATACAATAGTGTTCTAGAGCATTTTTTTCATATGATTATAGACAGCTTTCATGTATCAATTTGGGAAGGTCTAGTATTTTTATAAATTTAACTGAGTTTTTTCCATATTTGAGAAATGAGGCCCTTATCAGAAATATTTGTTTCAAACATTCCTTCCCAGTTTTCTGCTTCCCTTGTAATCTTGGTTACATTAGTTTTGTTTGTGCAAAAGCTTTTAAATTCTATATAATCAAAATGATCTATTTTATATTGTGTTTTGCTCTCTATATCTTCTTTGGTCCTAAATTCTTCCTCTGCCCATAAATCTAATAAATGCTTGCTATCTATCAGGAACTGTGCTAGTGGGTAGTCTTACAAAGATACAAGTCAAACATTACATGACATTACAAAAGACAGTTATTTTAATTAATTTTTTAAAAAATTAGCAAGCATTTGTTTTTCTCCCACCTTTCTTAACCCCCTCTGTAAGGGAAAATCTTTTAAAAATATGCATACAAAATTCCTAGATTGGCTATGTCCAAAAATGCCTCATTTCACACCCTGATGGCACCACCTCTGTGCCAGAAGGTGAGCAGCATTCTTCATATATGGTAATCAGTTATGATTCCTGAGACTTATTAAGTCTTCAAAATTGTCAATTTTTATACCATTAATGTTATAGGATAAGTTGTTCTCCTTAATCTGCTCCAAGTTTTCCTAGGTTTCTCTGGAACTATCCCTTTCTTCATTTTTTACAGCACAACAGTATTCCATTACATTTGTTCAACCCTTTCCTATATAACAGACAATGCATTAGTTTGCAATATAATATACCACAGACATGCATTTCATAATGTGTATTGTATGTAATATGTGTGTAACATATACACATGTGATTGTGTATTTAAATTTATGTATATATGCATCATTTTCCTCTTTTATTTTTATTTTTTGGAGATAAGATTAGTGAAGCTATTGTGTGCTCAAGAAGCATGCAGAGTTTAGTAATTTTGAGGACATAGTGTCAGATTGCTTTATATAATGCTTGCACCAGGTGGTAAATTTTGTAGAGATGACATTTGTATTGAAGGGTTGAACAAAAATAGGCCACATGGCATTGTAGAGAGAGCATACTGTGTTGAATCGATATATACAATATAACCAGAGACTTCAGAGATAGTATAGTACAACTCCTAAACCCCTCCACTATATACCTAAGTAGTTTCCATCTAGACCTTGATTAAAGATTTCTAATAGCATCCCAAAATGGATTTTAATTTTTAACAGCTGTGATTTCTAGGGAGTTTTTCCTTTATATTGAATTTAAATATTTTCAATGTGTTCAGTATCAGAGGATCTAAAGCCTATATTAAATGGGATTCATGATAAGAAAGCATAGTACCTGAATACCAGGAGCTTATAATATTGCTAAGGACACAGAATTAAAATATCCAAAGCAACTAGAGCGTAGAAAACTGTATAATAAATGTACTAAATCACATGGTATAGATTATAACTATTATAACCTGGGAAGTATCTCAACATATTTTAGTATACATATGTATTAAAGTATTAGTGTTACTTAAAAACTGAGGCACCATGGCATAGTAGAGGTGAAGGCATTCCCAGCTGGGGGATGAAGAAAGAACTTTGCTGAAAAGTGCACAATCTGAGCTTTGAGGAATACTGGAGATTCTACAAGGCAATAGGAAGAAACATTCACATTCTAATGATTGCATGGAGCCCACAAAAAGGCATGAAGATGGAAAATAGAGTGTTATATGTGAAAGACAAACCAGAAAGGTCAGATTGGCTATACTGAATAGTATCTGAAGGTGAGTATTGTACAATAAGGATGAAAATATAGGCTGGATCCAGGTTACTGAGGGCTTAAGTGACAATTACAGGAGTTTGTATATGATACAAGAGGTAATAGGGAGGCCTTGGCATTTATTGAAAAAGGAAAAAGTATAAGACCTGTACTTTGTGAAAATAAATTTGGCAGCTTTAAGGAGGATACATTAGAGAGGGGAGAAAATTAATAAAGGAAAACCAATTTCAAAGTTATGGAAATAATATAGGTTAGAGGCTATGAGGGACTAATCTAAGTCAATGGCCTTGTGAGTAGAAAGAAAGGAGTAGGCACAAGAGATTTTGGGGAGAAAGAACTGACTAAATTTTGAAACCCAATAGGAATAGGGAAGTTCAGAAGAAGGATGTAATTGGGAGAAATAAAAGATTTCTATTTTGGACACACTGAATTTGTGATGACTGTGGCCTAAATATGCAGTTAACAGATGATAATGGGGTTTGCTGCTACTGTTGCTGTCATTTCATTCCACTCAGGAAGTTATAACTAAAGAGCTGTGATGAGACCAGAAGCCAGAGCAGCCAACCAAAGGCTAGTTTACAAAGAATCATGGCTAGACCAGAAGTTGTCGTGGCCTACTTTCTAGAAACATCAGCTATTGGTGAATATGATTAATTTTAATCATTGATATTAATATTATAAATTTACTATTTCTCTGTCTGACTTATTAAACATGATAAAATGACAATGAAAGTGTGAAGCACCTCCCCTCTCATAAACTTTGTTCCTAATCATCTCCTAAACCTCCTTTGACATTGTAATAAATGTATAAAGGAATAAAAGGGGGTTTGGGGGTCACAGAGGAGGTTGGGGAGAAATCTTGTAGTACAGTGATTTCTTCCAAGTTCTGATCTGTTACAATTAAAGAAATGAAATGTGAAAATGTGCTATGGGTAAGAAATATCATCTTCCTTAGTCATCAATGCTTACTTGACTGACTGTGAAATGCAGCATGGACTCTAACTCCCAGATTCCTGTGACTCTTCCCCTTGACCTAAAGATTAATCTACTTTATCTAAAATAGAAAAGAATAAATGCATAGGCCATATATCAAAGCCCTTTCATGAGGTCACATGATCTCAGAAGGGAAAAGGACCCAAGGTTTCTCCTCTTATAGCATTGTTTCTTTGCCAGACACCATGAGCAAAGGAGTCATAATATCCCCAAAGAGTGTAATCATCAAGAGGTAAAAAGACTAGACAAAAGCTTAGTCAGCTTTTTAAAATGACTCTAGTTTTGGATACATAGTCAATTTAAAAACAACAATAACAACAATTCCTAACCACTTTGCTAGCAGACTACAAGAAATTCCATAAATTCCATGTATGTTCTCTTGTCTATGCAAGGAAATTTTATTCTATGTCATAAAGTCTCACAGAAATACACTCCCTGCTCTAAATTTACCACTGATGACATCACAACTAAAGCTTGGCACATAGGAAACCCTCAAATACTTTTTTATTGATAAACTGATTTATTAATTCACTTAATTTTGCTTTTCTTTCCTTATGCTTTTAAAATTATAAATTTCTAGCTCCTCCTGCATATTCTGTCTTCCCTTGCTTTCAATAAAATTTGTCCTTTGGCTCCCCTGCTTTCTTTCTGTTGCTACTTCTTAGCATCCATTTCTAGACTGTTATCTATTTCCTGTGTCCAAAATATTCTTATCTTTCAAAGACCAATATTAGACTTTTCTATTTTACATGGTCTTCTTTAATAGTCTAATGATCTCCCATTGGATCAATGATCATCTCTATACACATGACATTCAAATCCCTAAATATATCCCTAATCTCATCCAGTCCCATATCACCAATTGCCCACTTGGAAGTCATTTAATCTCTGCCTCCTTTCTTCTCATTTTTTATTACCTTGATTTATTTTATTTTATTTATTTGTTTGTTTATTTATTTATTTTTGTGGGGCAATGAGGGTTAAGTGACTTGCTCAGGTTCATGCAGCTCATGTCAAGTGCCTGAGGCTGGATTTGAACTTAGGTCCTCTCAAATCCAGGGCCAGTGCTTTATCCACTGCACTACCTAGGTGCCCCCTTGATTTTTTTTACCTTTTTTTTCTTATAGATGAATTTTGTTTTTATAGCTCCATAAAATAATTATTTGATAGCTTCATTGGTGTGGCATAGAATAAGTGAATTAATTTAAGTGGAATTATAATTTTTATAACATTTACTTGACTAACCCATGGACAATTAATATTTCTCCAGGTATTTAGAGCTGACTTTATTTGTGTGAAAAGTGTTTTGTAATTATGTTCATATAATTCCTGGGTTTGCCTAGGCAGGTGGACTCCCAAATATTTTATATTGTCTACAATTATTTTAAAGGAAATTTCTCATTCTACATCTTGCTGCTGTGTTTTGTTGTTCATGTATAGAAATGCTGATGATTTATATGGGTTTAATTAATATCCTGCAACTTTGGTAAAGTTGTTAATGGTTATGAGCAGTTTTTTAGTTGCTTCTTGAGGATTCTCTAAGTATATGATCATATGTTTTCAAAGAGTGAATTTTGTTTTTTCTTTGGCTATTCTAACTACTTTGATTTCTTGTTCTTTTCTTATTGCTAAAAATGTTCCTAGTACAATATTGAACAATAGTGGTGATAATGGACATCCTAGTTTCATCCTGGATCTTATTGAGAACACTTCTAAGTTATCTCCATTACAAATAATGCTTGCTGATGGTTTAAAATGGATATTGTTTATCATCTTAAGGAAAGCTCCATTTATTCATATGCTCTCAAGTGTTTTGTTTTGTTTTTGTTTTCTTTTGTTTTGTTTTTTAATAGGAATGGATGCTGGGGCAGCTAGGTGGTACAGTGGATAAACCACTGGCCCTGGATTCAGAAGGACCTATGTTCAAATCTGGCCTCAGACACTTGACACTTAATTAGCTGTGTGACCCTGGGCAAGTCACTTAACCCTCATTGCCCCCCCCTTCAACAACAAAAAAAGGAACTGGTGTGTATTTGCAAAAGCTTTTTCTATTATCTATTGAGATAATCATATGATTTTGGTTAGTGTTGCTATTGATGTGGTCAATTATAATGATTGGGTTTTTTTTCTAATATTGAACAAGCCCTGCATTTCTGGGATAAATCCCACCTGGTCACAGTATATTATCCTGGTGACAAATTGCTGTAATCTCTTTGCAAACATTCTATTTAGAATTTTTATTTTATTTAGAATTTTCACAAATTACATGTAAAAACAAATTTTGAAATCAATTTTTTTTTAGTGAGGCAATTGGGGTCAAGTGACTTGCCCAGGGTCACACAGCTAGCAAGTGTTAAGTGTCTGAGGCCGGATCTGAACTCAGGTACTCCTGACTCCAGGGCCGGTGCTCTATCCACTGCGCCACCTAGCTGCCCCTGAAATCAATTTTTTTAAAACTTAGTGTTCAAAATTCTCTTCTCCCTCCCTTCCTAGCCACCCCAAGAACTCAAGCAATTCAATATAAGTTATACATGAGTAGTCATGCAAAACATTTCCAAATTAGCAAAGTTGTGAATGAAAACAAACAAAACCAAAACTTCAGATAAAAGAACTAACAAAAAAATGCTTCAATCTGTATTCAGATGCCATCAGTTCTTTTTCTGTAGATAGATTACATTTTTCGGAAGTCCTTCAGAGTTGTGTTGGATCATTGAACTGCTGAAAATAACCACGTCCTTCACAGCAGATAACCTTACAATGTTTCTGTTATTTTGTATACAGTACATTTCACTTTGCATCAGCTCATGTAGGTCTTTCCAGGTTTTTCTGATAGCATCCTGCTCATCATTTTCTTAATAGTAAGCTACATTTATATAGTACTTTAAAGAGATATGTCTTTACAATAGACCCATGAGGTTGATTATTGCAACAACAGCAATAGATAACATTTATATACTACCTTATACCTGACAAAGAATTTTCTTCACAATAGCCCAGCAAAGTAAGAAACATATGTTTTATCATCATCGTCAATCAAGCATAATCAATGGATCCTCATCAGCCTCATAAATCAATGCTCAGCATCATCAATCAGTCCTCCTCATCAATAAATTATCAATAATCAAACCTCATCTCCATCCAATCATAATTAATCCATCCATCAATAAAAACATCAATCAACAAATCAATCAATAAATGTATCCATCAATAATAGTCATTATCATCATCATATTCTTACATTGCTCTTTCCTCTGCTTCAAAATTTTTTCAGTTACTATGCCTGTTTCCCTCCATCCTATTCCCTCCCCTTTATATTAATCTGTTTTCTACCTTCTTTCATCCTATCCCTCCTCAAAAGCATTTTGCTTCTGACTGTCCCCTCCCCTAATCTGCCCTCCCTCATTTCACCCCTCCCCCTTATCCTTTTACCCACCTACTTTCCCACAATGTTAGATAGATTCTTCTACCCAAATTAGTGTATATGTTACTCCCTCTTTGAGCCAATTCTGATGAGAGTAAGGCTCACTCACTCCCCCACATCTCCCCTATGTTCCTTCCTCTTGCATCTTCTTTATGAGATACTTCAGCCCAATCCATCTCTCCTTTTCCCTTTCTACTAGTGCATTCCTCTCTCAATCCTAAATTTATTTTTTCAAATATATCATTCCTTCATATTCAACTCACACCTGTGCTCTCTGTCTAAATATACTCTTTCCACCTGCCCTAATAATGAGAAAGTTCTTATGAGTTACAAGTGTCATCTTCTCATGTAGGAATGTAAACAGTTTAACCTTTTAATATCCCTCATGATTTATTTTTCCTGTTTACCTTTTTATGCTTCTCTAGGGTCTTGTATTTGAAGGAAATTTTTTTCTATTTAGCTCAAGTCTTTTCATCACCAATGCCTGAAAGTCTTCCCTTTCATTGAATTCCCATTTTCTCCACTGAAAGATTATGATATTTTGATGGGTAGGTGATTCTTGGTTGTAATCCCAATTCTTTTGCCTTCCAGAGTATTACATTCCAAGTCCCACTATCCTTTAATGTATAAGCTGCTAGGTCTTGCATTACCCTGACTGTGGCTCCACCATACTTGAATTGTTTCTTTCGGGATGCTTGCATTATTTTCTCCTTGACCTGAGAGTTATGGAATTTAGCTATAATATTTCTGGAGGTTTTTATTTGGGGATCTCTTTCATGAGCTAATTGTTGGATTCTTAAATTTCTATTTTACTTTCTGCTTCTAGAATATCAGGGCAATTTTACTTGAGAATTTCTTGGAAGATGATGTCTAAGCTCTTTTTTTGATCATGGATTTCAGGTATTTCAATAATTTTTAAAGTATCTCTCCTGGATCTATTTTCTAGGATAGCTGTTTTTTCCAAGGAGATATATCACATTGGCCTCTATTTTTTCATTCTTTTTGGTTTTGCTTTATTGTGTCTTGATTTCTCATGAAGACATTAGCTTCGGTTTGTTCAATAATAAATCTTTTTTGTTTGTTTGTTTTTTATTTTGATTGTCAAATCAACAAGAATTTGTCAAGCTTTTATTCGGTGCCACAAGACAAAGGCAGCTAGATGTAGCAGACGATAGAGTTTTGGTCCTGGTGTCAGGAAGACATCTTCCTGAGTATAGATCTGGCCTCAGATACCATTTTTTTTTTGAGTTCTGTATGTTTATCTTTCTTTCTTTTTCTTTCTTTCTTTCTTTCTTTCTTTTGAATTTTTCCAACCTTACATGTAAAAAACAAATTTTTCACATTGATTTTTAAAACATTGTCTTCCAAATTCTCTTCCTTTCTCCCTATCCCCGCTTAAGAACTCAAGCAATTCAATATGTTACATATGTGCAGTCATGCAAAACATAGAAGAAAAAAAACCTTTAGAAAAAGGAATTAACAGCAACAAAATATACTTCCATCTGTATTCAGATACCATCAGTACTTTCTCTGTAGATGGATTCCATTTTTCATAAGTCCTTCAGTGTTGTCTTGGATCATTGCATTGCTGAAAATAAATCATTTGCAGATCATCTTACAATATTTCTGTTATTTTGTATACAGTACATTTCACTTTGCATCAGCTCATGTAGGTCTTTCCAGGTTTTTCTGATAGCATCCTGCTCATCATTTTAAATTGTTTTTGTTTTTGTTTTTGTTTTTTGGTGAGGCAATTGGGGTTAAGTGACACACCCAGGGTCACACAGCTAGTAAGTGTTAAGTGTCTGAGGCCGGATTTAAACTCAGGTCCTCCTGACTCCAGGGCCAGTGCTTTATCCACTGCTGCTCATCATTTTTCAATAGTAAACTACATTTATGTAATACTTTAAAGATTGATTTCCTTATAATAGACCCATGAAGTTGATTATTTCAATAACAGTAATATATAAGGTTTATATACTACCTTATACCTGACAAAGAATTTTCTTCACAATAGCCCAGCAAAGTAAGTACCATCATCATAACCATCATTGTCAATTTACACTGCACTTTCCTCTGCTTCAAATTGTTTCCCAATTACTACTGATAATAGCATTTTCCTTGATACTATTCATTCCCCATGATATTTACTGTATTTTCTATCTTCTTTTATCCTTTCCCTCCTCAAAAGTGTTTTACTTCTGATTGCGCTCCCCCAATCTGATCACCCTTCCTTCACCCCTCCCCCTTAACCCCCCTCTTTTCCCACTTCCCCATAGTGCAAGATACATTACTATACCCACTTGACTGTGTATGTTATTCCCTCTTTGAGACAATTCTGATGAGAGTAAGGCTTATTCAGTCCCTCTCTCCTCCCCCATCTTTGCCTCTATTCTATAAGCTTTTTCTTGCTTCTTTTATGTGAGATACTATGCTCCATTACATGTTTCCCTTTCCCTTTTATCCCAGTGCAATCCTCTCAACCTTTAATTTTATTTTAAAGATGTCACTGGGAGCCAAGATGGCAGAGAGGATTCAGCAAGCTGCCTGAGCTCTCCTTCTGTTGCCTCAAAAAGAACATTAAATCAAGCCTCTGGACAGATTCTGAAACTACAGAACCTGCAAAGAGACAGAGACACAGTCTTCCAACAAGAGATAATTTAGAAGATTTCAGGAATGGTCAGTCTGACTCAGCAAAATGCAGGCACACTGCAGGGCAGCAGCACAGTGCCAAGGGGGTCAGGGCAGGTCAGCAGGAAGCTGTGGGCCACAGCCAAGCAACTGAGGCCCCTGGATCCTGGCTTAAAAATCTAGAGGCACAGCAGGACAGTGGTGAAACCCAAGTGCTCCAGCTGAGAGGGCAGGTTGCTAGTTGGAGGGCCAAGAGAAATCTACAAGCCAGAGAGGCCTCAGAGTAGAAAGCTGGTGACACAGCCCCTATACCACAGTACAAGAAGCTTGAAACAGGGACCCTGTTTCCCCCAGAGCAGACTTCAACTTAAAAGATAAATAAATAAGCTGCAGTATGAGTAAGAAACAACAAAAAAAGCTCTCACCATTGAGAGCTTCTATATTGTCAGGGAAGAGGCAAACACAAACTCACATGAGGACAATACTCTCAAATTGCCTACATGTGAAACCTCAAGAGGGAAGATGAATTGGTCTCAAGAACAAAAAGCCTTCTGGGAAGAGCTCAAAAAGGATTTTAAAAATCAATTGAGAGAGGTAGAATAAAAGATGGGAAGTGAGCGCAAAAAGGATTTGCAAAGTCAATTGAGAAAGGTAGGAGAAAAAAATGGGGAGAGAAATGAAAGCAAAACAAGAAAATTATGAAAAAAGAATGAACAGCTTGCAAAAGGAAGCACAATGATTGACTGAAGAAAACAATGTCATAAAAAATTCATTTGGCCAAATGGAAAAAAAGGTTCAAAATCTCATTGAAGAAAACAATGCCTTAAAAATTAAAATTGGAATGTTGGAAGATAATGAATCTGTAAGACACCAGGAATCAGTCAAACAGAATCAAAAGAATGAAAAAATAGAAGAATATGTGAAATACCTCATTGGAAAGACAACTGATCTGTAAAACAAATCCAGGAGAGACAATTTGAGAATCATTGGTCTGCCTGAAAACCATGATCAGAGAAAGAGTCTAGACACCATATTCCAGGAAATTATTAAGAACTGCCCTGATATTATAGAATCAGAGGATAAAATTGTCATTGAAAGAATCCACTTATCACCTCCTGACACAGACCCCAAAAGGAAAACTCCAAGGAATATTCTAGCCAAATTCCAGAATTATCAGGTGAAGGAGAAAATACTCCAAGCAGCCAGAAAGAATCAATTTAAATATCATGGAGCCACAGTCAGGATGGCTCAGGACCTGGCAGCTTCAACATTAAAGGACCACAAGGCTTGGAATATGATATTCAGGAAGGCAAAGGAGCTTGGATTGCAGCCAAGAATCTATTACCCAGCAAAAATGTGCATTCTATTTCAGGGGAAAAGATGGACATTTAATGACATTGGGGACTTTCAATCTTTCCTGGTGAAAAGACAAGAACTGAATAGAAAATTCGATCTTAACATAGAAGACTCAAGAGAAGTTTGAAAAGGTAAACAGGGGAAAAAATCACTCAATAAGATGAAACTGTTTACATCCCTATACAGGAAGATAATACTTATAACTTTTGAGAATTGTAAATGTATTTGGACAGACAGAAGGATTATACACAGAAGGTATAAATACAAATTGTCTTTTATGTGATAACATAAAGAAAATTAAGGGGTTAAAAAGGGAGCTTATAGGGTGAATAGGAAAGTGGAGGTGGAATGGGGGAATTGCATCATATGAAGTGAAAAAAAAAACCTATTACAATAGATGGAAAGCTTATTCTTTAGGGAAGTAAAAGGGGAAGGGGAAGGGGGGACTGATAGAAGGGAGGGCAAAATCAAGGGATTAAAGGGTAAAGAAAAGAGAGGGGGTGATAAAAAGGGAGGACAGAGTGGGGGAGGCAGGGGTAAAAAGCAAAATATTGGTGAGGAGGAATAGGGTGAAAGAAGGGGGAAAAAGTACAAAGGGGATAAATAGAATAGAGGGGGAATAAACAATTAGTAATAATAACTGTGAATGTGAATGGGATTAACTCTGCTATAATATGAAAGCTAATTGCAGAGTGGATTAAAAACCAGAATCCTACAATTTGCTGTTTACAAGAAACACATTTGAAGCAGAGAAATACACACAGAGTAAAGGTAAAAGGCTGGAGCAGAATATATTATGCTTCAGTTAAAGTAAGATAAAAAGCAGGGGTAGCAAACCTTATCTCAGACAAAGCACAGGCAAAAATAGATATCATTAAAAGAGATAAGGAAGGAGACTATGTCTTGCTAAAAGGTACTATAGATAATGAAGCAATATCAATATTAAATATGTATGCACCAAGTGGTATAGGATCCAAATTCTTAGAGAAGTTAAATGAGTTACAAGAGGAATTAGACAGTAAGACTTTACTAGTGAAGTATCTGAATCTTCCCCTCTCAGAATTAGATAAATCCAGCCACAAAATAAATGAGAAAAAAGTAAAAGAGGTGAATAGAATGTTAGAAAATTTAGACATGATAAATGTCTGGAGAAAATTAAATGGAGATAGAAAGGAATATACCTTTTTCTCAGCAGTACACAGCACATTTTCAAAAATTGACCATGTATCAGGGCACAAAAACATTATAGTGAAATGTAGAAAGGCAGAAATAGTAAATGCATACTTCTCAGATCATGATGCAATAAAAATTACATGTAAGAAGGAGAAATGGAAAAGTAGACTGAAAATCAATTGGAAACTAAATAATTTCATTCTAAAGAATGAATGGGTCAAACAAGAAATCATAGAAACAATCAATAACGTTATCCAAGAGAATGACAATAATGAGACAACATACCAAAATCTATGGGATGCAGCCAAAGCAGTGCTTAGGGGAAAAATTTATAGCTCTAACTGCTTACATGAATAAAAAAGAGAAAGAGGAGAATTGGGCATGCAACTTAAAAAGCTAGAAAAAGAACAAATTAGAAATCCTCAATTAGATACTAAACTAGAAATCCTGAAAATTAAAGGAGAGATTAATAAAATTGAAAGCAAGAAAACTATAAAATTAATCAATAAAACTAAGAGCTGGTTTTATGGAAAAACCAATAAAATAGATAAAATATTGGTTAATTTGATTAAAAAAGAAAGAAGAAAACCAAATTACCAGTATCAAAAATGAAAGGGGTGATGTTAGCACCAATGAAGTGGAAATTAAATCAATAATTAGGAATTATTTTGTCCAACTGTATGCCAATAAATTTGACAATCTAAATGAAATGGATGAATATTTACAAAAATACAAACTGCCCAGGTTAACTAAAGACGAAATAAAATCCTTAAATAAGCCCATATTAGAAAAAGAAATAGAACAAGCCATTAGTGAAATCCCTAGGAAAAGATCCCCAGGGCCAGATGGGTTTACAGTTGAATTCTACCAAACATTTAAAGAACAATTAATTCTAATATCTGATAAATCCAAAGACTCCAGCCTCTGCAATAGGAACTCAGTATTTGATGGAAACTGCTGGGAAAACTAGAAGATAGTATGGCAGAAATTAGACATAGACCAACTTCCGACACCTTATACTAAAATAAGGTCAAAATGCGTACATGATTTAGGCATAAGAGGTGATACCATAGGTAAATTGGGAGAAAAAGGAATAGTCTACCTTTCAAATCTTTGGAAAGGAGAGCAGATTATGACCAAACAAGAGATAGAGAATATTATGAAATGTAAAATCAATGCTTTTGATTACATTAAATTAAAAAGTTTTTGTACCAACAGAAGCAATGCATCCAAAATTAGAAGGTATGCAGAAAGCTGGGAAACAATTTTTATAGCCAGTGTTTCTGACAAAGGTCTCATTTCTAAAACATATTGGGAACTAAATCAGATTTATAAGAATCCAAGACATCCCCAATTGAGAAATGGTCAAAGGATATGAAGAAATCAAAACTATCTATTCCCATATGAAAAAATGCTCTAAATCACTATTCATTAGAGAGATGCAAATTAAAACAACTCTAAGGTACCACCTGACACCTGTCAGATTGGCTAATATGACAAAAAAAGGAAAATAATAAATGTTGGAGAAGCTGTGGCAATATTGGAAAACTAATGCATTGTTTGTGGAGCTGTGAACTGATCCAACCATTCTGGAGAGCAATTTGGAATTATGCCCAAAGAGCCATAAAGCTGTGCATACCCTTTGACCCAGGAATACCTCTGTTGGGTCTTTTTCCCAAGCAGGTCATAGAAAAGGGAAAAGGGCCCACATGTTAAAAAATATTTATACCTGCTCTTTTTGTGGTAGCAAGGAATTGTAATTTGAGGAGTTGTCCATCAGTTGGAGAATGATTGAACAAGTTATGGTATATGAATGTAATGGAATTCTATTGCACTGTGAGAAATGATGAGGAGAAGTTCAGAGAAACCTGGAAGGACTTGAATGAACTGATGACGAGTGAGATGAGCAGAACCAGAAGAACATTATACACAGTATCATCAACATTATGTGTTGATCAACTGTGATAGACTGGATTCTTCTCACCAACACAATGGTAAAAGTAAGTTCCAGGGGACGCCAAAAAAAGAACTGTGGAATATGGATGCTGATTTAACCATACTATTTCTTTTGTTTTTGGTGCTGTGGTGCTGTTGTTTTTCTATTTTGAGGTTTTTCCTTGTTGCTCTGATTCTTCTCTTATAGCATGACTGATGCAGAAATATGTTCAATGTTATGTATATGTATATGTGTGTGTGTGTGTGTATATATACACATATATGTGTATATATGTATATATGTGTATATATGTGTATATATACATATATACATGTGTGTGTATATATGTGTGTGTGTATATATATATGTATATATATATATATATATAAAATTTATATCGGATTGCCTGTTGTCTGGAGAAGGGGGGGAGGGAGGGGAGGGAGGGAGAAAACTTTTAAATTGGAAATCTTATCTAAACAAATACTGAAAGCTATCTTTACACGTAACTGGGAAATATGGAAATATGGAATGCTTTTATTTCAAAAAAAAAGAGGTTGAAACAAAAAAGATGTCATCATGGGGCAGTTAGGTGACACAGTGGACAAACCCACCACACCCTGACTGCCCCACAAAAAAAGAGAAACAAAAAATAAATGCTTTACAGATATCATCCCTTTATAATCAATTCCACCTTTGCCCTCTGTCTAAATTTATTCCTTTCAGCTGCCCTAACACTGAGAAAGTCCTTATGAGTTTGAAGTATCACCTTCCCATGTAGGAATGTAAACAGCTTAACTTTTCAACCTCCCTCATGATTTCTTTTTCCTCTTTACCTTTTTATGCTTCTCTAGGATCTTGTATTAGAAAGTTAAATTTTCTATTTAGTTCAGTTCTTTTCTTCAAAAATACCTGAAAGTCCTATTTTTCATTGAAGTCCCATTTTTCTCCTGAAAGATTATACTCAATTTTGTGGGGTACGTTTTTGGTTGTAGTCGCAGTTCCTTTGTCTTCTGGATTATCATATCCCATGCCCTCCTATCCTTTAATGTAGAAGCTGCTTGATCTTGTGTTTTCCTGTTTCTTTCTGGCTGCATGCAATATTTTTCCTTAACCTGGGAACTCTGGAATTTGGCTGTAATATTCCTGCAAGTTTTCTTTTTGCGATCTCTTTCAGGGCATGATCAATTGATTCTTTCCATTTCTATTTTACCTTTGGTTTCTAGAATATTAGGACAAATTTCCCTGACAATTTCCTGTAAGATGATCTTTAAACTCTCATTTTGGTCATGGTTTTCTAGTAGTCCAATAATTTTCAAATTATTTCTCCTGGATCTATTTTCCAGGTCACCTGTTTTTTCCAAGGAGATATTTCACATTGCCCTACATATTTTGGGGAGGATTTGTTTTATTGTGTCCTGATTTCTCATAAAGTTATTAACTTCCATTTGTTCACTGCTAATTCTTGAGCAATTATTTTCTTCAGAGAGCTTTTCCATTTGGCTATTCGTGCTGTTGACTTTTTTTCATGATTTTCCTGCATCACTCTCATTTCTCTTTCCTTTTTTTTCCTCTACCTCTCTTACTTTTTCCTTTACCTCTCTTACTTTATCTTCAAATTCCTTTTTGAGTGCTTCTATGATCTTACCAGCTTTGGATGTAGGAGCTTTGACTTTGTTATTTACTTCTGAGGGTGTATTTTGATCTTCCCTGTAACCAAAGAAGTTTTCTATGGTCTGCATCTTTTTTTCTGTCTGTTCATTTTGCTAGCCTATTTCTTGATTTTAAAGTCCTTCTTAAAATGGGGTACTGCTTCCAGGATACACGCTCCCAAGCTTGAGGGAGTCCCACGTGGTATGATTTAAGGAGAGGCACATTCCGCACTCACCTCACCTGAGCTCTGTCAATCCTAACTCTTAAGCAATGATTTTCTTTTGCTTTTTTCTTTCCTTCTTTCCTTCTTTCTTATTTTCTTCCTTCCTCCTTTCCTTCCTCCCTTCCTTCCTTTCTTCCTTCCTTCCTTCCTTTCTTTATTTTTTTTTGCAGGGCAATGAGAGTTACCTGACTTGCCCAGAGTCACACAGCTAGTAAGTATCAAGTATCTGAGGTTGGATTTGAACTCAGGTCCTCCTGAATCCAGGTCCAGTGCTTTATCCACTGTGGCACCTAACTGCCCCCTAAGTGATGATTTTCTTCAGAGAGCTTTTATATCTCCTTTTCCATTTGCCTTTTCAAGCTGTTGACATTTTTTTCATGACCCTCCTGCATCACTCTCATTTCTCTTTCCATTTTTTACTCTGCCTCTCTTACCTTATCTTCAGAGGCCTTTGTGAGCACTTCAATGGCCTGAGACCAGCTCATTTTTTTGGAAACTTTGGATATAGGAGCTTTGACTTTGTTATCTTCTTCTGATGGTGTATTTTGATCTTTGTTGTCACCAAAAAACTTCCTAGTATCTGTATTTTTTCAGCTGCAAATGATCCCTCCTCATCCTTTTGTGGGTTCTGCTGCTCCAGGAATTGTCTTATGGCATTATTTGAAGATATTTAGAGGGATTTGGGGGAGAGCTCCAAGGAGTCACTCTTTGTCCACCACCATCTTGGCTCTGCCCAAGATCTCTCTATTTAAAATTTCTGCATCAATTCATTAGGGAGATTTTTCTATAATTTGCATTCTCTATTTTTGCTCTGTCTGGTTTAGGGATTAGCCTTATATTTGACACATAAAAGAAGGGTGGGATCCCTTCTTCACCTATTTTCCCCAAATAGTTTGTATAGTATTGGAATTGGGTTTTTTTCAATGTTTGGTATAATTCACTTATAAACCAATCTGGCTCTGGAGATTTTTTTCTTAGGGAATTAGTTCACTGAAAGCTTGTTCAATTTCATTTTTCTAAAATGGGCTTATTTAATGATTTTCTTTCCTCTTCTGTTAATCTGGGCTATTTATATTTTTGTAAATATTCACCCATTTCATTTTGATTGTCAAAGTTTATTGGCATATAATTGCATAAAATAACTACTAATTATTGCTTAATTTCCTCTTCATGGATGATGAAATCAGCCTTTTCATTTTTGATAATGGTAATTTGGTTTTCTTCTTTCTTTGTTAATCAAATTGACCAAAATTTTATATATCTTTTTGTTTGTTTTTCATAGAATGAACTTAATTTTATTTATTAATTCTATAGTTTTCTTACTTTCAATTTGATTACTCTCTAATTTTCAGAATTTCTAATTTGGTATTTAATTGGGGATTTTTCATTTGTTCTTTTTCTCTAGCTTTTTTAGTTACATGCATACATTATTGACCTCTTTCTCTATTTTATTCATGTAGGCATTTAGAGATATAAAAAGAACTGCTTTGACTGCATCCCATAATTTTGGTATGTTATCTCATTGTTGTCATTCTCTTTGATGAAATTATTGAATGTTTCTATGATTTGTCGTTTGACCCATTCATTCATTAGGATGAGATTATTTACTTTCCAATTCATTTTTGCTCTATCTTTCCATGGCCCATTATTACACATAATTTTTATTGCATCATGATCTGAAAATGATGCATTTACTATTTCTGTCTTTCTGCATTTGACTGTCAAGTTTTTGTGCCATAATACATGATCAATTTTTTATATAGGTGTCATGTACCACTGAGAAAAAGATATATTTCTTTCTATACCCATTCAATTTTCTAAAATTCTATTAATCTTAATTTCTTTATTATTAATTTTGTGCTTAGATTTATCTAGTTCTGAGAGAGGAAGGTTGTGATCCCCCATTAATATAGTTTCACTGTCTATTTCTTCCTATACCTCACTTAGCTTCTTCAAGAATTTGGATGCTGTACCACTTATTGCATATAAGTTTAGTATTGATATTATTTCATTGTCTAGGCTACCTTATAGCAAGATGTAATATCCTTACTTATCTCTTGTAATTAGGTGTATTTTTGTTTTTACTTTGAGATAAGGATTACAATGCCTGTTTTGCTTTATTTCTTATGTCAGCTGAAGCATAATATATTCTGCTCCATCCTTTTACCTTCACTCTGTGTGTATCTTTCTGGTTCATATGTGTTTCTTGTAAACAACAGATTGTAGGATTCTGTTTTTTTTAATCCACTCTGCTATCTTCTTCCATTTTATGAGAGTTCATCCCATTCGCATTCACAGTTATGATTACTAACTATGTATTTCCCTGCAATGTATCTTTCCCCTTGCTCCTACTTTACTCTTTCCTTTATCCCTGTCCCTTCTCAACAGTTTTGCATCTGACCACCGCCTCCCTCAATTTATTCTCCTTCTATAAGCACCACCTCCCTTTTTCTTTCACCTTTTGCCTCCTAGTTTTACCCTCCCTTCTATCAACACACCACTCTTCTTTCCCCTTTCCCCTTTCCCCTCCTATTTCCCTATAGGGAAAGACCAAATTCTATACCCAACTGAGTGTGTATGTTATTCCCTCTTTGAGCCAAATTGAATGAGAGTAAGGTCAAAACAATGTTCACCCCTCCATTTCTCCCCTCTATTGTATTAGGTTTTGTGTGCCTCTTCATGTGATATGAATTACCCCCTTTTGCCTTCCCTTTCCTCTTCTCCAAGTATAATTCTTTTTGTCACCCCTTAAGTTTTTTTTTAATATCATTACATCAAAATCAACTTATGCCAATACCCTCTGTATATGTGTACTTCTCCTGTCTGTCTTAATAAATATGTAGTTCTCAAGAGCTAGACATATTTTCTTCCCATGTAGGGGTGCAATCATTTAAACCTTATTGAAGACCATGTTTTATCTTTTATACTTGAGTCTTATATTCATAGATTGTATTTTGTGTTCAGTTCCAAGCTTTGCAACAGGAAATTTTGAAAGCCCCCTATTTCATTGAATGGCCATCTTTTCCCCGAAAAGAATCTCCATAATTTTTCCCAGGATTACCTTCTTGGCTATAATCCAATTTCATTTGCCCTCTAGAATATCATATTCCAAGCCATCAGATCCTTTAATGATGAAGCTGCCAGGTACTGTGTAATCCTGACTGTAGGTTCTTGATATTTAAGTTGTTTAATTCTGGTTGTTTGCAGTACTTTCTCCTTTATGTGATAATTCTGGAATTTGGCTATGATATTCCTTGGAATTTTCTTTTTGGGGTCTCTTTCAGGTGGTGATTGGTGGATTATTTCAGTAACTATTGTTTCCTCTGGTTCTAAGACACTGGGGCAGCAGTTCTTGATAATGTCATGAAATATGTTGTCCAGGCTCTTTTTTTGATTATGGTCCTCAGATAATCCAATTATTCTTAAATTTTCCCTCCTTGATCTATTTTCCAGGTCTGTTGTTTTCTGAAGAGGTATTTTATGTTTTCTTCTACTTTTATGTTTTTCATTATGATTTACTTCTTCCTGTTATCTCATTGAGTCATTAGCTTCTATCTGCCCAATTCTGATTCTTACTTAAGATATTATTTTCCCCAGTCAGCTTTTGCACCTCCTTTTCCATTTGTCAAGTTTTATTTTTTTTACTGTGCTGTTTTCCTCAGTCAATTTTTCTCCTTCTTTCCCTAAGTTATTGACTCTTTCTTACATACCTCTCATTTCTTTTCCCAATTTTTCTTCTACTTCTATTATTAGATTTATAAAATCCTTTTTGAGCTCTTCCAAGAAGGCTTTTTGGTCTTGCGACCAGTTCCTCTTCTCTTTTAATGCTTCACATGTAGGTATTTTGACATTGTTGTCCCCTGAATTTACATTTTGATCCTCCCTGTTGCCATAGTAATTTTCTTTTGTGAGGGTTTTTTTTTCTGCTTCTATTCATATTTTAGCCTCTTTCATGCCTTTTAAAGTTGAGTTCTGCTCCTGGGGTACAATGTCACTCTCCAAAGCTTCTTTTGCTGGGGACCAGTGGCCTAGCCACTGGCTTTCTGCTCTGGGGCCTTAGCCACTTCCAGCTTCTTCAGTGCACTGGAGTGGCCGAACCTAGTTGAAACTTTTGGGTACCTCATAACTAGCCTGCTGTGCCACTAGCTTACTGAGTTAGGACCTCAGGTCCTCAGCTGCTGATCTGTGCTGTGTCTAAGAGCCTTTAGCAGGTTATTCCAAACACCCTCTACTCTAAATTGTGCTCCCCTTTTCCCAGGTGAGAAATACCTTGCCTGAAGATCTTCTAGGTTATCTTAAGCCAATAGACTGTTTCAGTCTGTCTTTTTGTAGGTTTTTCAGCTCCAGAATCCATTGAGAGGTTTAATTTAATGGTGTTTCTGAGGGAAATTTGGGAATGCTCAGTCTGCTTCCTGACTTCACTCCACCATCTTGACTCTGCCTCCAGAACTCTCATCTGTGTTGTTAAAGTAGCTAATGTTTTCTTTACCAATTTGGCTGCTGGTGCAGCTAGGTGGCACAGTGGATAAAGCACTAGCCCTGGATTCAAATCTGGCCTCAGACACTTGACACTTACTAGCTGTGTGACTCTGGGCAAGTCACTTAACCCTCATTGCCCTGCAAGTAAATAAATAAATAGATAGATAGATAGATAAATGAATGAATGAATAAATAGAAATTGGCTACTATACCATATAGTGCATATATGTTTAGTACTTATATTATTACATTGTCTATGCTACCCTTTAGCAAAATATAATTTCTCTGCTTATTTCCTTTAACTAGATCTATTATTGCTTTTGCTTTTTCTAAGGTCATGATTGCTACCCTTGTCTTTTAATTTTTTTTTTACTTCAGTTGAAGTATAATAGATTTTTTGCAAGACATATTTTTACTCTATGTATATCTTGTTTCATGCATGTCTTTTGAAAACAACATACTGTCTGATTCTTATTTTTAATCCATTTTGTAAATCATTTCCATTTTATGGGTGAGTTTATCTCATTCTCATTCATAGTTACGATTATCGTGTTTTCCTCCATCCTATTTATTCTCTCTCTCTCTCTCTCTCTCTCTCTCTCTCTCTCTCTCTCTCTCTCTCTCTCTCTCTTTCTCTCTCTCTCTCTCTCTCTCTCTCTCTCTCTCTCTCTCTCTCTCTCTCTCTCTCCCTCTCTCTTCTTAAAATTGTTTTGATCCTGGACACTGCCCTCTTAAAGTTCTTTTCCTTCTATTAGTGTACTCTTCCTTTATCGACTTCCCCTCCTACTTCCCTGTAGGGTAAGATGCATTTCTGTACCTAACTGAGTATGTATGTTATTCTCTATTCGAGACAATTTTGATGAAAGTAAGGTTAAAGTTTACTGCCAGCCCCCATCTTCCTTTTCACTGTAAAATTTTCCTTGTTCATTCAGCAATGGGAGGCTGTGGGAGCAGTCAGGTGGTAAATGCTCCTTGGTAGTGTGAGAATAAAATTGGATATTAGATCATAAATCTCCCCTACTTAACTTTTCCCTAATTTATCTCCCAGACTAGTAAATGGAAGAAGCTTCTGGTTTTCTAGATAGAGCCTTTATTGTATGGTAGTCACAAGGTGATGTTGATTAGAAGGATAGGAAAATAGAAATACAATACAAATCGTCTTAAGTCTAGGCTTAGTCTATATTCCTTATAAAAACTCACCAAACCGAAAAGGCCACCTTTGGAGAGAGAGAGAGACCGTCTGTGCCGCGCCATCAGGAGTCCCGCCAAGCAGGCAAAAAGGCCTACCCTCGTTCTCTCCACCCCGGAAGTCAAAAACCCGGCAGGCAGTCTGACATGCGCAGCAGGTGGACTGTTCATCTCCTCCCCAAAAGGGTGGTCCTTGAAAAACTGGCGTCTTTCAGTTATCCTAACCGACTGTTAAAAACTTTCATATTTTACCACATTTCCCCCCTTTGCTTCCTCAAGAAACGGAATGTTTCCTTGATGGAACAGTAAAAAGAATATAATAACTTTTGCTGACTAATAATATGCGAACAACAATACAGAAAAGGAAGAGAGGAAAGTTTTGTCCAGAGGGGCGATTTTTTTACTGAAAGACGCCAGTTTTTCAAGGACCACCCTTTTGAGCACTTACAAATTGATTATATTACTATGCCAAAAGCAGGCGGACTGTTCATCTCCTCCCCAAAAGGGTGGTCCTTGAAAAACTGGCGTCTTTCAGTTATCCTAACCGACTGTTAAAAACTTTCATATTTTACCACAGTAGGGCTTGAGAGACAGTCTGTTTTCACCTGGTTCTCACCTTTGTGGAGGAAGAAAACCAGGCTCCCCAGCTAGCAGCATAGTAATCCTCTGCTAGCAAGGCTTTGGTCATTGAATAGGACAGAGAAGAGTTTGGTTATATATACCAAACTGGAGAAGGACAGCAATTTCATATAAGCCAGCTCACAAGAGGCATGAATACCTCCGATTCCAGCTTAGGAGGACAATATTGGAAAGGATACTCCAAAATATACTATTCCTTTGGGCATCCCACTGACAACCCAGATATTTCCTTCATGGTTGTATTCCTCCTGGGGATAATGCTGCTGCTGATTGCTTCCTTCATCCACTTCATTTGGAAGTCCTATGTAGAGAAGGAGATTCACAAGGAGGCATCCCATGATCAGAGCCAAGATGGCCTTGATACCTCAGGGCCCAGCCCCTCCCCAGACACCCTGTTCTAGGAGTCTTTTACCAGTCAGGGCCCATTGATTGGTAGGAGTCAGGGTGTCCTCTGGAGGCCCAGGATGAAATCTAAAGGAGACTAGATGTAGCATCCATTATGGATGCCTTTGTAATCTCAGACATGCTCTCCAGGCTATCCAAGGAATTCCCTCCACCTCCCTATGAGGAGGTAAACCCCTTTCATTTGGATATGTCCCCTGTTTATAAGGACACATAGCCATTATTCACCCTTACCATATAATACCAAATAATTGTATTGCAATGCAAAAAAAAAAATTTCCTTGTGTGTCTATTCTATGTGAGATAATTTTCCCCATTCAACCTCCCCCTTTCCTCTTCTCTCAAGTATCCTTTTTTCTCACTCCTTCATTTTACTTATTTTTAAATCATTGCATCTTAGTCACCTCATTCCCATGACCTATGTCTATGTGTACTACTTGTAACTGCCCTAATAATGTTACAAGTATTAACTTCCCCAAAAAAATTTAAATAGTTTTACTTTATTCAATCCCTTTTGATTTCTCTTTCATGCTTACCTTTTCAAGATTCTCTTGAGTCTTGTATTTGAAAGTCATTTTTCTATTCAGCTCAGTCTATTCATTAGGAATGCTTGACAATCCTCTGTTTCATTAAATATCCATTCTTTTTCCCCTGAAGGATTATACTTAATTTTGCTGGTTAGATTATTCATGGTTGTAATCCTAGCTCCTTTACCATCTGGAATATTATATTCTAAAACCACAGATCCCTTAATGTAGAAGCTGCTATTTATTATGTTGTCCTGACTGTGGCTCCATGATATTTGAACTGTTTTTATTTTTGTTTTTGGCTGCTTACAATATCTTCTCTTTGAATTTGGAGCTCTGGAATTTGGCTAAAATATTTTTTACAGGGTAATAAGGGTTAAGTGACTTGCCCATGTTCACAAAGCTAGTTAAGTGTCAAGTGTCTGAGGTCAAATTTGAACTCAGGTCCTTCTGAATCTAGGACTGGTGCTTTATCCACTGTGCCACCTAGCTTCACTGGCTATAATATTCTTGAAGAGGCTTTATATTTGGATCTCTTTCAGGAAGTGATTGGTGGATTCTTTCTATTTTACCCTCTTGTTCTGTTATATTAGGGAAGTTTTTCTTGGTAAATTCTTAAAATGTGATATTGAGGCTATTTTTATAAACCTGGCTTTCAGGTAGTCCAATAATTCTGGACTGAGGTCCTCCTGAATCCAGGGCCAGTGCTTTATCCACTGAGCAACCTGGCTGCCCCCCACACACACCAAACAATTTTTTTAATGAGATATTTCACATTTTCTTCTATTTTTTTCATTCTCATAATTGTGTTTTGTTTTGTTTATCATTTCACAGAGTCATTAGCTTCCATTTGCCCAGTTGTAATTTTTTAAGGTTACATTCTACAGTGAGCTTTTGATCCTCTTATTACATTTGGTCAATTCTACTTTTTAGGGAGTTCTTATCTTCAGTGTATTTTTGTACCTCTTTTACCATTTGACCAATTCTGGGTTTTAGGGTGCTATTCTCTTCAGTATTTTTGTTCCTCTTTTATCCTGCTGTTGACTCTTTTATTTATAATTTTCTTTCACCATTCTCATTTCTCTTCATGTTTTTCCCTTTATCTCTCTTATTTGACTCTTAAAAATTCTTTTTCAGCTCTTCCAGAAATTATATTTGTGCTTTTGTTCAAGTCAAAATTTTCTTTGTTGTTTACACGATAGCAGTTTTGACTTTTTTGTCTTCTGAATTGGAGTTTTGCTTTTCTTTTTCTCTGTAGTAACTTTTCATTGTAGGGCTATTTTTATTGTTTTTTGCTCATTTTTCTAGTCTGTTTCTTGACTCTTAAGTTTATGTAAAATTTGGCTCTCCTTTGAGGATTGAAGGGGCACTGCCTTACGCTTCAAATTTTCATGTTCAGGTTTGCAGAGCTACTCCTAGGGGCGTGTAAATTTGTAGTTATTTTAAGATGTTATCATCTAAGGAGAGATGTGTTCATTTCTCTCCTGGCGTGTGCTCTGGTCTGTGCATAACCATAAGAAATCTTCTTCACCCTGGAAGTGTGATCAGCGCCCCTGTCCTACCTGCTGCTGCAATTGTTCTCATTCCTTATATCCCTGGAAATGTAGCTTGGGGTCCTGCTTTCCTGTGTCCACAAGATCCAGTCATCCTTTATGTCTTAGATGTGAGACCAGGACCACTGCTCCCTTGGTAGTAATTGCAAGCACTCTTCTCCACTATGAAACTGTGATCAATGACCCTTCTTTCATGCAGCAACAAGTGCCATTGCTTTAGTGCTCCTCTTCACACTGGGACTATGACCTGAAACTGTGAATGAGCAATTCAACAGGGTCCTGCACCTATTGCTAATAAAGGACCCCTGTAACCTTATTCTGACCAGTTTCCTGACTCCCTTACTGTCTATGAGCTGAGAGCTCTTGAATATGATTCTGTCACTGATGCAGCAGCCTCCAAAGCCTTCTGCTGGCTTGACAGGGTCCAGTCTAGGTTGCACTATACTCTAGAACCAATCATCATGCTAGTGAGGCAAACCTTTCCTGCTGACATCCTTAATTGTCTTTGGGATGAAAATGTTTTACCCTGACGTTTAGTCTCTTCTGTTGCTCCAGAATTGATTTGAGGTATTATATTAAAGTCGTTTGGAGGGGAATTTGGGAGAGTTCAGGGATGTTGCTAACTTTATGCCACCATCTTAGCTCTTCCCCTCATGGCTAAGCTTCTTGAAAAGGTTATGTATAATAACTGACTCAACTTTTTTTGCTTTTAATCTCTTTGCAACTATGCAATCCAACTTCTGACCCTGCCATTCCACCAAAACTGTTCTCTTCAAATTGACTAATGATGTATCAAATGACAAATCCAATGACCTTTTCTCAATACTAATCATTCTTGAGCCTTCTAAAGGCTTTTACATTGTCAACACACTTTTTCTCCTTGGCACTCTCTTTTCAAAAGGTTTTTAAGACATTATTTTCTCCTGGCTTTCTTTTTACCTATCAGCCTGCTCCTCAGTAATTTCTGTTGGAACTTCATCTAGGTCACGTCCCCTTAATGAGGGTGTCCAAAAAGTCTCTATCTTGGACGCTATTCTTCTTTCCCTCTATAATATTTCACTTTATGGTCTCATCACTTCCCACATAATCAGTGTTCACCTCCCTGGAGAGGATTCTTACATCTAATTATTGAGCCCTAGCCTCTCTGTTGACTTCAAGTCTTGTAAATCCAAATGTCTATCTTGAACTTGATGTCCCATATACATCTTCAACTTAACATATCCCAAACCCAAGTTAATATTTGCCTCCAAACTATTTAGAGTAAAACTATCCTCCCAGTCACCCAGATTTGAAACTTAGGTGTCATTCTCAACTCCTCACTCTCTCTCTCACCTACAATATCAAAGGTGTTACCAAGGCCTATTTATTTTATCTTCCAAGCATCTTTCATATATGCCCTCTTCTCTCTTCTTATACTATCACTACCCTACTGCAGATTCTCTTTATCTCACACTTGGAATAATACAACATCTTTCTGGTTGGTTTCTATTACAAAAGTCTCTGCCATTTCTGATCCCTTTTATACTCATCTGTCAAACTGATTTTTTTTCCCTTTGTATCCCTCAGGACCTAGCACAAAGCCTTGCATTTTGGATGGGACCTATGATTTCAGTAATATGGGGAATTCCCTGGAGAGAAATTCCCTCTACCTATACAAATAAATATTTGCCTTGGAAATTACAGCCTTACAGAGTTACCTGTAATTCTGACCACTGAGATATTAAATGACTTTCCCATGTCTGAGAGGCAGGATGTGATTTTCAGTAATTCTGACCTGAAGGTATGTTCTCTTTCCACTACAGTGTAGTTCATATTATGCGGTTTCTCATGCCTTTACCCATAGACAAATTTTGTTTGACTGATTTTGAATGATTTTAAGTAAATTTTTTGGATGATTGAGGAAAACTCAGAGAACTGAGCAAAACTAGAGGTTATGTCATGCATTGTCATGAAAGTTCTACTTTGTCAATATGACTATCTGCAGGGCAAGGAAGAATGAATGGTTGAGGTAATTATCTGAGTCATTGAGTACAAATGTGTTGTAATCAACCCATCAATCAATCTGCTATTATTTATTGAGCGACTCTTTTATATCCAGCCCTATTTCTCTAGTTGTTTATATTTTTGAAGTGGAAATGGAGATAAAATTCCTTACTTAAGAAAAATTCTAATCTATACATGGGAAAAATATTTACCATGTACAGAATAGAGAGAAAAACAAGAAAATACTTAACTATACATTAGATCTAATGCCTTCAATGACTGAAACAGTGACTTGTCTATTATAATGGGTGAAAAATATTTACTAAATGAAAAATCAAAAGAACTGTGTCATTCATACACTGCGCGGTTCGTTTAGTGGGTGTCATAAAAACTCAGAAAAGGGACATCTTGCAGAATAAAATGGTCAAGAAAATTTTCATGGAAGAGTTGTAAATTGAACTTAGAAGTGTATGTAGGGGGGCAGCTAGGTGGCGCAGTGGATAGAGCACCGGCCCTGGAGTCAGGAGTACCTGAGTTCAAATCCGGCCTCAGACACTTAACACACACTTACTAGCTGTGTGACCCTGGGCAAGTCACTTAACCCCAATTGCCTCACCAAAAAAAAAAAAGTGTATGTAGGATATTGATTGGTAGGGAGAAATGAGGTTAATTTAGGTGGGCGGGACAAACTGCACAAAAATGAAGAAATTGAAATAAGGATCTGGGGATAGTGAAAAGATCTACCTGACAGGGAGGGAGGGTGACATCTCCAAAAAGTAATGACAAATACATGATATATTATTCTCCTCAATTCACCTCTCTTCTCAATTTTTGGCGCACTCAACTTGAGATGGGTGTTTGTAGCTAATATTCATTTTGCTCAATGCATTTGCCATTTTTCCCTTTTCCCCATTAAAATGTGCAGTTCTATGAGCCACAGATGTCATATTGTCACAACAAAGACTCGATTATTTTTATATGTGTCATGTCTAGTTTAAGAGGAGAAAAGATCATTGAAAATGGTAATCCTAGAAAGGAAGAACCCAAAGGAGTTTTCCTCCTCTGAGTCCAGGCCTTTATCTCATTTTTCCCATTCTCCCTTCTTGGAATATAGTATATTCAGTTGCCTACTTTCCCTTTGGAATAATTTCCTGCTATTAAAGAGTTGTATCAAAATACATTTGGTATCAGATACCTATTAGCTTCATGCTGCTACTAAATCTCTAGCCAAGCCATGATCTTGTTCTGTCATAAAAATTCATCATTTGCCTTTACCATTCCCTGACCATTCAACGTGATTGATCAGAATCCCTCTCTTCCTTCAGGATACAACTAAAATACCACCTTGTACATTAAACCTTTCCTGATTCTCTGAACTGCCTATGCTTTCACACTCAAACCTTAGCACAGATCATCACACATAATAGGCACTTAAGAAATACTTGTTGATTGACTGAGAGACATTGGTTCAACTCTTCTCAGTTAATAACAGAGAGTTAATAAGAGGCACCATTCACACTTCTACAGGCATTTTCCACACTTCTACTGTATATTTAAGAAAGAGCACAAGACTCAGGAGATGTGGGTACTGATTCCTACTTATGTATTCCCTTATTTGCATATATTAGTTTCCTCAGCTGTAAGATTAGGAAAATAATATTTCCTTCATTTACCTAATAGGATAATATTCAGGATAAAGTAAAATAACAATTATGAGCTTTAAAAATTAAAAGTATTATTATTAGGACTATTGCCTATTGCTTGATATTCCTAATCATTTTTAATGAATTTCTAATGAAATTCTAATGAATTAAAATTGTAGTACTATAGGGGGATGTAGGATAACAGTTTCTCAACTTTTAGGATTTTCTTGATTTCCCCCTAGGTTTTTTTTTTTTTGGTTTACATTTGGACAAATGGCAGGAAAAAAGAGAAACAAGCATCTATTAAGTGCATCTTCTCTGCCAAGTGCTCTATAAATAATATCTCATTTGATATTCACAACAACCGTAAGGATAGATGCTATTATTATGCATATTTTACAGCTGAGGAATATACAGAGGTATACTTGTCCATGGTCACAAGCAAAGTAGTGGCTAATCAAGGATTATAACTTAAATCAAAATAACACTGGGAGGAAGATGCTATTATTATCCTCATTTTCCAACTAAGGAAACTGGGTCCGACAGAGGTTAAATGACTTGCTCAAGGTCACAGAGCTAGTAAGTATCTGCCACTAGGTTTAAACTCAGCTCTTCCTGATTCTAGACCCAGTACTCTAACCACTGTACCAACTAGCTCAAGTATCCAATAAAAGATTCAACTATGTCTCCTGGATTATTCTACATATTTAATTTTCATGTTTGTTGGAAAATTAAGAAGCTAGAGGATAAGTTAAGTATATTTCCAACAATTCCTGTATGCCTATATACATAACAAAAAGCTGTCCTATTCATTTCAAACATATTTGGCTCAGCACAATAACCAAGGCTCATCAACCCACTTTTATAACTCACGGGCTACTTCCTCCCAATGTAATTTTCTATTCTTATTAATCTGAGGAAGCACCATCCATCTTTGGATAAAATGTGTTTAGTTTTCTAATTATAGGTTTTTGGAAATTTCTAAGGAAATCACTTTATTCAAAAGAAGTTAAGATTAATCAACTAATTGCATGGGACTCTTTGAATGACTGCTCTGGGTTGGTCATTATATTGTGATCAAATAAAGAGAAAGAAAAAAAAAACTTGCTCCTCTATTGACCTGACAAAATGAGAAATCATGCTTCTACTTACTTTTTAATTCTCATTACTAATTATACAAATTTGAAATAACATTATTTTGATATTTGGGAATCCAAAATGTGGAAAGTAGCCCTCAATAAGTAGCTGGTAATTTTAATGCCCAAATAACTAGAATTTACATTAAAAATAATAATAATGGTTAGATTTTTAGCCCTAAAGCATTTGTCAAATGCTTCTTTCAATCTAAACAGGAGGTGGCTTCTTTTGCTTTTGATAAGTGGATCTAGATGTTAGCTGCTTATCCTTGTGCATATCACTAAACACAGAGGTCCAAATCAGGTCTCTTGAATTATTCCATCTGCTTAATTTACATTTTGTTTGGTTGATAATGAGGAAGCTGGGGCAGTCAACTGAGGGGATATAGCTTCCCCAAGGTTATCATTGGAACAAATAGCAAAAAAAAAAAAAGTTGAAAATTCATATCCTGAATTTTCAACCAGGTGTGTGCTGCCCAAATATCAGCCAAAGAACTCTTAGCACATTGTTTCATCATGCAATGAGGATTGGCTCAAAGGTGATATAAAGTAGTTATTCTAAACATGATTGGATTTCCTGAAAATTATTCATTTTTTAATACATGTCTTTGCATATATCTCCTCTCAGATGGTTACTTCTCTAGTATATGTAGCCACACTTTTAAGATTCACCACGCCTAGGAGTGAAGAGAAAAAAGAACCTCACTAATATCTTTTAAAAGTAGCCAAGAAAAATCCATAAAAGTTCATATATACCCCTGTTACTATTCCTTCCTTCAGCAAAGTTTTTTTTTTCCTAAAAAATAGAAAAAAATATTGGTTTAAAAAGAGAATGTATTGCAGAGCCAAGATAGTGGGGGGAAAGGCAGAAATTCCCCTGAGTTCTCCAAAAAATCCTTCTGAAAACCTCTGAATAATGACATAAAACAGTCCCTAGAGCAACAAAACCCACAAAATGATGGGGTGAAATAATTTTCCACCCAAAAACAACAGCAAGAAAGATCCATCATATTTGGGTGAGAATAGAACACAGTCCAGCTAAGGCTGCACAAGCACAGACCCAGCCCCAGTAAACCAGGAGCAGACCTTGGGAACCACTGAATCTGTACCAGCAGTAACAGAGGCAGCAGCTGCTTCCAGGCCTCTTATCCCACAGATGAATGACTGATCAAGAGACTATAGGGTCTCTTTGCTAGCAGTGAGGCAGGACTGTCACTTTGCCCATACTCTAATCAAGGTCATAGTACTGGAAAGCAGTCCTAAGACCAGGAGAAGTAGTAGCATAGCAGTTCTTGAGGCTCCAGTTAAGCCAGGCCCCTTGTTACAGTTCCAGGGCAGGTGCATGTGGTGATTCACAAATCACAGCACAGGTCAAGAGAGTAGTAAACATACTTCTCCTTAGATCATTCTACCTTGCAAGAACCGAAATCTTACAAGACATTAGAAGTACTTCTGAAAACAGCTGTCCAAATCCCTTGAAGCTTGGGACAGTGCAATCTCCATCCTGGAAGCAGAGCCCCACTTTAACATAGTTAGATGTCAAGAAATAGGCTGGGAAAATGAGCAAACAGAAAGAAAAATTCTGACCATGGGAAGTTACTATGGTGACAAGGAAGATTAAAATATACTCTCAGAAGAGGATAGCAAAATCAAAGATCCTACATCCAAAGCCTCCAAAAAAAAATATGAATTGGTCTCATATCATGGAAGGGCTCAAAAAGGACTTTGAAAATAAAGTAAGAGAGGTAGAGCAAAAATTGGGAAGAGAAATGAAAGAGATGCAAGAAAATAATGAAAAATGAGTCAACAGCTTGCTAAAGTAGACACACAAAAAATACTGAAGAAAATAACTTAAAAACCAGAGTAGATCAAATGGTAAAAGAGGTACTAAAGGCCAATGAGGAGAAGAATGCCCTGGAAAACAGAATTAGCCACATGGAAAAAGAGATACAAAAGCTCAGTAAAGAAAATAATTCCTTAAAAATTGGAATTGAGCAAATGGAAGCTAATGACTACATGAGAAAACAAGAAGCAATAAAAAATCAAAAGAATAAAAAAATAGAAGATAATGTGAAATATCTCATTGGAAAAAACTGACCTGGAAAATAGAACAAGAAGAGATAATTTTTAAAATATTGGACTACTTGAAAGCCATAATAAAAAAAGAGCCTAGACATCATCTTTCAAGAAATTATCAAGGAACTCTGCTGTCATATTCTAGAACCAGAGAGTAAATTGAAATTGAAAGAATCTACTGATCACCAAGAGATCCCAAGATGAAAACTCCCAGGAATGTTATAACCAAATTCCAGAGCTCTTAGGTTAAAGAAATTTTTTTTAAACAACAAGAAAGAAACAATTCAAGTACCATGAAGCCACAGTCAGGATCATACAAAATTTAGCAGCTTCTACATTAGAAGATCAAAGGACTTAGAATGTGATATTCTGGAGGGCAATGAAGCTAAGATTAAAACCAATGATCATCTACCCAGAAAAACTGTGTATAATCCTTCAGGGTGAAAAATGGACAGTCAATGGAAAAGAAGAATTTCAGGCATTCTTGATGAAAAGACTAGAGCTGAATAGAAAATTTGACTGTCAAATACAACACTCAAAAGAAGCATAAAAAGGCAAACAGGAAAGAGAAATCATAAGTGATTTAATTAGGTTAAATTGTGTACATTCCTACACTGAAAGATGATAATTGTAACTCACAAGAACTTGCTCATTATTATTGTAGTTAGAAGGAGCATATATAGACAGAAGGCAAGGTATGTGTTGAATATGAAGGGCTGATATCTAAAAAGTAAAATCAAGGTGTGAGAGAAGAATATACTGAGAGAAAGGGAAAAGGAGAGGCACAATAGGATAAACTATCTCACATAAAAAAGGCAAAAAAGGAGCTTTTACATTAGAGGGGAAAATGGGGGACCTGAGGAGGAGTGAGTGAATCTTAGTCTCATTAGAATTGACTCAAAGTAGGAATATCATACACATTCTATTGGGCATAGAAATCTATCTTACCCCATAGGAAAGTAGGAGGGGAAGGGCATAAGAGAATAGCGTGGTGATTGAAGGGAGGACTGATTGGGTAAGGGGGCAGTCTGAATCAAAACACTTTTGAGGAGTGACAGTGTGAAAGGTGAGAGATAATGGAATAAATGGTAGGGAGTTAATGAGATGGAGGGAAATACAGTTAGTAATAGTAACTGTGAGAAAATATTGAAGCAAGTTTCTCTGATAAAGGTCTAATTTCTCAAACATATAGAGAACTAAGTCAAATTTATAAAAAAAATAGGGGCAGCTAAGTGGTGAAGTGGATAGAGCACCGGCCATGGAGTCAGGAGGACTTAAGTTCAAATCTGAACCTCAGACACTTGATACTTACTAGCTGTGTGACCCTGGGCAAGTCACTTAACCCCAATTGCCTCACCAAAAAAATAAAAATAAAAAAAGAGCCATTCCAGAATTGATAAATGATCAAATGATATGAAGAGTTTTCAGATGAAGTAATCAAAACTATCTATGCCTATATATAAAAAAATGCTCTACCTCACTATTGATTAGAGAGATGTAAATTAAAACAATTCCTAAATACTACCTCATACCTATTAGATTGGTTAATAGTACAGAAGAGGAAAATGATAAATATTGTAGGGGATGTGGGAAAAGTGAGACATTAATGCATTGTTGGTGGAGTTGTGAATGGATTCAACCATTCTATAGAGCAATTTGGACTGATACCCAAAGGGCTATAACAGCATGCATATGATTTGACCTAGCACTACCACTACTAGGTCTGTATCCAAAAAGAGATTACAAAAAGGTAAAAGATGCATGTCTAAAAAAAATTTATAGCAACTCTTTTCTAGTGGTAATGAACTGGAATTTACCCATCAATTGAATGGCTAAATAAACTGTGTTATGTGATTGTGATGGAATGTTATTATGCTATGATGATGAGGAGGATGCTCTCAGAAAATCCTGGACACACACATGATGTGATACAAAGTGAAATGTACTATGTACAGACTAACAACAATTTTGTAGGATGATCACCTTTGAATGACATAGCTATTCTCAGCACTATAATGATACAAGAAAGCTCTGAAGGGGTTATGATGAAAACCGTTATCCAACTCCAAAGAAAGAAATGATGGTGTCAGAATATAGACTGAAACAAACAAACAAAAAGATGCACCTTAAGTACTATCTGTATGAAATGTTTCTTCATCTCCCAAATTACTTTGTCTTTAATTACTTTTTAGTAGGCTTCCGCCAGTTGTGCATGACCATGGATCAGCGCCTTGAAGAGCCACAGGCCACAGTGTGGCTGTGCAGTCCGATACAGGAGCCGCAGCTCCTGCCTTATAACTGGTAACTGCTGCATCCCGTGTTGTATCTACCCCATGAGGAGTAGCTGGAGTGTCCTCTACTGGCCTGGGCGGGTCAATATGGAAAACAAACTGTTGCCCATGCAGCAGGTTCTCCCTCTCCATGACATTGGTGGATCCAAAGGAGAGGCAGAGCCAGTATAGTTTGGCACCAGTGCTGCCTCAGGAGTTGCCAGAGGGATGAATGTCTTCTTATTCATTAAATTTATATTTGTGTTACATACAAAAAAGAAGAGAATTTATCTTTTGGTCAAAGCTCTTTGAGATTTAACTCATTCTTGTGGGTTTTTTTTTTTAATTTCCATAATGTGTTACATCTACGACAACCCAATGATTACAATCTTTGGATAAGTCCTATCTTCCTTGTAAAGATTATTATTGGGGATTTGGAATTGATGTGTGGTAAATCACAGGTCACAGTTTCATGGTTGCTTTTTTCCTCAGGAAAATAAAAAGAGAAAGTCAGACTGGAGGTAGAATAGATATAGGCCAATAAATATCAATAGGCCAGAGGTTAATAGAATCCATTGAGCATTAGGGAGTTTTATTCTCTTAAGGAAGAAAAAACTTCATTGAGTCTTTTTTAAATGGTGCACAATTGTTATACTTTACAACCTTTAAGGATGTTTTGAATTATCTCCAATTCTCTATTCTAAAGCCCCTCCTTCCCAGCATAATTGAATACAAAAAGAAATGAAAGGAAAGAGAAAAGTGCTACAGTCCTCCTTTTGAACTTTTTAATCCTTTTCCATGTACATAAAAACTTCCAAGTAGGTCTAAATCATCCAGGAGCCCCTTCACATCTCCATTCTATTCTTCAGTCTACCTCTTGGTCTCTCTTCTTTTGTTCTCACCCTTTGCAGGTAAAAGAGTCAATCTAATCCCAAATCATCCAACAGCATTCATTAAACCCCAGATATGTGAAATTAATTGTTAATCACTTGGGATATGAAAAAAAAATGGAAAACAGTTCCTGCCATTCATGAAGCATATGCTCCAAGGGAGAGATATGAAATGTAACTATATAAACATAAATATTGTATTATTATATTTGATGATAACTTGAGCATGACACCTTGATTAAGGAGCAAACTCTAACACTACAGTGGTAGTGGGCAAAGCTTCTTATAGGAGGTGGCACAATAGCTGTAAAGTAAGTAAAGGAAACTTGACATTCTAAGAAACAGAGATGAGGAATTATTCCATTCTAGGCATAGAAGACAACCTAGGCAAAAGCACATATGGAGGGCTTAATTAAGGAAACAAATAGGCCACTTAGGCAGGATTGTAGAATGAGTGGGGGTAGGGGGAGAAATCTCAGTGAGGCTATAAAGGGAGGCTAAGATCAGATTCTTAATATTTTCAAATATCAAGATAAATTTTTTGAATTTTGTCCTAAATGCAATAGGGAGTCAGAGAAGCTTCTTTAGTAGGAAGGTAATGTAGAAGACATGACATAGGAAGATAATAGCTGATCAAACAAAAAAGGAAAAGAAGCAGGAAAAATCAGTGTCACATGCAAAAATTAGGGAAGAAAACTAGAAATTTCTGTTGGAGAAATTGTATTGAAATTAAGATCTTATAGTATATAGTACAATAAGTTAAAAATGAATATTCAACTTGAATATAAAATGAAGCATAATTTAGAACAAGATTTAAAGAAATACAGACATTTTAGGAATATTTTTATATTGTCTCAGGAGTCATCAACTCCTATCAATTTTCATATATTTCTTCCATCTCCCCCAGCTTCCCTCTCAAGAGAAGTTTTAGCTCATGAAAGAACCCTTGACCAGAAATTCACATATTTGAGTTTTAGTTCAAACTCTTTTACTTATTATCTGTGTGGTCTTGTAGTCATTTTCCTTTTTTGAAGATCACTTTCTTAATGTATAAAATATGACAGTATCCCTTTCAACTGATCTTTTAAAGTATGTTTGAAGCCCTCAAAATATAGAAAATTCACTTGAGTTATCCCATTTTTCTTCATTCATTAATTATAAAAACATCTATCAAACACTTATTATGGGCAAGACACTTTTTTTTCCTAGTATCTGGTGACACAGAATAAAAGTAAAACAACCCCTGCCCTTAAGTGGCTTAAATTCTACAGGATGAAAGCAATAAGTGCTTAAATTGGTTAATATAAAACATACATAAAGTAATTATTTAGTAAGGACTTTTCTTTCTTGGTTGTTGTTGTCCTCTATCAGTCTTAAATTTGCCTCTCTCTGGCTAATTTTGTCTCTACTTTATAAGTTTTGCAGAATGTTGATAAGTATCAAACAATAAACTCATCCTTTCTAGGGGTTTGTAGAGAAAATTTAAAAATCATCAAACCATTTTTCCGTTAATAGTATTTTTTCCAATTACACATAAAGATAGTTTTCAACATTAATTTATGTAAGATTTTTAATTGCAATTTTTTCTCCCTCTCCCTTCCCTCCTCCTTCCCTCAAGAAAGCAAGCAAGTTGATATAGATTATATATGTACAATCACGTTAAACACATTTCCACATTAGTCATGTTGGGAAAGAAGAATCACACTAAAAGGGGAAAACCACAAGAAAGAAACACCAACAAAAATAAAATAATAAGTGAAATGAAAAGAGTTCATTTCAATCTGCCTTCAGACTCCATAGTTCTTTGGATGTGGAGAACATTTTCCATCATGATTCTTTTGGAATTGTCTTAGATAATCATACTGCTGAGAAGAGCTAAGTTTATCACAGTTGATCATCACACAGTGTTACCATTATTGCACTCAGCATCAGTTCATGTATGTCTTCCCAGGTTTTTCTGAAATCCACCTGCTCATCATTTATTATAGAACAATAGTATTACATTATATTTATACATCACAAGTTGTTCAACCATTCCCCCTCAATTTCTAATTCTTTGCTATCATAAAAAGGGCTGATATATTTTTGCACATGTGGATCCTTTTCCCTTTTTTATGAAAAAATACCAAACTTTTAAAGTTAATAATGTGTGGGCCACCTGAGGGCACAAGGAAACTTTTGCTTTTACATCACATCACATTGGGCTTTTAGGCTATAAGAGGAGGTTGGAAATAACTGCACTCTGTCTGACTCCCATTTCAGTGTACCTGTGATTAAAGCACCAGTACCCAGAATATTTACATTGTATTTATTTCTTTCATTTTTCTTCAAGATTCTGCATTTCTACTCTTAGGGCCCTTACTCTTAATGGAGAGTTTTATTTTAGTACACTCAGGTTATATGCTTTTATTTTTTCCCTGCTTGATGACTTCACCATATGAACACTATGAAAAATATGACATTTTAAATTTTTCTGATTTTTCACTTAGTAGAGAAAGTTACTTAGAGGAGATTTTTACCAGAGGCTTTTCCTTTTCCAGGGCCATTATTAAGGACTTTTTTTTTTTGGTTTTCCATTTCCATTTCAAGATTTCCTATCCAGTATCCATCCTCTTCACTACTTGACTCCAAGAAGAGGCTGTACTAGATATAGTCCACTATAATCTCTGTCTGCATCTCCAATTTTACTAAAGACAAATTCTAGGGCAAAGGTCAATAACAAGGCAATGAAATCAGAGGCCAGAGACTATAGCCAATCATCAAACCCAGGACAGAGTTAGAAGTTCAATCTAGAAATCGCCAGAACTATGGTTCAAGATACAAAACTTGGAGCAGAGGCCAAAGCAAGAATCAGAGTCAAGTAAAAGCCATGGAAGACTTGTCTTGACTGGAGACAGTGGCAAAAAACACACCACATTTGAATAGTATTTAAAAAGCAACTATAAAAATGCTTTCCTAATTCCAAGACAATTCCAAAGGACTCAATATGAAAAATGCTACCCAGCTCCAGAGAGAGAACTGATGAACTGTGAATGCAGACTGAAGTAGAAGTTTATTTTCTTAATTTTTTCTTTCATTTTTTGCAATTATGAAAATAAGTTTTTCATGATTTCATAAGTGTAATTGAAATCTTATTTCTTGCCTTCTCAATAGGTGAGGGAAGAACTAGAGGGAGAAAGAATTCAGAATTCAGTATTTTCTTTTAAAAGAATGTTAAAATTAAATAACAAATTTATTTTTTAAAAAGTTTTCATATAGATGATCTCATTTGATCCTATCCAGATCCTTTGGAGGTACATTAAGCAGGTAGGTGAAATGGTAACAAAAGATGTCTAATAATTCATATGACTCTCAAATATCCCAATAAATCTCCATTCTTATCAATTAGGAGTTCTCTTCAATTATGCAGATTGTTCTCCATTCACATTTGCCCAGTCTATGAAACTCTCATTTATTTTATTCCAAAAGTTTCCCATAAGAGGTCCACCCAGTTGTTTAAAGGATCCCCCACTTCCTCCTGATATCCCAAGGTTGATAGTGGAGCACTTTGGCTGCCCATATGTGATCTCTCACTTTTATGTGATCAGTCTATCTTCTCTACTACCCATATATTTCATTGATGAAATCCTTCACTAGAGTTCTTCAGCATTCTTCATTGGTTATACGATGCTCACAATCATCACATTCTATAGAACAATTTGGAACTATGGCCAAAGGGTTATAAAATTGTGTATACCCTTTGACCCAGCAATACCACTACTAGGTCTGTATCATAAAGAGACCAAAAAAAAAAAAGAAGCAACATATTTCTACAAAATTATTTATCAAAGTTCTTTCTTCAGTGGCTCAGAATTTGACACTGAGTAGATGCCCATAATTGGGCGAATGGATGAACAAGTTATGGTATATGATTGTAATGGAATCTTATTGTGCTATAAGAAATTATGAGCAGGATGACTTTGAAAAATCTGGACTTACATGAACTGATACACAATGAAGTGAGAAGAAACAGGGGGATGCTGTACACATCGACAACAATATTGTAATGGTAAACAACTGTGAATGACTTTGCTGTTCTCAGGATTACAATGATCCAAGACAATCCCAAAGGACCCATGATAAAAAATGCTATCCACTTCTAGAGAACAAACTCATGGAGCTTGAATACAGACCAAAGGATACTATTTTTCTCTTTGTTTCTTTGTTTCTTGTTTTCTTCCACAGAATGACTAATGTTGAAATGTTTTACATAATAGCACATATATAACCTATATCAGATCAGTTACTGTCTCAGTGAGGGGGGAAGGGAAGAAGAGATAGGATTTGGAATTCAATTTTTTATAAATGTTAAAAATTGTTTTTACATGTAATTGGTGGGAAATAAAATATCATTAAAAAAGAAGAAAGTGAGCTTCTTGAGGACTAAGACAATGATTTTGCTCATTGTATCACCACTTAGCACTGTGCCTTGTGTGATAAAATAATGGGATTTAGCAGATACTCAAAGACCCACCTGGAGATTAATCTAAACTGATTGTATCAAGTGAGAGTGATTGACTGCTGATTAGTCTACTTCAAAGTTAACTAGATTGTAATCACACCTGGCTAGCCCTTAAATGGATTCTGAGGACACCAACCAATCAGCTTGAAGCAGTGTGTAAGGCCTGCCTCTGTTCAAGACCTATAAAAAGCTTCCACAATGAGTTTGTGAGTGAGTTCCTGATTAAAGCAGGATGGTGACGGAGGACTTGAGGAGGAACCAGACAAGGCTGGAACTCTAGACTAGGTAGGCCTTCTTTTTCTTAAATTTCTGAACTCCATGTGAATATCTGTATGTTTTAATAAATGTTTAATGCCCAAAGACTGGTGCTGAAACTTCTAATTTAAGGCAATCACACAATATAGATTTTAAACATCACACTTGTATATAGTAAGACCTTAGTAAATGCTTGTTCACTGAAAAAGAAACAGTGGACTGTTCCACATCTTGCTGATGCACAGCAATGTTTGTAAAGTGTTAGTATTAAAGAGATTTCATTTTTTTTTCCTTTCATAGGAAGCTTGAGGCTAATCAAAGAGTTGTGCAATTTCTTGAAAACAATCCAGTTCACTATTATGTTCCCTTTTTGACTCTGTGGCTAGCTCATTGTCCATCTTACTTTCAATACAAAATATACATATTGGATAAGTCCAATAGGATTTCAATGCAAATGGATCTTAAAATCTGGGCTACAGACATTTTTGTTTCTTTGGTCTTTCCTGCATTGATAGGCTTATTTCCTTTGAGTGGTAACAGATGCTTTTCTCCTAGAAGCTCTGAAATTTTCTTGGGTTTCATTTAATCAACACAAAATATTTCACAAACAGGAACAAGTTAATAATAAATTGGGATGAAGGGTGGTGTCCCATACATATATAATCCTTATGACTAGAGTCAGAATCTGGTGAATTGATTGAGTTTGGGGGTTCTGAGCTAATAGCTTGCATTTTAGAGTGCTTTACATTTTGCAAAGCACTTTATACATATCTTTATTCCTTATAGTCACCCTCTAAAGTACAGACAATTATTATCCTCATTTTACAGTTGAAAAAACTGAGACATACAGGGGTTAAATTACTTGCCCAGAGTCATACAACTAGTTTCTGTAGAAGGATTTGAATTCAGGTCTTTCTGACTCCAGGCTTTATGCATTCTACAATCTAGCTTCAGTATGTTAAGGAATTTTAATGTCCAAACTCCAGCACCAATATAATGAGCTAATAAGAGTGGGCAGGTGGGGAGGGTGTTCTGAACTGCCTAAGGAAAAGTAAATTGGTCAAGGTAAGAAATGGAACTGTTAAAAACTCCATTGTTGATCAGTAAACATTCATTAACCATCTTCTATGTATCAGGCACTGTGTAAAGCACTAGAGCAGAATTGTATGCCAGAGTCGAGGAAAGACTAGTACCTGTAGCGCAAACGTTGTCCAGCCTTTTTCAGTGCTGCTTTTCACATCAGCCATGCTGTAGGAGGGTGGGGGGTAGGTAAAGATGAAAAAACAAAGTAATGGAAAATATGCTTTAATTCATACTCAAAGTTCATCAGGTTTTGTTTTTTTCTGTAGGTGGATAATATTTTTCATCATGGGTTCATAGGAATTGTTGTGAATCATTGTATTAATCAGAATAGTTGTCTTTCACAGTTGATCATCATTGCAATCTTGCTCTTACTGTGTACAATATTCTTCTGGTTCTGCTCATTTTGCATCAGCTTTCAAGTTTTTTTTTTCTTTTTCTTTTTCTTAAACCATCTCCTTAATCATACCTTACAGTGCAATAGTATTCCATTTCATTCATATACCACAAGTTGCTCAGCCATACATTAGCCAATTGATGGGTATCACTTCACTTTCCAGTACTTTGCCCCCATGAAAAGAACTGCTATAAATAGTTTTGTACAGCTAGGGTCTTTACCATCGATCTCTTTGGGATACAAATCTAGTAGTGGTATTTCTTGTTCAGAATAGTTTTATAGCATTTTACACATTGTTCCAAATTGTTCTACAGAACAGTTGGACCAGTTCACAGCTCCAGCAACAGTACATTTTTATATTTCTAAATACCACCTATTTTTCTACATCCTCTCAAGCACTTGTCATTTTATTTTTCTGTCATGTTAGTCTATGTGTGTAAAATGGCACCTCAATTGTTGTACTTTGCATTTTTAGTTATTTTGTTTAATTATTAGTAATTTGGAGTATTTTTAAAAATATGACTAATGATCTACCTTTAAAAATATCTGTTCAAATCTTTGACCATTTATCCATTTGAAAGTGACTTTTTTTAAAAAAAGAATCTCTCGGTTCCCTATAAATTTGAAAAATAAGACCTTTATTAGAGAAACACTATAATTTTTCCCCATTTCCCAGTAGTCTTCTAATTTTGGAAACATTGGTTTTCTTTGTACAAAATATTTTTAATTTAATGTATTTTTTTTTATTTGCCTCTTGTGCTATACTCTATCACTTGTTTGGTCATGAATTTTTACCTTATCCGTATCTCTGACAGGAAATGTTTTTCTATGTTTGCCTAATGTCATTATGATACCACATTTTACAACTAAATCATAGAATCATTTTTAATTTATCTTGGTATTGTGGGGACCAATTTTTAATTAGAGAGTGCTAGCTAAGCGACTCGCCGCAATATTGGGGCAAGGAAGGAAACTGGCAGCCTCCCTCAAAACAGAACAAGATTTATTTTAACAAGAACGAACTTTAAAAAAAAAAAAAACACAAACAGGATCAGTAGGATCAAGGGAAAGGAAATAAAATGAGGAAAGGGAAATTATAATACCTGAAAAATACCACTGCCCTGGAATCAGCTGAAAATATGTAGCAGAACGCCTGTCGCTTTCCAGCTTCCACCTAGAATGCCCAATTCTCTTCCACCAAACCTAGAAACACCCCCACACAATCTCAGCCAATGGGATGGCTGCTCTGACAGTCACATGACTGCCCTCACTAGGTTTCCAATCATTATAATTTTGCCAGGCCCATGTAGGTGTTGGTGAGTGGTGATGACATGAGGTGTCAGAGCCCTGGGAACGGTGACAACCAGTGGGTGGAGCACCGTGTGGTTTACGGAGCCCCAGGCCAGTGTACACTGAGGCATAAAAACCTCAAATAACAATTAATTCTTAATAGTATATAATTTGAGATGTAGGTCTATACCTAGTTTCTGCCAGAAAACTTTCTATTTTTTCCAGCAATTTGGGGGGAGAATAGTGAGTTTTATCTCAGTAGCTTTAATCTTTAGGTGTATCAAACTCTAGGTTATTTTGATGAGCTGCTTACATATATTGTATGCCTAATATAAGCCAAATTTTCAACAATTCTGTTTATTCAGTTTTAATGATTACTACTTTATAATATAACTTGAGATTGTGAGAATCAGAGATCCACTTTGAGGAGAAAGCATATAATTTGGCATCCCCATGTGACTGGGCTTCTGGAAGTTATGTCTATAGAACTACCTGTAGTCTTATCAATCAAAGCTAACAGCCAATTAGCTTGGAGCTGTGTGTGTGGACGGCCCTGCTTCCTGTTTCACAGAGGGCTTCTGGGAGAAGCGGCAGAAGATTGCTCTCTTTTTGTCTGGGATTTTGGCATGGTGGCAGAATTTCACATGGACTGCTAAGAAAAGCAAGGGTTTCTTTCTGGCTATATTGAATAGATTTAAGCTATTGTTTTCCATGCTATAAGGGATCTGTTCTCAACCTCTCTCTCTTCACTAACTTCTAATATACTTTAATAAATCCTTAAAAGCCTAAACTCTTGCTGAATTTATCAGTATATATTAGCTAGTCTCCCCCCTCCCCCCGGCCAAAACTGGGGACAGGGGCAGGTTAGGACCCACATTAGATTTTAAACATCACAGTTTGGCAGACCAAGAAGAGGAAAGCTGAACACCAATCTTCTGATCTTCTGGTTGGGTAAGAAATTTTCCCTTAGCAATACTTTAGAATTTAAAGGGACAGGCTAAATATCAGCCATTTTCCCTTTAATTTTTTTTTTTTTTTGGTGAGGCAATTGGGGTTAAGTAACTTGCCCAGGGTCACACAGCTAATAAGTGTTAAGTGTCTGAGGCCAGATTTGACCTCAGGTCCTCCTGACTTCAGGCCCCGTGCTCTATCCACTGTGCCACCTAGCTGCCCTCCCTTTAAATTTAAAATGGATTTTTTAAACATCCTAACTACCCATTTTCTAACTTTAGCTTGTCTTGTCAGACAAGCAGGGGAAAAGGTCATGTTGATGCTTGGTCAGTTTGAATTTAATGAATAATTTTTTATTCCTATTCTTAGTTTTGCCAGACTTTGTTATGTGGCATGGAAAGTTCTGCATGTCATGGAAGATATTAGAATGAGTATTATTCCCTAGGATTCCCCATTAGGAAAGCTACTCATGGATTGAGATAAGGGAAACCTTATAGCAAAAACAACCAAGACCATGGGAATGCTTATGGAACTGTGTTTTATGTGGCATAAAGCATTACAGGAAGAATAGCCCAAACATGGATCATTTAATCCCCAAACATTGAGGCATTTGCAATGAATCCTATGCCAATGTCCACCTGAACATTCACTTTATAGGAAAATCTGGTTCAGAGCAAGCAGGGATTATGATACTGGGGATATAGAACAAGGAGGAGCCAAGCCCCAGCTTAAATTTGAGCCTGCCTCTCAGACTGAAATGCAAAATGGTCCAACTCCTATTCCTTCTCCTTCTATTTCCTCCATGCCAACCAAACAAATAAATAAGAAAAGAAATGATTCACCTGTAGAAGAGACAGAGGAGATCAAAAATTTTCCCCTTCAAGAGATCCTCACCCATGGTCAAAAAGGTGCTATGTGAAAGCTCAGACAATGCACACCTTTTGTGCCCAAAGTTTTGATTTCATGGAAACAAAATATTCCTAAATTTGATGACAATCCCAAAGCAGTTATTGGCCAGTTTAGGGCAATTTTTAGAAGATATCAGCCCACTGGGAATGATGTTACTGATCTCATAGAAATAATATTATCCCCAGGGGAGAGACCTGATATAATATCTGCATCAAACTCCTTAGAAACATCAGGAAAAGTTGCTATTAGATGACCTTTAGAAGACCCTGACTGGTACCCCAATATACCTGAGTATTTTGATAAGGTACAGGAAACAAGGGAAACATTATTGAAGGCAATGGAATCCTGTACAAGAAAAACTGATAACTGGCAAATAAAATTTAGATACAGTTCAAGAACCTAATGAAAGACCTAATAGATTCTATGACAGACTGTGTAAGCATACCAGACAATATGCTAGACTAGACCCATTAGACACTAGAGATGCCCATGTTATCTGGTCTTATTTTATACAAGAATCCTTACCAGAAATATGAATATTTTGAAAGGAAGTGTCCAGGTTGACAGACTTAAAGAAATAGCAACATATATTTAGGAAGGTGTGATGTTTAAAATCCTAATGTGTTGTCTAAAAAATCTAATGTATGGTCACCTTAAATTAGAATCTTTAGCACCAGTCTTTGGGCATTAAGCATTTATTAAAGCATACTGGGTATTAGTAAAAAGTACACATGGAGTTAAGAAAAGGCCTATCTAGCCTAGAGTTCCAGCGTGGTCTGGTTCTCCCTCAAGTCCTCTGCCATGAGCCTGCTTCAATCCATGAACTGCCCTCCAACTGAGTGTGGAAGCTTTTTATAGGTGTGGAGCAGAGGTAGTCCTTACACACTGCTTCAAGCTGATTGGTAGGCATCATCCAAATCCATTGGCTCACTGGACTTGAAGGTGGTCGAGAGTTGAGTTCAAAGTCCTTAGCTTCTAAGAATAATACCTTCTTAAGGGCTAACGAGGTGTGGTTACAATCTAACCTGAAGTAGGCTAATCAGCAAAGTTAATCAATCTCACTTAATTCAATCAGTTTCATCTCCCCATGAGCCTTTGAGTATCAGCCAAAATCTGATTATTTTCTCACAAAGGAAATAAGAGGGAAGAAAGGAACAGACAGGGCATTTTAGGCTCCAGTACAAGAAACAATGTGCCAGAAAGGCTGGGCAGTTAAGAATCACTGCCAACCCTGGTATCATTATCAACCCCAGTATTGCTATCAACCCCCTAGATTTTGCTATTACTGCAATAGACAGGGGCACATAATGATGTACTGTAGAACCATGTAAAGAGAACAGAACCAAAACAGATATAATTTCTCTCAGAGGAGTACAGAGAAGCAGAATCAAAATAGATATAGATATTTTCAGGGGAATACAGAGAGACAGAATCAAAGATAGATATAGATCTTTTCAGAGGGTTTACAGAGAGATGGAGGCCTTCTCAGAGAGATATAGAGGAGCAAAATGAGAACAGTTACAGACCCTCTCAAAGGGGTACAGATCAGAGAGATATAGAGGACTGATGGTGTAGGGGAGGGGAAAGAACAATAGAATCTGAAGACTTTACCTTTCTAGACTCTGAGATTTACTGGAGTTACTAATGTGGCCTCTAGGGTTTGTGCCTCTTGTCCTGTCTGTCAGACATAATCAACATGCCTTCTGGGCTAAAGCTCATGGAGGGCGTCCTTTAGCATATACACCTTTTGAGCATCTACAAATTGATTATATCACAATGTCTAAGGCAGGAAGTTATATGTTTTTTCTTGTTATAGTTGATCAATTCACTTGGTGGGTGGAGGCACTTCCCAGCCACAGCTGCCTTTGTTGCCAAAACCATCCTTAAAGAGATCGTTCCTCACTTTGGCCCACCAGCCTGCATTGATTCTAACAAAGGCACACATTTTATTGATTCTGTTCTATCCCAAATCAACTCTTTCCTGGGAATAACTCGAAAGTTCCATACACCCTACCATCCACAAAGCTCAGACCAGGTAGAACATATGAATAAAGAGCTTAAGACCATGATTGGCAAATTGTGCACTGAAACTCATTTGAACGGGCCTGATGTTCTACCCTGGGCACTGTTCTATCTGTGCAGCAGACCAAGAGGAGAACTACATATATCACCTTTCAAGATACTTTTTGGCCATCCTCCTATCCAAGCAAAACCTTTTTCACCAGTATATACATCACTGGGTTGGGGGAGATACCTCTGTTACTTCCTATCTACAGGAATTACAGGCCAGGTTATGTAAACTCCACAAGGCAGGAGCAGCAGTACAAACTGGCCCTTGGATTTCTCCTTACATGATTTGAAACAAGGAGACAGTGTATATATTAAAAATTTTCAGTGCACTAGTGGGACCCAGCCAGCTTGGTAAGGTCTTTTCCAAGCATTGCTAACAACTCTGACTGCCATCAAAATCAGAGAAAGGACACTTGGTTACATTGCTCCCACATACAGACAGTACCAACACATGTAGACCATTGAATTTCAATGTCTTTTATTCTTCCTTGTGTATTTTGTTTTATTCATCTATCTATTTTTGAACAGATGCAAGGTGGTCTTGATTTCATAATACAATATCAAGTCTGGAAGTATTATTCTCCCATATTCTAAACTGTTTTTTTTTCCAACTGATTATTTGATCAAATTCTATAAAGCATTTCCTTTGGTAAATTTATTACCATGACAAGTTTAAATTGATTCTAGAAATACTATTTTTGCTAAAATAAGTTATTTGGAATTGTTACATATTGTATACTATATTCTGAGTTAAAGAAAATTCACATTTTTTGTGATCATTAGTTTCCTCAATTTTAAAATCCATGAGACTTTGATTATGGGAACTTACCATTTAAGACATTAATTGCCTTCACCCATGAGAGGAATACATGCAAGAGCAAACATTGGACTGTCACAGAAGGGGAGACATACATGAAGTCCAGGTATTACACTGCCTTAGGAAAGACAGAAAGAATGGCTATTGGCAAGAGTCAAGGTTGGATTCTTTTGGTTTAATTTTCCCCCACATGGCACTGATTGGTTGGGCTATGCCATCTCATTTGACACCTGACTTCAACTGTTCCTCCTATATGCCTAATGTCATGGACATCTCAATCCTATTCATCTGATTAATCCTGACTCAGTTCTCTGTTCTTTTATGGCAACCACCATAATTATCTCAGGTGTCATGATAAATAAAATGTTAGATTTGGCCTTGACATCTGCTACCAATTATATTAGATTCCTTAATTTCTCGTAATGGTATGAAGACATAATTAGGCAGATGATGCAAAAAGTGACAAAACAAAGATGAAAAATTATTTCCTAAATTAATATCACAATTGTCTTCTCAATTTATCCTGCAGAAGGGGGGAGTATAATAATATTAAGTTTTAGTGCATATTTCAATTTTTGTTTTTATTATATGTTTCATGTGTAACAACTAAGATTCTGAATTTCCTTAGACATGCTTTTTGATAACTCTCATTGTTTTATTTTCTTAATGGCAAAGCTATTTAAAGTTGTGTTAAGCTCAATTTTATAGGAAATTTTCCTGGCTAATTACCACTATCTGAAACACCTGAAAGACTCATTCCTCAACTACACCCAGAGGACATCCCAAGAATCATCAGAGAAAAGACTTCTAAAGATTTAAATGGACATTTTTCCATTTTCTTTTTCCACATTGTATACACTGTTCATAATGTGCACTTCCTAAAGGGGAATGCCACCTTTAGTTTTTCTGTTTGTAATGTCCACCTGCTAAAGGGGAGAGTGCCCCCTTTAACCTTTGTTAATGAGTCGCTAAATTTCTTTTTCTCTTTTTTCATACCTTTTACTTTGTTAGTCATAATTATCTATAATATTATTGCTTCATGTGAGGAAATGATGTTTCTTTGAATGAAGCACAGGGGGGAGTGTAAAAATTGGAACCACACCCCCTGCTGAAAGGGACATTGTGAGAATCAGGCCTGAAAAGAAACCATCCAACTTGGTGGTGTCGGGAAGTAACCTTTCTGGGGTTGCAAAAGTTGGATTGGCATCCAGAAGTTGTAGCTGCCACCTGTGGGTTGTATCAATCAAAGCTACCAGCCAATTAGCTTGGAGTTCTGTGTAGGGACAGTCCTGCTTCCTGTTTCACAGAGGGCTTCTGGGAGAAGCAGCGGAAGAATCGGGGTCTTTTGGTGAGAGAACCAGCTGTTGGTGTGAGGCATTTTCTCTCTCTCTCTCTCTCTCTCTCTCTCTCTCTCCTAACCCCTAATATACTTTAATAAATGCTTAATGCCCAAATACTTGTGCTAAAGCTTTTTTTTTTAATTTAAAGCGACCACTCATTAGATTTTAAACATCACAGCTAGAATATTAGGCTTTACATGGAGGGGAGGGGAAAGGAGTGAGGGAGTGAGTGAACCTTACTATCATTAAAATTGGCTCAAATACGGAATATATTTTTGTCCTGAGGAAAAATGGGAGCAGAGAGAGATAAGAGGGAAGAAGAGGGGGAAGGGCAGATTGGTGGAGAGAGAAAAGCAAAGCAAAACACTTTTGAGGAAGGTGAATATGTTCTGCATAACTGCACAAGTATGACATATTGAATTGCTTGATTTCATAGGGAGGGCTGAGGAGGGAGGGAGAATGAAAAATTTAGAACATAGAATTAACTTAAAGACCTTAATCTCATCAGAGTTTGCTCAAGGAGAGGTTAACATACACACCCAATTGGGTGGAGTAATGTATCTGAGTATTGAATGAGCCTTAGACTCATCAGAATTGGCTAAAAGACCTTAATCTCATCAGAGTTTCCTAAGAGAGGGAATAACATATACACTCAATTGGGTGGACTAATCTAACTAACCCTGGAGGAAAGTAGGAGGGGAAGAGGATAAGGCCAGAGGGGTAAAAGGAGAGAGGGTAGATTGGAGGAGGGACAGTCAGAAGCAAATCCCTTTTGAGGAGGGATAAGGTGACAGAAGATAGAAAATAGGGTAAATGTCACGGGGAAGGGAATAGGATGGAAGGAAACAATAATAGTGTGTAATTTAAAATTCTAAATGTGGGCTCTAATCTGTGCCCCCAGCTTTGGGGGGGAAATGACTAAAATCACTGATAAATGAGTTTAGGTTTTTTAAGAGTTTGTTGAAAGATAGTAAAAGAAAGAGAAAGATTAAGAACAGATTTCTTATAGCCTGAAATCCTTGCCCTCCTAAACTCCCCTATGAAGTCCTGCCACCATGTTGATCTCTCCAGACAAAAGAGGAAGAAAACTCTCCCAAGTGTCTGTTTCCTGCTTCATGTTCCCCTCCCAGAAATAGGAGGGTCTTCAGGCTGATTGGCTAGTGTCATTCAAATCCATTGGTTCACTGGACCTCAATGTAAAGTTCAAAGTTTTTAGCTTCTTAAGTACCATGCCTTCTTAAGTACCCTTAATTACCAGCCAGACGTGTTTATAATCTAGTAATCTCCAGGTGGGCCCCTGAGTATCTGCTAAATCTCATCTATCATATTCCATTATCTTGACACAATAGTAACTTTAAAAAAGAGAAAAGGAAAAAATGTACAAAAAATATTTATAGCAACTCTTAGCTAAAAATTGCAAATCAAAGAAGCATCCATCAATTGGGAAATGATTGAAGAAGCTGTGATATATTATTGTAATGGAATATTACTGTGCTATAAGAAATGACAAGCAGGATGATTTCAGAAAAACATGGAAAGACTCATATGAACTGATGTATAGTGAAGTAAACAGCACCAGGAGAACACTGTGTGCAGTGACAGCAGTATAGCTCCATGAGCAATTGTGAATGATGTAAATACTCTCAGCAATACAAAAATTGGAACCCAAAACTATAAATAAAAATATTTATTATTTTAAAAAGCCATTAAACATTAAAAAATGTTTTAAAAAGTTACCATTTCTCAATGGCTCATAAGGAAGAAAAAGAGAATTTTAGAGGAAATTTGGAGAGAAATTTGGGAGAATTCTGTGATAGAAAGTAAACAGAACTAAGGGAAAAATTCATACAATAACTTGTATAACAAAGAATCATGATTTTGAAACATTTTAGAACTCGATCAATCTAATATATATATATGTGTGTGTGTGTATATATATATGTGTATATATATGTATATATATGTATGTATATATATGTACACACACATATATATATACATATATATACATATATATATACACACACACACACACACATATATATATATATATATATATATATTTTAGTGAGGCAATTGGGGTTAAGTGACTTGCCCATGGTCACACAGCTAGTAAGTGTTAAGTGTCTGAGGCCAGATTTGAACTCAGGTACTCCTGATTCCAAGGCCAGTGCTCTATCCACCATGCCACCCAGCTGCCCCTCTATCAATGTAATATTAAAACACTAGTCTAGAGAACTGAAAATGAAACATGCCACCTACTAGAGAGTTGATAGGAAAATAATGAATGAGACATACATATTTAGACATTGCCAACATAGAACTTTATTTCATCCTGTGAAGTTTTGTTTTTTTCTTGTCATTTTTATTGTTTAAATGGGGGAAATAATAGAGACAATAAGTGCTTGTAAAAGATTTTTTAATGTAGGTGATAAAAATAAACTTCTCTCCCTCTCAACCACTATTATCTTTCCTTTACTCTGAATATTGTTTATATCATTCTAATTAATAGCATTACTATTTATAGTTACCATGTACCTTAATGCTACTTAGTAGACTGTGTCTACTGCACCACCTAGCTGCCCTCGGTTTTGCTTCTCACAGGAGAAACTTCTTTTGATTTATCCCATACCCCATGTCCAATGGGGAACCATAGAAGGAGGGAAAGCAAGTTCAGAAGTTATTACAACAGTACAAACATTCTAGAATGAACATAAGTAAGCTGAAACACCAAACAACAGTGACAAAAAGGGGGAAAGGCTTGGAGACTATGCCATAAAAGAATCAGTTGAAGGAACTGGGAATGTTTAATATGGAGAGGAGAGACCTTAATGGAAACCTTATATCAGTCTTCATGTATTTGCAGAGCTGTCTTGTGGATAAGGGAGTAGATTTATTTTGTTTGGGCACAGGGAGTCAGAGGAGTAACATACAAAAGTAACATAAGAGTAGTAAAATACTTTTCTACAATTAATGATAGAAAAGGAGAGGAAAATTAGGTGAAGTTTGTTGTATGTCCCCAATTCAGGGAGAGGATATTTCAAAGAGTTCAGCAAAACAACAGGAAAGGTAGGATTCGATAGTTAAAATTCTATTGGAAAATCCAATGAAAGAGGGATAGGATGCAGCCAAGGACATAATTTTGATGTGGCAAACACCAATTCCTCCTATGAGGAAGAAAGGAGAATTGTCTAAAGACATTTGACATAGCTACACATTCATCGGCCAACTCAGATTTAAAAGACATATATAGAAGATGAAAGAAAGGACAAGTAGCAGATGGTGAATACAAAAGAGTGTTATAAGAATAATGTCAAGAACTCTAAAGCTCAGAACAGGATATGGCTCGCTCTGAATGCTAAGGACAACAAAAGGGCTTTAAAAAATTTTGTTGTCAGCAGAAGTAAGATCAAAGAAATGGTTTGGTTACTACATAGTGCACGGTCTAAAATTCTAGCTATACTGTCTAAAATGTCTAATGAGTGGTCGCCAATAAATTATCAACTTTACCAAGAGTTTAGGCTTTTAAGGATTTTTTAAAACTTATAAGATAGTAAAGAGAGAGGAAGATTGAGAAGAGATTTCTTATAGCATGGAAATCCTAGCCTTCCTAACCTCCCACTTGAAATCCTGCCACCAAGCCAATGTCTCCAATCCAAAAGAGGAAGAAGCCCTCCGCCAGTGTTGGCTTCCTACTTCATGTCCTCCTCATAGAAATGGAAGGCTCCACAAGTTCATTGGCTGGTAGTCTTGAATGACAGTACCCATGAGCAAATGTCACTTCCTGATGCCAAGGAAAGCCACATGGCTTGACCTCAGATGCCTTCTCCTCATGGTGGAGCTTTCCTACAGTAATTCTCTAGCAGGTGGCATCATTCCAATTGTTACAATAGAATGGCTGGAATGATGATACAGATGACTATGACTAAACTATATATATTTTGTTTCTGTATTATCTGCTTGGGAAGTAAGGCACAATACAATTAACAGAGATTTAAAATTCAAGAATACTGAAGAATTAGTAAAAAAAAAGAAAAAGAAAGAAATCAAATAACCAGCTGCCCTTGGTGAATTAAAGTTAAAAGATCTAGAGAAATTATCCTGTTCCTCATAACCTAAATAAAGTACATCCGAATATAATAATACTCATAGGTAGCATTCATATAATACTTTAAAATAGTATTTAATTATATTATATATTAGCTCTCCAAGTACTTATAAACATTGATCATTGCCCTGTCAATCTTCTTTTTTTATGCTAAATATTCAAGTTCATTCAAGCCTTCTTTACAAATCATGGCATCAAAACCCTCCTCCTTTCTGGCTGCCCTTTTCTTAATAATCCCTGGATTATAACTGTTTTGTTTTTTAAGTGACTTGTCCAGTATCACACAGCTAGTAAGTGTCTGAGGTCATATTTGAACTCATGTCATCCCAACTCTAGGGCCAGTGCTCTATCCACTGCACCTCCTAGCAGCCCCTAAGGAAACTGAGGTAGACAGAAGGTAAGTAGGTGACTTGCCCAGGGTTCCATGGCTAATAAGTGTCTGAGTCTGGATTTGAACTCATGCTTTTCTGACTCCAGGCTCAGTGCTCTACCCACTGTGCCATCTGACTGCCTTTTTCTTAGTATTGTAAAAAAAATTTATAAAAACTATAACTGCTAATCTGGAAACTTATACCTATGTTAGCATGTGAAAATTTATAACTGGCCCACAAGTCCTGCTGTGGTTGCCATTCAATGTAAAAATTATATTATTAATTGGGCCTAATCTGTGGAGTCCTGGCTGGCTATCTGACTGCTTTTAATTTAGTATAGGCTGTTTATAAATTCCCACAATTGCTTCTCCAAAGTTGGTAAGAAAAAGATAAGGAAGCCTCTTACAATTTAAGTAAATACCAGGGTTTATTTATATGGAAAAAACTTAGAGATAAACTTAGAAAAGCAAGAAATACGACCTGTGAATTTCTGCCAACGAACTCTCCACTTTCTCTTTTAACTTTCTCTCTTGCCACCTGCACTTACAACCCTGAGCCATGTCTCCTTTATCAGTCCTTTTACCAACCCCCTTTTTCAGTCTTCACTATGTCCCTTCACTCTTCCTCCCGGTGACCTCCTAGCATCTTCACTATGTCCCACTCTGTAGCATCTCTGTAGCCTCTCCCCAGTGTCTCTACCTTCTCACTAGCTCTCCTCCCTCCCTACCTGAAAAGCTGCCTATCACTGTCTGCCCCCTAGGCTATATAAGCCTTCTTTCCCCTCAAACCTCCCAAGGCTGGCCACACTCACCAGCCAGCCAAGGGAATTGGCTGGCCACTCCCAGGGCAGGTGTCCAAGAATGGCAGGGGCACTAAGCCTTCATGCCCTGTGTGCGTGCCTGGAGCCAGAGCTGGGCAGAGGAAACTCTGGTGTGGCTGAGGCCTTTCCTGCCCCGCCCCGCCCCCCCCCCCCCACACACACACACTGAGCAGGGCATGAGTGCACTAGGCTTATGTGCCCTGGTTGGTTTCAAGGAGACCAGATGCCCCGGTAGGGAAGGCCCATTCGAGGCCAATTTTAGCCACCTACAGTATATAGTTTATAGTAAGGTAACATTCTTTTCTACTTTCCTTTCTTGTTCTTTTCTTTTTCTATTTTTCTTTCATCACCATCACGTACTCCTTTTCTAGAAGACATATGGTCTTTCTGTCCACCTGGGGAGTCATGACCTTTTCTGTGGGTCCTCTGTGCAAAGGAATACAATTTTTATTAACTAATATTTTGTAAAACATCTTGGGTTTTGAAGGCTAGAATTTTTTTTATTTCCTACTTTTTTATTTTACCATTTTTCCCAAAAAGCTGGGACAGTTAACTCTTTGTCTTGTATAGTTCTTATTTATAATTCCTTGAAATATAACTGTGGAAAAAACCCCAAATTGCTCTGACTTTCATTGAATGGCCAATAATAGGTCCTAGCCCAAACCTATCTTTCTCTTTGTTTAAGTTTTGATGGCTCAGAGTGAGTATAAATAGCAATTATTTTCTGTTCTGGATAGAAACTCTGAGGGTCTTCTCTAACAAACTAGTCATCTTTTGTCTCAATTCTTACCTAGCCCTTATTCATCAGATGGGCTTTTACTCAGACAAACTGAGACCTGGGAAAGACCTGAGTTTAAAAAGGCCAATGTCATCCACTGGATCCTGCTCCATCATCATTCATCTTGACTTGCAGGAAAGAGTGAGGCTGCTGACTTTATGCATCTCTGCTTCACAATTTAAGAGATTTTCACACACAAGTCAAAACAACACCTTCATGATGTCATTGGTCTTCTTCAATAACAAAAAATGAACAACAACAGGAGCAGCACTACTAGGTCTGTTTTCCAAAAGATTTAAAAAAAGGAAAATTACTAATATATATAAAATATTTATATCAGCTCTTTTTATGGTGGCAAAGAATTGGAAATTTAGGGGATTCTCATCAATTGGAGAATTGCTAAACAAGTTTTGGTATATATTTGTAATGGAACACTATTATGCTATGAAAAAAAATAACAAGCAGGATGGTTTTAGGAAACCCTGGGAAAACTTAAATGATATGATGCAAAGTGAGGTTAACAGAGCCAGAAGAGCTTTGACAGTGATATTGCAATAATAATCAACTCTGAATGACTTAAATGTTCTGATTAATAAAGATGATCCAGGATAATTCTGAAGGACTTAGGATGAAAAATGCTTTTTACCTTCAGAGAAAGAACTGATGTAATCTGAATGCAGAAATAAAGATTAAAGCATAGTTTGTTTTTTCTCTTCCTTCCTTCCTCCGTCCCGCCCTGCCTTCCTTCCTGGTTTTTTTGTTGTTTTTTTTTGGTAACAAAGCTAACTAGGAGATACATTTCTGTATCATTTCACTTTCCTAATTGATATTACATATCTTGTCTTCATAACTGGTGGGGGTAGGGCGACAGGGAGGAATAACATTCAGAACTTAAAATGTTTTTAAAATGAATGTTAAAGTTAAATAAGCAATAAAATTTTAGAAATAAAAAGGACAATATTTCAAAACATAAAATTAATAGGGAAAGATTTCACTTTTTGATAAGAACTGCTAGATATAGATACAAAACATCAAATTCCATATTGCAATGTTATTAAAAGAAAACTTAAAAATTAAGAAGTAAATGAAAAATTATCCCCAATAACTTGTAAGAAAAAAAAGATATAAAAATACCTCTAATGCTTTTCCTCACACAGAGAAAATGGGGAAAGAGCACAAAAGTTGTAAATAGTGTTATAAGGGTTGTGTAAAAATACAGACACTAATACATTTTTTGGAAAGCAATTTGGAATTATGCTATAAAGTTGACTAAAGTAACTATAACCTTTAACCCCAAAATTCTATTGCTATATACATATCTGAAGGAAGATTAACAGAAAGAAAAGTCTTACAGGCATCAAATATGTGTAGCTACATTTTTGGTAGTGTCAACATCTTGTAAATGGAGAAGATACTTGTCAATTGGATAAAAGCTAAACAAGTTTTGTTTCAGTTATGTGATTGGATATTACTGTCCTGAAAACAATGATGAATATAGGGAATAATAAGATTTGTATCATTCAATGGGAAGATTATTATGAAAAAAACAAAACCAAGGAAACAATTTAAATTAATGATTATAACAATCAAAACAGAAACATAAATTGAAACTGAATTCTACATAAATATATTGCCCAATATTTCCTCTCCAAAAAATAGGAAAATATGAATAAATAGTATCTTTGGCAGAGATGCGAGTGTATAGATGAGAAACATTGTATTCACTAGCAGACTTGGTTGAAATACTGGTTAATTTTGCCAAATTATCTTTTTTTCCCTTTTCTTATAAAGGGTATCTTTCTGGCTGAGGGGAAAGAGAAGAACATATTGGGTAATGAAGATGGTATAAAAATAATTGTTGTTAATCATTTTTAACTAAATGTAAACCAATCCATATTATAAGTATGATCTTTGATAGCTGAATTTCAGAGACTGAAGGCACCTCAGATCTATATAGTCCAATCTACACCTTAAGAAGCACCTTTCATTCAACACACTAAATAAAGATTTGTCTATCATTTGCTTGAAGAACACCAATAGTGGAAAATACACCACCACCAGAGGAAGCTCACTTTTAGGTAGCTCTAATTTTTAATACATGCTTTCTGATATTAATGCTAGATTTTTTCTGTTTGCCATTTTGGATCATTCCTCTTAGTACTAACCTTTAGAGACAAGCAGAATAAGTCCAATTTGTCTTCCATGAGGTAGTCTTGTAAATCCTTAAAAGAAGATTTTATGTCTGCCTTCAGTCTTTTCTTCTCCATTATTAAAAAAGACTTACTGATCTTATTATGGCATAACCTCAAGCACTTTCATTAAGATGGTCATCTATGCACTATAGCTTATCAATTGCCTTCATAAAATATCATTCTAAAAACACCATATTACTCGAAATATGTTTTTTATTTGTTTGTTTCTGGGAAAAGCACAATAGAATTAGTGCCTCTTTATTCCTGAAAGGTATGCTTCTCTTCCTGAATCCACAAAACTAATTCATTTTCTTAGGTGTTACATCATTCTGTTCCTCATATTGAACTTGTGGTACACTAAAATGCCCAAATCTTTTTTTTTTTCCAGATCTATTGTGGATTAAGAAACCTGATATCCAAATGTTTTGAATTTTATGTATAATAAGAAAACAATATCTAATTAAAGCCCTGAGAATTTTTTTCTATAAAGAAAGATTAATATCATATTTTGGCTGATTATCAGAGGCATATAAATGTTTATAATATATATATATTACCTGTATGTATGTATGCATGTATATATGTGTATAAACACACACATACATACATTTCTTAATTTTCATTCTGGTACTTGATTTCATAGGAATTTATGTATATATTCAGCCACATCTTTCCTATCTCATCCTTGTGTACTGATTTTTGCATCTAAAGTGTGACTTTATATGTATCCCTAGTATATTTCTTTCTTTCTTTCTTTTTTTTTTTTTTTTGGTGGGGCAATGAGGGTTAGGTGACTTGCCTAGGATCACACAGATAGTAAGTGTCAAGTATCTGAGGCCGAATTTGAACTCAGGTCCTCCTGAATCCAGGGTCGGTGCTTTATCCACTGCACCACCTAGCTGCCCCAATAGTTCATTTTTAAAAAATATTCAATTCCAACTCTTTACCCTGTTGAGATACCTATGGACCCTGATTCTTTTCTTTTACTGTTATCTATTCTTCTTGAGTTTAATGGAAAGCTGGATTATGTCCTTTTGAAATGTGACTAGTTACCTTTCCTCTACCATTTTTCTAAATTTGAATTTCCAAATCTAATTTAATTTTCCATAAAGCCAGCCTCATCTATAAATAACTGGTGATTCACACACACACACACACACACACACACACACACACACACACACACACACACACACACACCAATGCCCACGTACTAGATGCATGGTTATTCCATTAAGAACAATTAATAGCTTTATTCCAAATTAGTCCCACTGATCACAGGGCTGGAAAAAGCCTACTGGCTTACTAGGTTTAGAGTGAGGCAGTGTTTGAATAGTCATGTTTACAGTGGGGTTTTAACATAAGAGGAAGTGTTTAACAAAGCTAAGGAGTAGAGCCTAAGAACCCTTTAGCTTACACTAAAAAAAAAGAAAAGAAAAGAAAAAGAAAAAAAAGGGGGGGTTAAAAATCCAATCTTTTGGGGGCTGGGAAAGGGGGCTTAGAAGCTGCCCAATTTGCCACCCCATCTTTGAGTTCTCAGTTCCCCATTATTTAGGCACTGGGGTTGTAGCCACATTGTGTATGCTTAACAAATAAAAGCTTTCAGCGAACATCATTCAATTCCTGCCTCCTGCTAAGGGTTTTGGAAGTGTAATACATCACGGAATCAAAATGACTTTCACTAAAAATTCATGCTGTTTAAATCACACCAAATGTTATATTGAGCTGTAGCATACATAATTCATGTGTCATTAACGGTGCCTACTAGTCCTTAGCCTCATAGCATACCAATGAGGGGAGATGGAGGGCTATGTTGTTGCTACCTGCCTTCCTTCACTTACACTTCTTTTTTCAAGGAAGTTGACACTGAAAACTTGGGGCAATTCTATGAACAGCAGCAATAGACTGGCCTGAAGACCTAGCCCCTCAAGAAATGGCCTGGGAATGTTAAGGCCAGCCATTCCTCAATATGGATACTTTGTCTTCATTATTCTATCATGTGAAAATATGATGATCTTAAAATAGAGCACAAGACAAAATAGAACAAAACAAAAAGGCAGAATCAATACATCTTTTGTTTCCTGAGACTCCATAAAACCTGCATTTAGAATGATGTTTGACAGGAGCCCCAGGGGTGTGATATGATGCAATCCATGAAGTCACTGTCTCAGCAAAATTCTTGTTTGTTTACTTTCATCTCTGGTGCCTTATTTTTCATCATCAGAATACCCCCTGGGGTGTGTTGACTGCTACTGGGGCAGTCAGCCTTCTGTAATAACTCATATGAGATTGATAGACATTGTGAGAATAGGATAAGGAAAGGTTCTATTCAGGAATAATAATGCAACCCATGGCCTATTGTGGAAGTTCTGTATTCACTCAGACCCATAGTCAATCTTAGAAACTTAATAATGAAATACTTTCTGTGGCCCCTGTCTCTATCCAGAATATCTGCTCTTTGGAAACCCTTTGTTTATAGTTTTTATCTGGGTATCTTCAGTTCCCATGCATGTACCAAGAAAACAAAGTATCAAAAAAGAAAGGATACTTATCACATAAATCTAATCAACCAATAAGTATTTAATAAGTGTTTAATATATAAGCCAGCAATCATACTATGTACTGCTTTACAAATATAAAATAAACATCCCTACTTACAAGGAACTTCCATTCTAATGGTCATGACATATACATGTACATATACTTTATATATATAATTAGTTAATATGAAATAGTTTGGAAGAAGAAATAAGAAACTGTGAGGGAGATCACAAAGAGGTTACATATTCCAGGCATAGAATACAACCAGCACAGAAGTATTAAAACAGAAAATAGAGTATCTTGAGTGAAGAATAGAGAAAAGAACAGTTATGATCTATCATAGAATATGGGAAAGAGAATATTGTGCAAAGAGATTTGAAAGATGGGTTGGGATCAGATTGTGAATGAATTTAAAAAGCTAAACATAGGGATATATATTTCATCCTGAAGGCATGAAGAAATCATTGAAGATCACTGAGAAGGGGAATCACATGATCAGTTCCAGGCTTATAGAAAATTACTATGCCAACACTCTGAATGATAGACTGGAATAATTAGTGAAATGAGGACTTGAGGTGAGGAAGGGGTGACAAATAGGAGGCTACTGAAATAACCTTGGCAAGAGATGATGAAAATCTACACCATGTTGTTGTCTGTGTAAGTAGAGAGGTCAGATGTAAAAGATATGGTAGATGTAAAAACAGCAAGATTTGTCAATTGACTAGGTATTCCAGGTGAGGAATTGAGAATAATGCTAATATTATAAAACTCAGAGCCTGAAAGGATGGTAATGCTTTTGACAGAAATGGGGAGGTTTGGAAGAAGGTAGAATTTGAGGAAGGGAGGTAAAATGAGTTTAGTTCATTTTGGAGAACCTAAGTTCCAGATGTCTCTGGAACACCTGGTAGGAAATGACCAACATAGAATGTGTGATGCATGAAGCTAAGGGGAGATACTGATGCTCCACGTGTGGATCTGTGAGTCACCTGTTTAACAATGATACTTAATTCTTTGGGAATTGATGAGGTTATAGAGAGATCATTGGATAGGGAAAAGAGAAGAGGGTCCAGGATATATCCTTGGGGAGTACCCACAGGTAGGAAGAGTGATATTTATAATGAGCAAGAAAAAAATGACATGGAAAAGAGCGACTAGGCAAATAGGATGAGAACCATGAGAGAGGAGCATCATTTTAAAAATGGAAAGAATATTTAGGAGAGGGTAGCCAATACTGTCAAATGAAGCATACAGGCTTAAAAGAATGGACTGAGAAAAAGATTTGGTAATTAAGAAAGCAATGATAACTTTAGAGAGTTCAGTTTCAGTTAAGTGATGAAGGTATGAACCAAACTGCAAATGGTTAAGGAGTGAGAGAGGAAGAAGAGTAGATTTAGTAAGTGTAAAAATATTTTCCTGGACTTTACCTAGAAAATGGAGAGAGATAGAATACACAGTACACAAAGCCAGATATGGACAAGTATATATTCCCCTCTAATAAACTCAGCTATACCAATAGCCCCTGAAGTTATTCATAGCTATTAATGTCATTATGATGACATTTAGTGCCTCACTCTTTTTTTTTTTTTTTTTTTTTTTGCAGGGCAATTGGGGTTAAGTGACTTGCCCGGGGTCACACAGCTAGTAAGTGTTAAGTGTCTGAGGCCGGATTTGAACTCAGGTCCTCCGGAATCCAGGGCCAGTGCTCTATCCACTGAGCCACCTAGCTGCCCTAACTAGTGCCTCACTCTTAATCAATGAAACAATGCAGGGCCATTTAAAGAGTCTTGACATCAAGTTCTCTTGTGAGACATGCTTTCCCCCAAGAAATTCTCCAACCATTCAGATTTATGGCATCAACTTGGAATTGGACCTTCCAAAAATAAGGAAAGAATTCAAAGTGGATAGAAATTTAAATTTATTTCCTTTGTCTACATAGCTCATATGAATCAAAGTACTAATTCCAAGCAAGGTATAGTTTTCTCCTCATAAGTCTGTGTCTTGTTGATCCTAAGTTCTGGCTCCTAATGTTCCCAGCTTGAACCAGGACCTTTGCTTAGCCCAAGAATGACTCCATTAGTGTATCTTTCCTATTCAACTGCTGCCAGAAAATGTTCCTGCAGCTTCTGGTTTGGTCCCAGAGAGCTCCTTGCTGCTCCAAGATTGCTATTTTGTCTAGCATCTTTGGCCTCTATCCAAGGTACTAGCACCATTACTAATATCTACTTCCTGTTGTTGCTTCCACAGCTAATTTGGGAAGTATTGGAGCTCTTGGAAATTGTTGGTATTTTTGTTATTGTTGTTTGCCCTTCATTTTCAAAGAGGACAAATGACATCATGGGGTAACATCTTAACTTACACTTGAATCACATTTAAGTAAAAATGGTAGGGACTTAAGAGAAGTAGAAGAGATTAAGATGGGGTGGCAAGAATATACAAAAGAAGTATGAAAGAAAGATCTTAACATTCCAGATAACCATGATGATCTGGTTACTGACCTCAAGCCAGATATCCTGGAGAATGTAATCAAGTGGGCTTTAGGAAGTATGGCTAACAATAAGGCTAGTGGAAGTGATGGAATTCAAGCTATTTAAAATACTAAAAGATGATGCTGTTAAATTGCTACACTCAATGTGCCAGTAAATTTGGAAAACATAACAGTTGCCACTGGAATGGAAAATATGGGTTTTTGTCCCAGTCCTAAAGAAGGGAAGGTCAAACTACCAGGCAATTGAGCTCATTCCAAATGCCAGGAAGGTAATGCTTAAGATTCTGCAAGCTACGCTTCACCAATATGTGAATCAAGAATTACCAGAAAAGCAAGCTGGTTTTCAAAAAGTCAGAGGGTCCAGAGAAAAATTGACAATATTCACTGGATTTTGGAGAAAACAAAGGAATTTCAGAAGAAAAAATCTACTTCTGCATCATTGACTACATTTAAGCCTTTGACTGTGTGGATCATAACAAAACGTTGCAAGTCCTCAAATAGATGGGAATACCAGATCATCTTACCTGTCTCTTGAGGAACCTGTATGAGAGACAAGAAGCAACAGTTAGAACCAAACATGGAACAACTGATTGGTTTAAGATTGTAAAAGGAGTCTAACAAGGCTATATATTTTCACTTATTTATTTAACTCATATACTGAGTACATCATACAAAATGACAGGCTGGATGAATCAAAAGCCAGAATTAAGGTTGCCAAGAGATATGTTAGCAATATGAAATATTCAGATGATACTACTCTTATGGGAAAAAGTGAAGGGGAATTAAGAAGAGTCTCTGAGTCGAAAGAGGAGAGTTTAAAAGCTGGCTTAAAGCTTAACATAAAAAACAACATCTTGGCAAATTGTCCTATCATTTCTTGGAAAACAGAGGGATAAGAAATGGAAGCACTGTCAGATTTTATATTCTTGGCCTCAAAGATCACTGCAGACCAAAATTGCAGTCATGAAATGAGAAGATATTTACTCCTTGGAAGGAAAGCTATGACAAATCTGAATGGGATATTAAAAATCAAAGACATCACTTTTCTGACAAAGATCAGTATAGTCAAAGAATGAAATATGACTGAATGACTGAACAACAAGAAAGAGGTACATGAATTTGTCAGCCCCACTCTCTCTTCCAGAGTCACTGGAGTCCAGTGATAAGATTAAAGTCAGTATAAGTGGTAATGGCCCAAGATAAGGTAGAGGACCTTGGAATCAGTACTATTGTTTTTGGTTTTGTTGGGCAATGAGGCTTAAGTGACTTGCTCAGGGTCAAATAGCTAGTAAGTGTCAAGTGTCTGAGGCTAGATTTGAATTCAGGTCTTCCTGCTTTATCCACTGTACCACCTGGAATCAGCATTATTGAAAATTATACAAACCAGGGCAACATGTTTTAGAACTATTCAATGCTTTTTTTTTTGCAGGCAATGGGGATTAAGTGACTTGCCCAGGGTCACACAGCTAGTAAATGTCAAGTGTCTGAAGCTGGATTTGAACTCAGGTACTCCTGAATCCAGGGCTGGTACTTTAACCACTGAGCCATCTAGCTGCCCTTATTCAATGCTTTTTAAAGTCTTATGGAAGGACCTAATCAGGCAACTATTATGATCTACTACTTATGTTTCTTAAAGAAAATTACAAAATATGTACCTGAATTTGCATTAATAAATTTCATTCACTTCTTTCCCATTTTAGGATACCAGTAATGTTTCCTCTTCCCCTTTCCATATAGATAGCAGTTCCTGCTAAGCCATTTTGAATTTGGAGTTTTCTCACACTCCTTTCCATTTACCTTTCTAACTACTATTCTTCTCCCTAAAAGGTATCATTGAGAGCTAGAAGTCCCTGATGGCAAGCTTGTGGCAGGAGCACGTGCTTATGATCCCTCCTGCACTGGGTGGTACAGTAGATAGAATGACAGCCCTGGAGTCAGAAATATTCATCTTTCTGAGTTCAAATCTGGCTTGAGACACTTACTAGCTGGGTGACCCTGGGAAAGTCACTTAACCCTGTTTGCCTGTTTCTTCATCCATAAAATGAGCTGGAGTAGGAAATGACAAATAATCCCAGTATCTTTGCCAAGAAATCCTAAACGGGTGCACAGAGTCAAACACAATTGAAAACAACTGAACAACAACACAATGAGATTCATAGGATTTAGGAAATTATCTGAATCAGTACTTCCCAACAGTTGGTACCTAGACCAGTATCAGTCTCTGGAGGTTTCTTTCGGATCCAAAATATTTTACTGCCAAAGAAATTTATCAAGGGGGCGGCAGCTAGGTGGTACAGTGAACAAAGATTCAGGAGGACCTGAGTTCAAATTCAGCCTCAGTCACTTGACACTTACTAGCTGTGTGACCCTGGGCAAGTCACTTAACCCTCACTGCCCCACCAAAAAAAAAAAAAAGAAATTTATCAATAAATTTAAAAACTGATTCCATATTGTCATCTTTCTTTTCTCTGCATTATGCTCCTATAAGCCTACCTCCCTGCTTATATAGGCTCCCCATCTCTGCCCTGAGAACTACACAAAGGCTACAAAGGTCTGACAATATTAGGAACCAGATATATGATTGGTCCACAAATAACTTGGGATATGAAATATTGATATGTCACCCTCACTTTTATATAAGCAATTTAAGTTTTATAAAGCCTTTAGCATTATAATAATGAAATAGGTAGAATGAACATTATTATTGCAATTGTACAGATAAAAAAAAGTTTCAGATTAAATGGCACTCTCCTCAATGTGTTGTTTTTTTAAAATACAGCACCACACCCTCTCCCTATTTTTATAAAAAAAAATTGAAAGTCCTAAGTTATTAAATAAACACTACATAATGGCCAGAAATATTTTAAAACAAAACAATATAAAACACATTGATACCCTTCACTTCTCTTACCTGCCAGCTCATCTGCCCCATCTGGATGAATCATCTGATTGATTCATTTCTAACCATTTTCAAACTCAATTCCTTTTCTTTTTCTCCCCTAAGTAAAAGCCTAGTTCTTGTTCTTGGAGAACCTCATATGTTTCTGTGATTCCTTCAGGACCCTCCCTGTTGAGCTTCTGGCATCTTTTCTGCCCAAGTCTCTAGTATTCCCTCACTCTCTAATTTCCCTAGAATTTTATGTCCTCTTTGGAGGAAACAAAAGGAAAACAAACAAAGAAACAAACAAAAAACACTTGGTTTCATGCACATGTTGGGTGCTTAAAATATTTATTACTTAATGGTGTTTAGCATAGTGTCTGACACATAGTAGATGCTTAATATGTATTTATTGAATCCTTGATTTCTGAAAGGTTTACATTTTAATATTTACCATCCTCAGTTTTCTCTCCTTGTTTTTACATGTATTACACGATCTGACACATCCTTCCAGGCCTACGCACTACAAAAGGCAGCTGGGAGCTCACCAGGTTGTGATGGTAAGTGGTGGTGGTGGTGGTGGTTTGTTGTTGGTTGGTTGTTGTTGGTTGTTGTTGGTTGTTGTTGGGTTGTTGTTGGGTTGTTCTTGTTCTTCTTGTTTTTCTTGTTCTTGTTCTTGTTTTAGAGCTGAATTTAATGTAATACAGGTGTATCTTGGAGCATCCCTCGATGAGAGGAATTTATGACTGAAATAAGACAAAAATCTTGTTCAATTGGTAAGGTAGAATGATGTCATAAATTCTAATTAAATTGTTATCTAGTAAATTCTATATAAAATGAAATGTTTTAGAAATGGGATATTTTCATGGAAAATGTTCATTGTGCATGAAATATCAGTTTAAAAATAAATTCAGGGGGCAGCTGGGTGGAGTAGTGGATAGAGCACACCGGCCCTGGAGTCAGGAGTACCCGAGTTCAAATCCGGCCTCAGACACTTGACACTTACTAGCTGTGTGACCCTGGGCAAGTCACTTAACCCCAATTGCCTCACCAAAATAAATAAATAAATAAATAAATAAATAAATAAATAAATAAATAAATAGATAAATAAATAAATAAATAAATAAATAAATAAATAAATAAATAAATAAATAAATAAATAAATAAATAAATAAATAAGTAAATAAGTAAATAAGTAAATAAATAAATAAATAAATAAATAAATAAATAAATAAATAAATAAATTCAGTAAGGTTAAAACCAAATTTTGACCTTATACATGTACTTCCTCTAATGACACTGACCAGAACTCATCCATGATGGTAAATGTTTAACAACTAGGGTGCAATACACATTTTCAAATGTAACCTGCAGTATTGACATTTCATCCACTGATTTCTTAAGTCTAGACCAAACAATAAATCCAGTCTTGATGTGTAGGATTTCTGAGGAGTAAATCCTCATACTGGAAATTTAAGGATCTCTTCTTCCCAGTCGGCTATTCAATATTTCTTTTAAATAGACTTCCCAGTTGTTTTCCCCAGGATTAAGGCTATCCTCTTGATTCTGTAAAATATTTCTATCTTTCCTATCCCACTCCCACTCACTGTCTCATCTCCATAGGCTAGATTAGTCCTAATTGTTGGGTATGGAATTTTGATCATTCTTGTTAAACAGAATCAGAAGAGTGGCTTCAGTGCTACCCTGTAATTAATCAAGTTAAAAAAGGACAGTCCTTGATAGCAAGAAATTTAACTTCTAGGAGGAAGGAAATAATATGCACATAGTGAACTAACAACCATAAAAAAGATTGATCTAACTAAAAATAAGAAAAATACACATGAAAACCACTTTGAAACTTCAACTCACACCCATTTAATCAACAAAGATGACAAATTTTGGAAATATTCCATGTCAGTTAGGTTCCAAAAAGATAGGCATACTAACATTGCTGGTAGAACTATGAATTGATTTAACCAATCTGGAAAACAATTTGAACTTTTGCTATACAAATGAAAGTTACATTCTTTGAACCAGAGATCCCACTGTTAGGCATATAACCCAAGGAGACAAAAAACAAAAACAAAGTTCTCATTTCTGTGAAAATATTCATAGTAATGCTTTTTAGAATAGCAAAGAATTGGAAACAAAGTAGATGTCCATCAGCTGGGGAATGAGTAAACACATTGTGGTCCATGAATATAATGGAATATTACTGTGCCATAAAGGAAAAAATAAATATGAGGAATTTAGAGAAATATGAATTGATAAAAACTGAAGTAAACAGAACCAGGAAAATAGTATACACAATGACTACAACTGTAGGTTTTATAACTCTAAATGGAAATAACAGCCCCTTTCCTCTCCCCACCAACACACAAAAATGCACACATGCACACACACACACACACAGATTAATGCTTTATAATTATAATGACCAAACTTGGCCCTCAAGTAGAGATGGATTTTTTTTCTTTACTTCTTTATTTGAAGAAATGAGAGGCTTTGGAATACTTCCTATTTCATTAGACATGGTCGATGTGTTAGTTTTGCTGACTTGATTTTTGTTTCTTTTACATTTTTATTCCTTGTAATAAGGGATCATTCATTGGATAAGAAAAAGAGAAAGATGTGCATGGATGCAGTATGGGCCAAAAGTCATGAAGGATTCTAATGTTTTAATAACTTTTTGAAAATTATTTTTCTTTATTTCTTATATATTATATAAAAATCATATAAATAAGCATATATAAGTTATATATAAAAATAATTACTTTATATATGTATATATTTACTATATATATATATTCCAACATACCGTATGATATGCTATGGTATTATCAATTAAAAACAAAAAGATAAAGGAGTTATTAAATATTGAAACCCCTCCAGGACTTTTGGGCCATCCTGTATACGTTTGTGTGTGTCCATGGATTTCTGAGGAGTAAATCCTCATACTGGAAATTTAAGGATCTCTTCTTCCCAGTCGGCTATATAATATTTCTTGGAAACTACATAGAATATTTTTTCCCTTTCTTTTAAACAGACTTCCCAGTTGTTTTCCCCAGGATCAAGGCTATCCTCTTGATTCTGTATGTATGCATCAGTCTTATCATCTCATTTTACTGATGAGAAAACTGAGACTCAGAGACCCCTTGTCAGCTGTGTTCCCAGCCTCCACCCCCCCCAGGTTTTACTGTTTCTCCATCCTTAAATTATTTTGTATTTTCTTTTCTGTATATATTTGCATTTCATAGTAAATTGTAAACTCCCTGAGTGTAGAGATTATTTTCATTATATATTTGTTTCTCTATTTCTTAGCATGAAGTATTCACTTGATGAATATTTCTTTTTTTAAAAAAAAAGTATTTTATTATTTTCCAGTTACATATAAGGATAGTTTTCAACATTTGTTCTACCAGGATTTTTAGTTTCAAATTTTTTTTTTTTCACCCTCCTTTCCTTCCCTCCTTACCATGATGGAAATGAGTCTGATATGTACAATCACATTAAACACATTTTTTCTACATTGGTCATCTTGTGAAAGAATCAGAGCACAAGGGAAAAACCTCAAAAAAGAAGGAAAAAAAAACAGTACAAAAGTAGAAACAGTACGGTTCAACCTGCATTCATAATTCACAGTTCTTTTTTTCTGGATGTTGAGAACATTTTCTATCATGAGTTCTTTGAAACTCTTTTGGATCACTGCACTGCTGAGAAAAGTCTATCACCACTGTTCATCACACAATGTTGCTGCTACTGTGTACAATATTCTCCTGATTCTACTCCTCTCAGTCAGCATCAGTTCACATAAGTCCTTCCAGGGTTCTCTGAAATCCTCCTGATCATTGTTTCTTATACCACAATACTATTCCATTACATTAATATACCACAACTTGTTTAGCCATTCCTCTATTGATGGGCATTCCCTCAATTTCCAAGTCTTTGCCACCACAAAAAGAGCTGCTATAAACATTTTTGTACCTGTGGGTCCTTTTCCCTTTTCTATGGTCTCTTTGGGATACAGACCTAGCAGTGGTACCACTGTGTCAAAGGGTTTGAACAGTCCCATAGCCCTTTGGCCATAGTTTCAAATTGTTCTCCAGAATGGTTGGATCAGTTCAAAGCTCCACCAACAATGCATTAGGGTTCCAATTTTTTCCAAAGTTTCTCTAACATTTATTATTTTACTTTTTTGTCATATTATCCAATCTGATAGGAGTGAGGTGGTGCCTCAGAGTTGTTTTAATTTACAATCTCTGATCAATAGTGATTTAGAGCATTTTTTTTTATATGGCAATAGATAGCTTTGACTTCTTCATCAGAAAACTGCCTGTTCATATCCTTTGACCATTTTTCAATTGGGGAATAACTTGGATTCTAATAAATTTAATTTAGTTCCCAATATATTTTTTAAATGAGGCCTTTATCAGAAATGCTGGCTGTAAAAATTGGTTCCCAGTTTTCTGCCTCCCTTCTAATTTTGGCTGCATTGCTTCTGTTTGTACAAAAGCTTTTTAATTTAATGTAATCAAAGTCTTCCATCTTGTATTTCATAATATTCTCTATCTCTTGTTTGGACATAAACTGTTTTCCTCTCCATAGATCTGAGAGGTAAACTATTCCTTCCTCTCCTAATTTTTCTATGGTATCACCCTTTAGGTCTAAATCTTGAACCCACTTATACCTTAGTTTTGTATAAGGTGTAAGGCATTGGTCTATGCCTAGTTTCTGCCATACTATCTTCCAGTTTTCCCAGCAGTTTTTCAAATATATATATACATATAAGATTGGCCTATCCATGAGCAATTGATATTTTTCCCAGTTACATAGATCTGATTTTATTTGTGTGAAAAGTGTTTTGTAATTTTGTTCATAAAGTTCCTGGGTTTTTCTTGGCAGGTAGACTCCCAGGTATTTTATATTGTCTACTGTTATTTTAAATGGAATTTCTCTTTCTATCTCTTGCTGCTGGACTTTGTTGGTCATGTATGGAAATGCTGATGATTTACATGGGTGTATGTTATATCCTCCAATTTTGCTAAAGTTGTTGTTTCAAGTAATTTTTTAGTTGATTCTTTAAGATACTCTATGTATTCCATTATATCATCTGAAAAGAGTGAAAGTTTTGTTTCCCCCTTGCCTATTCTAATTCCCTTAATTCCTTTTTCTTCTCGTATGGCTTTAGCTAACATTTTTAGTACAATATTAAATAATAGCAATGATAACGGACATCCCTGTTTCATCCCTGATCTTAGTAGAAATGTCTTTTACTTATCCCCATTACATATAATGGTTGCTGATGTTTTTAGGTACATATTGCTTCTTATTTTAAGGAAAGTTCCACCTATTCCTATGTTCTCTAGTGTTTTGAATAGGAATGAGTGTTGTATTTTGTCAAATGCTTTCTCTGCATCTATTGAGATAATCATATGATTTTGGTTAGTTTTTTTATTGATGTGATTGATTATATTAATAGTTTTTCTAATGTTGAACCAGCCTTGTATTCCTGGTATAAATCCCATCTGGTCATAGTGTATTATCCTGATGATCATGTGATGTAATCTCCTTGCTAATATTTTAAGATTTTTGCATCAATATTCATTAGGGAAATTGGTCTGTAATTTTCTTTCTCTGTTTTGGCTCTGCCTGGTTTAGATATCAACACCATATTTGTGTCATAAAAGGAATTTGATAGAACTCCTTCATCACCTATTTTTCCAAATAGTTTGTATAGTATTGGAATTAATTGTTTTTTAAATGTTTGGCAGAATTCACTTGTAAACCCATCTGGCCCTGGAAATTTTTTTTAGGGACTTCATTGATGACTTGTTCAATTTCTTTTTCTAAAATGGGCCTATTTAAGGATTTTGTTTCCTCTTCAGTTAACCTGGACAATTTGTGTTTTTGTAAATATTCATCCATTTCATTTAGATTGTCAAATTTATTGGTATACAGTTGGGCAAAATAGCTCTTAATTATTGCTTTAATTTCCACTTCATTGGTGCTAACATCACCCCTTTCATTTTTGATACTGGTAATTTGGTTTTCTTCTCTTTTTTTTTAAATCAAATTAACCAAAGGCTTATCCATTTTATTGTTTTTTTCATAAAACCAGCTCTCAGTTTTATTGATTAGTTCTATAGTTTTCTTGCTTTCAATTTTATTAATTTCTCCTTTGGTTTTCAGGATTTCTAATTTATTATTAAATGGGGATTTTTAATTTGTTATTTTTCTAGCTTTTTTAGTTGTATACCCAATTCATTGATCTCCTCTCTCTCTTTTTTATTCATATAAGCATTTAAAGAGATAAAATTTCCCCTAAGTACTGCTTTGGCTGCATCCCATAGATTTTAGTATGTTGTTTCATTATTGTCATTCTCTTGGATGAAGTTATTGGTTGTTTCTATGATTTGTTGTTTGACCCATTCATTCTTTAGGATGAGATTGTTTAGTTTCCAATTAATTTTCAGTCTACCTTTCCATGCCTCTTTATTACATGTAATTTTTATTGCATCATGTTCTGAGAAGGAGGCATTTACTAATTCTTACTTTCTACCTTTCACTATGAGGGTTTTGTTCCCTACTACATGGTCAGTTTTTGAGTATGTGCCATGACTGCTGAGAAAAAGGTATATTCCTTTCTATCCCCATTCATTTTTCTCCAAATATCTACCATATCTAAACTTTTCTAATATTCTATTCACCTCTTTAACTTCTTTCTTATTTATTTTGTGGTTGGATTTATCTAATTCTGAGAGGGGATGCTTCAGATCCCCCACTAGTATGGTTTTCTGTCTATTTCCTCTTGTAATTCATTTAACTTCTCTAAGTATTTGGGTGCTATACCACTTGGTGTATACATGTTTAGTATTGATATTACTTCATTATCTATCATACCTTTTAGGAAGATGTAATTTCCTTCTTTATCTCTTTTAATTAGATGTCTTTTTGCTTTTGCTTTGTCTGAGATAAGAATTGCTACATCCCTGCTTTTTTGATGTCGGTTGAAGCATAATATATTTTGCTCCAACCTTTTATATTTACTCTGTGTGTATCTCTCTGCTTCAAATGTGTTTCTTGTAAACAACATATTGTAGGATTCTGATTTTTAATCCACTCTGCTAATCGCTTCCATTTTGTGGGAGAGTTCACCCCATTCACATTCACAATTAAGATCATTAACTATTTATTTCCCTCCATCCCCTTTTCCCCTTTGTTTGTACTATTTTTCCCCTCCTTTCACCCTATTCCTCCTGACCAGTGTTTTACTGTTGACAAATGCCTCCCTCAATCTCCCTTCTATTATCAGTTGCCCTTCTTTTTCTCACCCCCTTTTTAACCCTGCTTCTGCCCTCCATTCTATCAATACCACCTTTTTTCCCCTTCACCTTTTGTTTCCTTAAAGAGTAAGCTAAATTCCTTTATAAAAATGGGAGTGTATTTTATTCCCTCCCTGAACCAAATCTGATGAGAGTAAGGTTGAAACAATGCTCATCCCTCCCTTCTTTCCCTCTATTGTAATGGGTTCTTTCTGTGCCTCTTCATATAATGTAATTAACCCCATTTTATCTCCCCCTTCCTCTCCTCCCCCTTGTATTCTTTTTTCTTTTTGAGGACTATTTCTTGAAATAATATGTTTATCTGATTTGTCCAAAGTCTCTTTATTGTAATTTTGATAACAGCTTGTTGAAGATCTGGGATTCAAACCAGGATCCTTTGACTTCTAAACTGATATTATTTCATTTTGTTTGTCCAAGAAGCCTAATGCGGGAAAATCCTTTATAGTCAAAGCTGTCTGTATGTGGAATAAAATCTCTGTATCTTTTGGAAGAAAAAAAAAATAGCTGACACTTATTGGATAACTCTGGTAATTTTCTATTGTCTTTTAGTACAGAGGTTGGGTTATTGGGTTATATGTCAGTTTTATTCCTAGATACCATTCATTTGTCTAGATGGGGAAATGCTTGTCTCTTCACTTAAAATTCTGCTATCTCTGGATCAAAGTAAGTCTTATGAACAGATGAAATAGGAGATCTGCTTGATTAACCTGCAGATTTTAGGAGCCTTGGTAATTCGTATTGCTCAGGAAATGGATATTCTCTACTCAGTTTCTAATTCTGTTTTTTTGTTTTGTTTTGTTTTGCAGGGCAATGAGGGTTAAGTGACTTCCCCAGGGTCACACAGCTAGTAAGTGTCAAGTGTTTGAGGCCAGATTTGAACTCAAGTCCTCCTGAATTCAGGAGCAGTGCTTTATCCAGTGCACCACCTACATGCCCCCTCAGTTTCTAATTCTGAAATCCCTTTACTAGTGCTTTTTTGAGCAGAGAAGAGACAGAATGTAGAAACAGACCTGTGGTATTGAATTAGGGAACACATTCTGAGGTATAATCATGGAAAGCAGATTCTGAGAGAAGAGATCAAATCCAGTCATAGAAAAAGACAAACAGAAGGAAAGAGACAAAGATAGAGAGGAAATGACAAAGAAAAGATAAAACACAAAGAGCGACAGAGAGTAAGACAGATAAAAGTATAAAAAATGGAAAATTAGGTTCACTGAAAACAAATTTCACTGACTTTACAGTCCTGTGCTGAGTCAGCAATATCTGTATAAAGCCTTGGTGGCAACTGAATAATCTTGAGAAGGATCAGGAAGTCAGTAGGTTTAGTCAACTCTATGGGGAAGATTAGAGATGAGGAGTATCCACAATATTAAATAACCCAAAAGGAATTTATATCTGGTTTTATATGTGTTTTTTTAATTTATATGTGAATGACATACAATGTCTTGGGGAATTTAATTCCAAGAAAACATGTGTGTGTGTGTGTGTGTGTGTGTGTGTGTGTGTATAAATGTATATACACACACACACACACACACACACATATATATATATTCCAAGAAATTATGTATACACACACACACACACACACACTCCTATATATAAAGACTGAATCCATCTATCCATATAGCATAATGAAAAGAATACTGGACTGGGATTCAAGGGATATCTTTTCTTATCCATATTATTAGTTGATGATCAGGAAGTTAGGAAGAGGAATGTGTTTGTTAGGTAACAATAACTTCCATTTTGGACATGTTGCATTTGAAATGCCTAATGGAATATCTGATTCAGAATGTTTAATAACCAAGTGGAAATAGAGAACTAGAACTGGAGGAGAGGGACTAGAGCAAGAGATATAGATCTAGAGTTATCTGCATAGAAATTATACTTGAATACAAGGAATATGATGAAAATACCAGGGTTTGGGAGGCACATTATATTCAATGATTAATCTAAGGTAAATAGCAAGGATTACAAATGGATGCTTCTGGGAGAAAAAGGTCATTAACCCTTGGAATGGTTATATCCAAAGAAGAAAATGCACTCAACTGTTCAGGTATTACTTTAGGGTGGGGAAAGTCTTACCTATGGTAATATATATATATAACCTCTAAGGGAAAGCCTGTTGTGGAGGCTTCCATAGATGTCTATTAGTGATGCATTATATGTCACAATACCAACAAATATGCTTAATCTCTAAAACCATAGTATTATAGTATCATAAAATTTGGAAGAGCCTCAGGGGTGTTTTCATTTAATGAAAGATAATACCAAGAACCAGAGCATCAAATGACTTGCCCCAAAATGTAAAGCAAATTAGTAATAGAATTGAGACCAGAACTCAGTGGGGATAAAATGCCCATGCCTTAAAGATAAAAAAGACATGTGGAATGTCAGAGTGATTAAGCTTTGTACCAAGTGTGTTTTTGTCTTTATAGACTGGGATTGGAGATTTCATTCTGAGTCCTCCCTACAATTTTCTTTTTCAAAGATCCCTACTTTTGTCCCTATACCTTGAAGTGAACTTTAAGTTTGCCTATGGTAGAAAATAGGGGACTTGGGAGTACTCTACTGAACATCCAAGTGTGCAGGGGATGATTGCAATGTCTCCAGGTCTATGCTTGAAGAATAAACACATATCTAAGATTGTTTAGATACCAATATCCTTAATGTACTTAAAGCCAACCAATTCTCAGATTGAAACCTTAAAGCTGGTGAACTTCTAATGCTGTTGTTTGCATATTTTGTCTCTAGCATTATATTTAGATACATCTGGGACTGGAGTATGTAAGTTAATTTTATTTTCTAAAAATGTATGTTGGAACATGACCAGGAAACACTGATGAAGACCCCTAAGTGAGAATATTCATGTCACTGGTATTTACAGATGAAGTGGAATGAAGTATCAAATGGTCATAGAAGTGTCCTGAATTATATGATATGTATTCTATGTTTTTGTTTTCTGGATATTTTATTATTTTTCTTTCTGAAACAAGTCAATGTAATCCTCAAAATTTCCCTCAGATTCATTACTGAAGGTAATGTGCCTCTCAAACCAAATATTTCTTTGCTTTCATCCTCAGAATATTTAGTTTAAAATTCAAGTAGGTTATAGGCTCTGAATGTTCAACATTTTCCTCTCATGATATGCCAAGGTAAGGCTGGTGTCAGAAGCAATTGACCAGTATAAGGAAGGGAATGAATTTTGATCATTTAAAAATCAGGTTAGAAAATAATCAACCAGAATCAAGCACAATAGCCTATTCATATCTACGCAGAAATGACTTGCAAACTGATCTGGGTTATTTGTCACCTCTTTAGCTTCTCGAGAAGTCACATGGTATTGTGGATAGCTAGCCTCAGAGTCAAGAAGACTAGTGGTCAAACTCTGTTTCTGACATACTGGCTTTGTGACCCGAGACAAATTTTAAACTCAGTGCTCTGGAATGGTCTAAGACTATTAGATGCAGAGAAAATATCAACCTGAGTGGGTAAAGAAAGTTGCTCAACATGAGCTTCCTGTATTAATGAGATCATAGGTGGAGTTTTTGTAACTTTATCTCTCAAACCAAAAGCAACTACATTCCATTGACTCAATGTAATATTGGGGGGGGGTGTAAGTTCTCTGGATTGAAAGTCAAGAAATGCTGATGATAGTCAAGTTTTGAACTTTCTTGGTTTGAGTTTCTCATATGCTAAAATATACTTTGAAAAAAAGAGTAGGGGGAGAGATTGGAGCACCAGCATGACACTGTGGGAAAACATGTACAAATTAAGATGTAAGACTTGGGCTCAGAACTTGGAAAAGTTGTTTTATGTATTTGGACCATCTGTAAAGTGAAGGGATTTGTCGATCTCTAAGGACCTTTATCTCTAAATCCTAATATCTCCATGAATAGATTATCTGTGGTATCTCTTCTACATCCTATATTCTATTAATCTCTAATTCTTCTCCATATGACACCTAGACCTGATGTGGCATTGGGTACTACTACACTAAGTGTGGAAATTTCAGAAGGGATTTTGATTATCATAGGCATCTCTTTAATATTAAAATTTTGTTTGATTGTAATTGACACATTTATTAACTGCTTATTATCTGGTTTGGCTTTCTAAGAGGTTAGAGTCTCTTCAACAAGTGGACAGTGGTGACCAAAAACTACATCCTGTCTCCAAGTAAGGAACTGAGGAAGAGGGCCCTTCATTACTTAGCAGTGCTAAATATTAACATTTACTGTTTTCTTTAAATCTAAGCAAATGAGTACTCTTAGATAAGTATTAATGAATGTTCAGTATCTTCTTAGATGGATCCTAACAACCTGAGAGTAACTACAGGATCATTCATTTATTTATTTAACAAATGCTTGTTGCTCCTACAATATAAAAAGTGGTATAACATTTGTTCAGGAAGGGATGGAAAGGTTGACATAAAGAAGTATAACTGATGGACTCTGAAGGTGTTAGGTGACTTGCTGAAGATTACTCAGGAAGTAAATAGTGATTCTAGGACAACTTGGTCTTTTAAATTTCAGGTCTGAATTTTTAAGATGGTCTTTTTCAAGAAATGACAAAGTTTCTTTGCCCTGCCCTGCCTTCCTTTCTGACATGAATATTTTTTTAAGTGTCTTGATGTTTACTTAGCAAATAATGCCAGTCTTTTCCACAGAGAGCATAAATATAAACATTTCAGCAATCTCAAGGAATTTTCTAAGATGGCCAAGTTCCAACTTGGGAATGCCATAAGATGGTAGAGTAAGGACCAGCATTTTTGCCTAACTCTCCCAAAACCTTTGAGCAATGACAAAACAATGTACCAACCTTAATTCTGATTGAAAAAAAACAAGAAAATGTTGAAATGAGTAATTTTTCAGCCCAGGGCAGCTTAAGAAGAAATACAAGAAGGTCTGCAAACACTTGTGTGGCACGTGCCAAGAAAAATATAAGAACAGCAGCAATGCTACAAAACAGGCAGATGTGGCAGTAGGCTGTCATGGCAGCAGTGTCAGGGAGCAGACTAGTACCAAGAATGGTAAGAAGATTGAATGGCTGGGGAAAAGATATGCTAAAGGATTTCTGTCCTATCACTAGCAGCTCTGTTACTTATTCTGGGTCACAATTCCAGTGGGGAGAGGGGTTGTCACAGTTACAAGGTAATAGGAACTATATTTTGGTAAGAAGCAAGAAAATAGTTCCAGAGGTATGTAGCTTTAAGTCCAAAGAGAGTAGGAACTCAATTCTAACCTTTAGTCATATATGTAGGCCTTCAGTGGAATAAATCAGGGAAAGAGACCAAACCAAGAAGGAGCCAGCAGTTCAGTCTTTCTGAACCTCCCAGAGGGCTAACTAACTGAGTAAAGCAGCAGTCAAAAGACACTCAACTAGACACAAGCCAATAAACCCAAATGTGATCAAGAATTTGCATAGTAAACATGAGGAGGGCAGTGAACAAACCTCTAATTGTATTACCCCATTTGGGAAGCATAGAAAACTAACAGGCTCCCAAAACTAACTTATAGAAACAACAGAAGCCCAGGACAGATATCTTCTGTTGAGATGAGAAGAACCCAACACATCATAAAACATAAAGTCATTAAGTTTGCTTGAAAAATGAGCAAAGACCAACGACAACCAAACCTGACCATGAAGTTACTATGGTGACAAGATAAGGACACAAACACAAAAGAATGCAATGATTTATAAGATCTACAAACAAAGCCTCAGGAAAAAATGTAGATTTGACACAAGCCCAATAAAAATTACTAAATGAGTTAAAGAGGTTTTTTAAAAGATCAAAAGAAAAGGTTTTTTTGTTTTATTTTGAATTAAAAAGCAGAAGATAAGTAGGGCAATGGTAATGAGCTATATTCAAGAAATTTATGAATAGAGAATTAAGAGCTTGGTAAAAGAGCCACAAATACTGAAGAAAATAATTCCTTAAATGTCATAATTGGTCAAATCATAAAAGAGGTACAAGACAACTTTTTACTGCAGGAAAAAACTCCTCAAAATTAGAATTGGTAAAGTAGAAAATAATGATCCCATGAGACATCAAGAAACAATTAAACAAGTTTAAATACGAAAAAGGAAAAAAGAAAAGAAAGAAAAAATGTGAAATATCTCAGAAAAATCAACTAACTTGGGAAATTAATCAAGGACAGATAATTTAATAAAATTCATTAGCCAACATAAAACATTGACCAAAAAAAAGAAGGTAGACATTATATTTCAAGAAATTATGAATAGAAAACTGCCTAGATATCTTAAAACAAAAAGGCAAAGTAGAAATTAAATGACTCTACAAGGCACCTCCCAAAAGAAAGCCCAAAATGAAAACTTACCAGAATATTATAACCAAATATGAGTTCTCAGGTGAAAAAGAAAATAAGTAGATAGAAAGAAATACTTTAAATACCGTGAAGCCATACTCAGGTTCCTACAAGATTTAGAAACTACTAATATAAAGGAATGGGAAGTTTAGAATAAAATCTTCTGGAAAGACAAAGGCACTAGTATTGCAACCAAAAATAATCTACCCAGCAAAACTGAGCATAATCTTACAATATAAAAAATAGATACTTAATTATGAAAAGAAAACTTTAATTGAATATAAAATTCACATTCAAACAAGATTCAAAAGAAGTAGAAGGAGAAAGGAAAAAAGGCAGATAAACAAAAGCAGTTATTATAAATGCAATAGACTTTAGAGGAGTGACAGAAGAAAAAGATATAGAGAAGATTAAATAAAAGAAAATATGATAAAGGGAAATGTACAGTTAGTAATCAAAATTATGAATGTTGATATATTAAAATCCCCCCTTAAACAGAAGCAGATTACAGGATGGATTAGAACCCAGAATCAATTTGAAACAGAGAGTCATACTAAGAGTTAAAATAAGGAACCCTACGACCTGAAAGATATAATCAAAGAAAGAACTTAGACAGATTTCATTTTTATTAACTTTAAATTTTGTTAATCTCTTCTTTAATTTTCAGGATTTCCATTTGGTGTTTAACTAGGAAGCTTTAATATAATATTTGTCTATTTTTTTTTATTCGCAAGCCAAATTCACTGATCTCCCTAAGGGGGAAAAAACAGATGGTTTTGCAAGCAAATTCTATACAACATTTAAAGAAGAATTAATTTCAATCCTAAATAAACTATTTGGCAAAAATAGGTAAAGAATTTGAGAAAATAGGGAATAGGTATAGGACAAATATGTTCTTCATACCTAAACATGGGAAAACCAAAACAAAGAGAGAAATCTATAGATCAATTTCATTATAAAAATATGTTGGGGGCAACTAGGTGGCACAGTGGATGAAGCACTGGGCCTGGATTCAGGGGGACCCGAGTTCAAATCCAGCCTCATACACTTGACACTTACTAGCTGTGTGACCCTGGGCAAGTCACTTAACCCCCATTGCCCTGCCCCTCAAACAAACACACACACACACACACACACACACACACACACACACACACACACACACACACACATATATGTGAAATGTTAAGATAAAATAAAAGCAAGGAGATTACAATATATCATAAAGATCATAAATTATGCCAAAATTGGATTTATGTCATTAATGGAGGGATGATTCAATGTTAGGAAAACTCTAAGTATAATTGACCATATAAATAAAAATATAAAAACATGATTATTTTAATTAAAAAGCTTTTGGAAAAGACAACATCCATTTCTGTTTTTTAAATGACAGTAAGAAATTATAAGAATAAATAGATTTTTAAAATATATAAGTAGTGGGGCAGCTAGGTGGCACAGTGGATAGAGGTATGGCCCTGGATTCAGGAGTACCTTAGTTCAAATATGGCCTCAGACACTTGACACTTACTAGCTGTGCGACCTTGGGCAAGTCACTTAACTCTAATTGCCTTACCAAAAAAAAAACTAAAACCAAAAATATATAAGTAGTATTCTACCAAACGTTTAAAGAACAATTAATTCTAATAATCTATAACTATTTGGAAAAGGAGGTGAAGAAGGAGTCCTACCAAATTCCTTTTATGAGACAAAAATTCTAAATAAAATATTAGAAAAGAGATTATAGTAATTCATCACCAGGATAGAACATTATGACCAGGTGGGCTTTATATAATGAATGCAGGTCTGGTTCAATATTAGGATTATTATCAATATAATCAACTACATTAATAAGAAAATTAACCCAAATCATATGATTATCTCAATAGATGCAGAAAATAAATAGTAGTAATTCCTATTAAAAACTTTAGAGAGCATAAGAATTTTCCTTAAAATGATAAGCAATGTCTATCTAAAACTGTCAGCAAGCATTACATTTAATTGGGGATAAGATAGAAGCATTCCCCATAAGATCAGGGGTCCATTATCATCACTATTATTCAATATTGTGCTAGAAATTCTAGCTTTAGCAATAAGAAAAGAAAAGGAAATTGAAGGAATTAGAATAAGCAAAGGAGAAATCATGATATCCCTCTTTGCAGATGATATGATGCTATACTTAAGGAATCTTAAAAATCAACTAAAAATACTTGAAACAAATAATAATTTTAGCAAAGTTGCAGGATATAAAATAAACCCACAAAAGTCATCAGCATTTCTAAATATAACCAACAAGCTCAGCAGCAACAGATAGAGAAATTCCTTTTAAATTAACTGTAAACAATGTCAAATATTTGGGAGTCTACCTCCCAAGTCAAACTCAGGAACTATACGAACACAAATACAAAACACTTCTCACACAAATAAAATCAGTTCTAAGCAACTGGAGAAATATTTTCTCATGAGTAGGCTGAGCTAATATAATTAATATGACAATTCTCCTAACTTAATTTACTTATACCATATCAATACACCATACCAATAAAATTACCAAAACATCTTATATAGCTAGAAAAAAATAGCAAAATTCACTTGGAAGGACAAAAGGTCAAAATATCAAGATAATCAATGAAAAGAATACAAAGGAGTGTGGCCTAGCCATACCAGATCTAACTATAATATAAGTAGCAACCACAAAACTATTTGGTTATGGCTAAGAAATAGAGTGGTAAATCAGTGGAATAAGGCACACAAAACACAGTAGTAAAAGAATATAGCAATCTGTTGTTTGATAAACCTAAAGGCTACAGCTTTTGGGATAAAAACTATTTGACAAATACTATTTGACAAAAACTGGTGGGAAAACTGGAAAATAATATGGCAGAAACTATACATAGACCAACTTCTTACACCACATACCAAAGCAGAGTCAAAATGGGTACATTATTTAGACATAAAGGATGATACTATGGACAAATTAGAAGAGGAAGGAATAGTTTATGTCATATCTATGGGGAGGGGAAGAATGTATGACCAAAGATGAGAAAGAGGAAAATATGAAATGCAAAATGTATCATTTTGATTACATTATATTACAAAGGTTTTGCACAAACCAATGCAACCAAGATTATAAGGAAAGTAGATATAGGTTATGATGAACAGGATACTATCAGAAAAACCTGGAAAGACCTATGTGAACTGATGCAGAGTAAAATGTACTGTATACAAAATAACAGCAATAGTGGGGGATGATTTGCTGGGAAGCATGTGGTTATTTTCAGCAAGGCAATGATCCAATATAACCCTGAAGGACTTATGAAGATTGCAGCCCATCTGCAGAGAAAGAACTGATAGTATCTGAAAACAGATGGAAATACATTAATTTTTTTTCTTTTCCTTCTTGACAATCCCTTAAACTGAAGTTTTTGTTTTTGTTTTTACTGTTTTCTCTCACAACTAGCTAATATAGGACTTTTTCCATGACTACTCATGTATAACTTATTTTGAATTGCTTGAGTTCTTGTGGGTGGGGGGTTGGAATGGAGGGAGGAAAAGAAAGTTGGAACACGAAGTTTCAAAAAATTGATGTGAAAATGTGCTATGTAAATGCTTGCTATTTGATTATTTTTAAAGGGTCCATCCCCCCTCCCCCAAAAAAGAAGGAAAGCAGAAATCTGGGAAAGAATGGTTTATAGCTAGTATTTCTAAAAAAGGCTTCCTGTTAAAATATATAGAGAACTAAATCAAATATATAAGAATACAAGTCATTCCCCAATTCAGAAATGGTCAAAGGATTTGAATAGGCAGTTTTCAGATGAAGAAATTAAAGCTATCTATAGCCATATAAAAAATGTTTTCAACCAGTATTGATTAGACTCTAAGGTATCACTTCACACCTATCAGAGTGGCAAATAAAACAAAAATAGAAAATATTGGATGTTGGAGATGTGGTGGAATTGTGAAAAGATCCAACCATTCTGGAGAGCAATTTGGAACTGTGCCCAAAGGGCTATAGAACTGTGCATACCCATTGATCCAGCAATACCACTTCTAGATTTATATCCCAAAGACATGCACAAAAGGAGGAAAAAGACCTACTTGCACAAAAATATTTAGAGCAGCTCTTTTTGTGGTGGCTAATAATTGGAAATCAAAGGAATACCCATCGATTGGAGAAGGGCTAAACAAGCTATAGTATATGATGGTGATGCAATATTACTGTTCTGTAAGAAATGACAAGCAAGATGATTTCAAAAATGCCTGGAAAGACTTGTGTGAACTGATGTATAGTGAAGAGATCAGAACCAAGAGAACATTGTGCACAAAGACAGCAATATTGTTTGATGAAGAACTGTGAAAGACAACTATTTCCAACAATATGATAATCCAAGACAATCTCAAAAGACTGTCAATGAAACATACCATCCACCTCCAAAGAAAGAACTGATATTTATGGAACAGTGACGGAACCATTCTATTTTTCACCTTCTTTCATTTTTTTTTCTTTTATTCATTTTTTCACATATAAAATAAATAATATGGTAATGTTTTACATAATTGTGCATGTATAACATATATCTAATTGCTTACCACCTCAGGAGGGGGTAGAGGTGGGAGGAAAGGAGGGATAAACATTGGAATCCAAAACTATAAATAAAAATGTTTATTACTTAAAAAGAAGATTTGAGCTATCTGAACATGGTTGTAGACAACAAGGAAGGAGCTAGAAGATAAAAGAGAGGATGAAAATTAGATAAATAGGGGGAATGCTTGAAGGGTTAAATTCTTAATTTAAGAATTAAATTTAAATTCAAGATGGAATAGGATCAAAAACACAAGTAGAAGAGTGGGTTGTGAGAAATAATCAAATATTGTAGCCTTATGGTCAATAAATTAAGGAAAACAACTATTACAGTAAGAAAATCCTAGTTTGCAAAAGAATTCTAAGAATACTAGAAAGAAACTTGGATGAAATAAGGCTATAGACAAAATCTTAAAGTAATATTACTTATAGTAATAAGTTGCAAATGGATATAGAAACTAAATATAAAGGTTTACATCATTATCATCATCTTCATCATTGGTAAAATAAAGAGATGCCTTCATATATGCCACATCAATGGATGAGGAGAATCTTATCTAAGTGAGAAAGATAATTAAAAAGTAATAGCTTTACATACAAAAGAAATAGTCAACTGGGAAAAATCTCTTTGATAATACATTGATATTCAACTTGTATAGGGAATTAAGACAAATATGAAACAAGATGCATAACAAAATAGATAAATGATTAAATTGTGGTGCAATCAAATGAAAACTGGATTTAGGATATATAAAATAGGTTAAGATCTTAGTGTTGTCCCTTGCTACCTGAGTGACCATGGGAAAATCAGTCTCTTTGGGCCTCAGTTTTCCTATCTGTATTTGGAAGCTGTTGAACTAAATGATCTCTAAGGTCACTCTGTCTGAAAAGGGGACTTCTGAAAAAAAAGAAATAATAGCTATCAATAATTATATTAAATAAAACTCCAAATCACTACTAATAAGAGATGTGGAAACAAAAAAAAATTGAGGTCTCAACTCATACTCATAAGACTAACAAAGATGACAAAAGACCAAAGCTATACATGTTAAATAGGGTCAATGGTGTCCTGGAACCAACTTGTGCAAGCTTTAGAAAGCCAACTGTTACAGTTTCAGTGTGAGTACTTTATATCTTGAAAATTAGAAAATGCCACAAGTCAGGGCTTAATGTTTTGTTGATTATCTATATTCAAGAAATTTATGGAGAAAATGTTAATGATGCCAATTAAATTTAAAGATGTTTAGTGAGTATATTTTCCCCCAGAGAGCCAGTTATTTAATATTTATCAACACAGCCCTGAATGAGCCTTTAAGAAAACAGACATAGTACTCAAAATTCTGATATGGCCCGATAATTCTAGAAAACAATTTGGAATTATGTAGATAGATAGACAGACAGACAGACAGACAGACTTGACCAAGGAAGACCACTATTAGACCTAAACTATAAGGAATTTAAAGACAAAGAGAAAGCTCTCATTTGCACAGAAATAGTTATAAGAATTTTTATAATAGAAATAGCGTGAAGAAAAATAAATTCATTTATATCAATTGAGCAAAAGTCAACAAATCCTCATAAGTGAATACTATGGAATACTATTGTACTGTAAGAAATTGCAAATAATTCAGAGAAATTTTTGAAAACCAGTATAAATGGATAAAGAGTGAAATAACCAAAATAGATAAGTGGTTAAATTGTGGTGCCACAATGATGATCACAATAATGCAAATTAAACCATCATAAGATTCCAGAATTATGATCAATTCAATGACAAAAGATGAATAGAGAATTGATAGTCAAGGCAGCCTCCTACTTCACAATAGAAAAATAGTGAACCATAGATACAGATTAAGGCATATGTTTTCAGACCTGGGAAATGAGATGATATGTTTTTGTTAATGGCACTTTTTTATTACCTTCAAGAACTAAAGGGTAGGAATTATTATTTGGAAGTCACAATGATTTTTTTTAAAGAACAGAAAAGCATTTAAAAAGAAATAAACCTGATACAGACTGAAATAAGCAGAGCCAAGAAAACAATACACATGACTACAACAATGTAAATGGAAAGAAAAAGCACACAAAACAATAAAAAAAATGAATGCTGCAAAATAACAAAAAAAAAATGCCGTTATAAAATCAGGGAAATGAAAAATCACCTCTCTGCTTTCCTTTGAATGCCTCTCATTTCATAGGTGTAGAGTGTTGGATATTTTGTCAGATTATTTTCAATAAATTAATCAGTTTTATTGATTTTTCCTTCTTTATTTCTTTTTCAAAAATCTTTGTTACAAGGATGGCCCTCTTGGAGGGTAGACATGGGGAAATTTAAACAATATAATAACAAAAGATAACAGAAAAATATTATTTTTCAAAAGGAATATAATAATTTTAAAGGGCTTAACTTGGCAAAGAGATGAGCCACTCTTCCCCAGATATACGGAAAGCATGGATGAGACTATGGGGATTATATTATAGTAATTTCAGGTTTAGAAATGGAGAAAATAAGAAGCTTATGATGTAGCATAGACCTTTTTCCTCTAACAAACATAACCTCATTCTTGCTGTTTTCCCAACATTAGTTTGTACCTACTCAAATTCATTTTACACATGACCGATAATGAATTTTCCGAATTCTAAGATATCATTCATCAGTTCAAAAAGCCTTCAATAATTTTCTTATCATTTACTTGTTGCCTTAAGCCTGCAAGCTTTTGAATTGATTAATGGAAGTGTTGGGGCCAAATTTGATATATGGAGAGTTAATTGAGTGGCTTGCTGTAATATTGGGGTCTTGGAAATAATGAGGGACCGCTAGGCCCAAAGCTCCCTCCCCTCCAAACTGCCTTTTTAGATATTTCTCCCAGACCAATAAGAAAGGAGCCTATTTTCCACAAACAAATCAGTTTTTATTAATGGAAATAAAATAAACAGCAAAGGTGAAATTAATAAAAATCAAAGACAAGGGAATAGGGAAAAAAGAGAAATGGATAATCCCCCTAACTCTAACCTAAGTCTATATAATCCCCAAACTCGCTTCCAGTTCAGCCAATTCAAAAGAGCAGGGCTTGTATGTTAACTCACCACCTGAGGTGCGTAGCTTTAATGGGAAACAGCTTTGTAGTCAGGGCCCACAGGACAAACTGCCAGGGAAAAACCTTTTTTTGCCTGCTCCTGCAACTCACAACACCAGAAAGAAGGTGACTCTGGAAAGAGACTGAGCTCCCCTCAGCAAGCATTTACTCTCCCTCGCCCAAAAGAGGAGGTCCTTCAAGCTGCCTGTGGAGAGAGGTTTCTCCTGCTGACATCAGCAGCTGACATCACTCAGGACAAGACAGGTGTGGCCCATCCCAATCAGTCTGACAAATTCCATTACCTTACCACAGAAGACAAAGTCAATTGAGCATGATTGGGGAGAAGGAATAAAGTTATCTAGGGGCTAGGTATTATAGAATCTCCCATTTCCTCTATGATGACAGAAAAGCAGGAGCTTGAATAAATCAGGCCACCAAGAAAGTAGAGTTAAGTCAGTGTCAAGTTGAAGAAAATCATTGTTGTGGCTATATAAATGAAGTAATTAGCTTTTTCAGGGGAAGGAAATCTTCATTTTCCTGTGTATTAGACTAATACTATAATCATGTCCCTTTGCTTTATAATTGCTCCAGTCTCTTCAACAATGAGCTGAACTTTCTACTTATGTGATTTTTTTAGGAAAGGAGAGTCCAGCTTGGCACATTCCATGTAAAGTCTCTTCAAGATTCTCTCAATAATGCATTATGGCATGAAAACATCATGACAAAACATAGCTTTCAACATAAAAGATTGTTAAGGCTAAAATTCTAGCTAAACTGTCTAAAATATCTAATGAGTGGTCGCCAATAAATTATAAGCTTTAGCAAGAGTTAGACTTTTAAGCATTTATTAAGGAGAATAAGAATTTGGTAAAGAGAGAGAAAAAGGCCTAGATTCCTATCTATTAAAGGGAGAGCACATTTCTAGCTCCCTTCTCCCCCCGGAAGTCAAAAAAAAAAACCCGGCAGGCAGTCTGACATGCGCAGCAGGCGCACTGTACCTGGCAGGCAGTCTGACATGCGCAGCAGGCAGACTGTTCATCTCCTCCCCAAAAGGGTGGTCCTTGAAAAACTGGCGTCTTTCACTTATCCTAACCGACTGTTAAAAACTTTCATATTTTACCACATTTCCCCCCTTTGCTTCCTCAAGAAACGGAATGTTTCCTTGATGGAACAGTAAAAAGAATATAATAACTTTTGCTGACTAATAATATGCGAACAACAATACAGAAAAGGAAGAGAGGAAAGTTTTGTCCAGAGGGGCGATTTTTTTTTTCCTCATGAACCGACGCTTTGACATTAGTCTTGCAAAGGGAGAGCCTCTGCAGAGAGTACATGTTACAGATAGTATATAACAGAAAGGAGATAGTAAAAGCTAATAAAGCAAAACAGTTCATATAAAGTCTCTGAGTTCTCTTGTCTTCTTGAAGTGGTAAGATGTCATCAGGAGGAAACTGGATTCTGGTCTGGAAAACTGGATTCTGGACTCTGGTCTGGAAAGCTGGATTATCTTCTTTAACTGTTTGAATTGCTGTATTTTTAAAACCTTAGCATAGCATTGTCAATGATCAAATTAATAAATTCCATTACATTCCCTCCTTTATATGGTTAGACTTGTAATAGAGGGTTGAGGTAGTTATGCAATGTGTAACACTTTTTACCACCATGTGTCTGGATCAAAGCCAAATTTAGTATGTGTTCATGACACCTGAAAATGTTATGGAAAGGTTATCATACCATATCTCATGGTTCTGAGACAGCCAGTGATTGTGCTAGGCCACAGGTGAATTCAACTGAGTGAGATAAAAAGATAAATAAGTTCAGTTAAATTAGGTTAAATTAGGAGGGAGAGAGGATGAATACTGGACTGTGCCTAGTAATTGTGCTCTACATAGTCACCATCATAAGCAAACCATGGACTTACGTATACCTGTCTCTCCTTTTGTTGCACATATATTCTCTCCAGGGCCTGCGTCAGAGTTCACAGCAAGTTAGTCTCTGAAATGATAAGTTTCCATATTTCTGAAATCTCATTAATTTCACCAAAGACAATATGATGGTAAAAATGTGTGCTATGCTGCATAACTGAGAATATATTAGTGATATATACAATAATTCCAAACCATACCCAGAGTATAATGACATATAAATAATAAACGAATGTAAATAGCTGATTATATTAGACATTGTTACATAATCTTCTTTTAGACATTATTACATAATCTTCTTTTAGCAAGTAGACCACATCATCTTATACATGAATTCTCTGGTATAACAGTAGCAGATACTTAAAGTGGTGATTAATTCATCAAAAAGAAATAAGACTTCAATTAGCAAGATTCAATATTCAATGTTTTCAGTGAGGTATCAAGCAATTTCTGGTACTTTTTAGTTAAACAGAACAACATACAAGAGAAAGGAGAAAAATAAATAAATAAAACAAAACTCATTAGAACTCATGGTTCTCTCAAAAAGAAAGAGTAAATAAAAAAAAAGAAGAATTCTGGTAGCTTCTGAGGCCCGATAGCCTCACCCACAGCATATACTTAAAATGTCTTTGAATAATCACTTAGTTTACAAAATTTAGTTTTAAAGAAAAGCAAAAGAAACAAAAGTAAAAAAAAAACCAAAGCAAAACCAAAAATAAAAAATAAAAAGCAAAAGATTCGCTAAGCACCCTTTTGTGCTCTTAAAGAACTTAAAGGTGCAGTCAATTCCAGGTCTTTTCAGTGCCTTTCAAAAGTCAAAACAAAAACAAAAAAACCCAAAAATTAATAAAAAAAAAAAAAATAGTTGAGGTAGGCCAGAAAACTAGGCCATGTACTTCAGTGCTTTTGCCTGTAGAAGGAAATGCTTGTTAAATTATAAGGTATTTAAGCTGCTAGAGTTTGGGGTATGCCACATTGTTTTAACTGGTTCCCCAATTCTCTGCATGCCAAAGTGGCAGGGGTTTCTGAATTGTCATTGATCTTTCTAATGCTGTCATAATGTTCTTTATGGTAGAAAATGTGGAGTTCTGTAGCATCAGTTTTGTCTGTGCCACTGATTTTCAATAAAGGCTGATTTAATTGATGAACCACAACATTCAGCTGATGCTGCTTAGCAAATGCTACAATTGTATCATTTCCTCCCCACTTTCCAAATTTCTTTAATTCATCAACATATTCTTCAAAAGGGGAGTCATTTACTATAAAAGACTCAAACTCTTGTCTATGGTTAATCATATAAGAAGCAGCTTCTTGTCTGTGTCTGAGATGATTTCTACAGTGACCTTCTAGCTGGTCTGCTAAAGCCCTAAAAAGGCAATTTCCGTCTCCTGATACTTTACGAAGACTGAGTCCCAAAGCATTTAACTGATCAGTGGGATTCTTAAATGGGAACTTCCTGTTTCCTCTGAACTTTCTTTGCTCTTTAACAGTTGCTATCGTTAGGGTTTTTACCTCTTTAGCTCTACCTCAGGTCTATCTGAAATCTCTTCACCTATGAATGGTGCAGGCTTTATATGAGAGCAATGAATCCATGAGTCTTTTTCACCAATTTTAATGGCGGTAGGAGTTGTCAATAATACCTGAAAAGGTCCTTCCCAGGCAGGTTGAGTTCCACTGGTTCTCTGAAAATTCTTTACATATATTTTATCTCCTGGGTTGAAGTTATGCAATGAAAAGTCTAATGGTCCTGCCTGGACCACAGCTCCTGCCTCATGGAGTTCACGTAGCCTGGTCTGTAATTCCTGTATATAGGAAGCAACAGAAGTATCACCTCCCACCAGTGATGTATAAACTGGGGAAAAAGTTTTAGCTTGGATAGGAGGGTGACCAAAAAGCATTTCATAAGGAGATATATGAAGTTCTCCTCTTGGTCTACTTCGTAGATAGAATAATGCCAATGGTAGAACATCAGGCCATTTCAAATGGGTTTCAGTACATAATTTGCCAATCATACTCTTAAGCTCTTTATTCATACGTTCGACTTGGCCTGAACTTTGTGGATGGTAGGGCGTGTGGAATTTTGGAGTCACTCCCAAGAAAGAGTAGATTTGGGATAAAATCGAATCAGTGAAATGTGTGCCTTTGTCAGAATCGATGCGGGCTGGTGGGCCAAAACGAGGTACTATCTCTTTAAGAAGAATTTTGGCAACAAAGGCAGCTGTGGCTCGGGGGCTGGGAAAGGCCTCCACCCACCGAGTGAGCTGATCAACTATAACAAGGCAAAATTTATAATGTCCTGCTTTTGGCATAGTAATATAATCAATTTGTAAGTGCTCAAAAGGTGTATATGCTAGAGGACGCCCTCCATAAGCTTTGGCCTTAAAAGCATACTGATTATAAGACTGACATGTGGAGCAGCCCGAGCAGATTCGAGATGCTGTATTAGTCACACCTGGTGCTATCCAGGTTCTCTTAATAGAGTCTACAATGCCTTGTGTACCAAAATGGCCTTTTCTGTGAACAGAGAGGCATACCTGGTGGTAGAATTTCCGGGGAAGAAATGGCTTACCTTCCGGAGACACCCAGATGCCATTGATCTGTTTCGCCTTAAATTTCTTTTTCCACTTTTCTACTTCAGAATCGTCATAGGTTAGGTTGGAAGGAATATCCTCAGAAGGTGAAAGGTTAAATACATGTTCAGGAGCTTCTAATGCAGCAAGCTTGGCTGCAGAATCGGCTCGTGCATTTCCCTTTGAAACAGGGTCACTATTCCCTGTGTGGGCAGGGCAATGTACAACGGCTAGGGAAGAAGGCAGTTTTAGGGCATCTAAGAGGTCCTTGATAAGGTCCCCATTGGCAATAGCCTTGCCCGAGGATGTTAGAAAGCCTCGTTGACGCCAAATCATACCAATAAAGTGGCATATGCCAAAGCCATATTTCGAGTCAGTAAAAATGGTGGCACTCTTATCTTTAGCTATATTACAGGCCTGTGTAAGAGCCACAAGTTCAGCAGCCTGTGCACTAAAATGGGAAGGCAGAGAAGCTGCCCAGAGGGTGTCATAATCAGAAACTACAGCAGCTCCAGTAAAACGGGTTCCCTCTCTCATAAATGAGGAACCATCTGTATAGAGGACAAGATCAGGATTTTCTAAAGGTGTATCAAAAAGATCATCACGGGGTTTTTCAGCCATATCAACTAAAGAAGCACAGTCATGCAACGGTTCCCCCGAGAATGGTAAATTAGGGAGTAGTGTTGCTGGATTAAGAACTGTGCAGCGTTTTAAAGTGATATTCTCATTACCTAACAGGGTTATTTCATACTTAGCCAGCCTTTGATCTGAAAAGGCTTGTGTCCTGTGACGTAGTAAGAGAGCCTCCACTTCGTGAGGGCATTGCACAGTTAGAGGGTGGGGTCTGGAGAGGAGGGGAGGGACCAGCACAATTTGAATCAGACTTGATTTTGAACTCAGGCCTGGATTCCTCTTCCCCCACTTTGCCTCCAGGTGCTAGGGGATTAAAAACTTCTAGAGGGTGGGTCATTGCCTCCAGGCATGCAAAATTAGAGCAACAATTAGTGTTAGAATTGGGAAAAGCTGCAGGAATCTCTTCAGGTTTCTCTGAAAAAGCATGGTTGGGAGAGGGAGTGATATTTCCTTGTGTGAGTAAGTTGCTGGCTCTTTTAACAAAAATAAAAAGAAAAATAGAAAATCCACAAAAACAAAGCATTAACATGATCTTATCCCCCATTTGTCTGGTTAAACAGACTAAAATCAAAAATAGGATAATTAGGGAGTTTAAAAGGTCCATTCGAAAAAATTCAAAGGAAAAACACAGCCAGTACACCAGTACTTAGCAGTTAAAGGGAGAGGGAGGGGAAATTTCTTACCCAACCAGAAGATCAGAAGAAGACTAAGGGTTAGCTTTCCTCTTCGTGGTCAGCCATCTGTTAAGGCTAAAATTCTAGCTAAACTGTCTAAAATATCTAATGAGTGGTCGCCAATAAATTATAAGCTTTAGCAAGAGTTAGACTTTTAAGCATTTATTAAGGAGAATAAGAATTTGGTAAAGAGAGAGAAAAAGGCCTAGATTCCTATCTATTAAAGGGAGAGCACATTTCTAGCTCCCTTCTCCCCCAGCGTCCACCGGAAAGAGCGCGAGACTGAGCGCCAGTCTCTTCCTTCCTCCTCCCACTAGTCCGCGTCACTTCCTGACTCCTGGTCTTGCCCTCAAAGACGTTCCCTTCATGGGCAGAACTCCTCTACAGTAAGTATCCAGCAGGTGGCGTTATTCCAATCGTTACAGTCCCCCCTGTTGTTCCTCAAGAAACAAAATGTTTCCTTGACGGAACAGTAAAAACAATATGATAACTATTGCTAACTAATAATATGTGAACAACAATATAGAAAAGGAAGAGAGGAAAGTTTTGTCCAGAGGGGCGATTTTTTTTTGTCCTCATGAACCGACGCTTAAAGGGAGAGCACATTTCTAGCTCCCTTCTCCCCCAGCGTCCACCGGAAAGAGCGCGAGACTGAGCGCCAGTCTCTTCCTTCCTCCTCCCACTAGTCCGCGTCACTTCCTGACTCCTGGTCTTGCCCTCAAAGACGTTCCCTTCATGGGCAGAACTCCTCTACAGTAAGTATCCAGCAGGTGGCGTTATTCCAAAGGGTTCGAATCCCTTCGTGGTCGCCATCTGTTAAGGCTAAAATTCTAGCTAAACTGTCTAAAATATCTAATGAGTGGTCGCCAATAAATTATAAGCTTTAGCAAGAGTTAGACTTTTAAGCATTTATTAAGGAGAATAAGAATTTGGTAAAGAGAGAGAAAAAGGCCTAGATTCCTATCTATTAAAGGGAGAGCACATTTCTAGCTCCCTTCTCCCCCCGGAAGTCAAAAAAAAAAACCCGGCAGGCAGTCTGACATGCGCAGCAGGCGCACTGTACCTGGCAGGCAGTCTGACATGCGCAGCAGGCAGACTGTTCATCTCCTCCCCAAAAGGGTGGTCCTTGAAAAACTGGCGTCTTTCACTTATCCTAACCGACTGTTAAAAACTTTCATATTTTACCACAAGATATTATCTGCATCTGTTTGCACACAGATTGTGGTTAGAGAAGATGCATTTATTGCTCTCAGCAGTGTATTATTTTTGTTTTATTGATGATGTTTATTACTATATTAGATTCATTTTCAAATATATTTCCTTCTTCTCTCCAGGGAACCATTCCTAATACAAAAACTTAAAACTAAAAGAAAGAGGGGGGAAAGCAATTCACCAAAACCAACTAATACATCAACTATGTATGATAATATGTATAGTATTCCACACCCATGGATTCCCTTCAACTTCTTCAAAGAAGGGAAGGATGCATATCTCTTAATTCTTATGTGGGGATGTTTGGTCATTATAATTACACAATAATTGATTTTGTTTGATTGTAAGGGGGGTCATTTAATGCACTGCTCTTTTCTTTCTCCTCTTCTCTTTCTCCTTCTCTAATTCCTACCTCCCACTGAAGACATAAATAGTTAACAGATTTATTAAGTCAGATATACTGTTTTCTGTGAATGCAAAGTACAATCATTTATTTCAGTTTTGAAGAGCAACAATCTTTACCTATGAGTCATATATTCTTTGACATTTCGTTGAAAAAATAGAGCAATGAGATATTATTCTAACACCAGGGGACCAGGTTTCAAAGTGGTGCCTGAAGATTTAGCTATGCCATTTCTATTAACATCAATGACAGGCCATGTGGCTAAATCCTCTCATGCTGTGCAGCAAATTTCCCTACTGAGCCTGTGGAGGGGTGGGAACTGGACAAGTGAGACTGCCATTCATTATGTATAAAGAATTAAGGCTTTATGGAGATATGTCTCCAGAGTGGATCTCAAGCCAGTCTAGGGAACTATAATGTCTGGCATTAAACTCCTTTGGTATTACATAGATTTGATTATCTAGTATATGGGGATTGAAGGCTCTTCCTCAAGATTTCACAACTCCTCTGAGCCAGTGGCTCACACTGGCCTAAGCACATAGTAGGCACTCAATAAAGACATGTTGCCCCATCAATTGAATGGTCTTCTGATAGAAAATGGTGAACATCCCCACCTTCTAAATACTCTGCAGTCAGGAGTACATTTGCAGTTGGATAATGCAACTCCAGACAAATAGCTCCAAAAATTTCTGTCTATTTACTCTGAGCAATTCAGTCCTTTTATTAAAATCAATTTTTTTCAATAAACAGAAATCTGTTTTCTCTCTCTCACTTTCCTTCCCTTTCACCATCACTGGAAAATAAAAGAATAACAACAACAATAACAGCAACAATAACAAAAACAATAACCTAGTAACAGATAGGGCAACTCAATATTGTCCACCCTTTTAATGAAATGGAAATTTTTAAAGAATCCAGCATTGCTAGTAAATGAAAACCAGAGTTTTCTCTCACCAACTTGCCAGGGGTTTGCAGAAGTTAGCTTGAATGAAGGAGACCCTACTGTTAAATTTTCAGTTAGAGCATTTACACTGGAAATTGGCAAAAGCTTCAAATCAGGACTTGATTTACTGTTTTGATGTTTGTCTAGACTTCAGAAATAGATGGATAAAAGGTAGCTTTTCCAATTTGCAGAAGTTTGTATGAAGTTATGAATTTGTAGATATTGCAGATTAGACTTAAAAGTATGCCAGGCAAACACGCCCCCCCCACACATACACATTCCCCACTGCAAGGCAACTGTCAAACATTTACCCTGCTATGGGCCCATTATAGTTTTTATAGGGGAAAGAAGATTTTGTTTTTCACCAATCTGTACAAGTTGGAGTCTAACATGTTACACCTTTTCATAGCTACTGCAACATGGCCTTAGAACTTAGCTGATTTAAACCCTTTGAAAGCCTATGAACTATAATCAAGATTAACTTGAAACAAGGGATTATTCATCAAAGGTATGCCTAATATCCAATGTGATAAGTGTGGTTTTGTGATGAAGATTTAAAGAGTATGTCAAAATCCCTTCCAAATTGTATAAAACAAATGATTACAACAAAAGAATATATGAAGTTTTCAACATTGTAAAAAAGTTGTAGATTTAGTATTTAAGACAATAAAGTTGATCATCTTACCTTGCACCAATTAATTTGCACATAACCTGGGCTATAATTATAGTACCTGACCTCTAGATTTTTCTGGACTCCAGATGAAAGGAAAAACTGTGGTATAGTGAAAAAAAGTGGTCTTAGACAAGAATTCAGTAGTACAGGTTTATCGACTTGGCTTTGTTCCCAACATATTATGGAATAATGTAAGCTAAATCTTTGAGTTCTAGGGAAATCACCTGATTGTCCAGAATATCTCAAAAATTTGTAGGAGGGTCAGCAGAGATGTGAAAGTAGAGATGGCAGTGGGGTAGGTAAAATTGCTTTAAAACAAAGCATAGATTTAATAGGACAGGGTGATCCATATTTATGTACAATAGTTTTCTTATGGAAGTGAAAGGAAATTACAGACATGCATTTAACTGGGAACCAGACTTCAGAAAAAACTCCATAGATGCTTATTCTTGCCTCTCCATTCTAGAAACAGTATTGCAGGAAAGTGGGTACCAATTAAAGGACAAAACTACAATCCGGAGTGGAAAAGCAACTAAATACAAGGCATCATTTTTTTACATGAAAAGGGAGTAGAAAGAATCTCCTCCTTGGGACAGCTAGGTGGCACAGTGGATAGAGCACCGGCCCTGGATTCAGGAGGACCTGAGTTCAAATCCAGCTTCAGACACTTGACACTAGCTGTGTGACCCTGGGCAAGTCACTTAACCCCCATTGCCCTGCAAAAAAAAAAACAACACAGAATCTCCTCCCATATCTAGCTATCTAGCCCATTTTCTTGATTTATTATAGCTATAATTTATCAGAAAAGACATTTGGGGATGAGCTAAGGAAGAAATGCCATTCCTTCACTAGCAATAATTACCAAGATAAGGAATCATATACCAGTGCTTCTTTTCCTGTGTCTGCCATCATTTTGAATTTCATATTCTTGGTGATTTTTTTCTGACCTGTTTTTTTTTTACCTTATCATGGTTCTTCACATATCTAAGAAACAAAGGACTGTGAGAGGAGGTAGAAAAATGACATTTATAACAAAATTAAGTATTCTAAATAACATATTGATCACTGCTATATAATGAATCCATTTAGATTTTTCTACTCAATTTTATATCAGTTTGAACTCAGTTGGGAAGCAAGGTAGTTGTTAGCTGTTTGCCTACTTGTATGATCTACAAAATACTACCCATGAGCTTTTCCTCACACATGTGTTCTTGTATCACTGAGAGCCAGATGATGGTGGTGGTAGACAATAATGGTGATGACAAGGAAAATAGTTTACAAGTATGATTATTTCATGGTTTAAAAAAAATTCATATAAATTGTCTCACAATAAGCCTGTGAGGTAAACCTCCATTTTACATGAGACAGGGGTGTTAGACCACTAAGTAAAACAATCCATAGAGTGCTAGACTTGTAAGGAAGACCTCAGCTCCAATATGACCTCAACTATTTGCTAGATGTGTAGCTCTAGGCAAGTCATTTTGCTTCTCAGCTTCTTCATCTGTCAGGTTGGGATGATAATAGCTCCTACATCCCAGGTAGTTGTGAAGATCAAATGAGATAATATATAAAAAGTACTTTGCAAACCTTAAAGCTCTACATAAATACTCTAGCTATTTGAGTGTTGATGCAGTATGTGTATATAGTTGTTGGTGTTGTCATTATTATATGCCAGACTAAAAGCTATATTCAATATTAGACCACCATACCATCCTTGGTTCATATCCTTGCTTATTTTCCTTCCAGGTTCAGTGGCACATTAGCAAGCATATTTTGAAATAAACTTAAAAATTATCCCACACTACACCCCCCACTATCTATTTCTCTGTCTGTCTTTCCCCCAGGAATCTCAAGGTAAATAATTGTCTGAGTATAGACTTGAATTCAGGTCTTTTGAACTTCAGAGAAATCATAAATAGGCATAAAAAAGAAATATCAAATGATAGGCTGAAATGTTAGTACTATTTTTCCCATCTTTCCTACCTACCCCTTTCCCTAGCTACTCCAAGAGGAACAGAAGGAAAAACAATAAAGATTTCAAATCTGGGTGAGGATTTTTGCAACACCACATTGCGAAAACAGGAGAAAGAAATTGCGTATTGTAATCTGCCTGTTCTCACCAATTTTTGCTACATCATCTCTGATCCACTTTTGTCTGCATTGCTGAGATTTTTACCCTCTTCAATTGTCTTCAGCCCACTCCTGGTCTAATCAGTACCTTTTGTCTGTTCTCAGTATTCTTGTCTCATCTTTAATATACTCACAGGGACCAGGGTAACTCAACCTTACTCTTCTTTCCTACCACATAGAAGGACAAATGTAGTCCTGAAGCAATTGGTCTTTCACTCGTTTTTTCTCTTCCTCTCAGTGAGCCAAGAGTTTAGAATGTAAGTCCCTTCAAGGCTGAAGGCCTTGGAAACTCAATGATTTGGGGAAATGTAGGCCCACACATATTTCAATTCACCTAATCTCCAGGACCCCCAGTCTTTCAATGTCTCTATGACCTTTTGCTCTTTTAATAACTTTTATTTCATTTTTTATGTTATTGGAAATAAATGGAAGATTTTCTGAGTCCTCCATAAACCCTTCCATTATTATTGGGTACATCCAAGAGTTTGCTTCTTCAGATGGTAAATACATTCAATAAGTTCAATAAACAGTGATTAAACACTTAATTTGTATAGAGCACTGCCATAGGACTCAGGGTAATCAAATGTTCAGATAAAACAGCATCCTTGCCCTCTTGGAGATTTAAATCTAGCACTTGCCACATTCAAAAATAACTTTAGTACCTTCAAAACTTTAAGGATCCTGGGAGCAGCTAGGTGGCACAGTGGATAGAGCACTGGCCCTGGAGTCAGGAGTACCTGAGTTCAAATCCGGTCTCAGACACTTAACACTTACTAGCTGTGTGACCCTGGGCAAGTCACTTAACCTCAATTGCCTCACTTCAAAAAAACAAAACTAAAACTTTAAGGATCTGTTATTTTATTGGTATAGGCACACTATCTCCTACTACCACCACCAATGCAATTCCAATGATTATGTATATGAGTTTCTAAGTTGCTGTAACTGAAAACACTCATCACCAAATGACTTATCAGAATATAGCTAAAATAGCAATAGATGTTTACAGAATGAAAGAATTCATATGTGAATGTGACACTAAATATGTCTTTTAATCTTTCTCAACCTCAGTTCCCTGATCTGTAAGCAAGTATTCTAACAACAGTTAACAAATATTAATTCAGAACCTGTTATGGCATCTGTCCTGGTACTCTGAAGCATACAAAGATGAAAATGGGGATCCTTTTACTATCTAAGAGTCAAAATATATAATATGCATCAAGTATTTTGAATAGTATGAAATGTTACACAAATAGAGGGCATTAGTATTACTATAAACATTATTTGCACTTCTGGCAGTATCTTCTCCCCTCTTCTCTTCACATCTGACCTTGATTTCAACATCTCTAGCCTTCCATGACTACACTGAATGTGGAAGACAGATTTGTCCCTTTTCTTCCCTCTTCCCTCTAACTCCTTACCTTAATAGGAACTTGATAATATCCATGTAACTGAGAAAGAAAACTGGGCCTATTTTTTGCTACCCATTGCCATCTCCAGAGTATTGATGAAATCCATTCATCACTAGACTTATTTTCTATTGAATTCCATTCCATCCATTTAAAGAACCATTTGTATGAATGGACTTGAAATCCATTGCATTGATTTAAACTACCATCTTCATATTCTTATTGGCATGGCCTATTGTGTTCTTTAGCTCATACCCATCTTGCTTAATGACATCAATATATGGTTTATACTTTTCTCTTTTCCCCCCAGAATCGTCAACATCTATGTTGATGATTTTCAAATGTGAGATCCATGCCATCCTCAACTCCATTAGCCTTTACTTCATAGCACTCTCATTTTGCATCTGAGGTACTCATATAGCCTATTATCTAGAAACTGATTCTGAAGGCTCGGGATGCACAACCAAGACCCTGGTGATGTGCTGTCATCCCTCTCGGTTATAACATATATTAGTTGGGTTCTAGATTCTGGATATAGTAAATACCATGTTTTGTAGAGTATCTGGTGCCAGGTAGAGAGGAAGATAATGTATCTTTGGACATTTGAAGTTTCTGTAACATAAGATACTAAATTCTTTCATATCAGTTATCAGTTAAACTGTATAAAAATTTGAAATGTGAATATGGACCACTTGACTTTTACTTCCATCCTAGACAGTGCTAAGTAATTCCACATTACTGAGGTTTAATGCTGTGTATCTCACAGTTAGAAACCTCAGGATGTGGGATGACTGATATAACAAATATTCCTGCTGTGTATCCTTTTGATCTACTTAATAAATCATACTAATGAACCTGCTGTGATAAGTGTCATGGTGATGTCTTCAACACAAATTACAGAACCAGAGAATGATCAGCTTGACTGATCCAAGATATAGGCTCACAGATTGAGGGCCAATAGGGAATTTAGAATTCATCAACTCCAGTGTTTTCATTTTATAGGGGAAGAAAACATGATCCAGAGGAATTAGGTGATTTGCAAACACAGGTAGTAAGTGGCATGGCCTGAATTTGAATTCAGGTCCTCTGACTCTAAATCTAGTACTCTTCCCACTGCAACATGCTACAGCATCACTTTAGACTTAGATTTCCACTTTAGAAATATTAAATATAATGGCATCCTTCTGTGGTTATTATCTCTCTGTCATCTGTTATAATGCCCTCATTTTCCAAAGAAGGAACCTGTGACCCGAAACTGTTAATTCACTTTCCCAATATATAATAGTTATTTAAAACCATGATTAGAACTTTCTGAGTGCCAGTCCATTGCTCCTTAAGATACACTATGCTTTGGAAATTAATAGTCTCCAAAAGGGCCATGGCTCCTTGTTAGGCCATAGTCTAATCCAAAGGAGCCTATGAACTAACCCTAAAACTGTGTGACTAACCATTTAGAGAGTAAGAAGATGGGTAATATCTCATTTTGTCCACAAGAGTAAGTTGTGGGCCTCGTTTCCAACACAACCACAGCTTACCTTTTCCCCTACACTATCTTAATCCTCTTCTTCCCCCTTATCCTGCAAAACTTCTCAATGTCCCTCATCCAACCCAGCATCAGCCCATCAGAGCAGTTTTCCAGAAGCAGCTACATAAGTATTATAAGGGGAAAACATCCCTCTCACCCAAGTACACCTATCTTCTGCCCTTCCCTCATATTAAATTGAGACAATAGCAGAAGCCTATTAGATGATAGGCTAAGGGGTAATGACTAGTGAGTGAAAGTCCTGCCCACCCCCCATAGGATGAATAGGCAAAGAAATCTTCATCAGAGATTTCAGTAAGTTAATTTTATTCCCAAATCCACCATTCTTCCAAACTACCTATTCCTGTTAAGGCTACCATCATATTGCTAGTCATCCAAGTTTATCATCTCAAAGTCATTTCTACTCTTCACTTTCTTTAATCCAACATATCCAATCCATTGTTAAATCTTACCATTTCTACCACTATACCACATATATCACAAGCTTCTCCTTCTTTCTATTCACATGATCACCACAAAAGTTATGGCCCTCATCACTTCTGACCTTGACTACTTATTACAGTCAGCTCCTAATTGACCCCCCTTATTCAACTCTCCCATTTCTAATCTAGTCTCCATTCTCCAACTGCCAAAATGATTTTCCTAAATTGCAAGTCTGTTCATGCCACTCACCTACTCAGTAAACTCCAATGGCTTCTCATTGACTCCAGGATAAAATATTATTGCATCTTTAGCTCATCCTTTTCTAATTTTTTTTTAGATAGGCAATTGGAGTTAAATGATTTGCCCAGGGTCACACAGCTAGTAAGTATTAAGTGTCTGAGGCCGGATTTGAACTCAGGTGCTCCTGACTCCAGGGCCAGTGCTCTATCCACTGCTCCACCTAGCTTCCCCCTTTTCTAATTTCTATTTCTATGCTTTACTATATGTAAATAGGCATACATTGGTGGTGTGTGTTCATTGTCTTTATTAAAAGTGTGTAATGAAGAAGGTTTGGAGACAATTCCTATAGATAAAGAGGAATCCTTGAAGGTCTTTGATTAGAAAAGTGATATGTTAAAGAGACATGAATTTGGAAGGATGCTTTGATATAGTATATATCAGAATATGGAGAGACTAAAGGTAAGAAGTGAGTCAAACAGCCAATAGTTTGATGAAAAGGTGATGATCTGAATTAAAATGATAGCAATGGGAATGGAAAGCAAATGGAAAAGAACTGATAAAATAGAATCAGCAGAATTTGGTGAATGACTAGAAGTGGAATCTGAACAGGAAAGAAGAGTCAATAACTACTTTGAGTTTTTAAGTGCATGTGCCTGAGAGAATGGTAGTAGCATTTAACAGAAGAGCCAGTTTGACAGGGAAGATAATGAGTTTGCCTTAAGATACAGAACCACAGAATGTTAGAGTTGGCAAGGGTGTTAGTGATATAAGGATGGCTTTCTTCTAATTGAAACTGTGGTGGTAAGATGTAATATTTTCTGTGAAAGAGCAGAGCTGTGTCCTTAAGCAAATACAACAAACCATGCCTCAGGCTATGGCATAAGTGAGTACTCAGTTGGAGGTGAGAGGGAGGAAGAAAAGACAAAGAAACTGGGATACCAGCACAAAGCTAAGGTATAAGGCAAGGAAAGAGTTTAACTCACATTCCCAATTATTCTTGATATCTATGTGCTAAGCTTTTATTTTCTTTGTTATCAAGAACTGCAAACATTTTCACTAACCTCTGAATTTAGGGTAAAACCCTATTTGTCCCACCTTAATTACATCTCTATAAAAGATTATTCTTTGATGTCAGTGGGTAGGAAGAAATGCAGAGACCTTAGTTTAATTGGAATAGAATACATGTAAGGAACTTTGGCCAAAAGATTCAAATGTATTAGTAGAATGAAAGTGCACTCTGATGTATAATGTGACAGATAAAATACCTAATAAATTTTTGGTTATACTAATAGTTATATATCATCCAGAGAAAATTGAAATGATGGACACACTGTATTCTGTCTAGTCAAACCACAGCAGTGTGTTCCAATATAAGTAATACAATTTAGAAGGAAAATTGAGAAACTAGATCAAATCCAGAGGACAGCCAGGATGGTAAGGGAATCAGAAGCCATGCTAGATAAGTATTATTTAAAGCAGTGCTATCAAACTCAAATAAAAATGGCTTCCTACATCCACATATTGCATTAGAAAACCACAAATAACATTATTTATGTTGTATTCTATTTTCATTTTGTTAATGACTTTCTAATTACATTTTTTTTTGGTGAGGCAATTGGGGTCACACAGCTAGTAAGTGTCAAGTGTGTGGGGACCAATTTTTAATTGGGGAGTGTTAGCTAAGTGGCTGGCTGCAATATTGGGGCAAGGAAGGAGACCAGCAGCCTCCCTCAAAACAGAACAGGATTGGGAGCAGCTAGGTGGTGCAGTGGATAAAGCACCGGCCCTGGATTCAGGAGTACCTGAGTTCAAATCCAGCCTCAGACACTTGACACTTACTACCTGTGTGACCCTGGGCAAGTCATTTAACCCCCATTGCCCCGCAAAAACAAACAAAACAAAAACAGAACAGGATTTAAGAAGAACAAACTTAAAAAAAAACACAAACAGGATCAGTAGAATCAAGGGAAAGGAAATAAAATGGGAAAAGGGAAATTATAATACCTGAAAAAATACCACCACCCAGGAATCAGCTGAGAATATGCAGCAGAATGCCTGTCATCTTCCAGCTTCCCACTAGCAAGCCCAATTCTCCTACCCCAATCCCAGAAAACACCCCCACACAGCCCTAGTCAATGGGATGGCTACTCTGACAGTCACATGACTGCCCTCACTAGGCTTCCAATCATTATAATTTTGCCAGGCCCACATAGGCATCGGCAAGTGGTGATGATGTGAGGTGCCAGCACCATGGCAAAGGCTACAACCTTGTAGAGAGAATGGTAGAGAACCTGAGAGAATGGTAGTAGCATGGTGGAGCACCATGCAATTTGCGGAGCCCAAGGCCAGTGCGCACAGAGGCATAAAAACCTCAAATAACAATTAATTCTTTACAAGTGTATGAGGCTGCATTTGAACTCAGGTCCTCCTGAATCCAGGGCCAGAACACTATCCTCTTCACCACCTAGCTGTCCTCCCAATTACATTTTTTTTACTTTTTTTTTGGGGGGGGGGACAGGCAATGGGGGTTAAGTGACTTGCCCAGGGTCACACAGCTAGTAAGTGTCAAGTGTCTGAGGTCGGATTTGAACTCAGGTACTCCTGAATCCAGGGCTGGTGCTTTAACCACTGTGTCATCTAGCTGCCTCTCTCCCAATTACATTTTAATCTTGGTTGAGGTACAGGAAAATTTTGAGGGAGCATTTGCTGTCAAGTAGAGAATTTGACAACTATTGTGTAAAGATAGTTAGACTTGGAGAAGAGAAAATTGGAGGTCCGTGGTAGGTGTGTTTCAGTATCAAATGTTCTATTTGTAATGAGAGTTGCACAGAAGACTCCTATCTGCATCTGGCAAATCACATGTGTATGACTCAGTGCTGTGAGGAAATGATTAGGACTATGGGTTCTAGCCATTTATGCTCTTTGAGATGACAAAATAACCTCCATATTGGCCCCTGAGCAGGAAAAGCCAATGAATGATATAGTGGATCTTTAAAAAGGGAATGAATTCAACCTTGGGCATTTTTTCTTTCAACTCCGCTATATCATGGTTCTCTTTAATTATATTTCTTGTGAGTAGTGGGAAAAAGCATAACTCACTTGTTCCCCTCTCTATCCTCCACCTTGACTACCAATGAGCCTTGAGCACATGACAGTTAAAGTCTATGTCCTGCCTATGCAAGACTAGGCCTGCATTTTTAGCTAACTTCTGCATTGTTAAAATTAATCTTAGGTGAATAAGCATTGGCACTGATGTGAGAATATATTGGGTTTTGGAAGGCTCAAAGGCCTTCACCCCCAGGGGATTGGTTGGATTGGGATTGCTTGGATTAATTGATTTCACTGATTAACTCACTTAAAGTTAAATCAATTAAAACCACACCTGGCTGGGCCTCAAGAGGGTGTATTCTCAGAGAGTATGAACTTTGACCTCGACACAGGACCACCCTCAAGTACAGGGAACCAATGGATTTGGGTGATGCTAGCCAATTAGCTTTAAGCAGTGTGTAAGTACCACCTTTCCTCTGGATGCAGAGAAAGCTTCCACTCTCAGTTTGGCTCTTAAACAGGCTTGTGGTGGAGGACTTGGAGGAAGAAGCAGGCCAGGCTCTAGGCTAGATAGGCCTTTTCTTAACTTTCTGACACAGGTATGCTTTAATAAATGCTAAATGACCCAAAACTGATGCAAAAGCTTCTAATTTATAAGTAACAAAGATATTAGAACCCCAGCTAATTTTCCCCAAACTTGGGACAGAAATAAGGCAACCACATTTAATTTTACATGTCACACTGACATGGGTCTTATTTTGAGGTCAACGTGTGAGTTCAATAGCTTCAGCAGTCCTAGGGCCTTTAGTCAGAACTATCTAAAAACAAATGAAAAGAGAGACCCCACCTACTACAGTAAAACTCTTGGAGAAGATGACCATAAACAAGAGGGTAAGTCTAAGTCCTTGCTGACCAGCCTGAAAACATGAACAGTACAGAGCCAAAGTAAAATGTGAAATTCTTGTTCAACAACTTCATGAATATATTTTTTGTTTTGATGAATTTTAATTATTAGCCTCTTTGAGAAGATAAATGTAGTTCTAAGGGACTGAATTCTATTTTATTTCTGTTATATATAATAAATAAATACCTGTCCCAGTCCTAATTCATATTTTACATTGAGTACCATTTTTGCTTCTCTCTTTAAGGAAACCCAGATGTACACCAAATGGTAGACCTTAATTAAGAAGGATGCAAAAATTTTCTTGGTCCTATGAAGTATTCTTAAATTTCAGATTTTCTACTGTAAGCAATGTTTTCCTGCCATTACACTAGGATGGGGGATATAAAAAAGCCAAAAAGGGGAAGAAAAGGGAACCTAACTCCTCTCATTGGAGCCTAGGCTTTCCAGGACTTAATATGGTAAGACCACATTAGAGAACCCAGAGCAGAGCAATAACTCTTACTGAAGAACCACATCATAAGTGAGTGCCCCAGCCCCCGGGGCCCAGAAGCAGTTATTTATTTGTTTTGTTTTGTTTTTGTTTTTTTGCAGGGCAATGGGGGTTAAGCGACTTGCCCAGGGTCACACAGCTAGTAAGTGTCAAGTGTCTGAGGCCAGATTTGAACTCAGGTACTCCTGAATCCAGGGCCAGCGCTTTATCCACTGCACCACCTAGCCGCCCCAACAGTTATTTATGATGAGACATAGGTCTTCTTCATATGGAAGGCCATTTAGATTTGTTTTGCTCAGCCCTAGAAGTCATATCTAGAAATAATGGGTACCGGTATATAGATTTTTGCTCTTCACCAAAAAAATAAATAAATAAAATAAAAGTCCACCAGTATTACAGCATCCAGAATTTGAAGTCTATATGCCAAGGCCAGATTACTGTTTGCTGATGAAAATGTAGATAGGAATCATGCTTTGGGTTGAAATTGAAATGGGGGAACTCTAAGGATATTTTGACCTGTATTACATTGAAGTAATAGGTTCTACCTTGAGAGATTCCAATACAAGTGATGCTTAATTTTAACAATCAGAAAGGTGTTGTTTTCACTACCATAGTATTTTTCATCATCTTTCCAAAGGATTCACAAGACTCTCTCTTTGTTCTATTAAAATAGAATTTGGTTTACATACAGCTTTCAAGGGCACTTTGTTATGTTTTATGGTTTCAGAACTACTTTTAGCACCACCCTCTGGTCACAATTAGGTAAATACCTTTTGGCTGAGAGGTACTTTTTCCTCCTGGGAATCAATCAGTCACCTTCTAGTTCCCTAAAACGCTCTAGGATATCAGAAATCTTTCTATTGCCGTATGGCAGATTCAGGGCATTTTGTTTGGTTTTGTTTTGATTTTCTTTCAGAGATTTTCAGTAGTTGCTATTTTTCCCTCTTATACTAAAATACCTTCAATTCCATCCTTCCTGCCAAATGGTTCAGCTTGGAATAATAATACTCTTTAAGAGCCCATGGGGAAAGTTAAGACTGTAACAATTGCCTTTATTAAAAGCTTCATTCAGCTGAGCTTAAATGAAACTGAACCAACAACTAATCCAGCTAATTCTAGTTCATTCCGGTTCTTTAGAAACCCCACCTGTAGCTTTGTGAGGCAGGAGGCTGTGTAGGGAGTAAAGATTTTTAAGATTGTCTAGGAGTGGGTTAGCTAGGTGGTACAGTGGAGAGAGCACTGGCCCTGCATTCAGGAGGACCTGAGTTGAAATCTGGCCTCAGACACTTAACACTTACTAGCTGTGTGACCCTGGGCAAGTCACTTAACCCCAATTGCCTCATACACACACACAAAAAATTGTCTAGGACTTCACACTGGGACTTTTAAACACACAACTAAACACACTGGAAAACAAGTCTGTTGCTACAGGGGGCTAGAGGGCTGGGCCATGAGGCTGTGCTAAGAATAAGAGCAATAATTTACATTTGAAGAGCCCATTTAACTTTTCAAAGCACTTTTCTTTTTATTTTTCTCATCACAAAACTGTGTCAATTCTCAATTTTCCACCAAGAGAAACTGAGGCTCATAGAGTTGAAGTGACTAAATTAATGTCACATGTGTAGAACCTTCAGCTCCTGACCCACCACCCAGTAATATTGCCAATCATACTGTTACGCCACTTCTATTAGGAACAAGTTCTGTGAAAAGATTAGGAATCCTTCCTGTGGAAGAATATCCAAAAGAGATCTACACCAGAAATGTCAAATTTATAGCCCTCTGGCTTCTTAAAAATGTAATTGGAAAATATTTAAAAGAATAAATGAGGGGCAGCTAGGTGGTGCAGTGGATAAAGCACCAGCCCTGGATTCAAGAGTACCTGAGTTCAAATCTGGCCTCAGACCCTTGACACTTACTGGCTGTGGGACCCTGGGCAAGTCACTTAACCCCCATTGCCCTGAAAAAAAAAGAATAAATGAAAAGAAAACATAGATAACATTACATCTTTAGATCAAGCCAATATGTCATGGTAGAGAAGCTTATGTAAAAATTAGTGTCCCCGGGGCAGCTAGGTGGCGCAGTGAATAGAGCACCTGTCCTGGAGTCAGGAGTACCTGAGTTCAAATCCGGCCTCAGACACTTAACACTTACTAGCTGTGTGACCCTGGGCAAGTCACTTAACCCCAATTGCCTCACTAAAAAAAAAAAAAATGTGTCCCCAATTCTATGTGTGTTTCATACCCTTGATCTGCACCATAACAACAAACAATGACAAATCCCTGATCACTAGAATGATGCGTTGAAGTTTGACAGAAGTAAATTAAAGACAAGTCCTCTTTTTACCCAATGTAGATTTCACATATGGACATCATTAGCCTAAAGTGGGGTTTGTGCTAATAGTATAAATGATTTCCCCTTAAAAGTGCAGAAAAATTCATGACTGACAGTTTCTATTTATCCATGTTGGGGTATTTTCTTAAATTTGGAGATTAGCGCTGAGAAACCCAAAAGTCATTCCTCCAATAGCTTCTCTTATTCCCTACATCAGAGATTGGTCCCATGCTGGAGGTAAGATGAGACTGACCCATTCTGTCTTTTCTATTTTCCTTATGAATCAATCTTCATCTAGTTCTGTAGAAGCTTATTTTGTATGATTCATAGGAATATAGTTTTAGATTCAGAAATGAGCAGAAACCTGGAAAGGACCTTAGATATCAGATCAGACTAGATTGTACAATCCCCTCATTGTGTATATGGAGAAACTAAGAGGTTAAATGCCCAAGGTAACAGAGTAATAACCAGTAAAAGGGTAAGATTTGATGGTAAGTCTTCTGATTCCAAGTCTAAAACCTTACTGTTCTATTCTTGTGGAAGTTGCAGGAGGTGGGGAGCTTTTCTCTATCCCAACAGCTTGTAATTGTGGATGTTCAAAAGCACCACGATTGAGCAAGCCTGATCACATTGTCCTGGTCTTTTTTTCTTTTTTTCACCATAGGCTCGATCAGGGCTTCTTAAAATATTTACACCTGTGACCCCTTTTTGCCAAGAAATTTTTATGTGACCCCAGGTACATACGTATATAAAATAGGTGTACATAACTTTTCACAGTTGCCAAATTTTTCATGACCCCCATATTCAGTTATGTGGCCCTATACAGGATCGAGAGCCACAATTTAAGAATCTGGGGGCTAGATGACATGTTATGTAGTCAGAGGCTTCCCTTCTCTTTTCCTCCCTGCCTCTCTCCTCCATTCTGCCTCCCCAAAGGTCGCCAAACTCTATTGGGAGGGGGAAGGATGTTTCGAGAAGCACTCATAATACATTGCTTTGTCAAATGTGTCTGGAAATGGAAAGACAGCAATTTTTTTAAAGTCTTGAAAAAGAAAAATAAAACAGCAGCAACAAATGCATAAAGGGAAGGCAAAAATGCTTGTGTGGAGAAAAATTGAGGCAACATGATAAGAGGCCACTTGTAAAGAAAGAAAATTGTGACTGTGACAAAAGGAAGATAGGTTCGGCCTGATTTTCTACTCTCTTAAATTCTCATACTCTTCAGTCATGAGCAGTAAACAACCATTCTAGTTACACAGTTACAGGACCAGGACTAACATCAGAAATATTCCTTTAGTTTTGAAAGAATAAGGCCTGATCTTACATGTAGGAAGGCTATCTACATGCTTTGATTTCTGGGTCACCAGAAAGAAAATACTTCTTCCATTTATGGCTTATAACTGTTGTTCTACCACTAAAGCCTCATACTTTTAACTGAAACCTAAATATAGGGTGGATCATAGGATTTAATAGCTGCTTCAGGCCTTAAAGTTGATTGAATAGCATCCCCCAGTTAAAGCTCCAGTGGAATGCAACATAAGGTCAAAGGTCAAAGGGTGTCTTTTTTTTTTTTTTAATATCCATAGGGCTTAACCCAATGCCAGGTGCACAGCAAGTGTTTAAGGAACCCTTGTTATTTTTAATTGAATTTATTTTATGAACTAGGCCTAGAAAGACTGACTTCCCCAATATCACAAAGGTATTAAGTTTCAAGATTAGAATTACAGCCAAGATCCTCTGACTGGAGATTCAATGTTCTTTCTACTAGATGAGTCCACACTGCCTCTCATGTTCTCAACTAAAATGTAGATTCTCCTGGGAAGCTAAGGGGGAAACAACATAGTGGCATTTATTTTAAAAGTATTTTATTAATTATCTGTTAAAAATGTTTTATTTTTTAATCTATATACTGATAAAAAATAGGTTTATACAAGGCAACATTTAAAGGCTAAACAGACTGACAGTTTTATTTTCCTATATGGAGAGCTTATAAAAGAAGAACCCACTATTGGGTAGGCAATACTGACTAAATCAAAATAGCCCTACCCAGAGAAGTAAAGGGAAAGAAAGAGGTTATCAGAGAATACACACACACACACACACACACACACACACACACACACACACACACACACACACACATAAAAGGATCTATGCAGCAGTTCTGATTTATTTTGTCTCGACTATGTTTGAAAAGAGTCATCAGTTTAAAGAGGAATTAGACATAAAGAAATTTCTCCCAACGTGACTTTGTTAGAGAAAGATAAGCAAAGCGCCAAGATCAGGTCAAATTTGTGTTTCTCATGGCTGTTCCAAGGGAAATAGCCTATTAATAGCTAGAGATAGTTAAAGTACTATCATCAGTAAACTAAATGGGAACTACCAGTGGATGCAAGTTTCCTGTCCAAGCTTTGAAACAGATCAGGACTAGCAGAAATGTCCATTTTAAGGAGTAAACTAAACATGCTCAGGTGTTAGAATACCAATGTCTAGTGATAGAGCAAAAACAATGAAAATTGGGGCAGTGTAAGTTATAGTAGAGTTATATATTTCAGTTTACTTTATATATTTGTACCAGAAGGGTAAATGTAAATTTGAATCTCATATAAATCTAAAAAAAAGAGTGAAGTTGAATGAATTCGTTATCTACTGAATTTATAATAATCTATGGGTTATCCAAAAACATGAAAGGGAGAAGGAAAAGGCATCTGGGGCAATGAAAGATTCAGGTATCATCAATAATAATAGTTAATACAGTCACAAAAGCAATATTCATAACTTATCTCATTTGATGCCCACAACCCTGTGAAGTTGATGTTATTATTAACCCCATTTTATAGATGAAGGAACTAAGACTGAGAGAGGTTGTTTACCCAGGGTCAGAGACCTAGTAAATATCTGAGGCAGAATTGGAAGTCAGGTCTTTGTGCTTCCAAATAAGGCACTCTATTCACTTAAAAAGATGAGACAACTAAGCAAAAAGGTAAAGTAGCTTTTTCAAGGCCATAGGCAGAAAATGACAGAGATGAAATTTGAGCCTCGGTCTTCTGAATTCCAGTCCCATACTTTTCTACTAGAAGATGCTGTCTTCCCAAAGAATAAATATGTGAATACATGTTCCATAGTTAGCAAGAATACCACCTTAACAGTAGGAATCAAGTAACTGATACATGATTGCACTGTGGAGAGTATCTGAGAATGTGCCAACTTAATTAAGCTTACATAGAGTGACAATAAACATCACAAAGGGCAAGTTCAGGACTACAGTATGGTGCTAGGAAGCAGTTCACCTTTTAGAGAGCCTCATGCCTTAGCTAAAAGCCCTTCCTTTTCAAAGTGACTTACATTTTTGTCACCCTATTGACTATTGCTGGAGCCCTAGTAATATAAAATTCTTGCATAAGATCTTATAGATGAGGAGTCCTTAATCTTTTCATATGTCATGGACCACTTTGACAATCCAGTGAAGTAGACAGATCTGTTCTTAGAATAGCATTTTTATCAGCATTAGATAAAATACCTAGGATTACAAAAGAAATCAATTATATTAAAATTGAGTTATTAAAATATTTTAATAAGTTCCCCAACCCCTACGTTAAGAATTCCTGTTCTTAGGGGCAGCTAGGTGGTACAGTGGATAGATCACAGGCCCTGCATTCAGGAGTACCTGAGTTCAAATCTGGCCTCAGACACTTAGCACTTACTAGCTGTGTGACTCTGGGCAAGTCACTTAACTCCCATTGCCTCACTAAAAAAAAAAAAAAAAAGAATTCCTGTTCTTAGGAATAACACAGTAGGTAGTCATGTCCTTTACATCTTAGTAAAAATAGATCAGCTAAGGAAGTGTTCAGTTAGAAGAAAGAGAAGAGGAAGGCATGAGAGTCCTGATTGTAAGGAGAGTCATTACATGCTGGCACCCAAGCCAAGAACACTGGTAAAGCTGAAAGAAGTTAGCTAAATCAACACTATAACAGCAGATTGCACTAAGATGTTTATAGATAAGAAAGGGAAAAGAACCATCTATCCACTAAATTACCATTATAGATGCTAGTGATGTTAGTTATGGGATATAAGGATGAATGAACTTGTGACCAGTAGTATCAGTCTGGTTATGATTGTAGATCCTTATAGCAATTTCAGTTGCTTTTTTGAGAGTGATTTGAATACAAGCTAGTTGCAAGGATTTGGGAAGGTTATAGCTGTATTGTTAGGATCCCGAAGAGGTTTCAAGGATAAAGGTCTGTTGGCACATATACCCTAGGCACACAGGTCAGGAAAGGAGTGTGTGTGTGTGGGGGGGGGGTGAATGAGTCAGTGAGTTACCTCTCCCTAAGTTCATTAGATGCAATTATGACTAACCTTGGTACTACCCTAATTTGGAGATTTCAGTCTTGTGCTATTAGATAAGTCTATGACGATAAGGCAAAGATTTCTGAGGCAGGTAAATTATATCTCTGACATATAATCTACCAGAGACTGATAATCTCTAAAGTTTATTTGAGAACTTCAAACATGAAACCATGGAGAGTATAAAGAATTCAGTAGACTATGTCTAAGATGTATCCAAGAAAAACTTTATGCTTGTCAAGGCCCAGATCTGAAGAGAACAATTAAATTTTGTTAGGTTAGTCAAGGAATATCTAAAGATACCAGCAAAAGGTAGTTTATTCTGCAACCTTAGCCTTATTCGAGATTAGTGGATGTGTGTATGAATGTGTATATGTGTAATTCCCTGTGGTAAAGGTCAAGAGGGAAATGAAATATGTGTTTACTAGGCTGGATAATAGAAATATTTCTGTAATGTCAGTAGCTAACAGTGCTGTATTATAATGCTGACCACATCATTTTTGGGAAAAAAAAAAAAACAAAAGCAACCCAGGAAACAAGATAATTCTTAGCTATAGAAGGGTTGCTCCTAAACATTTTTTACCCATTATGGAAAACCAATGAAACAGAGAATTAAATGTAGAGAATGATGACGTATCTGAAATATTTAATTATGTGACTTTTAAATGTTGAGAAGTTACAGCTTCCTGGCCAACCCAGGAAAAGATTGCTGTTTCTTCAACAACAAAAATCATGCTTTATGATACACTCTTTATCTTGTCAACCCCTAAAAACATTTTCTTAAATAATTGTGTAATTTCTGCCTTCTTACAGCTAGCTAAGCCTTCCATTGAATGCAAATATTTACATATTATTTGCCACACTGAGAAAGGGAACAGGGACAATAGTGGAAAGATCATTGGCTTTGGAGTCAAAGGACCTGGGATAAAATTCTACCTCTGCCACTTAACTGTTTGTGTGACCTTGGTCAAGTCACTTAATTTTTCTGTGCTTGTCTCTCTATGTGTTTTCTCATCTGTAAAATTAACTGGTTGAACTAGATAGTCAATAAGTTAGTTTATAGCTCTAAATATATAATTGAACTAGATATCTTCAAAAGTACCTGCTAAAAATCTATGATCTTATAAAAAAATGAGTTTTATGTAGAAGACAGCAAGCTGATCATTAAGAATAAGAAATGAAATTAGTAAATTAAATACTAGTTCATAGTGGTGGGGTGGGGGGTACTGTGAAAACTGGATGGAAAGTTAGATTTAATTTTTTTGGTGAGGCAATTGGGGTTAAGTCACTTGCCCAGGGTCACACAGCTAGTAAGTGTCAAGTGTCTAAGGCCGGATTTGAACTCAGGACCTCCTGAATCCAGTGCCAGTGCTCTATCCACTGTGCTACCCAGCTGCCCCTAGATTTTTATTTAACAGATAATAGAGTCGCATTAAGTTCTCAGAAAGGAGAATGAGATGATGATGGTAGCTAACATGCATATAATGTTTTAAAATTTGCCAATCACTTTACATGTATTATCTCTAGACTGGACTGGACTATTTCTTGGGTTGTCTTTTGTTTACTGTATCTCAGTTGATATTGCCAAAATATCTGTGATGCAGGGCCTGTTCTTATCCCTTATTTACATATGAGAAAACTGAAATAGATAGGGCAATTTGTTTTGAATCATAAAGTAAATGAGTTTATGGAGCAGAATTCAAACTCAGGTCTTCCTCACTGCAAGTCTAGAGCTACATCCACTATGACACTAAAAATATACATATGTAAAATGATAAAAGTAATGTTTTAGGAAGATTACAGTAGTGTTAAGGTGACTTGGAGGAAGGAGAGACTGAAGAAAAGAATAAGGGAAAAATTATTCAGAAGAATCTTAAAAAGGTAGAATTGCTGTTTGTTGTTGTTGTTGTTTGTCCTTCTTTCTCAAAGAGAACCATGAGAGATGTCATGACTTGCACTGAACTGGATTTGAGTGGGGGAATGATGTGCAAGGTCACCAACCTCACTCTCCTCCAGAGCCATCTGGGTACAGTATCAGGATAACTGGAGATACACCCAAATGTTCCAAGGCAATTTGGGTTAAGTGACTTGCCCAGGCCACACAGCTGTTTGTCACAATCTGAGGTGAGATTTGAACTCAGATCCTCCTTACTCCACAGCCAATGCTCTATCAACTATGTCACCTAGCTACCCCACTAGGTACAGTAATAAGGATGGAAAGGATAGAAATAAGGAATAGATATGGAAAATATAGTGGAAGAATAATGGGCATATTTTGAAGATGGGGTGTTGTGGGGGAAGAAGGAAGAAATGGAAATGAAGGTAACCCTGACTTTTGAGTGAAAGACAAGGATGATGGTGGTGTCATTGACTGATGTAGAAAATTTCCTTATTACCCACCAAAATCCTGATGTGGTCAAAACCAGTATCCTGTTCCTCTGTCTTCAGTGGAGATGAAGGCTTGCTGGTCCCCACACTGCACAATATCAATCCCTCATCTTAAAGACCGTTTCTTTCTGTGCCCTCTTTTCCCTTCATTATTTTATATTTCCTTCCATTCTCATAGAGGCTTCAGACATCAGTCATATTTAACACAGCCATATTTTTAAAAGTATTGCTTTAATTGTACTTAAGGGCTCTTAAATATGCTAAGAGTTCTATGTTGAATATCTTTATCTTTAAAAATTAATTTTAAAAAGAGACATGGCAGATGTAAGGTAAAGTTTTTTATTCAGATTACATCTCAAGTCCTTCTTCAGGAACAATCTGATAGATAATTTCTTCCTCATGTTTCAAGAAATGAAAATCCTTTTAAAGTCAGAGGTTTCAAGCTGAAAGGATACCTAGAAATTATTCAATCAAACTTCCTCATTTTATCTATGAGGAAACAGGCATATCACTACTAGAAAGTGTAAAGGCAAATGACTTACCTGAGATCATTTAGGTAGTAAATGGTAAAACCAGGATTTGGTTCCTCTAACCAACCTCTAACAAACAACACTTCCAATGTGCTTTTCAGTTCACTAGAGCTCTGTGGGCCTGTATTACATAAGAAAACAAGTGTTGTGAATAACATTTTATTTTCCAGTTGCTTCTCATTTCTAAATGATTCCTATTATGCTATAAGTTTCTTGTGGAAAGGGTCAATGCATTAATTAAACTTTGTATTTCACTAACAAGAGTGTTCTGCACACAGTAGATAATTATAAATATTTATTTATTTGTTTGTTTTTTTGGTGGGGCAATGAAGGTTAAGTGACTTGCCCAAAGTCACACAGCTAGTAGTTACCAAGTATCTGAGGCCAGATTTGGACTCAGGTCCTCCTGAATCCAGGACCGATGCTTTATCCACTGTACCACCTAGCTGCCCCTTATAAATATTTCTTTGACAAATACATTTACTTAACATTTATTGAATGAATTGTGGTTCACTTTTCTCTCCTGCTCTATTACACCCTCTTAACCATCAGAACTATATTTTGCACTAATTTGGCATGATTATTCCATGCCCAAACCTCAATACTGCTTTGTTGGATACTAATAGGAAGTCCAAAATATGTTTATTCGATGACCAAATTAATACTTCTCTTTATAAAGTGTATAGTAACCTCCCATTTACCATAGAGGATTATACCTATTAGTTCAAGCTTATGAAGTCCTTCAGTAGTCTACAAAATGGTATCTCTGTCCTCCAATCTATATTGAAGTCACTACCAGATTAACCTTCCTTAGAAATCACACTGATCACAAGACCTTTGCCTGATGCTTTAGTAACTTTCCACTGTCTACAAAATATAAATAAAAAATTCAACATGGTATTCAAAGCCATCCATATTCGCTCCAAATTCTGTAACTCTGTGACTTGCTACCTCTCTGATCTAGGTCAAATCATTTAACTTCCAAGGACCCCAGTTTCCTTATTTGAAAAACAAGGCAGTTAGTCTAGATATCCTTTATGATCTCTTCCAGCTCTAAACCTATAATTCTACCTTAATTTCTAGCATTAATTTTTCTTCACTCCTTTTTATAAAATCTGCATACTTAGAATCATAGAATCCAAGGGTTAGAGCTAGAAGTGACCTTAGAAATTATCTACTCCAATCTCCAAACCTCATGTTCCTACGAAATTATTAACCCCCGCAAAGCTCCTTCCTGCATAAAATATATGATAATAAGCTAGGAAATTAAGGAAATTAAGTACAAATTACATTAGAGAAGGGAGAGGTTGCTGTGGAATGACATCACTCATATAGCTAGAATGTGGAATATAATATCCCAGGAAGGGGGCAGCTAGGTGGTACAATGGATAAAGCACTGGCCCTGGATTCAGGAGGACCTGAGTTCAAATCTGGCCTCAGACATTTGACACTAGCTGTGTGACCATGGGCAGGTCACTTAACCCCCATTGCCCTGGAAAAACAAAGAATATCCCAGGAAGGATGAATGTTATGACAGAAGTATAGCGGTAAGAGTTAATATGATCTGAGATTGGAGTAGGGGGTGGTGCAGAGAGATAATAAGAATACCAGCCTTAAGAAGTGGAGGTATGACCCAACACAATTTAACTGCTTTTCTAAAATCATAGCCTAAAATACATTAAGGAAAAGAACAGTCAAAACCCTGAAAGTCATAAATTTTAGGTTAGGTCTACTTATGATCGACAAATCTACTATGTGCCAGTCCTATTGATTGCTTTAGCAGTCATTAAAACCAAGTGCTGAGAAATGGATCAGTTCCCAAGTTTTTGATCTGATTGGGTCACATGAAGCAGAGTGATTGCTATAGTCATTAAAACACTGCTAAATGACTGACTGTCCAGCATACAATCAATTACTTGATGATCGACCTACACACAGTCCAATAAAATTGATCATATTCAGCTACCCTTAGTCAGCAGCTATTCAGAATTTGTAATCATCTACTCATAAATTCATAATCATTTATCAGGCTGCCCAGTGGGTAATAACAATAATAAATGGTGTTTGTCTCACTTAAATTGATTTTATTTTTCCTCCAAGTGTAGAGGTTGGAAGAGAAACCAGCAATCCATGCAGTGCCCATGTGGTGATAAAGATTAAAGAGCTGGTGACAGCTTCATGGAAAATTCTGAGTTTTTTATTCAGGAACATGTCATTAATTTCTCCTCAGAATATACCATTGACTCCTGAGATGTGGTTCCCCTAAGGCTTAACTTGTGCTTTATCTAGATTGAATTTTAGAGAAGCCCTCCTCTTCCCTGCATTTTCCCCAATTTCCACTTCTCTTCTCTATTTTGTTTTTTCCTCCTGTTTCAAAATGTACCCCTCTACATGACTGGGCCTTACTTCTTGGGTTGTCATTTCTTTAAATGAATATGACATTTTGTGTGCATATATTTCTTATCACCCCTAGTGAAGCACAGTCTCCTTGAGGGTAAGTACCTTGTCTTACTATTATAGCACTTAATAAAATACCTTGCATATAATAAATGTTTATTGCATAAATGAATAGATATTGAAAGGGTGTGCTAAACAGCCAGACAGATGGCCAATGTGGCCACAACACTTCTGAGTAAGGCCTGAACTAGATTAAAATATAATTTGAAAATATTAACAAAAATAAAATTAAAAAATAATAAAAAATATCATGTTAATTCATGTCTTTCTGAAATGCAGCCCAAAGGGATTCCTTTCTTTTAAGGTGACTTTTTTTTCAGGGCAATGAGGGTTAAGTGACTTGCCCAGGGTCACACAGCCAGTACATGTCAAGTGTCTGAGGCCAGATTTGAACCCAGGTCCTCCTGAATCCAGGGCCGGTGCTTTATTCACTGCACCACCTAGCTGTCTAGATCCCTTTCTTTTTGAGTCTGATACCACTGCTGGGATATAGGGTGATAGAATATTTATAAGTATAGAATTGCTGTCTTATTTTGTGGATACCTTCCCATGAATATTAAAACCAATTGAGCAATTCAGGGTCACATTTTCTGATGAGACCCCATTTAAAATCATCTGGAAACAATTATCAGTGACCCCTAGAAAGCTGACTAAATCAGACCAGTTCCCCATTCTTTCTTGCTGCCCAGTGATAGACACAGATAGATAGACCAGCATATATCTCTTCTCTTACTTCTAGGATCCCCACCTCTCCCAGGAATTGTAGGACAATATATTTCCCTCTTGCCAGTTCTGGAAACTGACTCACAGGCAGACACAGAGTCTCACAAAGAGCCATTTGAGGAAGGAATACAGACACTGGAAGAAGATTCCCCAGAATGCAAGGTCCTGCACAACCACAGCAGCTGCAGAATTATGCAGAGTGCCTAGTCTGCAATAACTCTGCTCAGTCATTGGATAATGCTCACCAACCAGTCAGTATCAGAAAAGTCTCTAGTAGGGGCAGCTTGGTGGTGCAGGTCCAGGTGGCCCTGGATTCAGGAGGACCTGAGTTCAAATCCGACCTCAGACACTTGACACTTATTAGCTGTGTGTGACCCTGGGCAAGTCAGTTAACCCTCATTGCCCAACAAAGAAAGGAAGGAAGGAAGGAAGGAAGGAAGGAAGGAAGGAAGGAAGAAAGAAAGAAAGAAAGAAAGAAAGAAAGAAAGAAAGAAAGAAAGAAAGAAAGAAAGAAAGAAAGAAAGAAAGAAAGAAAGAAAGAAAGAAAGAAAGAAAGAAAGAAAGAAAGAAAGAAAGAAAGATCGCTAGTATTAGAAAATATAGTTCCAGATTGATGACCTTCTATAAGGATAGGAATATTAGCTGATAAACCCCTGGTCCAAGCTGCACCCAGAGCCTGCCTAACCTTACCTGCTATGCTCTTCTGCCCTCCCACTCCTTTTTTTTCCCTTGAATATAATTTTATTTTCCAAAATATATGTAAAAACAAATTTTAACATCAATTTTTTAAAAACTTTGTGTTCCAACTTCTCTTCCTCCATCTCTTCCCACCCTCCCACTCCTTCTTAGCCTACTCAGCTATCATCTATGAGTCATTTCTGCATTCTAATGCCCTAGAGAGCTGACTTGTCACCTATGACAAAATGGAACTATTTACTACAATTAAGCAACTCAACAATATAACATATATTTAGATTGGATTTGTTATGTACACTATTCATTTGATGACAGTACTTTATGATTCCCAACTTACCAGAAAGTCACTAAATATCCCTGAGACTCAGTTTCATCATCTTTAAAATGGGAATAATAATATTATACCATGTACTTCACAGGGTAGATACTCAAGTATTATAGAGGGCAATTTATTATTATTATGATTATTATGATGATGCTTATTTCTTTAACTATAAAAGACTATACAAATTTGAGAGACTTATTATCATCATCATTCTCTTATTATTCACTCAGTTACATTCACTCTTAAGTTCTCTCAGTTCAGTTGTCTCTAAACTTGAGAAGCCTTTGTTCTAGCTCCATAAAAAGTACCCTTTTCTTTCTGAGAAAGAGGCTGGAATTTTTCTTTCTTACTCCTAATCCTTCTGTGTTGTGGGTCATCTGGCATAAGGGAGTCCCTCGTGGGAGGAAGTATAGTTCCTCTATTAACTGTTGCTTTCTACAACTGTGTTCACAGTGCAATACTCCCCTAACACAAGTGCAGCTATCATTAGGTTAAGTCCTTTTCCAGGTACCCAGTACATGTTGAAGGAAAGGACTTATGGGTCAGTCAGAGATCTTGAGGAAAATGCTTTAATGAATTCAGGTGCTGATAATAACATGTAAAATAATGGGAATCAGTTCAGAGCTTTCTTGTAAGCAATGGGAAGGAGGGGGAGAGGAGAGAGAGGGAAAGGATACCCAACATGTGCTGGTACACACATTAACATAGAATATAACTCACATAAGTGGAGTACTGTATTTGGGAACACAGAGAATTGGGTCTGTTCTGCAGGAAGGAGTTTCTGCAGAAGAAAGAAGTACTCCTGATGGAGAGGAGAGTATGTTCCAAGTACCCTTCTGAGAGTGGGGTTCTTATACTCTGATTTTGAGTTGCCTCCCTGGAATGGGCAGAGTTGCACATCAAAGGTCAAAGCAAAACATTTATTTTGGTTCATTTTTAGGAGGGAGAAAAATGAAGTGGTGGTAGACAAAATATTATTTGGCTCAAACAGCTGTACTAACCTTAAAATGTTTTTGTCAGTATTTTTTCATGAGTATGTTCTATGAGCTTTACAGTTTCCCTAAAGGGGACACTGTCATAGTGGTCTCAAGGTTCAATATTACATTCCCTTATCCTCTGGTCTGCACCATCCTCTTTCTAAAACCCTTTTCCCTTTTCTCACCATTACAATGGCTCTCTATTCTCTTCATGTTGTAAGTACCTAATTCTTTTCTTTTTGACTAAGCAGCATTCTGATTGTCCTCTAGACCAAAAGAACCATCAGGATTGAATTTTTTCTAGAATGAAAAAAAAAATTCTCTCAGTTTTGATAGATATCATTCCCCTAGTGCTCAGGCAGCCCTGTTTCGACAAACATTATAGTGTCTCAAAGAAAGTACTCATTCTAAGACAATAGAGTTTAATTCATTATCACCTCTTTTCAGGTTCCCATTTATATCTAGGAAGAATGAATAATTGGAGAGGGCAGCTAGGTGGTGCAGTGGATAAAGCACTGGCCCTGGATTCAGGAGGACCTGAGTTCAAATCCAGCCTCAGACACTTGACACTTACTAGCTGTGTGACCCTGGGCAAGTCACTTAACCCTCATTGCCCCGCCCAAAAAACAAAAGAATGAGTAACTTGATGAGACTCTATGGTGTTGAGATGGCCTTTGGAGTCTTAGAGCAGGAGATAGTAAGAGACCCACAATTGATAGTATACACCATCCCAATCAATATGCAGATCTGCCTCATTGGGCTGACCATTAACTGTACCTTTGCCTCATAGATCTGCTTTTTTTATATTTTCTTTCTTAGACTGTAAGCTCCATGAGGCTAGAGATTATACTTTATCTAAAGTTTGTATCTCCCTGAAGCTAGGGCAATGTTCTGCATTCCTCAGGCACTTGCTATATGTCTATTAAGTGTTGAATGAATATTATGGATAATCATCCAAGTGTGGATTATATTTAGCTTCCTGGGTTCCTCTTGTCTCAACAGAAATTCCTTCTAATGGTTAAACAGATATATTTCATTTTTTAAATTTAGGAAGGCAGGATGACTCTCAGCAAAAGTTTGAGGTTGGTAGCATTTATTTTTTATAACTTCCTTTTTTTGTGCTGTGACACACACCACCCCCTTTTATATAGTAAATACATCCTGCCTTTTCCAATCAACCTTTCCTTCTGTCTACCATTTACGTCTTAGTGTGAATTTATACCTGAATATCCCCCAGGAGGATCTGCATGCTAAGACTCATATTTTCTGGTATAAAAGATTTTGCTTCAGGAACAAGTATGCTAAAATCAATGATCAGGTAATGGATGGGGAGAAGGGATAGTGGATATTTCTGGTGATCATGTAAACACTAGCAGATGAGATCAGCCTAATCAGAAGACCTCAACATGCAGATAACAATCCTGAAGTGTGCTAGAGAAACATTAAACACATAATGAAAAATACTTGATAGGATCAAAAATTTAGAGTTTGAAGGTATATTAGAAAGTACCTCATCTCCCTTCTCATTTTACAGATGTGAAAACTGAGACTCCAAAGCGAGGTGACTTGTCAAAGGGAACCAAGTAGCAAGAGACAGAAGTATGATTTGAATCCAGCCTCTCTGACTTCAGACTCATCATTCTTTCCACTGTGGCATGCTAACTCAATATTTATTTAGCATTTGCAAGGTTTCTAAAACACTTCTTTCACAATGGCCTTCTGAGGTAGGTAATATATGTATTATCATCATCTACATCTCACAAATGAGGAAAATGAGACTCAGGGAAGTAAAATGATCTATAAGGCAGAGGCACCTGACATACCAAAGCTAAGACTCACCCCCAAGTCTTTCATGACTCCAAGCTTGGTCCTCTTTTTACTAAACCAAATTCTGCCTGTAATGAATGTGCATAGCTCCTCTGTGAGGCAGGAAGGAGTTACTATCTCCATTTCACAGAAAGATACACAGTAGATCACAAGATGCATTTGCTGAAGTATAGGGATAAACAATTAAATAAGAGTGAAAGCAAGTGAACTCATGCCAAAAATAAACTCCTGTTAATTGTGTATTTTGTACAGCTGTCATTTAGAAAAGCTGGTAGTGGAGGAAGGGCTTTAGAATGGCTAATGAGTAATACAGTTGTTTCCATTTATAAAAGAGCTTGTTACTAAATAGATTTGAAAAGAACATAGGTCAGACCATGTCCCTCCAGGCATAACTACCAATCAAAAATGTTTAATGTAACCATGGTGAGCCTAGGCCATGTCCTTTTCACCAATATTATTATTTTTTTTTAAATTGTATTGATGCATTTACATGATTTTATTACAGATACTTCCGTCTACACTCCCCCAAGAGGTTCTGCCCTTGTAAAAAAGAAAGAAAGAAAATACTTAGCAAAACTAAATGACACAATGAATATGTCTGAAAGAATAAATGATATTCCATACATATATATATATATATATATAGTGATCCACAACCTTTCTAAGGGAAAGATTTCACAAATATTCTTCAATTCAGCATTTATTATATAATGTACTTTGGTAGTTTCTGGGAATGCAAAGATGAACTAAAACAAACCTCATGCCCTCAAGAATTTTAAGGTCTAATATGATGGGAATTATAGATGAATTTTCAGTATATTTTATATTCTGGGCTATACATTTAAGTCATTGAAAGTAATACTCAAAAACACTTTCAAAGAAGGTGATGATGTTCTACATAACTGCACATATGACATATTGAATTGCTTGATTTCATTGGGAGGGTTAAGGAAGGGGGGAGGAAGAAAAATTTAGAACAAACAATTAGCTCAAAGAACTTAATCTCATCAGACTGGACTCAAGGAGGGAATAACATTCACACCCAATTGGGAAGAGTAATCTATTTAACCTTAAAGGAAAGTAGGAGGGGAAGAGGATAAAGTGGGAAGGGTGAAAAAAGGGAGTGCAGAGTGGGGGAGGGGACAGTCAGAAGTAAAATACTTTTGAGGAGGAATAGGTTAAAAGAAGATAGAAAATAGAGTAAATATCATGGGAAGGGAATAATATGGAGGATAATAGTTATGATGATTGATTATAATGGCAAAATGTATGGTACCTACTTTGCTGGGCTATTATAAAGAAAATTCTTTGTCAAGTTTAAAATACTATATACAGGTTATGATGAACAGGATACTATCAGAAAAACCTGGAAAGACCTACATGAACTGAAGTAGAGTGAAATGTACTATATACAAAATAACAGCAATAGTGTAAGATCATCCACTCTGAAACGTGGGTATTTTCAGCAAGGCCTGAAGGACTTATGAAAATTGCAACCCATCTACAGAGAAAGAACTGATGGTGTCTGAAAACAGATGGAAACACATTTTTTTTTTAGTGAGGCAATTGGGTTTAAGTGACTTGCCCAGAGTCACACAGCTAGGAAGTGTTAAGTGTCTGAGGCTGGATTTGAACTCAGGTACTCCTGACTCCAGGGCCAATGCTCTATCCACTGCACCATCTAGCTGCCCCGGAAACACATTTTAAAAAAATGTTTTTTCTTTGACAATTCCTTAATCTGAAGTTTTGTTTTTTAACTGTTTTCTCTCATAACCTATTTAATATGGTAATGTTTTCCATGACTACTCATGTATAACTTATTTTGAATTGCTTGAGTTCTAGTGGGTGAGGGGTGGGAAGGGAGGGAGGAACAGAAGTTGAAACACAAAGTTTTTTAAAAATGATAAAATTTGTTTTTACATATATTTTCAAAAACAATAAAAGGAAAACAAATTATATATGTATATATATAAAAGAAAGTAATATTGAATGTAAATACAGAACATCATGGTACAGTAGGAATAATAATGACTTTGAAGGCAGAAGGCCTGGGTTTAAGACTTTCCTTTGGGGGCAGCTAAGTGGTGCAGTGGATAAAGCACAGGCCCTGGATTCAGGAGGTGCTAAGTTCAAATCTGACCTCAGACACTTGACACTTATTAGAAGCTGTGTGGCCCTGGGCAAGTCACTTGACCCTCATCACCCCACCAAAAAAAGGAAACACCTTCCCCTCTTTCTATTTTTGTGACCTTGGGATAGTCATTTGGCCTCTCTGAACCTCATTTCTTCCTGCCTCAGAGGAGCCATGCATATCCATCAGAAGTATGCTAATTTCCTCATGCAATTGTTATCAGGCTCATAGTAATCACCTATGTGAGGTAATAACTAAATATCAGCTCTTATAATTCAATTTTCTTAAATATCATGAAAAAGAACCAAATTGTGTTCAGTGTACTGTTCCAAGTATCTAGATTATCAGGGAGAAATATTTAAGATTAAATTTTATCTTCAACTTCAAGCATTCACTCAACAAACATTCATGAGACAAGCTACATGTAAGCAAGTCTCCAAGACTACATGTTGCAGAGCAGGACTTAGTGGCAACCTGCATTAATAATAGAAGTTCCCCAACAGGGAGTTCTCTATACCAATGAAATCACTGAGTTAGTTTCATATATACAGGAACATGCCTATATACACACACACACACACACACACACACACACACACACACACACACACACACACCTTTAAAAGATGTGAAAGACATTTTGCTAGGCTCCGAGAAAGAAAGTCAAGAAAGAGACTTCTTCCTTGAAGGATCTTACACTCTTTTTGGAATGGTTGAGGTGAAGGAGCAATTATACAAAAGTGTATAGGTGGGAAATGGAATATAATTTACAAGGGGCAGAAAGAAAGCCAGTTTGGTTAGAATGTAGAATATATTAAGGGAAACACTATAACATTAGTCTAGAAAGAGAGCCAGATTCTGCAGGGAATTAAATTCCAGACAGAATAATTTGTATTTTATCCTAAAGGCAAGAGAAGGTCCTTTTCTACTCCCTTTCCCTTCACCTTTCTCTCTCTCTCTCTCTCTCTCTCTCTCTCTCTCTCTCTCTCTCTCTCTCTCTCTCTTTCTCTCTCTCTCTCCTCTTTTATTATGTACATTTATATTTACAGAGAGACTGTTGTCTATATCTGTATGTGGACATGTATATATGTATAAATGATATGTCAATGTATGTATTGTGCATGTGTGAGCATGAGATTCTGATTTATATAGAGATAGAGATAGAGATCTCCAAATGTATTATTTCAGCACTGCATGGCTAACCATAAGCAGGCCAGCTCCCCTTTCCCTTTTTCAATCCCTGAACCAAATCTAATAATAAAAGACTCTTAAGACTACAAAGCACAATCCTAGATGTGAGGCAAAAATAATACCTTGTCTTTTCACCTGTTAAATATTTCAGAGAATGAAAACTGGAGAACTGAATACAGTATTCCCCAAAGGAGGCCCCCTAAAGTATAAAAGCACAAAGATTGAATCATCACATATGTTGTTTTTGTTCATGAATGTCTGTTTTTTGTCCTATGGGATTACATGGGCATAAAGAAGCCTTTGTGTGAACTAAAAAGCATTCCACAGGTTGAGGTGGAAATAGAGATAATCACCCATTATCCTAATTAAGGGTGCAATCTTGTAGGTGTGTATCCTTTATGTATTACTGAATTGAAGAAAAGCAAAAAATAATAATAATAATAATAACCAAGGACATATGAGAATGTTTATGTTTCCTGCATTTCTACCCTGAAAGAGAGCAGTTATTTTGCTGAAGTATATAGAATACACCCACACAGAGAGATATACATACAGATATGTGCCCTGCATATTTACAAACACAAAAATATACAAAAGTAATTCAGGTCTTTCAATATATCCTGGATATAACTAATCTGTATCTATTAATAATTAGATATTTATACATGAAATAATATTTATATTTTTATCAATAATATTTCTATTAGGAATGGGAGGAGAATGACTCCACCTTCATAGGTAAAGTTGCAGTTGCCCCTGCATACATTTCTTCTTCTCCCATCATTCCAAAGTCTGCATCATTGAAGAGGTCAGACTGATAATCTATACCCTATTCTTTCTTTCACAATTATTCTAATATGTCCCTCACTCCGGCTTGCTTTTTCAATAGTTTAAGAATTAACTATTTCTTTTCCTTAAATATACATTGATGAGAGGGCAGCTAGGTGGCGCAGTGGATAAAGCACAGGCCCTGGAATCAGGAGTACCTGAGTTCAAATCTGGCCTCAGACATTTAACACTTACTAGCTGTGTGACCCTGGGCAAGTCACTTAACCCCCATTGCCTCACTAAAATATATTCATCAATGTGTGTGTGTGTGTGTGTGTGTGTGTGTGTGTGTGTGTGTGTGTGTATATATATATATATATATATATATATATATATATACACACACACATGCACATTGATGAAAGTTCAGGAAACCAGCAATATACAGTCATGATCACAGTTTTTTTCCAGTGATGAGTTTTGAGATCTCTCTGGCTCAGCTTCCCTAAAAAATAGCCACCACAATATATCCAGAAAGGCTCAACTCAAGTCCTCTCTTTCTTTGAATCATTTCTTTAGGGACTTTTCTTTTGTCCCTGGGTTTATGTTTCTTCCCTTATTCTAGTCACATAAACTATAAGCTCCTTCACTAACCTCCTGTTAGATTTATTGGGGGATCTTGGTCAACAAATGTTATCAGGCTTATAAGATTTTTCACAAAATCCTTAATAACTATCTTGTTGTACCATAGTACTTTAAAAAGGGGGAGGGATAACCTCTCCATTCCTAGTTCTGTTACATTTCTGCAAAAACTCTGCCAAATCCTCTTGTGGTTCAATTCCACTGACTGCATAACTTCATAGAAATTATGTGCTCAAGGACCAGTTGCAGATGATGTTTCATGTATGGGCTTCTGGGGATAAGAATATCCCTAGGCTACATAGAAATGAATCATCAAGCTCGGCAGCTCATTTTTCATTGCTGTTTCTACATCCCTTGCAGACAAGTTTCAAATAAAGAGAAGCAGGAGGGAAAGGCTTATACTACATACATAGACTTTCAACTCGAACAGTTTATTGGCTAAGAAAAAGTTAGACATGTTCAGTGTTGGTCTGAATGGGTTGTTCATTCTTTCCATTAACCTTGGTTTGAATAATTAACTTGCCTTTTCTTTCCAACATCTCCATGCCTACCTCCTATTCTATACCAATACTATTTAAAAGAAGCAGCTTTGGGTCTTTGATAAATCTAAAAAGGGACCAAATAAATGGTAGTAACAAAAAAAAAAAAACAAACTTAAAACTCTGACCAAGTTACACTCCTTTTTCCCAATTTGGCTGCCTGTGTCAAAGAATGACATAACCTTCTATTTGGAGGTGGTTAGAGATTGTCTAGCCTAACTATGTAATAAGCTCTTCTACTCTGACCCTCAAGGTGATCATCCAACCTCTGCCCAAACATCTCTATGGTTGAGGCAAAGGGGAAAGGAACAGGCATTTATTAATTATCCAAAATGTAAAAGCACTGTGCTAAGAATATTATAAATATCAAATGAGATGAGGATAAAGGCCTCACAAGGTACCAGGTTCCATTGTTTGATGACTGTTTTGTTACTTTCCATAATTAACATTCCAAATGACTTCATGCAACATTAAGAATTTTAGTTCTAGGGGTGGGGAATAGTGTGTGCCCTCCAGCCCAAAATCATAATGACCTTACACATGTGTCAGTTAGCACAGGGAGACTCAAGTCAACAACCTTATTCCTAGAGCCCTGGCTGCCTTTTTCCTTTTACTTCTTTTTGTGTTCATTCTTTCCTCATCTTTGGCAAAGAAGTAAATATCCTAAGATGCATATGTTTTGAGTTGGATGTAACCTTGTGAGTTTGACAGGCACAAAAGTCAAAGCTCAATGGAAGCATAAGAGTAGTTCTTGGGGCAGCTAGGTGGTACAGTGGATAAAGCACCGGCCCTGGATTCAGGAGTACCTGAGTTCAAATCCGGCCTCAGACACTTGACACTTACTAGCTGTGTCACTTAACCCCCATTGGCCTGCAAGAAAAAAAAAAAAAAGAGTAGTTCTTGTCAAGTATCAAAATGATCTTGGAAGCACTATGCACTGACAAGAGAATTGACCCAAGTCTTGCTGTTTTACCAACAGACAAGTACTAGAAATTAGTTGAGGACAATGATATCATGGTGATGTCATGACTTGCAATGAATTAGATTTAAGTAAGGGAGGTCTGTACAAGGTCACAAACCTCACTTTCTCCTCCAGAGCCAGCAGAGTAGAGTGGAAAGATATAATGGAGATGGCCCTGAATGTCCTAAGGCAGTTGGGGTTAAATGACTTGCCCAGGATCACACAACTAGTAAGTGTTTGAGGTTAGGCTTGAACTATGATCTTCCTGATTCCAGAGCCAATGCTTCATTACCTGCACTGCCAAGATGCCCCTTAGAAACATGAAATATCTAATTACCAATCTTACAAACTTCTTTATATTCTAATGAGATTTATGAATCAGCATCCTAGAACATTGTAAGAATAATTAGAAGTTGTTACTTAATTCTGTTTTAAGTCATTCTGTTGCATACTGTGAGTCTTTAATGTATAGTATCCTTTTTATATGTAAGGATAAATTAGATGTTTCATGTCTCTGTACATTTAATATCTCCTCCCTTTACTCCTCCCTCTGGAGAAAACAGGAATAAGCCATAAAATTCCATAAAAGTAAATATATACCTAGTATACTGGAATGAAGTTTTAATGGTATTTTAATGTCATTTAACACCATTCATCAAATGAATGTCAAAAAAAGGATCCTGCCTTCCTATTATAGGCTAGGATCTCCAGGACTGTAACCAGTCTAAACCACTTACTTGGGTAGAAAACAGTTGATTCTGTCATACAATGTATTGCCGACTTATCCTATCTTTGTATCATTTTATAGCCATGCTTTCTTTAACTTTAAATAATCTGTGAAGATTTTGACCACTACAAGGCCAAAGATAAAAGAGCTCCATGACACATCACTAGAAATTCCTCTAAGTATTCATCTAAACCCATTAATCTAAACCTTTTGGATACAGTAGTTCAGCCATCTAAGATTCTGCCTATCTATATAGCCAGGCAGCCTGTTCCTTTCCCACGAGAATCTATTGAGATGTCAAATATATTGCTGAAATCAAGATAGGTCTCATCAGTATTTCTCCATTCTATCAGCCTAATAAGTCAATACCTCAAAGACTTTCTAACTTCTTTTATATTAATGCTTCCTGAAGTGATGCAGTTGCCTGCCTCAAAACCTTATCAGGAAGTTGCAGGATATAAAATAAATCCACATAAATCATCAGCATGCCTATATATGACCAACAAAGTCTAGAAACAAGAGATAGAAAGAGAAATTCCATTTAAAGTAATGATAGACAATATAAAATACTTGGGAGTCTACTTGCCCAGACAAGTCCAAGAACTCTATGAACACAATTACAAAACACTTCGCACAAATCAAATCAGATCTAAATAATTTGAAAGATATCAATTGCTCATGGATAGGCCAAGCTAATATAATAAAATGACAATTCTACCTAAATTAATTTGCTTATTCAGTGCCATACCAGACTACTTGAAAATTGTTTTATAGAGCTAGAAAAAATAATAAAAAAAATTCATCTGGAAAAACAAAACATCAAGAATATCAAGGGAACTAATGAAAAAAATGCATAGGAAGGGGAGATAGCTATACCAAATCTGAGGTTTTACTATAAAGCAGCAGTCATCAAAAATTTTGTTACTGGCTAAGAAATAGAGTGGAGGATCAGTCAAAACATTAGGCACAGGAGACAGTAGTAAATGACTTTAGGAATGTACTGTTTGATAAACCCAAAGACTACAGCTTCTGAGATAGGAACTCAGTATTTGACAAAAACTGCTGGGAAAATTGGAAGAGAGTATGGCAGAAACCAGGCATAGACCAAAATCTTGCACCTTATACTTAAATAAGGTCAAAATGGGTACCTGATTTAGACATAAAAGGTGATACCATAGGTAAATTAGGAGAGGAAGGAAGAGTTTACCTCTCAGATCTTTGGAAAGAAGAACAGTTTATGACCAAACAAGAGATAGAGAATATTATGAAATGCAAAATGATTTTGATTACATTAAATTAAAAAGTTTTTGTACAAACAGAAGCAATATATCCAAAATTAGAAGGGAGACAGAAAACTGGGAAACAATTTTTATAGCCAGTACTTCGGATAAAGGCCTCATTTCTAAAATATATAGGGAACTAAATAAAATTGATAAGAATCCAAGTCATTTCAAATTGAGAAATGGTCAAAAGATATGAACAGGCAGTTTTCTGATGAAGAAATCAAAGCTATCTATTGCCATATGAAAACATGCTCTAAATCACTATTGATTAGATAAATGCAAATTAAAACAACTTTGAGGTACCACCTGATACCTATCAGATAGGCTATTATGACAAAAAAGGAAAATAATACATGTTGGAGAAGTAGTGGAAAAATTGGAACAATAAAGCATTGTTGGTGGAACTGTGAACTGATCCAACCATTCTGGAAAGAAATTTGAAATTATGCCCAAAGACCTATAAAACTGTGCATACCCTTTGACCCATCAATACAACTACTAGGTCTTTTTCTCAGAGATCATAAAAAAGGGAAAAGGACCCATGTGTACAAAAATATTTATAGCCGCTCCTTTTATGGTGGCAAGGAATTGGAAATTGAGGGATTGCCAACAACTGAGGAATTGATGAACAAGTTATGTTTTGTGAATGTAATGGAATACGGTTGTGCTCTAAGAAATGATGAGCACTCCTCGCAAAAGTTTTGCTTCTTACCTCTGCCCCACCATGTGCCCTTCCTTTTATCAGTCCCCCTCCCTTTTCTTTACCCTTTTCTCCCCTGCTTCTGCCCTCCCCTCTATCAGTCCCCCCTTTTCCCCTTTCCCTTTTACTTCCCTAAAGAAAATGCCAATTTTCTTTATCCAAATGAATATATATGTTATTCCCACTTTGAACCAAATCTAGTGAGAGTAAGGTTGAAACGATGTTCACCCCTCCTTTATTTCCCTCTATTGTAATAGGGTTTTGTACCTCTTTATGTGATGTAATTCACCCCATTCCACCTCCCCTTTTCTCTTCTCCCCATAAACTACTTTTTAACCCCTTAATTCTCTTTATATTATCACATCATAGACAATTGATATTATCACATCATAGACATTGATATTTATACTCTCTGTGTATAATCCTTCTGTCTGCATATATATATATATATATATATATATATATATATATATATATATATATTTCTCAAGAGTTATAGGTATTATTTTCCCATGTAGGAATGTAAACAGTTTAACCTTATTAAACAACTTTTTCCCCCTGTTTACCTTTTTAAACTTCTCTTGAGTCTTGCATGTTAAGATTGAATTTTCTATTCAGTTCTTTTGTTGTTGTTGTTGTTGTTTGGTTTTTTTTAATGTGCCAGGCAATTTGCTATGTGCTTTCATACATATCTTTAAATTTGAACTCAACAAAGAGCTCCCTATGCTGTGACATCATCTGTTTTGTATGCTTCACACCATTCTTTTTTTTTTAATTAATAAAGTATTTTTTTCCCATTACATGTAAAGATAGTTCTCAACTTTTGTTTATACAGGCTCTCCAATTTCAGATTTTTTCTCCCTCCCTCCCCCCTCCCCTAGACAGCAGGCAATCTGATATAGGTTTTATTTATATATTTATATTTATATATAATATATGTATATGTATATATATACACACATAATAACATCAAGCATATTTCTGCTTTAGTCGTGTTATAAGAGAAAAATCAGAGCAATGACAACAAACCTCAAAATAGATAAACATCAGCACCAAAAACAAAAGAAGTAGTATAGTTCATTCAGCATCTATACTCCACAGTTCTTTTTTTCCCTGGATTTGGAGATCCTCTTCCATCATGAGTCCCCTGGAACTCTTCTGTACCATTGCATTGGTGAGAAGAATATAGTCCATCACAGTAGATCAACACACAATGTTGATGATACTGTGTACAGTGTTCTTCTGGTTCTGCTCATCTCACTCATCATCAGCCCACACAAGACCCTCCAGGTTTCTCTGAACTCCTCCTGCTCATTGTTTCTTACAGCACAATAGTATTCCATTGTATTCATATACCACAACTTGTCCAGCCATTCCCCAATTGATGGGCATCCCCTCAAATTCCAATTCCTTGCCACCACATAAAGAGCAGCTATAAATATTTTTGTACATGTGGGTCCCTTTCCCCTTTCCATGATTTCTTTGGGAAAAAGACTCAAAAGTGGTATTGCTGGGTCAAAGGGTATGCACAGCTTTATTGCCCTTTGGGCATAATTCCAAATTGCTCTCCAGAATGGTTGGATCAGTTCACAGCTCCACCAACAATGCATTAGTATTCCAATTTTTCCACAGCTTCTCCAACATTTATTATTTTCCCTTTTTGTAATTTTAGCTAATCTGATAGGTGTCAAGTGGTACTTCAGAGTTGTTTTAATTTGCATCTCTCTAATCATTAGAGATTTAGAGCATTTTTTCATATGAGAACAGATAGCTTTACTTTCTTCATCAGAAAACTGCCTGTTCATATCCTTTGACCATTTCTCAATTGGGTGATGACTTGGATTCTTATCAATTTTATTTAGTTCCCTATATATTTTAGAGATGAGGCCTTTATCAGAAGTACTGGCCACAAAAATTGTTTCCCAGCTTTCTGCCTCCCTTCTAATTTTGGATGCATTGCTTCTGTTTGTAAAAAAATTTTTTAATTTAATGTAATCAAAATCATCCATTTTGCATTTTATAACATACTCTATCTCTTGTTTGGTCAACTGTTTTCCTTTCCAAAGATCTGGTAGGTAGACTATTCCTTTCTCTCCTAATTTACCTATGGTATCACCTCTTATGTCTAAGTCATGTATCCATTTTGACCTTATTTTAGTATAAGGTGTAAGATGTTGGTCTATGCCTAATTTCTTCCATACTATCTTCCAGTTTTCCCAGCAGTTTTTGTCAAATACTGAGTTTCTATCGCAGAAGCTGGAGTCTTTGGGTTTATCAAACACTACATTACTAGTGTCATTTACTACTGCATTTCCTGAGCCTAGCCATTGATCACTCTATTTTTTAGCCAGTACCAGATAGTTTTGATGACTGCCGCTTTATAGTAAAGCTCCAGGTTTGGTACTGCTAACCCACCTTCCTGTGAATTTTTTTTTCATTATTTCCCTGGATATTCTTGATTTTTTTTTTTCCAGATGAATTTTGTCATTATTTTTTTTAGCTCTATAAAATAATTTTTAGGTAGTCTGATTGGTATGGCACTGAATAAGTAAATTAATTTAGGCAGTATTATCATTTTTACTATATTAGCTCTGCCTATTCATGAGCAATTGATATCTTTCCAATTATTTAGATCTGATTTGATTTGTGTGAAGAGTGTTTGGTAGTTGTGTTCATAGAGTTCCTGGGTTTGTCTTGGCAAGTAGACTCCCACTTATTTTATATTATCTACCATTACTTTAAATGGAATTTCTCTTTCTATCTCTTGCTGCTGGACTTTGTTGGTCTTGTATAGAAATGCTGATGATTTATGTGGATTTATTTTATATCCTGCTACTTTGCTAAAGTTGTTAATTGTTTCAGGTAATTTTTGAGTTGATTCTCTAGGATTCTTTAAGTATACCATCATATCATCTGCAAAGACTGATAGTTTTGTTTCCTCCTTGCCTATTGTAATTCCTTTAATTCCTTTTTCTTCTCTGATTGCTAAAGCTAACATTTCTAGTACAATAAATAATAGGGGTGATAATGGACATCCCTGTTTCACCCATGATCTTATTGGGAAGGCCTCTAATTTATCTCCATTGCATATAATACTTGCTGATGGCTTTAGGTAGATACTGTTTATTATTTTAAGGAAAGCTCCACATATTCCTAAACTCTCTAGTGTTTTTATTAGGAATGGGTGCTGTATTTTGTCAAAAGCTTTCTCTGCATCTATTGAGATAATCATATGATTTTGGTTGTTTTTTTTATTGATGTGGTTGATTATGTTAATAGTTTTCCTAATGTTGAACCAGCCCTGCATTCCTGGTATAAATCCCACCTGGTCATAGTGTATTATCCTGGTGATCACTTGCTGTAATCTCCTTGCTAATATCTTATTTAAGATTTTAACATCAATATTCATTAGTGAAATCGGTCTATAATTTTCTTTCTCTGTTTTTGCTTTGCCTGGTTTTGGTATCACCACTATATTTGTGTCATAAAATGAATTTGGTAGGGGGAAGCTAGATGAGGCAGTGGTGCCTCAGACACTTGACACTTACTGGCTGTGTGACCCTGGGCAAGTCACTTGACCCACATTGCCTGTTAATAAAACATTTGTAAAATTTTAAATAATTAAAAAAAAACTAATTTGGTAGAACTCTATAGTAACTTTAAGCAAGATGTAATTTCCTTCCTTATCTCTTTTAATGAGGTCTATTTTTGCCTGCACTTTGTCTGAGATAAGGATTGCTACCACTGCTTTTTTTTACTTTAGCTGAAGCATAATATATTCTGCTCCACCCTTTTACCTTTACTCTGTGTGTATCTCTCTGCTTCAAATTTGTTTCTTGTAAACACTATATTGTAGGATTCTGGTTTTTAATCCACTCTGCAATTCGCTTCTGTTTTATAGCAGAGTTCATCCCCTTCACATTCACAGTTATTATTATTGACTGTCTATTCCCCTCCATTCTATTTACCCCCTTTGTACTTTTCCCCCCTTCTTTCACCCTATTCCTCCTCACCAAGGTTTTATTTCTTACCCTTGCCTCCCCCAATCTGCCATCATTTTTATCACCCCCCTCTCTTTACCCTTTTCTCCCTTGCTTTTGTCCTCCCTTTTATCAGTCCCCACCTTTCCCTTTCCCTTTTGCTTCCCTAAAGAATGAGTTAAGTTTCTTTATCCCAATGAACATATATGTTATTCCCTCTTTGAATCAAATCTAATGAGAGTAGGGTTGAAACAATGTTCACCCCTCCTTTCTTTCCCTCTATTAAAATAGGTTTTTTTTCACCTCTTCATATGATATAATTCATCCCATTCCACCTCCCCTTTCCTCTCCTCCCCATAGACTCCCTTTTTAACCCCTTAATTTTTTTTTGTATCATCACATCAAAGACAATTTATATTTATACCCTCTGTGTACACTCCTTCTCTCTGCCCAAATACATTTACAGTTCTTAAGAGTTATGAGTATTATCTTCCTGTGTAGGGATATAAACAGTTTAACCTAATAGGGTAAGCTTTTGTTTCCCCTTCTGTTTACCTTTTTAAACTTCTCTTGAGTCTTGTATATTGAGATCGAATTTTCTATTCACTTCCAATCTTTTCATCAAGAAACCTTGAAAGTTCCCTATTTCATTGAATGTCCATCTTTTCCCCTGAAGGGGAATGATCAGTTTTGCTGTGTGATACATTCTTGGCTACAATCCAAGCTCCTTTGCCTTTCAGAATGTCATATTCCAAATTTTGCAATCCTTTAATGTTGAAGCTGCCAGGTCCTGAGCAATTCTGACTGTGGCTCCATGATATTTAAATTGCTTCTTTCTGGCTACTTACAGTATTTTCTCCTTCACCTGATAATTCTGGAATTTGGCTACAATATTCCTTAGAGTTTTCCTTTTGGGGTCTCTTTCAGGAGGTGATTGTGGATTCTTTCAATGATGATTTTGTCCTCTGATTCTATAATATCAGGGCAGTTCTCCTTGATAATTTCCTGGAATATTATGTCTAGACTCTTTTTATGATCATGGCTTTCAGATAGTCCAATGATTCTCAAATTGTCTCTCCTGGATCTGTTTTCCAGGTCAGTTGTCTTTCCAATAAGGTATTTCACATTTTCTTCTATTTTTTCATTCTTTTGATTCTGTTTGGCTGATTCCTGGTTTCTCATGGAGTCATTAGCTTCCAACTGTCCAATTTGTATTTTTAAGGCATTATTTGCCTCAGTCATATTATGTACCTCCTTTTCCATTTGGCCAAATGAAATTTTTAAGGAATTGTTTTCTTCAGTCAATTTTTCTGCTTCCTTTTCCAAGCTGCTGATTCTTTTTTCATAATTTTCTTGTGTTGCTTTCATTTCTCTCCCCATTTTTTCTTCTACATCTCTCAATTGATTTTTTAAATCCTTTTTGAGTTCTTCCAAAAAGGCTTTTTGGTCTTGAGACCAATTCCTCTTCCCTCTTGAGGCTTCACATGTAAGCAATTTGAGTTTTTGTTTGTCTCTTCCCTGTCAACACAGAAGCTCTCAATGATGAGAGCTCTTTTTTGTTTCTTGCTCATATTGCAGCTTATTATTATTTTTTTAAAAGTTGAGGTCCACTCCTTGGACACCAGGGTCACTGTTTCAAGCTTCTTGTGCTGGGAGATAGGAGCTGTGTCACTGACTTTCTACTTTGAGGCCTCTATGGCTTACAAATTTCTCACTACCACCCTGGTCTTGCTCCCTGTACATACTGCCAGTGTGCTGGAATAGCCAGGCCTGGTCGTGCCTGTCCTCTGGGTAAACCCCTAGCTGGCAGCCTGCCCTCTCAGCTGGTGCTGGTGAATCTCACCACTGGCCCACTGCACCACTAGCCTGCTGAACCAGGATCAAGGGCCCTCCGTTGCTTCCCACTGATTTGCCTTGACCCCCTCCACTCTACACTGCACTGAGATGTGCTGGGCTCCGACCCTGCCTGAGTGAGACCGACCTTTCCTGAAGTCTCTTAAATTATCTCAGATGTCAGGAAAATTTCTAAGTCCGATGGAGGCACAGAAACAACAAAGTCTCCAAGCCATAGAAAATAGGTTTATTGAGAGAAGGCCTCATCTCACAATAAAGCTGGCCTCTGGCAGGGGTGAGCCTGCCGAAAGACACTGAGTTACAAAATCAACAGGTTTTTATACCCCTCCAGAGCTTGAATGCTTCTGTACAATACTAATTAAAAGTATCTAAAATTAAAGCACATTCTTAGGAAATATTGAAACTGCCTACATGAAAAATGTCAGCATTTTCCAATACTCATATCAGCCTTCTTGTGGCAACAGGGTCATAATTCTGTTGTATGGCCCCTTCTAATCAAGCATATCACTAGTGAGCTGCATGACCCTCTTGAGTCAAGCATAGCACTCGTGGTTTCTAAAATATAGTATTGCTGACTATTGCATCTGATATTACTTAATGCTTGACATTGGAAAGTATCATCTGACATTATTAAGTAGTAAGAAAAGAAATTTTATCGACTAATACAATTAAAATAAGATATCTAAATATAATAAATCACAATTTTTCAGTTAGTATACTGATTATTATCATAATTAAATCACTTTGAAGCTATTATAACTAAGGGGTGGGGAAAATCTCACACAGATTGGAAGATTGTGTCTCTTTGTCTTTTTGTAGCTTCTGTAGTTTCAGAATCTGTTTAGAGGCTTGATTTAATGTATTTTTTTGAGAGAAACTTAAGAGAACTCAAGCAGCTTGCTGTCTTCTCTCCTCCATCTTGGCTCTAACCCCTACAGTGAACCTTCCATTAAAATTTTACTAGAATCTCTCCTAGAGGATTTAACTCCAGAATAATACCTATGTTTTCACTGATTGGTTTCCTAAAAGTTTTATTTCCTATAATAATCAATCAGGGGCAGCTAGGTGGCGCAGTGGATAAAGCACCGGCCCTGGATTCAGGAGTACCTGAGTTCAAATCTGGCCTCAGACACTTGACACTTACTAGCTGTGAGACCCTGGGCAAGTCACTTAACCCATTGCCCCACAAAAAACAACAACAAAAAAAAATAATCAATCAAACACGTCTGGCTTATGCTTATTTTTCCTGTTACAAATCAAATGATGATGCGATCATTTTCTTCAAAGGTTTCTTTCCTTTTCTTATCACTGCTTCCTTATTGATCAAAATTAAATCCAGAATAGGAAGGACATCATTACTTCCTCATCTCTAAAGAGATAAAATTGCTAACGAGGTAAGTTAAGAATCTGCCAGATATCCTATTTCTAACATAATGAATTATCAAGTCTGGATACTTGAATTCTCCCTCCATTATTATATCTTTTCTCAATGTTAATTTGGCAATCTGTGCTCAGAAAGCATAATCCATTATTTTTTGTCTGACCAGTGAATATAATGAAATTTTACAAAGACTTCACTTCTACCCACCTCTTTTGCTTTGCTTGTTTGTATTCCTAGTCAAATCTCATGATCAAGAAGACTGACCCCTTAGTTTCTGCTCTCTCAGCCATGCCGATGAAGCTCCATCCAGAAATTCAACATATATATATATATACATATATATATATATATACATATATATATATATATACACACACACACACACACATATATATAGATAGATAGATAGATAGATAGATAGATAGATAGATATATCTATATATATCTATATATCTATATATATATCTATCTATCTATATCTATCTATCTATCTATCTATCTATCTATCTATCTATATATATATATATATATATCCTCAAGATCCAAGCAAGAGAGATCTTTAACTCTCGTGGAAACCCTACTGTTGAAGCTGATCTCTACACAGCAAAATGTCTATTCTGAGCTGCTGTGCCCAATGGTATATCTACCAGCATCCATGATACGACCTACTATAAGGGGAAAGATAACTCAAAAGTGGTTGAGCACATCAATAAATCTGTTGCTCAAAATTGAATATTGTGGAGCAGAAAAAGATTGGAGTATTGATGATAGAGATGGATAGCACTGCAAATAAATCTAAATTTGATGCAATTGCCATATTGTGAGTGTCTCTGGATATTTGTGTAGTTGGAACTGCTGAGAAATGCGTCTCCCTGTACTGCCATATTGCTGACCTCACAGGCAATGATGAAGTCGTTCTTCTAGTCCCAGCCTTCAATGTCATCAGTAGTGCCTCCCATACTGGTAAGAAGCTGCAATGCAAAAATTCATGATCTTCCATGTTGGAGCAGCAAACATCAAGGAAGCCATGTGCATTGGTACTGAGGTCTACTACAACCTAAAGAATGATATTAAAGAAATATATGAACATGATGCCACCAACATAGAGGATGAAGGTAGCTTTTCTCCTAATATCCTGGAGAATAATGAAGCTTTGGAACTGCTATAAAATGCTATTGGTCAGGTAGGCTATACTGACATGGTCATAATTAGCATGAATATTGTGACTTGCACTCCAAATCTCCTGATGATTCCAGCAGATACATCTCCCCTACTGAGCCTGAGGACCTCTATAAGACCTTCATCCATGACTATACAGTGGTGTCTATTGAAGATCCCTTTGGTCACAATGATAGGGAAGCTTGGAAGAATTTCACTGCTACTTCAGTTATACAGATGTTATCCAGTTATCCAGGTTCTTAGAGTGCTCAATCTCAAGTACATTGAAAAGGCCGTGAATTAGAAAGCCTGCAAATGTCTCTTATCATCTTGTGACTGGGCTAGAATGACCTATTCTTACACTCAGCCCCTGTGTTGATGTGTGGAGTCATATAACTTGTGATATAGCCACAATGAATACATAGGCCAAATTCTTAGTGGCTTCTATGTACAGAATAAAAGTATTCAGTAACTCACTGGAAAACATATCTGTTTCTCACTGGGGTGGGTAGGGAGTGTGCGTGTGTTAAGAATTAACTCTTTGCCTTTTTTCCCCAAAGAATATGTGTATGCATATTTTAAGAAAGTATATCTGTGATGCCTTATTAATACAAAAGTGGTTGCTTAGGGGGAAAAAGAGACTTCAGATTTCCCATTTGACTGTTTCAATTCCACAGAAATATCTCTTTGATCTTCTCAGTGTAGAATCAACAGCCATCACAATTACCACTTCCTCTCAATGTTCATACCACTGTTGTTATTTGAAGGAATGTTGCTTTTCAGAAGGTGTAGGTACACCCTACATAGATTGAGCCTGTGGTGAAGATACAGTGATAGCATCTTCACTTCTTTTATGTCTGTGTTCATTCATTAATTCATTCAATAGTCATATTTTCACTTCCTTCTATGAACAAAGCACTGACATAGGCCCCAGGGAGATAGAGGGATAATTAAGGTGTAATCTCTATCTTCATCAATTTTAATCTATAATGAAGGTAAAGACATATTCATAATTATATAATATTTTACAATAACTATACAACTGAAATGCAAAATAGACTATGAACAAAGAGAGGTATAAATATACAATATCTGAGGTAAGAGAAATTATCCATATCCTTCCAACAACTGGCCTTTGGACACTTGTTTTCGACAATTTCTCCTTTCTCAAAATATCTTGCACATGTTCCTCCTGTCTAAGAATCTCTTATCTCTTTAATGAGGTAAATGATAAATATGTATTCCTTAAGTCCTTTGGACTATTCCATTAATGCAGCCATTGTCCATTTCCAGCATACATAATTAGTAACCTGATCTGGTAGGATCAGATATAGAATATGTTATGTGGTATGCTTTAATGATATATATTGGGCAATATGTAGCAGGAAGAAATACCCCAATAGACATACTTGGGATGAAATTTATGATGATGAATCCTTTGAGGAAACTCCCTGGAAAATACCATGAAAACATTTGTTTTCATGCCTATTCTGGTTGTGTCTAGGCCTCAGCTGCTCCCAGAAGGATTTACTTTTAAACCTATTTAGTCCTAATCATCTCTGTTTGATAAAATGCCAGTATGCTACTGGTCTTTAATAATTAAATATGTATGAACCATTTCTTTAGCATATACTTACATAACTCCTAACTACAATCTTTCATCAGAAACTACTTTTTCACAGGTACCCCAAAACACATTAGCAAGCAATTCCCTATCCAACTGTTTTCATGCCGGACCCAATTGCTTTTAAGCCATTGAATCATGAGATTAAGACTTAGAACAGACCTAAGAAATTATCTAGTGCAATATCATCATTTTATAGATATGGGAATAGAGTCTTAGATATGTGAAATGACTTCTCTATGGCCATACCAGTAGTAAGTAGCATAGGTGGGACTCAACCCCCAATTTCATGATTATAAATCTATGACTCTTTCCAATATAGTATGTTTAGTCATGGCTGCTCCTTGGAATTTTTTCTTTAGTCTTTTGCCCTTCTTTTTATCTCCACTGTTTCATACTGGCACACAGTAGATACTGAATAAATGCTTATTGACTGACTGATAAGGTATTATGGGGAAAGAGACCATCTTTAGAAGGATAGAGCCAAGATGGCAGAGGAAAGACAGTGACTCGTCTGAGCTCCCCCAAGACCCCTTCAAATACCTTTAAATAATGCCATAAGGCAATTCCTGGAATAGCAGATTACACAAAAGAACAGGGGGGGCAGCTAGATGGCACAGTGGTTAAGCACCGGCCCTGGATTCAGGAGTACCTGAGTTCAAATCCGGCCTCAGACACTTGACACTTACTAGCTGTGTGACCGTGGGCAAGTCACTTTACCCCCGTTGCCTGCAAAAAAAAAATATAAAAAAGAACAGGGTGAAATAATTTTCCAGTCAAAGACAACTTAGATGGTAGAGGAAAGACAGTGACTTGCCTAAGCTCTCCCCAAGATGCCTTCAAATAATGCCATAAGACAATTCCTGGAACAGCAGAACACACAAAAGAATAGGTGAAATAATTCTCTCGCCAAAGATAACTTAGAAAGTTTGAAAGAAATATCTGTTGTACTGAGGTGAGAATGGAGCACAATCCAGCACAGGCAGTGCCACGGCAGCAAACCCAGCCCAAGCAAATCAGGAGCAGGTCTTTGGAGCCACTGAATCAGTAGTAGCAACAATTCCATCTAGAATTCTTAGCCCACAGAGGGTAATGAGAACAAACAATTGGCAAGAAGGATATTATAGGGGTCTATTTGGTAGCACTGAGACAGGACTGTTGTTTTGTCCACACTCAAATCAAGGTCACAGTACTTGGTGGCAATCTTAGGAGGGGAAAAATCACAAACACAACAGAGCTTGAGGTCACAGTGGAGCTGGATGCTTTTCATAATACCAGGGGAGAAAAGCAGACTTTTGGTTGCTTACAGACCAGAGCACAGGCCAGAAGAGAAGTAAACGCACCTCTCCTTGAATCCTACCACCTTGGAAAAACTGAAAACTTAAAAATCCCTAGAAATATCTCTGAAAACAGCTGCACAAACTCCCTGAAGCTTGGGACAGTGTGCCCTCCACCCGGGAAACAGTGCCTCACTTTAACTAAGTTGAAAGTCAAGATATAGGCTAGGAAAATGAGGAAACAGAAAAAAATTCTGCCCATAGTTTCTATGGTGACAAGGAAGATCAAAATACACCCTCAAAAGAAGATAACAAAGTCAAAGCTCATGCAGCCACAGCTTCCAAGAAAAATGTGAATTTTTCTGAGGTCACAGCAGTGCTCAAAAAAGTAATTTGAAAATAAAGTAAAAGAGGTAGAGGAAAATATGGAAAGAGAAATGAGAGAGATTCATGAAAGTCATGAAAAAAGAAAAGAAAACAGCTTGAAAAGTCAAATGGAAAAGGAGGTATAAAAGCTCTCTGAAGAAAATAATTCCTTAAAAATTATGATTGAGGGGGCAGCTAGGTGGCACAGTGGATAAAGCACTGGCCCTGAATTCAGGAGTACCTGAATTCAAATCCAGTCTCAGACACTTGACACAAGCTGTGTGACCTTGGGCAAGTCATGTAATCCTCATTGCCCCACAAAAAAAAAAAATGATTGAACAAATGGAAGCTAATGACTTTATGAGAAATCAAAAAAGAATAAAACTAAACCAAAAGAATGAAAAAATAGAAGACAATGTGAAATATCTCATTGGAAAAACAACTGACTCAGAAAATAAATCCAGGAGATATAATTTGATAATTATTGGACTACCCAAAAGTCATGATAAAAAAAAAGAGTCTAGACATCATCTTCCAAAAAATTGTCAGGGAAAATTACCCTGATATTCTATAATTAGAGGGTAAAGTAGAAATTGAAAGAATCTACCAATCACCTCCTGAAAGAGATCCCAAAATTAAAACTTCCAGGAATATCATAGCCAAATTCCAGAGCTTCCAAGTCAAGGAGAAAATATTGCAAGCAGTCAGAAAGAAACAATTCAAGGATTATGAAGTCACAGTCAGGATAAAACAAGATTTCACAGCTTCTACATTAAAGCATGATAGGGCTTGTACTATGATATTCTGGTGAGCAAAGGAATTGGGATAACAACCAAGAATCACCTACCTTCAGGGGGTAAAAATGGTCATTCAATGAGAGGACTTTAAAGTATTCCTGATGAAAAGACCTGAGCTGAATAGAAAATTTGACTTTCAAATACAGAACTCAAGAGGAGAATGAAAAGGTAAACAGGAAAAAGAAAAAAGGTTAAACTATTTACATTCCTACATAGGAAACTGATACTTGTGATTCATAAGAACATTCTCATTATTAGGGCAGTTGGATGGAGTACAGAAGGCACAGGTGTGAGTTGAACATGAAGGGATGATATCTTAAAAATAAATTAAGGGGAGAGAGGAATGCACTGGTTAAAAGGAAGAAAGAGAGGTGGAGTGAGGTAAATTATATCACATTAAAGAAGCAAGAAAAAGCTTATACAATAGAAGCGAATATAGGGTAGGTGAAAGAGAGTGAGTGAAGCATATGCTCATCAGAATTGGCTCAAAGAAGGAATAATGTACACACTCAATTAGGTATAGAAATCTATCTTACCCTGAAGGAAAATAGGAGGGGAAAAGGATAGTGGTGGTAGAATATATATATGTATATGTATATATGTATGTGTATATATGTATGTGTATATATGTATGTGTATGTGTGTGTGTATAAATTACTTTTATATACATTCCTATTATTGATATGCCATTATTTTATTGGTAGTGTTTCCACTCTGATTGAGATCACAACCAATCTATAATTTAGTAGATAATTCTTATAAAATAGGCTGTAAGTCTGAGAGGTTAAGTGATTTGTTCTGTATAGAAACACTTAATAAGTATTTAAAAGTAAGATTTTAATCCAATTCTCCCTAATTTCAATTCATATACTCCATCTACTAGTCATATAGCTATATATTTATAATATTATATGATTATATTTCATCTAATATCTATAAATAACCTTTATTAAATTGATTATGTTGACACTTCCATTAACACCCTGATCATTTGTTTATAGAATGCTGGTGTATGAACACATGATACCTAAAACAAAGTCATATATTTTTTTCTAGACAGAGTGTTTAATTTAGTTTGTATCTGTGCTTCTATTTCCAAGGTTAGCATTTTGGTAATCCTTTATAGTTTCTATGATCCTCTATTAAGATAAATTATATGAATCATTAAGTTAAAAACTAAAATAGTAACACAATTTATACAATGGTGTAAAATATATCATTGTTTAAAACAAATGTTGTAGAATTTTCATTTCTAGTATAACCTTTTCATTTCACTAATACCTAATGGTATAGATGATATATATATAGAGAGAGAGATAGATGTGTACCTATCTCTAAATAAAGATATATATCTATATCTATATGACAATGCTTTCTATAAATAATTCAAAATAGTGACATTGCCTAAATTTTCTGCATCATTTCCTGTATGTATTATTTCCTCAATTTTCTTGGTTTTGACAAAACATCATAGTAAGTACAAAAATAACACTTTGTTTCAACTTTACTATTTGGAAAATCAATAAATATAATGATTAACAACTGGTTCTATATTAGGGAAAGAAGAAGCATATTGGGGGTAGGAACTTCCTATATGCTAAAGTTCTTTTAATTTTTTAGCGGTGTGAGATTAAAATTGGATATTAGATCATAAATCTCCCCTTTAACCTTTCCCTTAATTTATCTCCCAGACTAGTAAATGGAAGAAGCTTCTGGTTTTTTAGTTAGAGCTTTTATTGTATGGTAGTTACCAGGTGATGTTGATTAGAGGGATAGGAAAGTAGAAATACAAAACAAATAGTCTTAAGTCTAAGCTTAGTCTATATTCCATATAAAACTCACCAAAACCCAAGGCCACCTTTGGGGAGAGAGACCGAGTCAAGCGCATGCTGTTAACCAAGAGCCGGGCCGAGTCAAACTCCAGTCCACGTCTGTCTGTGCAGCGCAGCCAGGAGACCAGCAGAGCAGGAAAAAAAAAAGCCCCACTTCTGTTCTCTCCTTGCCTTTTAAGCTCGCACCCCGGAAGTCGAGTGCTCAGCAGGCAATCTGGCGTGCGTCGCAGGTGGACTGGTGTGCGTAGCTCATGCTGTTGTTCTCCTCCCCAAAAGGGTGGTCCTAAAAAAAACCTGGCGTCCTTAAAAAAAAACTGGCGTCTCTCCATTATCTAACCGACTGTTAAAACTTTTTACCACAGCGGAAAGACAGTTGATAAGCAGAAAGTATTCACTTTTGCTACACTAGAAAGAATTTACCATTTGACAATTTGTATAGTGTTTAGATTTCACAGTCTTTAAGTTATGAAATTTTTATTGTGTCTAAAAGGAATTAAATTTGCTAAATTAAAAAAAATATGATCCATTATAATACTTCAGAGTAGTTTAATAGCATCATCACATATAGGATTTCTAAATGTATTAATAGGATGGTGAAAATAAATAATGTTGTACTTTGCTAAAATTACTATTCATAACCATTAAGGTGATGCATTCCAGCCAAATGCATGGAGCATTATAAAATGGAATATGCTTTTCATTGTATATAATTGAGTTATACTTACTTACTCCAGAAGAACTCTGGTGGCACCTTGCAATAAAAGCCCAAATTAGAAATATGTCCTCTTTAAAAAAGCAAATGGTATTTACTAACCTTCTGCTCTACATCTATAAAATTCAATTCAAATCAATTCAATGCAACAAAAAGTTCTAAATGACTACCATTTTCTAACAATCATGAAATATATAAGTGATACAAAAACACTCCCTGTCCTCAAAAAGCTTACATTCAGAGGGTAGATTATATGTGCATATAAATAAAAAAGGAATTCTATACTGAGTTACTTTCAGAATATAAGAAACATAAAATATAATCTATGCTCATAAGTCACAAAAAATCCAGTTTAGAAAATAAAACATGCACTGGAAATAAATCACCACATTCATGTGAATTATTGTCATTATCATTATTTTGTTCTCTTCTCTTTTTTGGGTTTCAAATAGAAAATATCCTGGAACAACCCCAATTTTCCATTCTTTCTTTATATACAATTATATACAGTTAGGTCCTGATTAGTGAGAATAATGAACCCCCTGAAGTTATCATGCATATTCAAATTTGTACTATTTGAAATTATAATTATGGCAAATATGGTCATTGGCTTCAGCCTAATGGAAATATGAATTGTGAAATTGAATAAGACAACTCTAGGATTCATTATTTGCACTAATCAGGACCTGGTTGTACATATTATTGAACAGATGAATAAAATAACTGGTTTTGTAGTTAAATAAAAGTTTTAGGCTATAAGCTCATTCTCTGAAAGCAGTACCAGTACAAATCAATATCAATTCAAATATCAGTACACACAAAAAAAGAATGCCAACAGGACAATATCATCATGTTCCCACAATTTTGATCTCCTTGGCAATATCACAATTTTGGGACTTTACTCCATGTAACTGGGAGATTTTGAATACTTGGGATGGAGCCTCCTATTTCTGATATTATTATATGAAATAATCATTACATAAATGGTGTGTAATTAAGTAGTTCCCTGCAGTATGATAATAAAAGAATCATTCAAATTTAAATAACATTTGAGGCAGCTAGGTGGCACAGTGGGTAGATCACTGGCCCTGGATTTAGGAGGACCTGAGTTCAATCCAGCCTCAGACGCTTAACACTAGCTGGGCAAGTCACTTAATCCCAAATGCCTCCCCAAAATAATAATAATAATAATAATATAATAAATAACATTTTAGGTTTACAGAGTGCTTTTCTTCATAATGCCTCTGTGAGGTAGGTAGTGCAAACATTATTATTCCTATTTTGTGGATGAGGAAATTTATGCTTTGAAATATTGAATGACTTATTAATGATTACATAGCTAATAAGTGTTCAAAGCAGGATTGAAACCCAAATTTCCTGACTTCAATAATAGAGCTCTTTTCGCTTATCAGACTGATTACAACAAAAATAATGCAAGTAAATAATTGTGTAACAGAGACAATGAGTTTTTCATATTTTCACGTAGAAATTTTGAAATTGTGGAATTACAGAAATAATTTGGAGTTACCTCAAAACCTATCTCACAATGGAGTATGAGTGGGGGAAACACAATAAACTTCTATCTGTAATCCAAATATTCCTATATTGGGCATGTTTTCTGAATGTGATTTTGGTCTAGGCTTTTGCCAGTCTTATATAATGACAATCAGACATTTTTCAGATGAGAATTCCAACATTTTGGTGATATATATGAGATCATAGCAGATAAATATGCAAAGGATCTGTGAGTCTTACATAATAATTAGAAACATTTCTAGGCTATCATCTATTAGGATAGACTCAGAGTATTAGAGATGGAGGTCACAGGAAAGATTCCTTAGAGAAATACTAGGGAGTGGAGGCCAAAGACAAGAAGAGCTATAAGTAGTTTATTAATAAGATGTAAGCGAGCTGATCAGATGTTTCTAGCAGTCTCAATACTCTAAGAAGTCTTGACTGAGATAACAAAACAATGAGACTATAGAAAAAGTAGAAAAATGTGTATGGGCACAAATTTCCAAATTCTGAGTTTTCTTTTCCTTTGCCCTTGAGAAATACATCATTATGTCATGTTTCAGATATAGATAAATAAAAGCAAAAGGAGGTAAATGAGAAGGAGGAGGGTAGGGAGGGGAAGAGGGAGAAGGGAAAGGAGGAGAGGGAAAAGGAGAGGCAGAAAAACAAGAAAAATAAGAATAAGGACAAGAACAATGAGAGCAAGAAAAAAAGCAAGAGCAAGAAGAACAGGAAAAACAAGAAAGAGAAAAACAATAAGAATAAGAACAAGAATGAGAAAAATGAACAAAAAAGAATGAGAACAAGAAGAACAAGAACAAGAAAGACAAGATCAAAAAGAATAACAAGAATGAGAAAAACAAAGAAAAAATAAGAACAAGAAGAGAAATGATAATCATATGACTGTTGCCCACAGAGAGTGGTCAGTTGTTATATTTGTAGTAACACTATTGGAAAGGCCATCAATGTAAAACCATTGCCAGAACCTCTACCTGAAGAGGTTGCATGGATACTGTGCACAAGATCTGAGAACTAAACTTAGAATAAAGATAAATTTTATATTGGCAGGATTTTTGGAATGAGCTTCCAGAGTGACTTGGATCAAGATCAGAGAAAGATTATATTTCCCCGAACTGTTAGTTTTTGGAAGCAATATCAACTGGTTGTGTGAGAGAGAAAAAATTAAATTCCTCAAAACACCATTTCTCTGTTCCTAGATAATATAAATCCCTCATCATTGCAAGGGTTTGGGAGACTCCCAGACACATAACTCTTTCCCCTAATCCTTTTACCACCTGGAGAAAAGGGAAGAACTATTAGCAGAAGTTCCTAATTCAAGAAATAGTTGGAGAGAGAGTGTGTGTTCCTGTCATTCCTTCCTTGGATAATAAAAGATGTATGACTATAGAGTGGATTCCTTATGTGATAATAGTAAATATAGGGGTTAAAATGAGCAGGGAAATCCACAAAAAGATAGGGGAGCTAGAAAAAGAAATGAGAGAGTTTAGATGAATCACTGTACTTTGTCCCACAAAGCTTATAGACTAGAAGGGGGATATAATAGTTACAGTGTTCCAAAGGGAAACACTGTAAAATAAGATGGATTTCAAAAAGTAGATATGTGAATTTCAGTGATAAAATATCATTTTGAATGGGAAAGATCAATGAAGGTTCCAAGGAGGGGGTGGCATTTCAGTGGGCTATAAAAGATATAGACTATAAATTGGAGTGATATGAGTAATAGGCAATGAGGTGAAGAAGAAAGGCATAAGAAAGTGTGAGCAAAGGCAAGGAAGAGAAAAGGTCCAAGGAATATAAGGAGAATTATAGAAAAGAATGTAGCAAGAGATAAGGTTGAAATGGTACTGTGGTGTCAGATTCTAAGAAACATGCATTATCATTTGAGGTTGAATTATACTCAACTGCAATAGGGAACCACTAAGACAAAAAATGCATCATCAGATCTATGCTTATGGAACATTACCTTGCAACTGAATGGTATGTTATATTATTTGGAATATGACTAAAGTACAAGAAGAAAAAAATTTACAAGGTTATTGTAATAGTTTGGTTAGGTTGTAATAATGGTCGTTACTAGGTTAGTGGTAGAAGAAATAGAATTATTGTGAAGGTAAAATTGACAAGATTTGGTAAATGGTCACATACATGAGGTGTGGAAGACTGATAGGTCAAAGATAAGTTGAAAGTTTAAATATAGAAGTTTGGGGAAATGATGTTGCCACTTAGCAATAATGAAGTCAAAAAGAGGAGCAAGGTTCAGGAGAAAGTACCAAATTTATATTGGGGCCTCACATTTAAGTTTCATTGGGACACTCAGGTAAAGATGTCTTCTAGGCCAAGATGTAACTTTGAAGCTCCAACATGTAATTTGGACTACAGATATAGATTTGGTCATAAACTTCTTAGAAGTAAGAGCTAAAATCATCAGAATAAATAAATTTGCTGAAAAAGAAAGTGGAGAAAAAGATTATTAATCTTCATCGGGGGAAGGAAGAGGGAAATCGAGGCTTAATTGATTTAACATAAAGAAGAAAAGAAGACAAAAACACAAGGCAGGAAGAAGATGAAAGCCAATCATCTTATGTTCAACCACCTAGTTTCATTGTGCAATTGATTTCCAGATAATTCCTTACTTACTGATAGACGATTAATACATATCTTACATCATACATATCTTCAGAAATTGGATGCAGTTGAAAAGTCAGCAAAGAAACCAGAAAGCATAATTATGGAGAGTAGTACAATTAGATGAATATAGAATTTTGTCTATTAGATGGGAATGGGAAAGTAGATGAAATGTGTAAGTGGATGGAAGAGAAGAATAACAGAGGTGTTTTCATTCTAATTTGCTTTAAGGATTGAAAAATCCTAAAATTGGCTATGGGCAGACTGGGAAAGGAGTCAAAGGAAAAGAAGACATTGAAGATACATGAGATCATGGGAGCAGGGACATAGAGAAGACAAGAGTGGATAGGATCAAAGACCAAGGTTGAAAGTCATATTGTATATAGGATTTATTGATATATTCCTTCAATATACTACTTGAAGGAGGGGGAAAATCTTACTCCATTTCTCCCGGCCTCTCTCAATTCTTAATGTTTCAGAAACCACTCTAGGTTATTTGAGTAATATGGCCTAGTTGTCCTGGGGGTGAATAGTGGATGGAGGAATAAACAGGGAGCAGGGTGCTCTCTCTCATTTCTTAGGCTCACCAGATACGGCTAACTCCAGCAAAAGATAGTGTTTAGGTGTTGGAGAGAGGACCCAATTGGTAATAAGACACTATAAACATACTTAGAAACGCATTCACTCGTAAAGTGCAAGGAGAAATAGGTTCTGAGAGAACTTTCCCATATAAGTCCTAGGGCTGTGTTTTTTAACAATAAATACACAGAAAGTGTTTCCCCAGCCTAGTTATCAGAGATCTACTTCCCTAGGAAAGGAAATTAGGGCCACCTGCTGAAGACTAGGGGAAATTGCAGAACTGTGGAGAACAGCAAATTATCCTTGTGATGAAATGACCACCAACTGCTGGAACCTGAGCTGAAGCAAGTTACAAGAAACAAGATCAAGGTTGATAAGCCCTTAGTATGGGTCAGCAACTTGTTACATGCTGGACATAAACATAAAATAAGAAAGAAAAATAATTTCTGCCCTCAAGGACCTTATATTGAAAATGGGGAAGACAAAATGAACTGAAAGAGGAGGGGAACAGAAAATGAAAATTCCCCTCCAAAGACATTGTAGAAAAAGACAGGGGAGAGTCAGACATGCAAATTACAGATTCATGAGGGCATGACTGTCTTAGGTCTCTTCTTCAAAATGGAGGTTCTGGGGAAAACCAGTCAATCCAAGAGAGAACTCCTAGGGGCGAAGGTACCAAAGTAAAAAAAAAAAAGTACCAGAGACAAATGAGCTTACCAGGGTGAAAGGTTTTCCAGGTGCAGTGGATAGAGCATTGGCCCTGGATTCAGGAGGACCTGAGCTCAAATCTGGCCTCAGACACTTGACACTTACTAGCTATGTGACCCTGGGCAAGTCACTTAACCCTCACTGCCCTGGAAAAAAAAGAAGACTAAGGAGAGTCAGGAGTGTAATCTGGAGAAAGATGAAGCAAAGAATACAGAAGACAGCAACAGAGAACAGCAACATGTCACTGCTGACCACTGCAAATAAGAATGGCCAGAAATATACCATAGACAGAGAGGCCTCATAGGAGAATGCTGGCAGAAGGTATGAATCACAAACACCCCCTCTTGGAGCCCTAGCAATGATGTGTTACTGGAACTATATATTTTTCTGGGACAAGGATTTACCATTGATTGGTATCATTTTTCTCTGTGAACTCAGGTACTAGTACTATCTCTTTCTATTAAATTGTGTAAGTTAATGTGGTTTCTTTTTTGTAAGGAAGGGGAGTATAGTCTCATAACTTTATAGGTAATGTTTTCATGGGGACTGACAGTACTGGATGTCTTTCTACTTGGCTTTGGTTCCAATATTGTCCAAATTTGTGTTGACTTGTGTACATGATACAAAACACTACAATGAAAGAGATTGGAAATAGAGGAAAAGAAATGGTAGTTGGGGCTGTAATATAACTATAACTAACCCCAATTCTCGTGTCTTGGCTCTATTGTCAGTCACAATTTGTCACTTGATTCTGAGATCAATCAGAGGATTGGGAAAGCTACTTCAACTATGGCTAAGCTTGCCAAGCATCTCCGGGTAAACAGCAAATCGACAAGACAAACCAAATTTGCTGTGTATAGAGCATGTGTCCTGAGTACCTTACTGTAGGGCAGCAAAACATGGACTACATATACTAGACAAGAGAAGAAGCTTAACAGCTTCCACATGCGCTGCCTTCAGCACATCCTTGGCATATCTTGGTCAGATAGAATCACCAACACAGAAGTGCTCCAATGGTGCAACTTCAGAGCATCTACACACTACTGAAACAAAGACGGCTGCGCTGGCTCGGTCACGTGCACCACATGCAAAACAGTTGCATTCATAAAGACCTACTCTATGGCAGTTAGCTTCACTCAGGTCAAAGACCTGCTGGAAGCCCCCAGCTTCGCTACAGAGATGTATGCAAGCAAGACTTGAGGGCTCTGGGAATAGACATCAGCAGCTGGGAGGAGAAGACCAAGGACCGTGCCTGATGGAGTTCAGTACTCAGGAGCAGCTTGTGTGCAGCTGAGATGGACCTTCAAGCTTGGGAGGAAGAAAAATGAATGAGATGCAGGATCCGATGGGCAACAGAGAGCACAGTTTTCCAATGTCCTTGTTGTGGCAGGAGCTGTGGCTCCCATGTCGGACTGCACAGCCATACTGTGGCCTTTGGCTCTTCAAGGCACTGATCCATGGTTGTCCATGACTGGTGGAAGCCTACTACTGACCCCTCCCACTAATCAACATTGGATATGTAACAGTCAGGTGATACAGAGCTTATTTTAAATGATATGATTTCAGCAATAGATAGGTACATGTACCATACTGAGGTATATTTGAGTTTCTAGGACTCAGGCAGGAATCTTAGAGCTGGAAATCTTACTTTCCTATTCATCCATATAGCTAAAAAATAAAAACAAAAACAAAACAAGCAAAAAAAAAACAGGAAAATTACCAAAAGGTCCTGTAGTATCATTCATCTCTATGTGGCAACATATTATGATTTAAACTGCCAGCATCCCATTATCCCATTACTTTGGCTGAAAGATGGGAGACTTACAATGTGATATAGAATTTTCAGATTAGTTCTCCTGCAGTTCAAAAGATGAAAGAGGGAAAAACAGATTCTAATCTGAGATGGGAAGTTTTGCCTTAGAGGTTTGAAATATGAAGTAATTATAATATTACCTTCTATGATACAAAAGCTTAATTTCTCTTGATTTTGCTATGTTTTTACTAATCAAAGGAAATCATTTCACTATGAGCTTGAGGTATGAGTGAATATTAATAAAATATATCTACCATAGGAAGTTTCCAGCGATTAGGAGTGAGATAAGCCAATGACTGATAAGTGACACTAGATATAGGCCTGGGGTGAAACAATATGAGCCATATGCCTCAAGCATGAGATAGTCTTCTAGGGCCCTACACTTCAACAGAGGCACCAGTAAGTGGATTTGTCAAAGCCAGGGTCTGCCATTTATTATCTGTGTGATTTTGGACAAGTCCCTAAAGTTCTCTTGGCTTTATTTTCCCTCATTTATTAAATAAGGGGTTAGTGCTATATGCAGGCCTTTACAGCTTTGGTTCTATGATCCAGGTAATAGGAGCAATAATGAGGACTCTACCCCACAATGAGAAGTCCCTCAAAGTGCAACCAGGGCCTGTGTGTCAGGAAGAACCCCCTGGGAAAAATGTTATATTAGCAATAGATAAAGGGAAGTATCAGTAAGTACTCTAGAATTTGTTGTTGAGGGGACTGGGAGACCAGTCTGGATACTATGAGCCTATAGCAAAGGAGATTAAATGTTTGACATGACAGTGCATTCTGTGTATATTATTAAATGGGATTAAAGAATGAGAAAATTGGTGTGCATGAGTGTAAGGAAATAGCTTGGGAGCTGTACTTATGTATTTGGGGCTCAGTCAAAAAACAGAAGAAGCAATCTCAGAGTAATCATGAATTAAAATTAGAGCTTGTACAGCTTCAGAGCATTTGGGACAATAGTCAGAGAACAGAGGCAACAGAGAGATGATTCATGGCTTAATCAGGTTGCTAGTCCCTCTCTCAATTTACCTCTACCCTCTGAATGGGGCAGCTAGGTGATGCAGTAGATAAAGAATTGGCCCTGGAGTCAGTCAGAAGAACCCGAGTTCAAATCTCCCCTCAGACGCTTATTAGCTGTGTGACCCTGGGTAAGTCACTTAACCCCAATTGCCTTAAATATGCAGGGCTATATCCAGTCATCCTTATATTTATCTTGCCACTGAATACAGATGACTCTAGAGGAGAGAGTGAGGTTGATGACCTTGAACAGTCCTCCCTCACTTAAAAAAAAAATCCAATTCAGCGCAAATCATGACATAACCCTGAAGTCATGGTCCTCTTCGAAAACAAAGAACAAAGAAACAACACCCTCAAAATATGCAATATCTTGATAATCCCAGGACAAAGTTTAAGTCATAAGAACTTAAAACTGCTCTAAGACATTTGAGACCCTCTGTAAATGAATACATTGGAAATGATGAGTAGCTAAAAACTGATACAGCAAATTCCCTCCATGACAGACTATCTGAATCATAAACATCAAAGTTACTTCCTAGGTTTTCTTTGTAATCCACTATGCTGAGAAGAGGTCCTTAGCCTTCACCAGACAGCCAAGGGGGTCCATCATTCAACAAACACACTCATACACAGAGACACAAATAATACTTACAAGGTTAAGAACCCTTGCAAGAGATTTGGCAGATGTGAAAGCTGAGGCCCAGACTGAGGAATGATTTACCCAAAGTTATATGGGTAGGAAAGCAGAGCCAATATAGCAGAGGAAAGGTAGTGAATGCTCAGACTTCCTGACACAATTACTCCAAAAAAACCTCCAAACACAGCCAGAAAACAACCCCTGGAGCAGCAAAACCCACAAAAAGATGTCTGAGATTATTTTCCAGCCAAAGACACCTTGGAAGTTCAGCAGGAGGAGAAAGTTCATCAGGAGGGGGAGCTGGGCTGAAAGTGGAGTCCAGCACCACTATCGCACCTATATAGATCCAGCCTCAGACAGGCTGTGCCAGAGAAGCTTACCCTAGAGCTTACAAATCAGTTGCAGTGCTGGCATCTTCTGGAACTCAACTCACAATACGGTGAGAGGGCTGAACTGCTGCCTGGGGGGGGGGGGGGAGGGGAAGGGAATATACTGGGGCGTATGCAAGAGCTAAGGGGGGATTTGGATGTCCTACCCCAGCAGGGAAACAGGAAGAAACCTTGAGCATTGGTGGCCCAGGTTGGGGAAGGGTGAAGGCTTGTCAGAGCTAACAACCACAGCACACAAAGTTTGGTTAATTAGCAAGTTGGCCTGGGGTTATATATGGACCAGAGAAAAGGCCAGGTGAGTGAAGAAATTGCCTTTCATTAAATCATAACACCTTGGACCTCCTGAAGCTTGGGACAGTATAACCTGGAAGAAGGACCCCACCTGAAGAAGGAGTTAAAAGTTAAGTAAAAGACAGGCAAAACAAGGAGGCAAAAAAAGTTACAAACCATAGAGAGATTCTTTAGTGACAAGGAAGATCAAGGTGCACCTTCAGAAGAGGAGAGCAATATGAGGGCCCCTACATATAAAGCTTCCAAGAAAAATACGAATTGGTCTCAGGCCATAGAGGCACTCCAAAAGGACTTTCAAGATAAAGTTAGAGAGTTAGAGGAAAAAACAGAAAGAGAAATGAGGGTGATGCAGGAAAGTCATGAGAAAAAGTCAACAGCTTGAAAAAATAAATGGAAAAGAATATACAACAGCTCTCTGATGAAAATAATTGCCTAAGAGTTAGGATTGAACAAATGGAAGCTAGTGACTATGAGAAACCAAGACACAATAAAGTAAATCCAAATGAAAAAACAATAGAGGGCAATGTGAAATATCTTCTTGGAAAAACTGCTGACCTGGAAAATAGATCTAGAAGAGATAATTGTTTTATAATTATCAGTCTACCTGAAAACCACAATCAAAATAAGAGCTTAGACAGGGAAGATTGCTCTGATATCCTAGAAACAGAAGATAAAATAGAAATTAAAAGAATCCACTGATCACCTCCTTAAAGAGATCCCAAAAGGAAAACTTCCAGGAATATTATAGCAGAATTCCTGAGCTCCTATTTCAAAAAGAAAATATTGCAAGCTACCAGAAAGAAGCAATTGAAATACTGTGAAATCACAGTAAGGATAGCACTGGATCTATCAGCTTCTACATTAAAGGATCAGAGGGCATGGAATATGATATTCCAGAGGGCAAAAGAATTGGGTTTACAACCAAGAATCATGTATGCAGCAAAACTGAGTATAATCTTTCAGGGGAAAAATGGGATTTCAAAGAAAAAGAGGGACTTTCAGGTATTTGTGATGAAAAGACCTGAACTAAATAGAAAATTTTACTTTCATGCAAGACCCTAGAAAAGCAAAAAAACATAAACAGGAAAAAGAAATCATGAGAGATGTTAAAAGGTTAAACTGGTTACATTCCTAATGGGAAGATGATATGTCTAAATCATAAGAGCCTTCTGAGTATTAGGGTGGGTGATAGGAGTAAATTTAGAAAGAGGGCACAATTAGGAATTAATTATGAAGGGATGATACTTGTAAAGCATTTATTCTTTGTCTGTCTCTGTCTCTCTGTCTTTGTCTCTCTGCCTCTCTGCCTCTCTCCCCTTCTTTTTTTGGGAGGCAGTTGGGGTTGATGAGTGTCTTTCATCCAAGGCTGAATTTGGACTCTGGTTTTCCTGGGTCCCAGGGTGGGTATTTTGTCCACTGTATCATCTAGCTGCTCCATGATGATATCTTTGTAGTAAAATTGAGCGGGGAGAGGAATACACTAGGGGAGGGGATAGGGTAGTGGTAGAATGGGGAGAAATCTCACATGAAAGAAGCAGTAAAGGGTTTATGGAGTGGGAGTGGGGGGAGAAATGGGGGAGGAGTGGGGAAGTGAAGGAGCCTTACACATATCAGAATTAGGTCAAAGACCTTAATCTCATCAGAGTGGGCTCAAGGAGGGAATAACATACACACCCAACTGGGTGGAGTAATCTATGTAACCCTGCAAGAAACTAGGAAGGAAGGGGATAAGGAGGGAAGGGTGAAAGAAGGGAGTGCAGAGCAGGGGAGGGGGTAGTCATAATCAAAACACTTTTGAGGAGGAATAGGATAAAAAAAGATAGAAAATAGAGTAAATATCATGGGAAGGAAATAGGATGGAGGTAAACAGTTATGATTGAATAATGATTGGTTGATTATAATGGCAAAACATATGGTACTTACTTTGCCGGACTATTGTGAAGAAAATTCTTTGTCAAATTTAAGGTACTATATAAAAGTCATCTACTACTATTGTTGCAATAATCAACCTCATGGGTTAATTGTAAAGAAATCTCTCTTTAAAGTACTGTATAATTGTAGCTTACTACAAAAACAAACAAACAAAAAAAAAAAATGATGAGCAGGATACTATCAGAAAGACCTAAAGGGACTTGCATGAGGTGATACAAAGTGAAATCTACTGTATACAAAAGAACAATATTATTGTGAGATGATATACTGTGAATGAATTGGTTACTTTCAGCAATGTAATGTTCCAAGACAACTCCAAAGGCCTTATGAAAAATGCAGTCCATCTACAGAGAGGGAACTGGTGGTATTTGAATACAGATTGAAACACAATTCTTTTTTGTTAGTTACTTTATAGGAAACAAAAAAAAAATATGATGAACAGGCTGCTATCAGAAAAACTTGGAAATACCTACATGAATTGAAGCAGAGAGAAATGTACTGTATACAAAAAAAATAACAGCAATAGTGTCAGATGATCTGCAGTGAAGGGTGTGGTTATTTTCAGCAATACAATGATTCAATATAACTATGAAGTACTTATGAAAATTGCAATCCATCTACAGAGAAAGAATTGATGGTATCTGAAAACAGATTGAAGCATTTTTTTGATAGTTCCTTAATCTGAAGTTTTGTTTTCTTCTGTTTTCTTTCACAATCTGGCTAATGTGGAGATGTTTTGCATGACTACTCATGTATAAAATATATTGAATTGCTTGAGTTTTTGGGGGTGGAGGTGAGGAGAGAGGGAGGAAAAGAAGTTGGAACACAAAGTTTTAAAAAATCATGTCAAAATTTGTTTTTACATGTAATTTGGAAAATAAAATTCTAAACAAGGAAAAAAGGAACCCTTACAAGAGAGAAATTGGAGTTACTGGAGAGGACGATTCAACTATGCTATATTTTGTATGATTATGCCATATGTCTATATGTAACACAGCTCAAATAACACAAATGGCAAACTTTTAAGAGACTAATAAAATAACTTTCCCTCCTTTTCCCTGTTTAGCACTGATTGTCATGTACAATATGGATATCACATGATGGCAACACACTGCCCAAACACCCAGACACTTGGAATCAATCAATCTATAAGCCATATGATAGACACTAGGGGATACAAAAGAAGAAGAACAAACAGTTCCTGCTTTCCAGGCAAAACCAATATGAATAATTTGAAAATCGGTAATGTCTAAATTTTGTAATAGTCATTGTAAATACAATAAAGCAATCACACATACACATTCATGAAACATAGAATTTATAGCTCTTCTCAATCAGCCATGTAGGTTACTGCTAATTGTGTAGCTAGTGGATTATTAAACATTCCTTCTGGATGCTGAAGATGACTACAAAGCAGATCCACAGATGGATGCTTCTGTTTTGACATATCTTCAAGAACGAGGAGGGCTAAATATAAGAATGTTTCCCAATCTTTGTCTCCAAGTGAAGACACATGTCAAAAAGGGTCATCTATTCAACACTCAGAACATTCTTTTTCTGCCTATTCTCTAGAAATGAAATGGATTCCAATGACAGCCATGGAGAATGAAAAAATGCTTGGAATGTGAATGGACGGATCTAATTCACACAGTCAACTCAATAAACAACTGGAGTTAATTTCCAAATGATATTCTAACTCAACAATCTTTAAAGCAATGGCGGGGGGAAAGGAGAGATTGTCATGCTCTTTGTAGCTCTGTTCTACAGGCACAATTTCCCTAAGTATTTAGAAACTATTGAAAATACTAACAATCCAGTAACAAAAATATTCATTATGAATGTCCATAAATCTAAACAGCAAGGGCAGAACCACAGTTTAGTGGTAGGAAATTCTAATCAAAAGCATCTGAGAAGAACTGTTGTCTTGTTATATTGTGTCTTACTATTTCCTGGAAGCAATTTTTGTTGTCCTTTTAATCAGTCTGAAAATTTTGAGATATATGTTTTATTTAGCTAACGATGTAATTATGTCATTTGTAATGTATTTGATTAGGAAATTCTGGGCATAAATCTATTTGTACTGGCTTATTCATTCCCTAACATCTGGAGAATTTCCTAAAGAGAAATGTTATATTTTACATGATGACATTATGTAAATGTCTTTTATAGGCCCCAAGTGAAATAAGTGAATCAAATGAGTAATAGAGTAATCAAATGAGAACTCTTATATATTTGCCCTACCTACCTCACCCCATTCAATAAAGTATTTACCTGTGTCTAGATGGTACAAAAGCACTAGCATCAGAATTAAAATATTTCATCAATTATCAAGTTACTTTATTTTTTTTTTTTGGCAGGGCAAAGAGGGTTAAGTGACTTGCCCAAGGTCACACAGCTAGTAAGTGTCAAGTGTCTGATGCCGTATTTAAACTCAGGTCCTCCTGAATCCAAGGCCGGGGCTTTATTCACTGTACCACCTAGCTGCCCCATCAAGTTACTTTAGGTCCAATACCTGATTATGTTCCCCAAAACTTTTCTCCTAAGATACCATTTGTCTACTCAGGAATGTTCAATAGTTCTCTGTTATGTAAGAAATCAATTGCACACTTCTTTATCTGGATTTCAAGGTTTACTATAATATGGGCTTACCTTTCCTTCCAATCTTATTTCCCATTCTCTATTCCAATTAGACAAATCTCCTTATTGCTCCCAACTTGTCTCTCACACACATACACAAACAATATGATCCTTCCTATCTCTATGTTTTGTGTACTCTGTTTCCAGAGACACGAGAGACTAAAGCTTAACCACTGTAAGCCAAAATAGAAAGCAAACAACCTTAGCACCTATTTAGAATGCTATTTAAGTAGATGTGTGATTTTATTGTTATGGCTATTGCTAGTGAGGTGACTTCCTCTACAAATCCAGATCAGCTCCAATCCAGAAACTTAGATCCTTTAAGAATTGTCTGGGGGTTCTAAGAAAAAAAAAAAGTGATTTTCTCAGCATCACATAGACAGCATGTAACATGACAGAAACTCAAATATGAATCTTCATGAATATAAAGCTGACTCTCTACTACCCATATTGCCTTTCAATTAAAAAGACAGATTTGTTAAAATAGAATGATATAGATGTAACAGGGCGGCTTGATGGAACTTTGGCTATAGTGCCTGACCTGGAGTCAGGAAGACTCAACATCCTGAGTTAAAATTTGGCCTCACATGCTTACTAGCTTTGTGACCCTCGGCAAGTCACTTAACTTTTTGCCTCAGTTTCCTCATCTGTAAAATTAGCTAAAGAAGGAAACGGAAGACCACTCCTGTATCTCTGCCAAGAAAACCCCAAATGGCATCACAAAGAGTCAGACATGACTGAAAAATAGCAGAACAAAAACAACAGATTGACATCTCTCCGACCCTGTGTGTTTCCCCTCAGCCAAACCCTGATCTTCTCTCCTGACTAGAGGTCACTACTGCCCATGGGATCCTGTGCCCAAGGCTTTCTATTTCTACCTTTCCTCCCCTTAGGCAAACACCATAATCATTATTCCTCATGGAGTCTTGTGTCACAAGGTCTAACATGCATCCCTAAAGAAACACCCCCACCATGATTTAATTTGTCCTAAAACATGATTTGAGGGTACTTTTCATACTTTTTGACCCAGAGAACATTTTGTGGTGCCTGACCCTGGTGCAAAAATGGCTAGCTATGGCTCTAACTCCTCCCACTTTCCGAGAACACTCTCCCATTTCCTTTCCACTTATACGAGATCTCCTTCAAGTTCAAGTTCTCCTTCATCTATGAAGACGTCCCTGTCTATCATAAACCTAATATCAATTTCTTCCAAGTCTGAAGGATACAATTAAGCACTATTTTGTTGGGCACTGACTGTAAGTGATATGGAAAATAGATAAAGAGAGTGATATGACCTGGAAAATTAGGAGAAGACTTCATTGGTGAGTAAGAATCAATACGAGCTAGAGCAAGCAGAAACCAGACTCAGCTGTTATGGTCTAAATGGTAAATCAAAAAGGTTACTTCCAAAAAATGGCAAAAGTTTCAAATAATGACAGTACTGAAATAAGTTTACATCTTCCCAAACTGGCCACTTCAAAAGGGATTATTATTTGGAAGAATAAATTATGATGTATGGTCTAAAAGACCTTTCTCATTACTGAATATTTAAATTGCATCCAATACATGGGCTACAAATTCAGTTTGTGGACCTGTGTGGTTTACACATCATAAAAGAATTAGGCAGCCAAAGGCTTCATTAGAATAGCAACTATTACTCCAAAGGAAAGAGGACAGAAACCAGAGATGAAAGATGGAAACTCATTTGACATCTGACAGAACAGTAGCCATCAAGCTCCTTCCACATTACACATTTAATTCTTTGTGGTTTCCAAATTTAAAAATCCCATATGAATATGTGAAATCATATACTTTCATCTCACTCTGCACAGTAATGTTCAGGTTTTCATCCAAATGAAATCTTGTAGCCTACTTACCACAATCGGGCTGTCTTCCCTTATAGACAGAATTATCACAAGGAGGCCACCAAATAGTTTTTCAAATTTAAAACAATCATCCCTAAGCAAAATTAGATACCCAATATCTTTGAAACCAACTATCCCAACCCAAATTTGCTTTCTCCTTTCATGGAAACTTCACTACACAAGCCAAGGTCTGATTCTGCTAATTGTGGCATTGCTGCAGGTCTTTGAGCCTTGTCTGCTCAATGAGACATGGTGACTTATAATAGTATCTCACATTTACAATGTTCTTTGCAAGGTGATATGGCATAATGCAGAGAGAGAGATGACCTCAGTTAGGACACTCTGGATTAAAGTCCTCTCTGACACTTACTGACTGTGTGAACCAGGGCAAATCACTTTCATTTGTCACTTTTCCTTTGATCACAAATCATTTTTTGCCTAAGATTATAGGCTTCAAAAAAGGTACAAATCTGTACTAGTAAAGAGTATTCCCTACTGAGAGGTCCCTATACCTATGAAATCAAAAGTCTATTGAGAATAGCTATTATTTTTCTATATAGCAATCTCTCTACCTATATCTTTAAGGTTTATAAGAAACCTTCACCACAATCCTGTGAGAGGAAGTAGTATATTATTATTATCCCCTTTTATAGATAAGGAAACTAAGGCTCTGAGATAAATGATTTTTTTATAAGTTTATATACAACTAGTGAATCTCTTAGGTAGTATTCAAAAACCAGATCTCCTTAAACTTCCAGCCTCCCCCACAGTACCATTCCTCTCCCTAGTCGTCCGGGGCATCCCCCCCTTCCCCCTTTTTATTAACCTGCTCTCAGGTGAAATTTGGGATTGGCCGTCCCCAGGGCCCTCAGAGCCCTGAGGTGGAGCTGGAGGCTGGGTGAAGCAAACCCTAGCATCTCTGAGGGTTTTCACCCACCTCTCGACTGTGTGCATGGCTGCGCCATGGCTTGTGGTTTTTCATCCACACAGGTTAGCCCAGCTCAGAGCCCCACCCACACCCCAGCTGAAGCAGAGGGGGAGGGGAAGCTCCACTTGTGGAGCCTGAAGCTAATTTCAACACCCACATATTCTAGGTACTAGGGATATTAAAAAAAATAGCTTATATCCTCAAGGAGGTTGTTTTCTGTGATGATTAAAAAGTTTCAAGAGACATAATTTCTGGGTAATTTAATCATTTTATTAATAAGGCCAGAACATTTATTAATAAAGGAAGGTTGCTTGACTAAGAAGATCAAATATAAGCATGGAAGTGGGATCACATTTGACATATCCTTTGATGAATAGGTTTTCCCCAGGGTCAGAATCAATACTGATTATTTAACAATTAATGAGAGAATGAATATTACAATGTGGGGCTGAGAATGAAATCAAGTGACCCTTGGGCAGAGATTAGCTCTATGCATAGACCCCTCCTAACCTTGGTCAGTTTAGACAAAAGGGTCTTTCTCCACCCAAGCTTGATTGACTGGAATTTACCTCAGACTAGAGATTCCTTGTAAAGTTGGGGAGGTATCTGATAGAGAAAGTTAACTCAACTTTCAGAGACTGAGATCTTAGAAATCAACAGAACCATAGAGGTTAATTAACCTCCCCAGAGCACACAGGTAGCAAATAGAAAGACTGATACTTGAACTCAGGGCCTTTAATTACAAATCCAGTTCTCTTTACATTGTATCAAGTCATGTAGACATAGCTATTCTTCCTATATTTTTAGTACCCTCAATACCTCCAAATCATTTTCTTCTTCTGGAGATATTTTTGCTGGGAATTTTAGACCAGATTAAAAATAAAAATGAAAACAAAATGTTAAATAGACGGAATAGAACCAGTCATCCAACAAGTACTCAGAAAGTTTTAATGGAAGGTGACATTCAGAATGGAAATCATAGTATCAGACATGAGATTCTTTAAGTCCTTTTGAGGACAAAGAAAGCACAGCAGACACTTCACTACTCCAAGAACACTCTGGGGTAGGAAATCATGTGATATAGTAGAAGGATATATGATTTGTACACTAACTTACCAAGGGTGGGCTTCCCCTCTTCCTTTCAGTGTTCTTGGACTGGGCTTTAAAATGGCCATCAGGACAGTGGTATAAAATGGCCAACAGCCAGGAGCATATGGGAAGCATTAAGAACAAAACAAATGTTTCCCATCAACCATGGTGCCAAGTGAATGAAACAAAGAGAGGCCAGCACTAAATAGAAAGTACCTAATCCTGGAAATGAGACAAAGACATTGGTATTAAGGAAGGAGGGTCTCAAGTTGCTTAGACAGGCAGCTTTTATAAATTTCATTAGGATGGTAAGCTGAAAGGGAAGACTGGGCCCCCAACATAACTTTGCCTACTTTCTTTTGTTTATAATATTTTTACTTGGGGTTAGGGTAAGAGGGGAGAAGAGGTTGACACATTTCCTTTGTCCCTTATCTTGAGCTATGGATGTACATGATTCAGGAATTGCATAAAAATATCCCAAATGTTCTGGGAAGGCAAGTGGAAGGAGTTTTAGGAGATGGTTGGAGGCAGATGTCTCCATACTGGAGTGCTGACTACATAGTTTTAACTTTATAATAAATACAATAAATTATATGGTCATGGTCTTTATATCTGCAAGTAGAGGAATGGGGTGGGGCATGAGAGGAGGGTTGAAAGAAGAAAGGGAATACCAAAGAGAGAATAACAAACAGGATAAGGATTCATTAGCTATACACAGCCCATAAATTTTATATTTAAAAATTTTTAATAAGACTATATATCATTCCTTAGATTAATTACTAACTCTTAACAGGGATTGATACAAAATGTTCAGTGCCACCACTGAAGTAAAATGCCAGGTTTGATAGTAGGGAGTACATTCTATATGTCTGCATGTAAAACACCCTCTGGTGGTCAGTGGGGATACTGCAGATTTTGGGGAGGACTGTATCTGAGGTTTTCCCCACCACTACCCCTACCCCTATACCCAGAGAGAGAAATTGATGAATCTTTAGGTTTTGTGGCTTAATTAAAGTGTCACTTGATGAGTAACAAATACATTTCACTCTTTTGCTAGAAAATTAATAAAGTGATTTCTTATGGTCCTATTAGCTTAAGAAATATAGAACTGAGCCCCTGAGCCACAGGAGCAGATTTTAACTTTTACATTGTACTAGCTTCAAAGTATAAGCTACAAAGTAGTTAACCTCTCCTTTCTTATAATTTCATCTTTATTTCTCAACCCCATTCAAGGGACTCTCTTCACCACCATCTTATTTTGATACAAAAATATCTGCTATTAGATATTTAAATATCAACATGACTATGAATGAATTCCTTTTCATGTATGCCTTATTGATAATTGTGAATTAAAGGGTTCCAACCCTATCACAGGAATTTCACTTGTTAGCCAGCAGATGGATATGGTGAATTTTGTGTGTGTGGAAGTTTTTTGTTTCCTATTCCCTTGAAGTGAGACACAAAGGCAGCGGCCTATTCTAAAGGACCCACCATGAGCATTAATAAAAATTTTATTTTTAGGCCATTCAAAGGCATAGTAAGAAGTAGGAGGATTCTATCCTTCTTGGTCTTCATTATTAGTCTGTATTCACTTCACTGAACTGTGTTCTTTTTGCTTTGAACATTTTTTTTCTACTAAACGGTTAAATGAGAATTTTCATCTCTCAGCTTTGTTACAAGAGACATACTATGTTTGGCATTTAAACAAATGGCAAAATGCACAGTGGAAATGAATAAGTTTGACAAGTGAACTTTAAAATTTTGCCCTAGTTCTCTCAGTCACAGGGTTGGTTTTGATCAGGATAAATAACTGACAACTCATATGCAGAATCCCTCTATCCCCTCCATTCTTGACCACCACCATGTCTCCCTCTATACCACTTCAATACTCAGACAGTATCAGCCTTATAAAAGCAGAGCACTAATGTCAAGATTTTGAAGCTATGGCAAAGGTTATCCAATTGATTAAAAATATCCCCCCACAGAAAATTTGAGAACTGAAAAGCACCTTAGATTTGCTCTGTAATTTCCCTAATTTTACAAATTAATATTTTATTGGTGCCTTTTGTTTTTATAGCATGGTGGTTTCCTGATATAAACCTTTCCCCAAATGAACCCTACCTAGTAACAAAGAAAAAGTTAAAAATAATAAATAAAGGGGCAGCTAGGTGGCGCAGTGGATAAAACACTGGCCCTGGATTCAGGAGTACCTGAGTTCATATCCAGCCTCAGACACTTGACACTTACTAGCTGTGTGACCCTGGGCAAGTCACTTAACCCCCATTGCCCCACAAAAAACAAACAAACAAAAAACAAACAAAAACAAACAAAACAATAAATACTCCTAGTGACAACAGTTGATAATGTTTAAAATGTTCTGTATCCATTGTATTGCATTTCCAGACAGGAAATATGTCCCATCATTTGTTTTACTTCACAATAAATTATAGTTGTTGATTTTTTTGTTTGGTTGGGTTTTTTGTGGGTCAATGGGGGTTAAGTGACTTGCCCAGGGTCACACAGCTAGTAAGTGTCAAGTGTCTGAAGCCGCATTTGAACTCAGGTCCTCCTGAATCCAGGGCCGGTGCTTTATTCACTGCGCCACCTAGCTGCCCCTAGTTGTTGCTTTTTAATGTTGTTTTTATTTACATTTTTATAGTCAATACATATTTTATTCTCCTGGTTCTACTAACTTCACTCTGTATCAGTTCACATAAGTATCCCTATATTTCTCTGTAATTTTACATATTAGATAAAAAAAACTGAAGCTCAGAAGTAAAATAATATGCTCAAAATCAAACATTTAATGGCAGAACTGTGACTTAACTTCCAGTCTCTAGATTACTAGTCTTTTTTACTCTTACACTACCTCCACAGGCTTATCAGTGGTGTCAAAATAGTTATCCCTTTCATATCACAGGGATTAGGGATATAGCACTCCTAGATCTTAGAAATCTATGTAAAATGCCCCCCTTCATAGCTGAAAAGATGTGAAGTATTATGGTATTAAGAGAAAACATGTTGATATTATACAATACTACACATATATTTTATGCATGTCTGAGTCTCTAAGGTTTTTCTGTATCATCTGTTGGCCTTCAATGTTGTCCGCCATTTCTGCAAAACTCCCACAAAAATCTCGTTTAATTTCATATGCCGACTGTGGGGACCAATTTTTAATTGGGGAGTGTTAGCTAAGTGGCTCGCCGCAATATTGGGGCAATGAAGGAGACTGGCAGCCTCCCTCAAAACAGAACAGGATTTATTTTAACAAGAACAAACTTAAAAAAAAACAACACACAAACATGATCAGTAGGATCAAGGAAAAGGAAATAAAATGGGGAAAGGGAAATTATACAACCTGAGAAAATACCACTGCCCAGGAATCAGCTGAGAATACACAGCAGAATGCCTGTCGCCTTCCAGCTTCTACCTAGAATGCCCAATTCTCCTCCCCCAACTCAGAATACTCCATACCACCCCAGCCAATGGAATGGCTGCTCTGACAGTCACATGACTGCCATCACTAGGCTTCCAATCATTATAATTTTGCCATGTAGGCATCGGGGAGTGGTGACGACATGAGGTGCCAGCACCAAGGCAACAGCTACAACCAGTGGGTGGAGCACCGTGCAGTTTGCAGAGTCCCAGGCCAGTGCGTGCTGAGGCATAAAAACCTCAATTAACAATTAATTCTTTACACGACCCATGATATATTGAAACCATGATGAAGGAAATCACTATGTGGAAGGGATAACTGTAATTACATTTGATATTTATTGCTTTGAATTTTGATATTCAAGGTCCCTATTAAGAATAAATATCCCTTGAAAAGTTAATATATTGAAATATTATCAGTTACATTGGTGTGATATAGTTGATCTAATTCTTTCCATTCTTTTTTTTTTTTTTAAGTGAGGCAATTGGGGTTAAGTGACTTGCCCAGGGTCACACAGCTAGTAAGTATTAAGTGCCTGAGGCCACATTTGAACTCAGATACTCCTGACTCCAGGGCTGGTGCTCTATCCACTGTGCCACCTACCTGCCCCTCTAATTCTTTCCAAAAGTCCAAGAACATGGAAGCATATTTTGATCACTTAAATGACTGGTTTGCCTGAGGGGTCCAAGGGACAGCATAAGGACACTTGATGATATGCCTAGAAGGTGGAGAAGGGAAAGATATAGTACACTACAAAAGGAGGAAAGGGGCAGAAAGTGAGAGATTATCTGAACATTTGAACCATAGTGTCCAGCTTGTTTTGGGGTTTATAACAGCCAAGCTTTATAGAAGAGTATGCAAATGTAGCTTCCAGCAAGTATCCCATGGTGACATTTGGCTAGAGCTGAAAGGAACCTTGAAGATCAAAACCAAAATCCAGAAAAGGGAAGTGACTTACTCAGGGTCAGACAGTGTCAAAGCCTGGATTTAAATTCAGATCTTCTGACTTCGTCATCTTCATCACTGGTTCTGCTATTTGAAAGACTGTAAAAACAAAACAAAACAAAACAGTAAATGTGCCAGATTGAAAAGTCCTTAAAACCCCAAAATGATTTGTACAAACACTACAAATCCCTTTATCTGTAGTACCTGTTTTTGCTGCTGTTGTCTTGTTTTCATGGTTATTACCCTTGTCTGGTTTTCTAACCAACATTTTTTCAACCATAAATAAGTATTGCTCTCTTCTCCTTGACCCCCAACCAAATGTATGGGTAAACTATACTCTCAATTCCTTAATTTTTACTTAGGCCATCTCTCTGTCAATAACTGGTTCTGTTCACACAAACGCACACACATACACACACAGATATTGTAGGGGTTGGATGAGAGGAAGATTGATTAGAAGAAAGACAATTTTATCTTTTGATATGAGGTTGTATGAATTTCTATCGACTTTGAAACCGTTTCTCCTAATTCCTCTTGAACCCAATATAAAAAAGATAGTGAGCAATAGCATTCTAGTTCCACCTAGTGGTGTCCCAGAGGATAGAGCCCTGAGACTGAAGTCAAGAAGACCTAAATTCAAATCTAGCCTGTTTGACCATGGGAAAGTCATTTAACTTCTGTGTACCTCAGTTCTATCAACTATAAAATAAGAATAATAATAGAACCTATTTTGAAGAGTTGCTGTGAAAATTAAATAAGATATCTGTAAAGCACTTTTCAACATGCACTATTCTCCCAGTCTTCAAACTTTATGTGACATCTGTCTTGAAATATTTGAGGACAATATTCCAAATGTTGTCTAACCTGTGAAAAATGAAATTATTAATTGCCTAGATATTTGCTCTATAGTTTACTACTCTAACTTAAAGGTGTCTTTTTAAAAAATCTGCTATTATACCACATTTAAATATCAGAACCTTATTTCAAACAAGTAAAATTCCTGGATTTCTGCTTCAGAATTAGGCCATTCTCTAACTTTATGTAACTTATTGTCTGAACCAAAATGAAAAGTTTTATATTTATCCTTGTTGTGGCCCATTTATATCAGATCTATTGATATAAAGGAGGAGGAATATGTGGGACAAAGGTTCTAACTCTTAAGAAATTCTACCAATGCTTGTGTAAATATAGGATTTATAAGAATTTCTCAAGACAGGTAATTGATGAATTTACATGAGGCTGCATCTCCCTTTGTCAACATTAATCTAAAACTTAATAGCCTCTAAAATCTGAAAGCCATCCTTTGGTTGGACAATTTCTGGATAGAGCAAAATTCCTAGGAGAAGTTCAATCTTTGCCTCTACTTCCCTGAGACAATCGTAGGTCAGAAGAACCCACAAAACAAAAATGAAACGGGACTCACATTCATGTGTTCCATTCTTTTTTTGTTTGTTTGTTTGTTTTAGTGAGGCAATTGGGGTTAAGTGACTTGCCCAGGTTCACACAGCTAGTAAGTGTTAAGCATCTGAGGCTGGATTTGAACTCAGGTACTCCTGACTCCAGGGCCAGTGCTCTATCCACTGCGCCATCTAGCTGCCCCCCACATGTTCCATTCTTAGAGGAGTATTTTAACTGTTTTACATATTATTCAATACACCCCATAGAGCAAATGAGTAGAAATTTTATCTTTGTTGTATGAAAACCCAAACCTGATTAGCATAATCAATGGAGAATAGCTATTTTACTTTGTTTATTTAAGCCCATCAGTCTACCCTCTCAAGATGATATTAAATCTTGATCCTATCATCCAGCATGGTATTTCTATTATTTTCTTTTACTTTCACTTTTCATTTTACTGAATAACATCATTTCAATTCATTAATAAAAATCTCTTTTGTATCTTCATTTGAGTTATTGATAATTATGTTGAACAGAGCCCTATAATGTACTAGAGACCTTCAAACATTGTAAAATTAGTCTAAAATGAATACACTTTAGGTACAGCTATTCAAACATACTTGAATACACATAACTTCATCATCATCACCAACTATCACCCTATGATCATCATTATCATCATCATGTATCTCCATCTTATTCAGAAGGATACCATAAAGTAGCCTTGTCAAATGCCTTTTTGAAATAGACACACAGTATATGTCATTTTCTTGATCTTCCAGTTTATTAATAATATGTACAAAAGGAAATGAGGCTAATTTAACAAATCTTTATGAGTCCTTGCTAGTTTTTAGTGGTTACCATTTTCCCCAAGTAACAATCTGTTTAATAATATGATCTAAAATTTTGCCAAGGGAAAAATGGCAAAATTATTGGACTACTATATCCATCAATTCTCTTTTTGAAATTGGACTGTTTTCCTGACTTCACACTTCTGTTATCTCTCCCACTATGATTTTTATTAATATTTCTTAAAATGGTTTTATGATCACATTTGTAAGGCCCTTTGTTATTAGAGAATGTAATTTGTTTGGGTATGCAAATGTAAAACATATTAAGATACTTCATCTTAAAGCAGAACACCATTTTTATTACATTTCCATATCTCTTGGACTTCAGTCCTCTCTTTGAAATACTTGTTCTATCCTTTTCCATTTGATGACTTTCCATTGTTATAAAAATCATCAAGGAAAATAGAAATTGATGTTTCACCTTCTTATGACCTATAATTCTTTAATACTAAATCATTTACAAAGAGTTGGTCTTTTCCTTCCTTATTTTCCTTGTCTGAACTTTGCCAATACTTTGATGGATCTGTAACTATATTGATGTGGGTGTTTTACTGCCAGTCAGATTGCAATTTGTGTCTTCTATATACCATACAGTTCTTGTCTATGCCTTTCTCCTAATTCTCCATGGACCATTCTGCTAAAGGAATGATTCCAGGTCTATATATAGCAATATAATAATTGAGCAGTATATTTTCTATCTCTTGCTCATGTTATCTAATCAGTTCACATTCTTTTGTAGTCATATGTATCCTTAAAATCATATTTTATATAATTTCTTGATTGCAATTCATCATTGTTAATATTCTATAGCATTTTATATTTATCTTGCTTCTCTAATCATTGCTATATGAATCAATTGAAATTTTAATGTATCCAACATCATTTAAAAAATAAATTTCAGCTATATGGCATCACCTTGAATATAGAAATATTGACAATAGAGAGATTTCTTTCATCAGGTGGTTTGGGATCACTTAAAATGCTAAAGTTTTCCAAATGTTATCCAACTGGATGGACTCATGTCTGAACATACCTATTAAGAACCCTTTTATGGATGAAGGGCTATTTTTGGTTACATGTCCCTCCTTCCATTTCATAAATATTGTCTTCTAAAATCTAAGACCTACCAGTATAGGCTTATTATTCTTAAACATGTTTCCCTTTGCTTCTTTTTCCTTGGGATAACACATTTTTTGCAAAGGTTTAATTTTTACATTGCATCTATCTTAAGCTCAGTTCTCTTATCAAAATCTCTGGAAATGTGATCATAGTTGTCTTTGGTTGAACTATTTAAAACCTGATTTCCTCAATTCTAGGGGATATGCATGATTCAGACTAGTACTTCCCACCTTTAAATTTTTAATTCCAAGATGACATGGCCACCTTCTCTCAAAGTTAACACAATACTTACTAGTTCATTCTTGTTATAATTACGTCCAGAGGGGAGAAAAAGGGAGAAGGGAAAAGAAAAACCATTTATATAGTGCCTACTGTGTGCCAGGCACTATGATATGTATTCCACAGATATTATTTCATTTGATCCTTACAACCACCCTGAGAGATAGATTCTGTCATTATCCAATTTTATAGTTGAAATAACTGAGTACTCTCACAAGTCCTGCCACAGCTTTCCATTCTGTTTAAGAGTTATAATTGTCAGCAGCCATACACTTTTCCATTTCTTACAGTAAAATTTTTACTGTCAGGCAAGATGATGGTGAGGAAAAAGTTTATCTGAGCACTCCCAATATTTCCCTCCAAAAAACTTTAACATGATGCTTCTAATCAAATTTTGGAATGGTAGAATGAACAAAAGGTCAGAGTGAGAAAATCTTCTATCCCAACATAGAAGGTGAGAAAGAAAGATTTGTGACATGGGTATAGAGGCTGGCCTAGAGCCCACAAAGATGAAACACCAGTTGTGGGACTAGGTAATAGTGACAGAAACAGCACTAGCTTTGGGAGTTCTCAAGCTAGAGACAGTAAGACCAAACAACTGGTCAGAAAGAATTTATAGGGTACTGCTGTGAACACACTGGATGCTGAAGAAAAAAAAATCTTTCCATTTGGCAACTCCATTGGCTATACCCATTTCTGGGTAATTCTTCAAGAGCAAAGAGGAGAACTTTGGGTTAAGAGGGAGTGGAAAGAGTGAAGGGCAGTATCACTTCCAGTCACAAGGTATCATACACCTTAAGTAACAGTATTGTTTCCAAGGAATCAGGGGTCCTTCTTAGGTAAGGACAAGAATGCAGACCAAGAAAGCAGTGACCACAGTTCTCCCCTGAATACACATAATTAGAAGCAAAAAAAAAAACTAAAAAAAACCAAAAAAAAAACCACAACAAAAAAACTTTCCATGTCCTCTGAAAAAGCTCTACTTCTGAAGGGAAATACATGGGCAACTAGGTGGTACATTGGGATAGAGTGTCAGGCCTGGAATAAGGAGGACTTGAGTTGTAATCCCATCTCAGACATTTACTAGCTATGTGACCCTGGGTCATTTAACACCACTTACTTCATATCCCCATCCATAAAATGTGTTGGAGAATGAAATGGCAAACCACTCCTGTATCTCTGCCAAGAAAAACCCAGAATAGAGTCACAGAGAGTCAGACATGACTGAAATAACTCAATAACAAACAAGAATAACAACCTACACAGTTAGTAATAATAACTATGAATGTGAATTGGATGACCTGACCCATAAAATAGAAGCAGAGGACAGGATGGATTATAAACAAGAAACCATTTATCAACTGGGGAATGTCTCTTATTTTATATATTTGGCTTAGTTCACTCTATATTTGAGAGTCTGTGAAAGACAACTACTCTGATTAAAACAATGATATGAGACAATTCCAAAGGATTAATGATAAAAAGTGCTATCAACTTCCAGAGAGAGAACTGATAAGCTCTGAATGCAGATGGAAACATACTTTTTAAACAATTTCTTAATTTTTAATGTTTTATTTATATTTTTTCTTTTGCTACAACTAATATCGAAAGGTATTTTGCATCACTTCACATATATAATCTATATCAAATCACCTGGCTTCTCAAAGATGAGGAAGAGGAGAAAGGTACAGAGAGAATTTGGGATTCAATTAAAAAAATTTAAATAATGATTGCTAAATAAAATATGTGCAATTAGTAAATAAAGACATAATTTTTTAAAGAATATAAAGGGCCTAAGACCAAAAAGGTTGATAATTACTATTTTAAATAATTTCTCTAAATGAGTGATACTCTCTGAGCAACTATCATGGCAAATTATATTTGTTATGCAGGTTTTTTACAATATGATAATTGAGGGGATATTATTTAATAATATTTAATATATAATATTTAATTTAAAATATAATTTAATAATAAAAAAGTTTAGTGCCCCCTTTTATGATAAAAGCCTTTCTGTTTTTCACTCGACTCAAAACTAGCTCTTTAAAACTTCAAAGGTAAAGGTTAGAAAACAACTTTTTCCCCCTACTATTCTTGGATTTGTGAATAAATACATATTCCCCTTCTCTGACTCTGATAATATTATTGAGTGAGATACTATCCACTCATGGCCTTAATCTTTCCAAGCTGAAGAATTATAATTTGAGTTATATATATATATATATATATGGCAGCACTCACACCTCTATGATTATTATCTATGTCCATTAATAGACTTTCTCCAGTTCTGTTAGTTCATAATGTCCCCCGAATGTGCATTGGAAGCTTCAAGCAAGTTTGTATGTCTAGGCCATAAGCAAAGAATGAGATATGATTAGAATTTATAATTTCAAGTTATGAAGATAAAATCCCTTAAAATTATATTTTTCTAATCAATTTTATGTTTATAATATATTATTCAACTCAAATATGTGAGTAGTGTATTCACTTTATAACTGGAAAGAGAATTAGGAAGTGGGACTAGAAAATCTTGAAAATCCTACCAACATTTTAGAATGTATGATTTTATGCCCTTTCATCATAGTCATAATGAGAAAAAATTGGAACACTAATGCATTGTTGGTGGAGCTGTAAACTGATCCAAACATTCTGAAGAGCAATTTTCAACTATGCCCAAAGGGCTATGGGACAGCTCATACCCTTTGACCCAGTGGTACCACTGCTAGGTCTGTATCCCAAAGAGATCATAGAAGAGGGAAAAGGACCCACATGTACAAAAATATTTATAGCAGCCCTTTTTATGGTGGCAAAGAACTGGAAATCAAGGGAATACCCATCAGTAGGGGAATGGCTAAACAAGATGTGGTATATGAATGTAATGGAATATTATTGTGCTATAAGAAATGATGAACAGGAGTTCAGAGAAACCTGGAAGGACTTACATGAACTGATGCTGACTGAGATCAGCAGAACCAGGAGAACATTTTACACAGTAGCAGCAACATTGTGTGATGAACAATGGTGATAGACAACTCTTCTCAGCAGTGCAATGATCCAAAACAATTTCAAAGAACTCATGATAGAAAATGCTCTCAACATACAGAAAAAAGAACTGTGGGTTGTAAATGCAGAGTGAACCATACTGTTTCTACTTTGGAACTGTTTTTTTCCTTCTTTTTGAGGTTTTTCCCTTGTACTCTGATTCTTCTTTCACAATATGAAAATTCAGAAATATGTTTAATGTGATTGTACATATATAACCTATATCAGATGGCTTTCCTTCTTGAGAAGGAGGGAGGGAAGGGAGGGTGGGAAAAAAAATTGAAAGTAAAAATCCTATGAAAACAAATGTTTTCTATCTAAATGTTAACTATCCTTACATGTAACTGGAAAATAATAAAATACTTTTATGATAAAAAAATTTTAAAATAAGAATGACTTTGAGAGAAAATGTTATTTTGTCTATTATAAATTTCCAAACTAACTATAGAGGGCCTATTAAGAAAGATCCTATCTTCATCCAGAGAAAAAACTGATGAATAGAAGTAATATAGAATAATTTTATGTATATATGAATATATTTTTTACAATGGTAGCCATCTCTAGGGTGTGGGGAAGGAAGGAAAAAGGGGGAAAATTTATGATAAAATGATAATTTTGTTGTATATTTGAAAGGAATAGTAAGTTGTGCATGGTAGATTTGCAGTTTCATGTACAAACATCTCTTTATTATACTATGTTATGAGAATGTTTGATTTATTACACAAACTAAAAAGAAAAAAGATGACAAAAATGAAAACAAAAATTCTTAAGATTTCTCTTATAGAGGTGATGGGAAACCCAGGAGCTTTCTTTGCATTAAGCTTGATAAGGACAGGAGCTAAAACTTATGCAAATATTCAGTATCTCCTAGCATCTAGCAAAATTCTCTATACACAGTAGGTGCTTAGTAAATACTTGCCATATTAAATGATATCGCTCACCAAGAAAAATTAGTTCAGTGCCATTTAGTCAAGTCCTAAAGTAAAAAAGGAAGGAAAGAAGGAAGGAAGGAAGGAAGAAAAAAGAAATACAAAACATGAGACTTTCAGCATCACAACAAAATTGAGAAAATCTAGAAATGGTAACTAAGGGTTTTTAAAAATGCTATATATTAAATTGCATTGATGGAAATGAGAAAAATGTCTTTGAGTTACAAGAAGCTAATACTAGTAATAATAACAGTAAGAAAGAAGTTTAAGGTTGTGAAAAGAGGAATAGCAATGGAAATAAGGAAAAAACGTGATAGTTAAGAAAAGACTGGCCCTTGAAATGATGAATAAAAAAGGAAACAATAACTTCAGGCAAATAATGAGGGCTAACATCTCACTTATAGATTAGAAGTGTGTGAACAAGAATTATTTTGTAAAACCTTATTAAAGGGCATTTAAATTTATGGTCCTCTTCCTTTCAGGTGAGTTGGTACTATATGTCTCAAATTTATTTTAGCATCTTATCATATTCTGCCTTATTTTCTGTCTATTTTTTTCAAATATAATAGGGGTTTCTCATCATATAGAATATAAACTCTTTGAGGGCAAGGACATTGTCTTCTTTTTTCTTTTATCTATGTTATCTCCTTAACAATCAACAAATATTTATTAAATAATTGCTATGTTCTAGGTACTACAGCAGGGTGCTAGATATACAAAGAAAAAAGTGAAAGCTTCCCCTACCTCCATTAAACTTATAATCTAGCTGAAAGAGATACATATGCATATATAAGTATGTGTCAAATTGTTACAAGTACAGAGGGAAGATAGACACAATTGTTAGGATCAAGAAAGGCCATTTGTACAAAAAATTGGAAATGGTGGGGATGTCCATCAATTGAGGAATGGCTGAACAAGTTGTGGTATATGAATGTAATGGAATACTATTGTTTTATAAGAAATGATGAGCAGAGTGATTTTGGAAAAACCTAGAAAGACTTAAATGAACTGATATATAGTGAAGTAAACAGAACCAGAAACACTGTACACAGTAACAGTAATATTGTACAATGATCAACCATGAATGACTTAGCTATTCTCTGCAATATAATAATCCAAAACAATTCCAGATGACTCATCATAAAAAATGCTACCCATATCCACAGAAAGACCTCATGGAGTCTAAATGTAGACTGAAGCAAACTATTTTTAATTTCCTTTATTTTTACAAGGGTTGGGGGGGGGGTCTCTGCTTTCTTTCACAACATGACTAATATAGAAATATGTTTTGCATGATTGCATATGTATACCCTATATCAAATCTTACTGTTTGGGGAAAGACAAGAAGCAGAGGGAGATGAATTTGTCACTGAAAATGTTTAAACATTAAAGTTTAAAATTGTTTTCATATATAATTGGGGAAACAGTAAAATATTATTCATTAAAAGGAAATACATGTTCCCTTGAGATGCCAGGGCCCAAAATCCAGTAGCAAGGAAAACCACTGAAGCAGAGCTCTGGGCAATGGCACTTTATTAAAGGGTCCCTGTTCCCCTCTAATGAAGTGGACCATAAAACTTCCTCATGATGTGAAATGCCCCTAGTCCCCAGAACCTTGTTTTTTTGAGTTTGATACCCAAATATGCAAAAGATGTAAAATACAGGATCTCCAGCTGCAGATGGAAACATGCATCTTATTTAATAAATTCTTAGGAAGTTATCTAAGCATCACACAATAAAATAAGTGACTGAAGCAGTTTTTGAGCCTATGTTTTCATGAAAACCTGGAGGAAGAAGTTGATAGACCTTGTCTTATGGGCCAAAAATTATGTATCAGCCAAAAAATGGTATATAGATGTGTGTGTGTGTGGGGGGTCTTGGGTTGGGTTTAGCATGGGGAATCTGCAGTGACTAAGTGGTCATAAGATGGTCACTTGCTCTTCTTATAGGACAAGAGAGAGTGCTACAGAGGTACAAAAATAAGTTGGGAGACTTTCCATGGAACTGAGTTACCTCTGCCACACTAGGCTTGGTCACCATAACAAAGAAAAACAAGTGTGAAGGGCCTCTAGTTAGTTTCCTCTGATTAAGCATGTGAACTTACAATCTGTAGTTCACAGCTCTGGGACTAATACAAAGAATTTATAATCACTACCCCTATGGATTAATTGATTAATACTGATTGGAGTAGAGTAGGGGTCCAAATGAATCATTTCTCACACATCCTTTTCACTTCTTAGCAAAGATGTGATGAGTTAGAGATAAATAATGAGACATGCTTTTTCAGACATGGCCAATATGTTGATTTGTTTTGCTTGACTATACGTATTTATTATAAGGGAAGGCTTCTTCTTGAAAGGGGATGGGGGAAGTAGGATGTCTGTTAGTGGAGAGTGATCAATATGGAAAGAACAGATCATCAATAAAGCATTTTTTAAAATACAAAGAACAAAACAAAAAAGTGCTGAAGGGCACACAAATAGAAAATATGTTCCGATATTGTTACCCTATTATATACATATATGCAAATAGAATATCTTTTAGAATCCATAATGACAAAAGTTCATAGTTTCTTATACAATCCTATTTCATATTCTTTGCTTCTCACAATTATTAATTATTAAATTCTTAATAAAAAAAGAAAAACTTTTAAATATGTAAAAAAAAAAAAGAAAATCAATAGAAATTGATTTGTCTTTGGGCCTTTTTACTGATTCATCTAAATCAGTCAAAGCAGATTTGTACAGCCTGAAGGCCCATACATAGACTGGAAGACACCACAGAGATCACCAAGTTCAATCCAAGTGCTATATTGAAATCTAGAGAAATAAAGTGATGTGTTCAAGGTTACATGGCCAGTTATTGGCGTTAGGTATGATATGCCTCATGCCTGGATATATATCCCCCTTTTTCCCACAACTAGATATAACCTTACCTTTCTCAAGGTCCCACCTAGTTGTTACTTCCTACATTAAGACCTTTCCCAATGCTCTCCAGCTAGAAGTGATCCTTTCTTTCTCAAATCTCTCAAACTATTTAATCATCTTGCAACTTGTATGATTATTTATGCACATGATTTACCATTCATACTAGACTATTACCTCCTTGAGGGCAGAAGCTGTTTTCTTTCACCTTTTTATTACACCCAGTGTTTAGGATAATAAATGCACAAAGTATGTGCTAAACCCCATTTGGGGTTTTCTTAGCAAAGCTACTGAAGCGGTTTTCAATTCCCTTCTCCAGATCATTTTACAAATAAAGAAACTGGGGCAAACATGGTTAAGTGAATTAACTAGGGTTACATAGCTAGTTCATGTCTAAGTCATATTTGAACTCAGATCCTCCTGGCTCTAGGCCCAACACTCTATCCAGTTAGCCACTTAGATGCCCTCCACACTAAATAAGTGGTTGTTAACTTACACTGAACTTCCAGGACTACAATTCAGGTTTCCTAACTTTCAGACCATTATGCTTCTTACTAAACTGCTACTTGACTTTTCATAGAGAAAATTTCCTTTATTTAATCATAATAACAATAACTAACATTTA